>NC_046331.1:39800082-40436749 GCF_009819535.1 Lacerta agilis
TAATTTTTGCCACCATTGCGAGTTTTCACTTTTATATCCCATGCTTTTACTGTTGGCTTTTACTGCTGGCAATGTTTCCTATGGGATTACACGCTCTGATTATGTATCTTTTCATTATTACAGATCTCTTGATTGCCATTGTTAGTGCACAGAATCGCAGAATCATCAGAACCTATAGCTTAGCAACTGGGAAGGGCAAGCGAAAATCCTTAGAGTACAAGAAGGAACTCAACATCTCTTGTTGAGGTATGGAAAGAAAGTCTTCAGCATTTGTTTTGTCCCTGCTTAGTGTGTGAGGTAGGCACCCCTCACCACATAGGGATATAAGCAGTCAATAGAGTTCATACCCATTGGCTTGGGCTGCATGTGACATTTCAAGTTGAGAAAGAAAGGTACAAGAAGTGGTTAGTGCCTGCTCTGTTTGTAGTATCCCCTACAAACAGCAGCTGGAGTCCTCAAAGGCAAGTCCGGCCTTTGACCCTTGAGCTGCCAGCCTAGAGCAGGGGTAGCCAATGTAACGGCCTCCAGAACTACAATGCCCACCATCCTTAACCATTGGCCATGCTGGTTGGGACTGGTGGGTGTTGTAGAGCACAGCATCTGGAGGGGCTTCAGGCTGGGTACCCCAATGGAGAAGAAAAGGGAAGCGCGTAGAAAGGCTGGCAGCAATGGCAAACAGGACCCCCAGGCAGTCTACTATGTTAGACGGTGAAGGTTATAGCTATCTAAGGGTTTGTTCACATTACCATTTACTCCAGCGTGCTCCCGCCGCTGTTTTATCTAAGCCAGGTTCACACGACGTTAGCCACAATCCATCCGTGTCCCGCAGCCTTAAGGGAAATACTTCTCTTTGGATGTGTTTCTCCTGAAACCAGGTTCCATCCAGTTTGAAAACAGAAGCCACAGTTCTGTCACGCTCTGAACAAGTTTGGGTAGCTTTTGTGCATGCATGGGTTGGCAGTGCGCCCACACACCACAGGGGAAGAAATCGTTGGGTGAAGGCACCCCCCCTGCCCCTGATCTGGTGTGAACAGTGGTGGGAGAAAGCGACTGGGAAATGCACCGCAGGGGAAATGAGCTCCAGGCTGGTAGTGTGAGCAGAGCCGAACTCAGAGATTTCCAAACGGTGTTAGTGTGTCGGTGGCAGCCTTTAGGTGTGTTTGCAAAAGCTTCCCATGCTCCTTCCAGGGCTAGAAACCTCCAGTTTGCTAGTCAAACTGAATTAATGTGTCATGAAATGATGCATGTCTAAAAAGTGTGTCACTAACATGGAAAGTTTGGAAAGCTCTGGCCTAACTTGTATTACATTGTGAGGCAGAAAGCTTTATAAAGCTTTTCTTAATATTATTGTTCTGCTCGGTGCTTTTTCTGGGGGTACGTAGGGGTACACATACCCCTAAACATTTTGTGAATCTAAGTCTGGCCTCATTGAAGGGCAATATTTCAATATGAGTAAGATAATGAGAGTACCCCTAAACATTTTATATTATTTTTTTAGGGGTGGAAGCACTGGTTCTCCTACCATGAACTGTTACAGCTTTAGGTCAGCTTGGTTGTTTGACAACTTTCTTCTAAAGATTGCTTAAAATCTATTATAAAAGAAATTTATATCTATATAAATTGTTGCCAGCTAGATTTGGAAGTCCTCTGTTCTGTTTTCTAGAACCGTTTGGAGTCTGTTTTGCAAATCTATGATTCACAGTTATTTGCTGTGCAGCAGTTATTAAGCAAATCCTGACTCATTTTTGACATTATTATGTTTTCATCTCCAGTGCTTTTCTACTCTGTTTTCCAGACTGTTTCTTCTTTCTCACCCCAAAGAATCCATTTATATGAACAGGAATTTGTACACAGATTATTGCTCATTTTATAGGCCAAAGTTACATCAGAGCAGTAGCTAGAAATAATTTTTTTAAGAGAGGTAATTTACTAGGGGTAACTTGAGTCTGCCTCTAAAGGAAAGGCGAAGGGTAGCCAGGTGTGAATTGGCTTAAAGAAATTTAACGATTATACAAATTCCCCTGAAATAAATACATTTTTTTTGAGGCTATGAGTGATGTGCTTGTTTTTAAGTAGGGGTAATATCAACTATTTTATTCCACAGGAGGATGCAAATCCAGGAAATGACTGAAGAAAGTATGTAGTTTGCTGAGATTAAGAGTTTTAAATTGGGGTGGGTTCCAGCAGTGCCATTGCTCCTTTAGGAACGACAAATGCTGTTATATTTTCATCCCTGTTTCCTCTCCATTTTGATTATTTGTGATACTTAAAAGTGGAACTGGAGGAGGCATAATCAGCACCCATGTTTCTATCAATGCAACTGTAACAGAAAAAGGCAGATCTAAAGGTATTCAGTAGTTACTTTTTATCTCTGCTGCAAAATGAAATGGAAAATTATCTGGGTCTCTCTGGACGGGTGTATTCCTGAAAGTATATTCTGGCACATGTTCGTGACACAACAAAAGTGCATCAGTGGTGGGTTTATTATGCCATCTCCTACCAGTTCGAAAGCACATCAAAGTGCAAGTAGACAAATAGGTACCACATTGGCGGGAAGGTAAACGGCGTTTCTGTGCGCTGCTCTGGTTCGCCAGAAGCGGCTTCGTCATGTTGGCCACATGACCTGGAAGCTGTACACCGGCTCCCTCGGCCAGTAAAGCTAGATTAGCACCGCAACCCCAGAGTCATCCACAACTGGACCTAACGGTCAGGGGTCCCTTTACTTTTACCTTATTATGCCATATTAGTTGCTCTGCGATGCTTCCCCAATGCTACCACATTATTGCCGTGTGTGGAAGGCCTACAGCACATCAAACATGGAACAATAATAAACCAGAACATTTGTGGAATAAAAAGCTATGGGATTTCATGGAGGAAAGCCATCAGAAGAGTATCCCCAGTGATTACCACAACCTGGAGTGTTGTTAGATCATAGTCCTTAGCCCTGAACCCCAAATCTATTGAGGTGGCCCCAAACTCTTTTTCCCTTTCCCACCTTTTCTCAACATTATTTTTCAAAGAAGCCTTGCTCATAGGGTTAGTCTGCAAAACGCAGCACGGAGGAGACCTCAGCCACCCTGTCTTAATTCCCCAGTAGCACCCATCCATACAAATCAGGCAATGCAAATTTTATGCAAATGCACACTCATGCACCTGTGTCCCAAATCCGTTAAGTAGTTTGCAACACCCCTGATCATAACACTGGAGTACAAGATTATGAGGAAAAAGTTGGGGGAATAGAAAGAATGCATTTCTCCCCTTCTGGTTTTCCTCCGAGGGCTTCTATTCAAGGAGCTGTGCACTGAAGTAAATATTTAGAAAGCTCATCAATTGTGTAAAGCTAAGAATTACACTGTATACAAGGAACAGTTTTGGGTTTTTTAAAGCACACACATCAAAACTGAAAACAAAAAACCCCCTATTAAATTGGTAATTTTGAGTGGCAAAAAAGTGCATTCCGTTTAAGCTAAGAATAAGCTCTTTGTGTCTGACCCACCTCCTTCAACTGAAGCTGCACAATGAACTTGTTTGGGCAGCAGCCAAAGCTAGCCTAGGCTCAGCCCTCCCCCCCCCCCTCAATTTTTTAAACAAGGAGATTCCATTGTGCTTAAGGGACCGGGAGGAATTACGATGCAAATGGTGAACACTTGCTTGCTTGTTCTCCTCCTCTCCTATCCTCCTTGCAGTATTGCTGAGGCAGCATTTGTGTAAGGGGTGGGGGTGCTGGGCTGCTGCCACTTAGACAATTCTCGTCTTAAGGGTCTGGTTACGCTTTGCGGATTTTCACTTCTGGAAAGGTGAGGAAATGGGAATATCTGGTTGCCTGGTAACAGTTCAGTATCAACATCAGAGGCTGCTTTATACTGACTGAGACCCTTGGTCCATCTAGCTGACTGCCAGTCATTCTCCAGGGTTACAGGCAGGCATCTCTCCCAGCCATACCTGGAGATGCTGAGGATTGAACCTGGTATTAATCAACTTTAAGGTAACTTCATATGTTCCTATGAGATCCCTTATGTGTATGCAGGCGTCAGCTTGGCCAGCAAGAATTATAACGAGCTAATATATTTTCTATGTTGCTTGGAAGGCTGATCTCTATCATTCAGGGGGTAGTCATCACCCAGTTACAGGTGTCTGGAATAAAAATTTGATCAGGTACTGCATGGATCCCAGTTGTCTGATTCTACAGTAAGCTTTCTCCTAACTTTCTTTCTTTCTTTCTTTCTTTCTTTCTTTCTTTTTCTTTCTTATGAAGAACTAGTTGAAAACCCATTTCACCTATGCAGGTTTTTTTCTGAAGACTTAGGGAATCATAGAATGGTAGAGTTGAAAGGTACCCCAAGGTCCAACCCCCTGCAATGCAGGAATCTCATGTAAAGCATACATGATAGATGGCCATCCAACCTCTACTTAAAAACCTCTAATGAAGGGGAGTCCACTAAGACATAAACTCCAGGTCTGGTTTGACTCACTGGTATAATTCTTCACACTCATTTAGAGTCCTTGATGAATAGCAAAATGTGACCCTCCCTCCTTTTTTTAAAAAAGTGTTTAATCAAGTAACATTTTGCTTTTCCTAGAGTAAAGTGGCATCTGGCTGTAGTTGTTCATGTCCCAGGCAATGGACATCAAGACACAATTTGCAAGCTACAGTTACTTGTTTCTTTGAGTCTTTCAGAAGTAGAGACTTCTGCAGACAAGGAGATGAGCTCTGGTTTTAGCAAGTGCTGGGAAAAATGCCTTTTAAAAAAAGTTCCACATAATTCTTTCCACAACCAGCTGGCCATGTTCCACACCATCTGGGACTTTCTTTCAAGCCAACTGGCTTAAAAGACCATGTTAAAGGTCCTACTGGCCCATTAATGTGCTGAGATGCAGGTGATTCTAATCATTAAGGTTAGAGTTCTGTATCACTCTTCTCTACAGAAATATACTGCTATCTACATAAATTATTTCCTACAAAAAGATTCATCTTTCCCTTTTGGGTAGATTTCCTCTTGTTTATTGTTTCCATTCTTTCGACTTGACTCCCCTTTCTTTATTCTCTTATCATCTCAGTGGCCCATAAAGCTCACTTTGCACTGAAGCAACTGGGTTCAATTTCTCAGTTTGAACTATTCCACATCAGTGATAAATGTCTGCATGAAAGGGTTTTAGCTGAATTTCTCCAATGGAGCTGAAGGACACTGTGACAACCAAAAGTGTCAGTGAATAAGAGACTATTCGCTTGGGGTAACCATATAAAAGCAGTTACAGTTACCTACCTGTAATTTTTTTTTATTTTTTTATTTTGTTTTGCATATAAAAGCAGTCCAAGACCCTTAAAAAGAGGTGTAAGACAAGGAGATAGCCAATCACCTAAGGTATCTACAGTCAACTTGGAAGATGTATTTAAAAAGCTGGGATGGTCAGAAAAAGGAATCAACATCAATGGAAGATATTAAATCATATACAATATGCAGATGATATAGCCATAAGTAAAAAAAAAAAAAACTACAAGAAATGCTGGAAGAACAAAATGAATAATTAAAAAAGGGATGAAGGTGAATCTAGCCAAGATTAAAATAATGTTTGAAGAAGAGAATGATATACTATTATAAAACAAAGAAACAGAGCACATTGAAGAAAACATGAATTTAGGATTTTTTAAAAAAATCATATTGAGAACAGAAAACCAAACAGAAATAGGGAGGAAAATAAAACAATCTTGGGCAGCCTTTGGAAAACTCAGCTTTAAGATGAAAAATAGAAATATTTCCTTAGACTTGAAAGCTAAAGTGTTAGTAGTAATAAATAATAATAATAATAATAATAATAATAATAATAATAATAATAATAATTTATTACTTATACCCCGCCTATCTGGCCAGGCCTCCCCAGCCACTCTGGGCAGCTCCCAACAGAATATTAAAAACACAACAAATCATTCAACATTAAAAAACCTCCCTAAACAGGGCTGCCTTCAGATGTCTTCTAAAAGTCAGATGGTTGTTTATTTCTTTGACATCTGATGGGAGGGCGTTCCACAGGGTGGGCACCACTACCAAAAAGGCCCTCTGCCTAGTTCCCTGTAACCTCACTTCTCGCAGGGAGGGAACCACAAGAAGGCCCTCGGTGCTGGACCTCGGTGTCTGGGCTGAATGATGGGGGTGGAGACACTCCTTCAGGTATACTGGGCCAATTACCTGTGTATATTACCTGTGATGTGTACCAGATGGCACTGTGGAACCCACTTTTTCTCTACTTGTTTCTCTGTTTAAATTTGCAATGCGTTTAACTGAAACGCTTCTTTGATGTATCTAGATCCAGCCTATGACACAGAGAAGTATGAACACCTTCAGAATAACACCACGTGCTCTGGAATGAGCAATGTCATGAGAAAGAAAAACTAACAACTGGATGTAACAAAGATAGAAAGTTATGGCTGTAATGGAAAAGGCCATGAAGTTAAAATGGACAAATGATGGACAAATGAAGAGGTGCTTCAGGTCAAAAAGAATAAAACAGTGTCAGTATGGAGGCCCTACAATCTCAAAAGACCAAGGAGACAACCGCCTATGTGATGGGTGGATAATCCAAAATCTGCAGCAGGTTTTATGTGGATGCAGGAAGCAATGGAAAGATTTGGAAGATGTGAGATGTGGCAAAAGAAGCAGCAGAAACAGAATACAAACAGCTGTCCTGATGAAATTTCAGAGAACTTGGATAATTGAGTGATTTGGATAAGCAGGCATCATCAAGTCACAGGGTTTCTCCCATCATTGCCAAATTAAGATTAACATAAACTAGCAAAGCTTCATGGACCAACAGGGATGTTATGAGTGAGAGCAATGACAATCAGAAGTGAAGATCCAATTAATGTGGACACTGAAATGATCAAAAGGTATCCTAATTTATGCTGTGAACTGCCCCGAGATCTACAAAGGAAGGGTGGTATACAACTTTAATAATTTATTTATTCATTTTAATTTAAGGAACAGGGGTCATATCTCAACAGAAGAGCTAGGGATGTAAGGAGACAGTGACTTCTGTCCCATTCTGTGTTCGTTGTAATCAGCAGTGTTTCTGTGCTGCTACAGTTCGGAGTCTTACATTATTCAATTTGCTATGAGCTATGACTGGGACTAATGTAATTAATTACATAATTAGTTTCAATGCATTTCAGTGGAAGGGAAACACCAAAAACAATGCGAAAATAGCATAATTGTTTACATAATGCTTAGTGATTAAAAATAATGATTATAGAAAATAACAATGAATTCTGCCTCGAATTCACTTGTGTGATTTGCACTTGTGACCTCGGACAATAATGCCTTCAGATCCAGGCTTATTCCACAGAGAAGACTTGAAAGGTTTCATCTTCCACATTATCTGTTCGTTATGTGAACCCTAGGTGGTATTTGCCAAAGACTGTCATTGATGGAAAGGAAAAAAGGAATCTGTGCATTTCAATCCAGCTGAATTCTTTAGGGAATGCTTTTGGGTGATCATCAAAGCAGCAGAGACAGTCAAATGGGGAACATCCCTTGGCGATGAAAATCACAGGCAAGGAAGTCCCTTGGAGGATTTTCAGAAGAGGCTCTGCTACCCTGCTGATATGCTGTACATTTTCAACCATTCTCCCAAAAGACAGCTTTGGATGGTTATGACAGTAAAAGAGAGAGAGAGAGAGAGTTTCCTCCTTTGCTTCAGGAAGAATTGTTTTTCCGCATGAGGTGTATACCTTTTTAACCATCTAGGGATTGTGTGCCAGTTTGGAAGCAATGGAGGTGGCAGGATATGCCAAGTGTTTTCTAGTTAAAATTTTCAGATTGAAACTAGTGGGTTGTCATTCCTGCATAAAGGCACTTAGGCTGCGTGAACAGATTCACATTCTCTCCCCTGCCAATCCTGTCCAGTTCCGTTGTTTTGCCTGGTGGTTACTGCTTCAACACTATTTCTCTCGATACCATTGCTTCCACCTGGATTAGCCTGACGAGTGATATGAACCAATCAGGGATCATCTAGCAAACATAATGATGATACACCATTTTGTGACAAGATGAGATCTTGCTATGTGATGCGGGGGAGGACTTGAGATTACATGAATTGGAACATTTCCTTAAGTGACAAAGAAGAAGAAGAAGAAGAAGAAGAAGAAGAAGAAGAAGAAGCCGCCAAAACAGTGGGGCAGGGGGAGAGGGGGAATAAGCATTGGTGAAATAGTATGTGACAGAACAGTATTTTTCAGCTAAGATCTTTATGCTAAGGAACCTGCATAATTAACTAATGAGCAAGATAACTGAGCAGGTCCAGGGGAGGATGATTTTGGTAGGATCCAATCCAGAGGTTACTTGCATGGGTTAAGGAGATTCTCTCAGTATTGCTCATTGTTGTTCTGCTAGTTTTATATTTCTTGGATTTTGCTATGAGTTCTGGCAAGAATTCCGGATTCTGGAATGTTCCAAAGGATTTTTATTTTGTGAAATATATATTCACAACAGCAATTAATGAGCAACGCACTTCCCTTTATATGATGTTTATATTCCTGTGAAAAGTTTGGTGGGAGAGGGGAAAGTTATAAATTCAAAGAACCACCATCCTCAGTCTTTAATGAAAAGTGATAATAATAATAATAAACATTATTATTCTTATTTTTTTAAAAAAAACCTTGTAAAATTCAGCTAAGATAGGGGAAAATAAATAAAAAATAAATAATTTCAGGTGCCTTCTGGGGGTCCTATTTAAATTTAGTTTGTGGTGGCATAGGTTTTTTTATAAAAAAAAACTGGAAAAATAGAAAATATAAAGCCCCCCTTTCCTGACTGCAGAATTCCAAATATATGCATCCGGGAGAAGAAAGGCATCTGGCATTTCTGTGTATTATGTAGATATCACTACTAAACCCATTTTTGGGCTATACCTTTTCATACAGAAGAAAAAGGCTGTGCACAATAAAAAGCTAGCCTAGCTTGCAAGTTTTCTATATTCTGAGAAAAGGAGCATTTATCTACGCAAGCTTTAGCTCCCAACATGCAACCTGAAGTGGCACAGTCCAGTCACAGGTTGAAAACCTCAGCGAAAGCAGGGCCTTGACGGTCAACTCGCCTGGCTTTCTTGCAGTGATATCATATTCAAGAAATCTCCATAGTGGGAACTGCCACTGAATTGTTTCAGTGCTAATTATTCTTGCTATTGTAACATCCCTCTGCAGACTAGGGTACTTCAACCGCTGGGTGGATCTCATGCAGATGAACTCAGTGGCAGCCTAGAGGACCCCCAATTACCACAGATAATTAAACCAGTCAATGCGCTTCTGTGAAAGCTTATTTTGCAGTCCATGAAACCAAGAGGATGCCCTCAGTGCTGCTATCCTCTCTGAGGGACTGACGTGTGATTAATGTTTGGTGAAATTGCGGGGGGTGGGGAGCGCTGTTTCAAATGAAATGAATCAATCAGTTGATTGTTTACCTTGTAGGGTTCTCCAAAGAGGTTAAAGCCAGATGTAAAGAAGTCTTCATCCTGCTGGACCTCTTGATTTCTCCTTTCCCATTCTTTCCTCTTTAGTGCGTTCCGATCTTGTTCATAATGACTAGAATTTTGAAAAGAGAGAGAGAGAA
The DNA here is from genome assembly GCF_009819535.1 of Lacerta agilis. Classification (NCBI taxonomy): domain Eukaryota; kingdom Metazoa; phylum Chordata; class Lepidosauria; order Squamata; family Lacertidae; genus Lacerta; species Lacerta agilis. Next base: position 39,809,682 of record NC_046331.1, read on the forward strand.
GCTGCTATTCTTCTTCGTACTAAGACATTGTTCTCACCAGCGTTAAGTGGAAAGCCTTTCCCAGACCCATAATACCAAACTGCCAGTTATTCAGGTGGGCCACCGGATCCAGACATTCCTATTTCCAGGACTGGAGGTCCCTGTACCAACTGCCGAGGTTTGTGCCAGGTTTTCAGCCCAGCTCCCAATCACCCCCCACCCCCAGGACCGCACAGCAGAGAAGATGGCAAGTCAAAATGAACTTCAGGATCATTGCCAAAGTGCCCAGCTACATGTGAGGCTACTGAGGAGAAGGTGGAAGCAGATAAAAACCTCTCTGCTTGGATCACAGCCTGGTTGAGAGCCAGGGATGGTTGTTGCTCAAATCTTTTAGAGTTATATGAGCAGAATTCCCTGATCTGGACCTTGTGCAGCATATGAATCAATAAGTTCTCCACACCAAGAAAGCGTTCCAAAGTTTTACCGCAACTGTCTTTAAACTTGTTACAAAACCCTGTTGTAAATACAAATCAAACACGTTGCACGTAAACAACTAATTCCCCCCCCCCAAGTCATTTTTGCAGTTTGACTAGATTGCATTCAGTTAGCTTAGTTTTAGACCCAATTCTGGCAGATAGGGCTGGACGATATCTGGTTTTCAGCACTGTGATATATCACCAGCTAAACATCGTGATATACTGATATATCATGATGTCTGATGTAAGAATGGAGCTACGTAGAGACATTGGCTGGCTTCATGGTTTTTCTTGCATTGTGATTTTTGCATGCCACACACAATACACAAACCATGATTCTCAATATATTGCCAGGTAAAAATTATGAAACTGATACAGACTTCAAACCAGTTTTGGATGATATATCAATATCGCCAGCCCTATTGGCAGGTGCAAAAATCTAAATCAAAGCATAGAGTCAACATGATGCTATAGTCAGACTTTCTTGCTTACATAAATTGTCTAATAAACAATTCACAGGTGGAGAAAAAACAACAACACATTTCAGTCTGCTGTCCCCTGCCCAAGGGTGGAAAAAAGGAATGTCCAGAAAGTTTACATTTCTGGAGGGGTAGGTTGCAAAGTGAAGGGAAGGTCCAAAACCTTGGAGAGCTGTTAACAGACTGAATAGACATTTCTGGGCTGGATGGGCTAACAATCCAAACTGACATAAGGGAACTTCCTGAGTTGAACCCAGAGCTTTCTTCCTAGATAGGATGTACGTACTTCACCACTTTTTCATAGGCAAAATACCATGATAACTACAGTAGTTTAAACTGTTCTATCTATCTATCTATGGCAAGCAGGGCTACGTGTGTGAGAGACATTTTAATAAGAGAAATTTACGCAACCAGAATATTGTAACAGGAGCTTTGTTTTAATTAAAAAAAACACCCCACTTTTATTGCTGCTTTACGTGTTTAATTAAATCCCACCAATCTAATCCGGTCTGACATAAATCATTACTAAAAACATAATTATATAGTAAATAAGCAATATACCATTTAGTATTTTCTAGTAGGTTAAAAAGTAGATTAATAAAAATCAAGCTCTATAATTGCTCAAATCAATGTACATAATTATAGTCTGTCCTTCTAGGTAGCACAGATATGTAACAAATGGGATACATTGGCTGTTAGCTGTAAATCAGCACTTTAAAACAGAATGGTTGTGTTGACAAGTCTGAGAGAGATCCTTTGTTTAGGAAATAAAACAAATGAGAAACTTGATTTTAAGATTCCAGTTACTACACACCCAAAGCCTCTTGCTTTATCATTAAATGATTTGTGTGAATCGACTTTAAATTGCATATTGGCAGCCAAGTCCTAAAAATTTGCACCAAAATATCTGCTTGAGCAAATCCATTAAAATGGACCTTAGTGGGATGTTTTAGGAACACAGGAAGCTGCCTTCTACTTAGTCAGATCAACCAGTATTGTCTGCACTGACTGGCAGCAGTATACCATTGTTTCAGGCAGGAGTCTTCTGCATGCCCATCACTGAGCTGTGACCTTTCCACAACTGATAACAGGACAGTGCACCTGAGAGCAGCAGACTTGCAAGGGGGACATAAGGGAGGCTGTATGATGCACACAGCTCTGTCCTCGAGCAATTTTTGCTGCCTTAGGCAGCTGCCTCATTCTGCTTCGTGGTAGGGCTGGTTCTGAGAAAGTGTAAGTGGAGTGGGTTAGTAGCTTGGGGGTACTTCTGGATCCTTGGCTGTCACCTGAGGCTCAGGTTGCCTCATTGCTGAGTGCCTTCCATCAGCTTCAACTGGTGGCCCAACTGTGTCCCTATCCTGACAGAGATAGCCTAATTTGTGTTGTCTATGCTCTGCTTACCTCAAAGTTAGAACCTCTCAGATGGGCACGATTGCCATTATAAGAGAACAAAGGAAGTGTTTGTTGTGTATTCTGGCACCTCTTTTTTTCCTAGAAAAATAGCACTGATTATAACCTAGATGTTACCAGAAATTAGGCCATCCCTGTCCAGATAGGGACACAGTTGGGCCACCTGTTGAAGCTGATGGGAGGCACTCCACACCCATGATTCACCCATGAATACAGCAGTAAAGAACCGGTATACTGGCCCAAATTCTGTCCTGTGGTTTTCTGTTTCAATGGGGTTCCAAATGGATTATATCTGGAACCAATTAACACAAAATGAGCACAAAGCTTCCACTGTATTCCATTAGGTTTCCAGAAGTGGCTTTTATGTCATGTGAAAACTCAAACGTAACACAGTAATTAACAGTTAGGGGAATGTCAGTGAAACAGAATAAGCTGCCATGTGAATGAAGGAAAAGCCATTTGGGTCTATACTTCTGTGTTAAATAACATGACCAATTTGCCAATGGAATGCGGCTGTGTGGGTTGGTGGAGGATTAAGACCTTAACTCACCCTCACAGTTTACTACCTGTCAAGTCCAGCTGCCATACTTCATGCTCAACTGCACCTCCCTTTTACTTTTTGCTTATGGGTTTGGAAACCGCTAAGAAGACGACAGAACATCCATGGAATGCATTTGGTCCAGATGTTCTAGCTGTTGGCCCCTCATTTACAACTTTTAGCCTGATGCCCCACATATTTCTTTATCTTACATCTGAATGAGTCAAAGCTGATGGGTAGAACTTACTGGGTAAAGCTCTTTCTCCTTGTGCCTTTCAAGAAACAGTAGGCACCTCCTACCCATTTTGCTCCTGTCTACTTTGAGTCAAGCCCAAGGAGACCACAAAGTGCTCCTCTTAAGACACTGCAGGAGTCACATAGTTCGAAATACACTGAAGTGGGTGAGAGCAGGGATGGTGAACCTGCTTCTTAATGTGGACTAAAGCATCTTTGAGAACTTTTACTGCTATGTATTCTCAGATCAATGAGCTGAGGTTGAGATTCCAACCATACATTCACTGTGATGTCACAAATCACACGGCATAGCTGAAATCCAACAGTGTTGTGCTTTTGCGTGTCTCTGTGTGGGTTGCCTGGAAGAGTGCTGTCAAGTCCCACTGTCATAAAGTCACAACATGCTTTGCAGCCAGTGATTTTGGCTTCCCATTCCAACTATTTTGGAGAAGGATGAACTACATTGCAATTATGTTCTCTGATGCTGCACTACTTGTTAAGAGTAGAAGTCACACACAAGTCTTGTGCTCTCAAGACTTATAATGCACAGTCACTTCAGATCTGTTTGATAGAAGATGGCGGGTTCTGAACCCCAGACCACAACGCTGCCACGGATAACACTCACAGTCAAAAAGGGTATTTTATCTCCCTCTGCTGTCTCTAATTACTTTCCATCCATACTATACATTTAAAGCAGACTCATATACCTTCAAGCAATCACAGATTCCCCCAAGGAATCACGAGCAGTGTAGTTTGTAAAGGGTATTGAGAGTTGTTAGGAGACCCCTATACCCTTCAAGGCACTACAGTTTCCCAGAGTGTCCTGGGAAGAGGAACTGATTTGTTAAACCATTCTGTGAATAGTAGCCTCCTAACAACTCTCAGCACCCTTAACAAACTACACCTCCCAGTACTAGCCTGTAGTAGCTCTGCCTCCATTGCCGGTGGCAGAAATGCTTCTGAATACCAGCTGCTGTAGACCACAGAGGAGGGCAGAGTGCTCTTGTGCTTGGGTCCTGCTTAAGGGTTTTCCACCGGGATCTGGGTAGCCATTGTAAGAACAGGGGGGGAGCCATGACTGTTTAAAGTGCTATGATGCAGCTTTAATTGTATAATGCAAATGGTGTTATATATGTGTGTGTTTGTGTGCCTGTGTGTGCAGTATGCTGAGCAAGTACTGGTGGGACCCTTGGAAGGGTATCCAGCTATGTTTTACCCATTGAAATTAAGGAATCTCAGTTAGTCATGGTCCTTAATTTCAATGGATCTACTCTGAGTAAGACTAACACTGGATACAACCCCAAGTATCTTGGGATGAATGGATGGATCTTAATCTTTCTTTAGCTGTGCATGTAAGTTGTAGCCTACTTAATTTATCTCATGCAAGAGCCATTGAGAACTGACCCTACCCCTAATTGCAAAGGCCTACCTTAAGTGGTGCTGTGGTCTAAACCACAGAGCCTAGGGCTTGCCAATCAGAAGGTCATCGGTTCGAATCCCTGGTGGAAAGTAAACAGCGTTTCCGTGCCCTGCTCTGGTTCATCAGAAGCAGCTTAGTCATGCTGGCCACATAACCCGGAAACTGTACGCCGGCTCCCTTGGCCAGTAAAGCGAGATGAGCGCTGCAACCCCAGAGTTGTCCGCGATTGGACCTAATGGTCAGGGGTCCCTTTAACTTTTACCTTAAGTTCTACTGGTTGCTTTGATCTTATGCAAATACACATAAGCACACCACCCACTCTCACATATAAAAATTCACCTTCCAGACATGGTCACACATATACATGATAAAGAACAATATATTCCCACATGTCTGCTGGGAATGAATTTAATCTCCATTCTAGCTTTTCTGCACCAGGAAGATAACCCAATATCGATGTTTGCCTTTTCAGCTCAGCATGCCAATGTACTGAAAGATTCACACAGTGTGACATAATGAGGAATGAGCTGTGCTGTGATGGGTTTTTTTTGCAGGGTATAAAGTCACTGATTCCTCACTGAAGCCACAATTACTAATTTGAAGCGCTGTCTAATTAAAACCACAGCTATGTATTTAGCCTCTTGTTATACCTACTACAGTTTTATAATTACAGAGACCTCTTTATCTACTCAATTAAAGTTCTCCGGATGCAGGCAGGTTGTGTTTGAACCCAAACACCCAAAAGGGGCAAGAGGGGTCCCATGTAACCATCTCCTTGATGATTCCTTAGCTTTGCATTCTTGTTTTCACATGGAAGGAAAACTGAATAAATGAAGCCACAATAAATGTACTGGAAATCTCAGGAGAGAAACCCACACAGTGAAATTGGTCCCAGTACCTGTAGCTGCACAGAAGCCAAGATACTTTACTGTTGCAGAAGGTAAGGTTCAGCAAAACAGTATGCTTTTGCAAATACAGTACAGATAGATAGAAATACAAAGTATTTCTGATGCTCTAAACAAGTTCAGAGAATTAATATGTAACACCATACAAGTAACACAGACTAACTGCAGACTCACAGACTAAGAAAAACTGAGCTGACTGCTCAGATATCACAGATATAGTCAGCGCACTGGGCTATTATCATAGTAACTGGCTTGGCTGATCTTGCACCTTCAATTAGCTCATCCACAGGGTGATTTACACTCATGAAGGAAATCAACTTCTCATGTTGAGTTACTCCAACAAAATGCTCAGATTGAAATCTGGGGGAAATACAATTGCTTTCTCTGACTTCTTCTGCTGCTTCCTTCCTGAATTTGTCATGTGGGTGATCCTACCAAACCAGGAATCACATAGTAGTACTACATTGTCATGTGACATGACAAGATATCAGAAAATAAAACAATTGGTTAATCAGTTTTGACTACATTATGATGTCACTGAGGGCAAAACAGAGGTTATGAGTGAGGGCAAGTGAAAGCAATGGAAGTCTTCATTGTGATGAAGACTGGGAGGAAATTGCTGAGTAAAGGAGGTGTTTTCGGCATGGCTGAAAACTGTTATGAGGAATTGTGACTAGCATCAGTTCAGCCCTGTTTAGGTTTGTTTGTATGCTACTGTCTTTACATTGGCTTTAGTCCACTCACATGATCTGCTATCCTAAAATAAACTCAGATTTGTTTACCTATTACAGGGCTCGGGTAGGAAGATGAATTTTCCTCCAGCAGAAAATTCCATTACTCCTAACTCATGTCTTGTTCATGTCTAGATACATGATCCTGGTATGCAGGCATGGGTGGGATGTCAAATTAAGCATTCTATAATGGCATCTACTGATTTGTGACTGGCTTGAGACAGTTGTGGTGGGATGACAGGATGTGAGAGGCTGATTCCTTGACCCTCTCATGATAACAATCCAGAAATAAGTTTAAGTTTTTTTCCTTTGCATGAAGCTACTTTGAAAGCTGCAAGTTCAAACATGCTGTTTTAGGGTCCACTGTACAGCATCTGATTTGCATGCAGAAGTTTCAAGCTTCACTCTCTGGAATCTCTCCATGAACGGCTGGGAAAGAACCCTCCCTACAACCCTGTATTGCTGCTGCCACTCAGTGTAGTCAATACTGATAGGGTTGCCAGATATCCAGGTTTGCCTTGGCCCCTCCAGGTGGCAGGTGGAGGGTTTGAATCTCCAGGTGGGCAAAAGCACTTTAAAAACGTTTTAAAAGAAATTTTTAAAAAGAAAACCATAATCTGTGTGCAGCTTGCAAGCTTCAGCCTGGCAGGAGCTGGCTGCAAATCATTGCATAGGTTCTTGGGGTGGGTGGTGGTGGTGGTGGTGAGGCTCTGTACTCCTTTACTTTCTCTATCCACCTCAGTCTCTGCAGTGGAGACTGCAGAGTCCGGACTAGAGGTATTTATTTCCATATGAAGTGAAATGGAGACTAGATGGATTATTTCAGTGGAAAGTAGGTGGAGTGGGGGGCTGGCTCAGAGGCAGAAGAAAAGTAAATATTGGATCAGGAAATTCACACTGCCATTTCAGTTACCCCCCCCCCCTTCTGTCTCTGGGGCAGCCCCTTCCCCTGACATAATCCAATTGGGAACTCTAAACATGAGCATAATAAATCACTTTGGATGTGTAAAAGAATAGAGTGATGCAGGGGAAGCAAGTACATTTTAGGAAAAAATAGTTTTCCAACCTAAAATCTGGATTGAAGACAGCTATACTGATTCACAAAAGGGTCGTGTCCCCCCCCCCAGTCCAGTAGTATTTTTGACCACCACCCCTGACACTACCAAGATCTTAAACAAAGAGCTTGGGGAGAAGACAGTGACCATGTGTAAAGTAGGTATTTGGAAAGGTTTTCTCTTGGTGTGAAAATAGAATCCTTGCATTTTTTTTTTACTTGCACTGACTACAACTTCCTTCATGAATGCAAAACTTCCACTGTACTTGGGAACACCTTTAGCTAAGGTTTCTATCTTAATGTCCAAGAAGTGACACATCTACTCATTTGTCAGACTTCCTGCATTTAACTTGAATGAAAGGATGGAAATGGAAAAGTGGGGAGGGAGAACAGAATGGAGTATCCTGCATAATGGCTGGCTGGCTATTTGCCCCGTGCGTTTTGTTGCAGGACCTACTTGATTTAAAATAAAAGCAAGCTTGTGAGCAGTCCAGGACCATTATTAATCAGTAACAGGTTTAAAACAAATTTCCAGAGGGACAGCTGTGTTAGTTAGGTTGCAGCAAAAGCAGCAAAGAGTCCTGTGACACCTTAATGAAGACTAAACAATTTTGAGACAAACACACTTAAAGACTTTTTTAAAAGACTAATAAATTTAAAACAGCTATCTCCTCGGGAAACTTTCGCTCCTGCTGGCTCCAATTCTACTGTTTAATAACATCACCACTTAACAGACAGTTGAATCAGATTAATCACAGTACAGCATGTTAATTAAGAAAATGGTATGCAATGCACATATTTTGTCTATACACATTTATGCATCATTTCTGATTTTTGCCAGAATGACTACCTCTTTCAAACAAATATTTATCACTGCACTTCAAAATCAATCTTTTGTCTATTAAATATAGATGGTTCTATCTTTGATGTTCAACAGTTACATACCGAAGTTCTCGGGATGACCATTTTTTTTTATTTACACAGAGTGCTAAATCTGTCCAAGATTTGCGTAATGCAATGTGACAAATGACAGCACACTTGATACAAAAATAAGAGATTAAAGTATATCTACGAAAACTCCCACTGCAGGACCCAAAGGCAGTTTATGGAAATTTTAGTTGTAGGGTTGGAATCAGGATCTCCCTTTGCATCTTTCTTTCTCTTGTCTGAAGCCTATCAAATCACCCCCAACCACCCACCCTGCACACACATGTTGTCAAAATCTTGCAATGTCAATCGTGTCTCTGTGTCAGTTTGGAACAAAATTCTGGTGCCGTCTCTGGAGGAAATAAATGTCAAGATCGGGTGATGTTCCTAGTCCCTCTTGCAAACCTTGGGCATGCAGTCTTTCAATGCACGCCATAGGGAACATAGCAAGCTGCCTCATACTGAGTCAGACCATTACTCCATCTAGCTCAATATTGTCTACACTGCTGGCAGCAGCACTCCAGGATCTCATACAGTAGTCTCTTTTAGCCCTACCTGAAGATGCCAGGAACTGAACCTGGGACCATTTGCCTGCCAGGCACATGCTCTGCCATTGAACGATGACATCTCCCCTAAGGGGTCCTCAGAGAAGGGTCAAAGGGCAAACAATGCTTTTAGATTCAAGAAATTAAGCAGGCGTTTGCTCGAGAGCATCATGAAAGAAACTGGATCAACTTCATCAGGTTTTATGTGAATTAATTAAACTAAATAGTTTTAATTTGATTTCAAATAAAAATGCAATTAATTGTTACTGCTTTGAATCTTATTGTGTTATTATCTTCCTCAAGTGGCTCAAGCCAACTGCTATTTTCAATAATGCTATAGGGTAAGGGTAACTGGGAATGAGTTTAGGGAACTAAGGGAGCGCACCAGCCTGAAACATTTGGGAACCACTGGTCTGATAGAAGTAACAACTATAGCTTTGCACAAAGAGGCCAGTTTGTGTGGCAACATACACTTCTATTCCCCAGGCAAGTAGTTCCCAAACTCCCTTCCCCTCCTGTCCATGGGCTATTTGAAAATTGTTAAGGGTCTTGACAGAACGCCAGGTATTTTTGTTTTCCTGCCTGTTATAGTGATTGCCATTCATTGTGCTAGCTGCTGCATGCTTTTTGCTTTACAAATTTAACCCCAACAATTCATATTATTGGAATGCTCTATTTGAGATTCTTGCATTGTAGGGGATTGGACTAATGATCATTAGGATCCCTTCCAACTCTATGCTTCTATTAAATTGTAATACAATAAAATATGTGCTTCTGACACCTAATCCTCTTCCACTCCTTTCAAGTCACCCCCCCCTGCCATTTCCTACCTGTCCCAGAACAGCCACGGCCCCTGTTCCTCTCAGACCACCTGAATTAAGCTCATGAACTACAGTTGGGAAACTCTTGACCTACAACACTATGTGGAGAATAAATTGCCCCACCCCACAGAACAGAAACTAATTGCTCTTCCCTTAAAGGGACTCTCTTCACTTTTGCTAGTTGTACCATACCTTTCTATTCCAAGACTTTCTGCATGCACAGTTGTTAAGCCAGTAACAGTATGTTATCTGTAGCTTAATTTTACACTGTTCTATACAACTGATTCGCGTTATTTTTTATGGACTTTATGGATTTTTATGTACTCACTTGCAACCCCCCCCCCCTGGTGGCTTGGACAAAGGGCAGCATATCAATCATCTAAATAAATAAATATGCTAAAATGTCTCATGGAGTAGATGTAGTAACTCACTGGTCCCCACTACATCCAAAGCCACATGGCATCACACACAGACAGCTCATTTCTCCACATTAAGCAATTAAGCATCACTTTGTTTTATGTTGTTGTTGTTGTTTTAAATGAAATGGTTCATTTCATCCATCCCCAGATGGTTATTGTTTTCAGGAGATTTCAGTCTCATAACAAAATACAGGGGCTGAGATGGAGAACTGCAGGTATGAGAAAAGCTACCATTATTAGCAACAACAGCAACAAAAATCCATTTTGTTCATCTTCTAGAAAGCTGGCAAAGGCAGAACTGAAGCTGAAATTCCATCCTCTTTCCTCCCCCACAAGGTATTCAGATTCTCCTTAGAGTCACAGCAGGATACCTATCTAACACAGCCTCCTAATCCACATCCTTTATCCTGGATGCAATTTAACTGGTGCCAAGACTCCCTAATGAATTTCACATATGTGTACTTAAATTTGTTACAGCTTACCAGTTCAGTATGATAAGCAATAACTGGAATGCTGGATTTCATGTTTTCTCCTGCCAGGTATTTGGCAGGCCCTGCTAATGTCAGAATATCGATACAGATTCATTAATTTGTGTTAATTTTCAGGTCCAGCTACATATAGAATGTTGGGGAATGGGTCTCTCTTGTGATTAGCTCAATGCGCAAAAATAAATAAATGGTGTTTTTACTGTTAACTGTTGTATTTTTCAGATTCAGCATACTAGAAAGAAAATACAAGATGACAAGGTAGGATTGTAACAGCGTGCCGTAGACATCCTGAATATGCATTGTTAACACAGCACCCACCATGGATGTGTTATGTACATGTGCCATTGTTCAAAAGATTAATGAGTCTTCTTAATTCTCAAACACATCTAGATGAGTGTCACCCAAGCACTTTTATTAAGTAAAAGAGAACAAGATGAAAAAGCAATGGATAATTGAAAAGATCAATCTATTCTTGCATCACCAACATGCCCTACAACCTGTGCGCAAAGATTTCCAGGAATGTACATCTCACAGAAAATTATGCATCTTACCACCAGTTGTTTTCCTGCTTAATAAATGAGTCTTAATTTCAGCTGTTGCTGTTTTTCTTCCCCTTGCACAACACTGTTCAACCATCATATGTTCACTGGGACCATTCTGATTACAAAGCGAATGGACTCTGATTTACACAACCATTTGCCACCTTCTTTGAGATTTTTCCCCCCTGCCTCCCAGGGTTGACATCAATGCAGCATAACTGCATAAGCACTTTATTTCACACCAGTTTTTGATACTTCAAACTGTTAACTAATCATTTGGAGAAACAGTATGCTGTTAGACAGGAAACAATCTATTTCTTACCAGCAGCCTGGATGTATACACTTACTTTTCTATGAATATATCTCTGTTGCCAAATGTGATATCACACCTAGAAATATGAGAAGGTGCCCTATTCTTAGCCTACTGTTGGCCTCACTTTCCACCCCAAAGGAGATTGGCCATCACTGGGTAGTATCCAACTTACTTAAGTCCATTGATTTCAATGGGTCTGCTCTGCATATGGCTAACTTTGGACAGGGACACAATGCCATTTGCTGCTAGCCATAAGAAGAGCCTGCTGGATCAGGCCAATGGCTCATCTAGTCCAGCATCCTGTTATCACAGTGGCCAACCAGATGTCTGTGGGAAACCCTCAAGCTGAACCCCCGAGAGTGCAAAAGCACTCACTTCTCATGTGGTTTCAGCAGCTGGTATTCAGAAGCATTGCTGCCTCCAACCATGGAGGCAGAGCATAGCCATCAAGGCTAGTAGCCTTCAATAGCCTTATCCTCCATGAACTTGTCCAATCCTCTTTTAAATACATCCAAGTTGATGGCCAACATTGCTCCCTGGGGTGATTGAGTTCCATAGTTTTAACTGTGCACTGCATGAAGAAGCCCATTCTTTTGTCTCTCCAGAGTCTTCCATCACTCAGAGAAGAAGAAGAGTGGTTTGGATTTGATATCCTGCTTTATCACTACCCTAGAGAGTCTCAAAGCGGCTAACATTCTCCTTTCCTTTCCTCCCCCACAACAAACACTCTGTGAGGTGAGTGGGGCTGAGAGACTTCAGAGAAGTGTGACTAGCCCAAGGTCACCCAGCAGCTGCATGTGGAGGAGCGGGGAAGCAAACCTGGTTAACCAGATTACGAGTCTACCACTCTTAACCACTACACCACACTGGGTATCTATGGGTGGGTGGGTTAAAAGCTGTTTTCCATGGACCTTCTCCACACCATGCATAAGGTTATAAACTTCTATCATATCACCTCTTATTTGCATTTTCTCTATACTTAAAATCCCCAAGCACTCACAAGGGAGATGCTCCACCTCCTTGATCATTTTGGTTTTCTTGAATCAAAATGGTTAGAGCTGCTAATTTTGATGGACATGTTAGCCATGTTCTTTAATCTCTCTTTGAAATCCAAGAGGTTTTCAAGTGCTTAACTTTGACTAGATTGTTTCCTAACTGAATGATTCCAACAGAGGGATCTGCAATGTCAGACAAGTAGGCATTTTATTGCACAGAGCTTCTATCACTCTGTCTATATACTAACAAGTTACCTTCTCCACTTGGGAGGACTCACTTATGCAGTGTAATGGCACTTTGCCCAAGCTTTATCAACAATGCAAACTCTTCAAAGGTAAAGTCTAACAGTTTAATAAGATTACTCCTTCTTTTCCTCATCAATTATAGATTGAAGGAGCAATGCACTTATTGCCTTTGTAAGCTGCAGATGGATTCCCATTGATCCACAGGCCCCAATACCGAGACAAACAGCTCTAGGAGTTCCAATATAAATTAATGCATTGGTTATGCAAGAATCTTCTGGGTGAGATTAATTACTTCTCAATAAATTAATTCTATCTCTGTTGAAGCCTTCCTTAATTGCTTCCACTTAGTATAGTAGCATCTGCTATATAAAAATAAACAATTTGCTGATAAGAATGCAAGATGCCTTGCATTCCAAATTGCAAAAGTATATCTTACCTCTTTCAACACCTCCTTGGAACTGGGAAGCCACAGCTCCCCTGTGTGAGAAAGGAAGGAGACCCAGGAATATCTGAATAGGAACCACCTGTCTGCTGATTATTCCTTCCAGGTGGGACTCCTGGGCTTTTGTTGCTGTTGTTTCCTCTTTAACAATGCTCTTGCAGTACTTAGAAGCTTCCAGCAACACCTGCTGTGTGTCCACACTCAGCTGAACTGGGTGAGCTATCTGAACTGGTGGAAAAAGAGCAAGGTTGCTGTGGGTGGGAGCTGCCATCAGTCATAGAGAGCAAAAAGAGATATGTAGGGGTGGGGTAACAACTACTTTATCAAAGGGGGCAGTACAACATGGTGGTGGTTGCTGCCATATTCTCCCCCTGTTCAAATAGACTGGAAAGTCTTGGCAACAGTCCCCCTGGATTGAAAATACTGCTGGTCAATGACAGCCCAGTGAATGGCAAAACAACAGCTATCCAGGACTTGATCCTGCATGAAGCTACTGCTGGTGCTGGTGCTGCTGCTGCTGCTGGTGGTAAAACTCTCTCAGCTTTGCCCTCTGGGATTCTCTGTACAGCAGCATGCAAGGTCTGGGGTGTAGAATTGCAGTGGTCTACCATGATTGCATTCCCCTCACCAAGTGCCTTCTCCTGCACTCTGCTGAGTTTGTATCTGAAGATGGCCAGGATGAGTACAGATCCTGTTGGTGCAACACACACACACACACACACACACACACACACACACACACACTGCTCAAGAATCTCCCTTCCTGAGCTAGCTAGGGTGGTCTTGGGGTTGGTGCTGAAGTTCCCTAGCTTGTTGTGATGGGGGACTTTAACATTCACACTGAGGCTCTCTCCTCAGACACATTCTGGAATTGATATGATAAGCATAGGGGGGGGGGGAGTGGCCAAACAAAAGATGGTTAAGCAAGGTTGTTGGGTTCAGACATAACACCAAACCCTAGGTTGCCAAACAATAGCTTGTAATCAAGCAACAAACCATAGCTTCACGCTGAACTTGGTTGGCAGAAAAGAAAGCACGGTTAATCTCCTGAGCTGGGTTGGTGTGCATTCAAACAAACCATTGTCAGGCTTATTATGATGTGTGATATAGGCACTGGTAGGGTTACTATATTTCATAAAGTGAAAATCCAGACAGAAAAGTTGTTGAGCATTTAAAAAAAAAGATATTTGGGAGTTTTCTTGGGACGTTTCTGAGCTATTTCTGAGGGAAATCAGCAAAAACAACACTACTGACATGAGCTGCCATACATCCAGAAAATATGGCAACACTAGGCACCAGGTTCCACACAACATTTTTTAGGGGGGGGGAGTCACACATGTGTGATGTCATGTGCATGACATGTACACGTGACATCACACAGCGACGGGAGGCTGTGGGGAGGCCTGATGGGGCCTACTGCAGCCACAGGTAGGCCCACTCGGGCCTGCCACAGCAAGGCCCGACGAGGTCTGGCCCCTCAAGATTGGGGGAGCTCAGTCTCATCGCAATATATAGGGGGGTGCTAGCCCCATAGAGTTGGCACCTATAGTGTGTGAACCAGGCCAGTGAAAGTACACATAGAAAGAGATACACACAAATATCTATCTATCCAAGTATATTATGGATTTATTTTTAACTGAATGCTACTTGTTTTATGTTGTCTCACCTTTCCAATGACTCTGCACCTATAACACAAGTATAAAATTCTTGTTTCATCATGTTTAGTATAGTTTGAGAAACCCCCTAGTGTTTCTTTTACTTATAAATACATAGAGTTGAAAGAATCAGAGACTCTACTTAAAATAATCCACTAAGTACCATCTGGAAGGAAATTAATTTTGAAGACGAGTTTATCAAGTTAATTTGGCTGATACAAACAGACAGATTTGAGGCAATTAACTAAATATTACTCTCCCCCCCATTTCAATTCATTATAGCAAATTAAACATTTTTTCCACTTGAAAGTGTTGTAGTGCTTACATCTAAAGCCCGAAGATGTGTTTATTATTGAATTGCTGCTTTGAAAGGAATCATTCTTCCAACAGAATAAAACCAGAGGGTTAACTGGTACCATTTATAATAATTATAATAGTTGTGTGTTTTGGCTATATTTGTGAAGAAATGGGAGAGGGGGTGTTTTTGCTTGCAAATCTCCACAGCTTCTGGCTGGGGAAGCAATCTGCTCATTCTCTGCTCTCTGTTGGGAATCAAGAGGTATAGACAGAAACTCCAGGGATGAAGGGTGCATTCCATAGTGCTGTTGTCTACCAGGATTACATTAGCTTGCAACAGCCTAAGAGCAGGGGCGTAGCGGGGGGGGCACCCCATGTTCCATAATGGAGGGGGTGACAAATTATCAAGGAACAATTTTTTTTGAATTTTTTTTAAAATGCCTGCTCCGAAGGTCTTATCTTACTATACTAGGGATTATACTATATATGAAATTTCATGCATATTGGTTAATATCTTGACCCTCCTCCACCAAAATAGCTGTTTTCATGGCTGTTTTCCTATGTTGTGAAGGCTGAAATTTCAGTTCAGTGGAGCACTTACTGTTCCCAACCCTAACCCTGTGGAAAGCCATCTAATTAGACTTTAATTTGATTTTGAGATGTTTTAGGAGGTAATTTAATTATTGTTTGATTTTACACCAATGTTATGTATCTGATGTTAGCCACCCTGAGCCCGACTTCGGCCGGGGAGGGTGGGATATAAATAAAAGTTTTTTATTATTACTTGTTATTATTCCTTTGTAAGAAAATATGAAATAACGTAAAACCATTTTTGCGGGAGGGGAATCAATGGGGGAGTTGACAAGAAATTTTCCGCACCGGGTACCATCTGACCTTCCCATGCCTCGGGGGGGGGGGGCGTTTGACAAAAAAAATCCCCCACCCGGGTACCAATTTACCTTGCTACGCCCCTGCCTAAGAGTACTTTAAAGTGAGGGTGAAGACCCTCAAGCCTGGGGGCCAAGTGCTGGACTGTTGGAATAGCTCAGTTGGTAGAGCATGAGGCTCTTAATTTCAGGGTCAATTGTTCGAGCAAAGACTTCCAAAGCAAGTAGAAGGTAACATAGGCCACTGTCACTCACCTGGGAAATAAGGAGCATAGCCTTCTGTGCTTTTAGGCTGCAATCCTATTCACAGTTTTCCTGGGAGAACTCAGTGGGGCTTATGACTAAGCAGACCTGTACAGGATGTCAATCTGTTGCATGCCCTCTTGGCGATCATTTGCCTGATAGACTGCAATGGAGTATCCAGATTCTCTAAGGTCCTTGGGCAAGCCAACCTACTTGTACACTCCCCTCTCTCGCTGTATCTACATCCTCACTGTCATGATGATCAGCTGTGGTTGCTCCACTTCCTCTTCCTTGCTACCAGCTGCTGGCCTGCCAGACAGAGACCCAACTTGTAAGCAGGCAGATGAGCAAGCATGTTGCAATGGTGAAGAGAAGAGGCAGGCACAGAGGCCCTAAGGCAAGGAGAAACTTTTTCAATATGCACTAAATGATGCCATGGGGGTGTGGAGGGCTCCCACTGAATGTGCACATTGAACATTGACCCTTTTACCAACTACTTTTTACCCAGATGCTTGCTCTCTTGATCCCTTCTGTCTGTGCAGAGAAGACTCTCACCGAAAGAAACACCTAATGGGCTGTCAGGGCCAGGAGCTAGGACATAGGAAGTCAATTCAGGAGAGAGCCTGAACTTAGGAGCTGGGCCAAACATCAAATATATAGAGCCAGATGGAATGCTATTAGTTCCCTGCATCACCTGATCTCTGTTGGACTGGAGGCTCCACTACCAGCCTCGGGCTATTTACAATGGAGGTAATTCAACACTGTTCACTGCTTGCAGGTTGTCATGGTGGCATAGGGAGTAAAGAGCCTGGGTTCTGGTTCAAGCCTCTTGGTGCCTTAGAAGGCCTAGTTCCCCATTTGTTTGGGCAGCTTGCAGTAAAGAGAGTGCCCTGACCACCACCTCCTCAGATTATCTACAGCGACCATTGAATACCTTTCGCACTGAATGCAGCTGTTCTGTTCCAAGGGGAAGAGTCACTGGCTGGGAGGAAGTCCCTGATGTTATAACAATTTGCATTTCATTATCTCCCACTCTTGCAGAGTCACGTTTTGCATCTAGCATTTCCCCATTTTAATGATTTCAACATTTTAATTCATGATTTCTGCTCATGTCAAGTCATGCGGTCAATACCGGGTGAATCTCTCCAGTGACAAAACAGATGCTAAATGCACTGAGAGGAAACCAAAATAAGGAAATATAGCAGTGTCCATCCAATTAACCTATAAAGGAGAGAGAGACAATACTGTGAGAGTGCATTAGATGACTCTAGAGGGTTCTTCTTTTTCTTCCACTCTTCCCAATAAAATATTAGACCTTTTTCTGTATTATATTGAACACAGGTACAAGCTGTCTCCACACAAGCACAAGTGTTTGTGTGAAATAACCATTTACCTGGGGCTCTGGGGAAGCAGCCTTTGCTGCCCAAGGTGGACAGAATGTGGTCCTGGGGGACATGTTTGGCTTCTGTGTGATTGGGGGTGGGGTGTACAGGCCTTCCCTCCCATCTGAGCAGGCATTGGCCCATGCAAATGGGCCATCAGTAGTCCCGGAGGAAGTGGGCTTGCATACCCTTTAAATGAGGACCGTGCCCAGCCCCCCCCTCTGGGATCACCACCAGATTCACCACCCACCCACACCATAGCTGTCAACTTTCCCCTTTTTTGCGGGAAATTCCCTTATTCCAGCGCCATTTCCCACTGCAAAAAAGGGAAGGTTGGCAGCTATGGCCGTTTCCCAATGCAAGAAAAAGGTTGACAGCTATGGTACACACCTTGCTCAAAGGTGAGTGTGTAGGGCAGTATGAGGACCTTGCTGTAGTATGTCCAGTTGCTGTATTCAGGGCCAAGGAGAATTTTTCCCAAATTGGTTGGTCTGCAGGTTTTTGCCTACCTCATAGCAATTGTCATAGCTTTGACTGCTTGGGTACCAGGAAGGAATGTTTCTGTCCAGGTGTCCACACAGGGGTCGATGGGCCATAGAACCCTTCCCAATGGTGGCTCTGGTGGAACACCTGATGCATATCAGGGGGCGACTGCTAGTAAGGGTTGACCCCTGCCTTATGCATCAACCAGTAGGCAGGCTGCTTGATAAATAAACAGGTGGATTCATTTATTTATTACACTAGTGTGCCTTTAATCATGCAAACTTATGGTTCTGGTATGCACTTGAATCCCTCCTACAAAATACTGACTGTCTGGAGGCATCCTCAGTGTGGCAAAACTAATGTCTAGATATGGATGTAAGAAGGCATTGTTTTCTGTTTGGTTCTCTACTCATCACATACATCATTGTTTCCATCCTACTATGGTTCAGTTTGTCTGCTTGGCATGCTGTCTTACTATATTGTAATTTGCCTGCACCATTGGGGATGAGACTGTCTACAAATGTATAGCTAGATCAGTGTGACATTAAATGTACAGTATTTGGTGGTTTATCTATCTATGTTTGAAATTATATTTATCTAAATTATGAATTATCCCATTTACTCTGAATCAAAATGCTGGACAGCCCGGTTTCTTTCATTTCCAGTTTCTTTCATTTTTCATCTCTTGGATTTACTTAGAAGCTGTGTAGTTTGTTGTTGTTTTTATAAAATAAAAATAAAAATTTAGAAGATCAAAATATCTGGGAAGCATCTGAAAAGAGCTAAAGTCCCTAAACCTTTTCACCCAGAGCCTTTTAGCTGTAAAATGAAACAGACATTGCTTTCAGGTTTGTGATGCCATTCCAGTGTGTTAATGAACAGTAGAAGCTCAAATATATGGATTCGAACACTGTGTTGTTTCCACAGGCCTACAGCGATGTTTGGCTCAGATTGTACTCTCTGAAGTTTTGCTTTGTTCTCTGGATTTATTTTATACGGGTCAAAAGATCAGCCTACCTGCCCATATCTGTCACAGATGCCTAAGAGCACCGCAACTTACAACTCAGTCTGGAAACAAGACGAGGGGGAAGCTTGTGAAAACGAGCAACCAGCTGCCAATCTCATTCTACTATCATGCAGCTTGATGCTGGAAGGCTGGGAAAATTCAGAGCTAATGGTAGCGGCTGGCTTCTGTGTCTGCTTTTTCAGACACACCATGCTAGAACTCTCTCTTCCTTTGTACAGCCTCTCCCGATGGACACATGAAACACATTGGCGGAGCTCATTATCGCCGACAGCCCAGTAAGCGCACACAGAAATCCTGCTGGCAGCCAGCAGGACTCTATGAGTGCAGGCAAAAAGATGCTTTCTGCTGCAAGAGAAAAGATGGGAAGCGAATGGCCACCTGAACAGAAGGGTTATCATCTTCATTTGTACAACCTGGGTAAGTTCAACTTATTGAGACAGGAGAGCAAAAGGAAATGGGTATGCTGCCTTCAACCAGCAGTGGTTGTTGCCCATTAGGGCTGGAAGAGTGGAAGGCAGAGAGGTCAATGGCAGGTGGAGCCAGAACCAAGGCTTCACAGAGCCACAGCCAATGACAGGCAGTGGATTAATGCTAGTTTTGTTCCCTCCGCCTCCTCCCGAGTTCTGCAAGGGCAAAACTGCAAAGGAGGAGGAATCTAGCAAGCAGTGCCACCGGCTGGTCTGGTTGTAAGACAGCAGGGAGGTTGGGTGTTAGCCGAGTGGAGACTGAGGCTGGTGTGGCAGTGTCATGTTTGCGCTAATGGCTCATCCTCTACAGCAGAGCTTTCCAAATGGTGTGTTGCGACACGATAGTGTGTCAGCTGCAGTGTATAGGTGTGTCACGTGAACGCTCCCCACGCCCCTCCCGGGGCAGGAAAGGATTTAGTTTAACCTCCAGTTTGCTAGTAAAACTGAATTACTGTGTCGTGACATGATGCATGTCTTAAAAGTGTCTCACCAACACGAAAAGTTTGGAAAGCTCTTCTCTACCGTCTATAACCCATTCTACTGCCACATTAACAGGAGACATGGGGAGATGCTTCATTAAAAAAAAAAAAAACCACTGGAGGGCAAGGCCCTCTACAAAGTTACATGCACTGCAAAAAGCCAGTAGTTAAG
This sequence comes from Lacerta agilis, assembly GCF_009819535.1. Lineage (NCBI taxonomy): Eukaryota > Metazoa > Chordata > Lepidosauria > Squamata > Lacertidae > Lacerta > Lacerta agilis. The sequence goes on from NC_046331.1 coordinate 39,829,735, forward strand.
TCAAGAACCAAGGGAAAGCTGGGGTGAGGTGTGGGGGAGACTCCCCTTAACTGGAAGTATCAGGTAATCTTAAGTTCAGACCAGTAAAAAAACAAAACTGCAAGCTCCTTCAGAAGCTCTGGGTGGCATTCAACTAAGTTTATGCAGAGGAAACCTACTGAAATGAATGAATCTGACTAAGCTCTGTCTGCTAGCCCTGCTGCCTCCCAGCGATTATCACTGCACTCTGTCTAATGGTAGAGCTGGCCCTGGAGGCTATTAAAAATGCATGTCAAGATGGACAATTAGTAGAAGGATCTTTTACTGGCAAAAATTGCTACCATATGACTTAATGTTCCCAATACATCATTTTAGGAAAGAGGTATTTTTTTAAAAAAAGTATGTTCTACTTTTACCCCTCAACAAGGAGCTGCTCGGAGTGCTTAGCAATGTCTACCTGTAGAAACGAGCACAAAAAAGGGAACAGGAATAAGTCAATTTTAAAAGATGCTAAAAACCTCCAAGACCAAAAAGTATCATCAAAAGAACAAACAGCCAGAGCTAAGAATAAATAAACTAAATTAAGCTACAGTTGAATCAAAGGCTTCTTCTTCTTGTTGTTGTTGTTTTTTTTTTAAATGTCCACAAACCCTGGCAAAACATCAGGAGAGGAAGATGACCAAACCTCTTGAAGCAAGGAGTTCCACAGATAGGGCACTACTGCAGAGAAAGCCCTCTCACAGGTTTCCACCAGCTGTGCCTCAAATGGCAAAGAACTTTTAATAACTGACTGATAGATTTTTAATGTTATATTGGAGAGATACTTTTTATTATGTATTGTCACTGCACTACTTTTTTTTAGACTTTTCTTTATGTGAAATGCTTTGAGCACACCTGTGTTTGTGGAAAATGACGCCGTCTGCACTATACACACTTAAAGCAGGATTATAGCACTTTAACTGTCATGGTTTTCCCCACCGCTAAAGAATCCTGGGAACTGCAGGGATGCAGAGAGTTTTTAGGAGGCCCCTATTCCACCCCCAAAGCTACAATTCCCAGAGTTCCCTGGGAAGGGGGGTGGATTGTTTCCCCAGACTAAGAACTGTCTGTCAAGTTAGACCCATGGGTCAGGTTTTTTCCCCAAAACACGCCCCTTACTTTCTGCCATATATAAATGCAAATGCAGATGTAAATGCCAGTCACCCTTACGTTTCCTCCCAATATCTGACACTTGGGGAACAACAGTGGAATGGAAGAGAGACCTACTTCGGCTAACAAGAAGCCTGTCAACAGGCCAAATGTGTTTCTCCGTATGTCATTAGAGTGTTTCTGTGATCCCTCCATACATGCCCCCCACATCATTATTGACAAACATTTTGCTAATATTGTAATAATAGTAGCTAAATGCCTGTGCCCAGCTGGAGAAATATCACTAGCAACATAGTTTTGGTTTGTGCTGCTCTCCATTTCCAAAGAAGACGGGTATTATACAGCATGCAGTGTTATCACCTCAGAATGCCACTTAATACCATCTAATACAAAACAAGGCTTTAAAGCCCCATATCATAATTCAGCAGAACATCCCTTATCTCGCCTGATAGTGAATCTCGAGTAGCAACTACATGTTATTGTGTTTTAGGGATTGACATTTTGCGTGAACATGCTGATTTTCTCTTCAAGGCATAGACAATTGGCATTTTATGCCAGGGAACACTTAAGCCAACAATGGCTCCTATCAGTCTGAGATATTCCGGCAATTGCCAACGTGAATTTCATTCCTCCACCCTCCACTCTTCATCTTATGACATCAATAGTGAGCCGGCTCTTCTTTGATAAAAATAAAAATACCAACGAGACGACTTCATTCTCCTGTCACAAATTGTCAGAAAGATTGAGGAACCACGTCAAAACAAAGATGTGTTCGTGACATGAGAAAAAGTGGTAACAAAAAGCTCTGCACTCAGACGAGAGAAGCAGCATAATACCCAAATCTGAACGCATATTGTTGAGACGCTGAAATGCAGCAGCACCTACTTCCTCTGGCGATGCGACAGTGGACAGAGAACATATCCATCCTGGCAAGTCACCACTGATAATCCTCTCTTCCATGAAAATGTCTACTATTTTTTTAAAAGATGTTGGTTGTTGGCCATTGCTACCTCTTGTGAGAGTGAAACCAAGAGTTTAACGCTGCACTGCTGCATGAAGAAGTGCCATGTTCTTTTGTCTGTCCAGTGTCCAGCTTCATTGGGTTGGCCCTGAGTTTTACTATTCTGAGAGAGGAAGAAAAACTCATCCCTTCTCTGCCTCTGAACAGGGGCGGAGGAAGGTGGGTGTGGGCCGCCTGGGAGAGACGCAGTGGCTTGGGTGCACGCAGGCTCTGTACTGCCCAGTCTGCCCACTGCCTCCCCCTCCCCCACAGCTGCAGAGAGGGAGTGGGAGTGGGAGAAGGCAGGCAGACTCCAGAGGCTCCACGGTGCACCCCACTCCTATGGGCAGCTCACCCCACCCCAGGCACCCGAGTGGCTTCCTCCGCCACTGCCTCTGAATGCAAATAGCTGGGAATCACAAGCGGGCAGACAACTGGTGCACTTAGACCCTGTTTTTGTGTTTCCCACAGCATTTAGTTGACCACTGTGAAAACAGGATTCTGGACTAGATTGGCCATCCGTTTGATTCAGCAGCAATCATGTCCTTATCTACCATGGGTTAAATGTGGGCAGTGGGGGGGGGGAGAGAGACTCATTCTCCTGTCACCATTTTTGAAAGGCCTGGTTGACTTTCACTGCTCATTTCCCCTTCTGGTGTTCCTGAAAAGGATTATAAGTCATTTCAATCTACTTTCAGGTGCTAGCTACCGTATGTCTCGGTTGCTGCTGCAGTTGGAAGCTGTTTTCTGTTTTGATGCAATGTTTTTGTTTCGTTTTACACGGATAGTTTCGAACTGTTCCATTATTGCCTCTGAGTTATTTCATTGTAAAAGCTTTTGAATTGTGTAATCAGTGTAAAAATGTGCAAATAGAAAAATAAATAGATGCACAGCAAATAAAGCAAGGCATGCTTCTGTGTATTATAGACGTTGTGGGCAATTGAGCCCTTAAGATTATTCACTGTTTGTGGACAGAAAGAAAGGAGGGCACATTTCACAGAATTTCTTCTGCGAGAGGAGAAATTTCCCAACAGTTTTTCAGGTGCAGGACTCACCAAAAGCACCTGGTGTTTTATTGGGGGGGCACCCACTATTTTTTATACTCTACAATGCCCCTGACTTTGCAACAATCTGGAAAATGTCCATCTACCTTCCTTTTAGGAGAAGGGGGGGGAGAGAGAAATAAAAATAACCAATCCCCCCCCCCGAAAGCATTTTACATATACAGATGTATTACTGGCTTGATAAAATTTGGCATATAGCGTTGCGAGAGAAACTTTCCCACAAACTACCACTGATGAGGGGACAATGAATAATTGATCAATCTGCAACAACTTGATTTCCCTTTATTGACTATACAAATGCACAGGATCATGATAGGATGGCCCCAACAACTTATAAATTAGTGTGGGTATCCTGAATTCTATGGGGATTTTTTTATTTGTCTGCCTTTGTCAATTGGAAATCTTGTAACTTGTTTTTTTTTTTTTTTAAGGAAGACCACACCTATAATATTCAAATACTGCTTTTGAAAGCTTATTAAGTTATTTCATTTCTATTGCAGTATTTTATATTGCACCCTGAATTGCAGTGAGGGGTCCGAATCCTATTTATCTCTGCAGTGGGGGTAGTTTATTTATTTGTTGTATCATCTTAAGTTTACATGATAGCTTTCTCTTTTGAAATATGCTGAACGCAAAAGAGAACTAATGAATTTTTTAAGAGTCTTGTGAGAAAAATTCAGTTCAGCTCTATTTCCAATACCCAAATCCGTATTAGGAAATGATTATATCAGAGACATAGCATTACCCATATGTCTTTTAGGTGTCTATTTAGCATTATAAATGCCCATGAATGTCCACTGAATGGTCCACTTTGCAGTGACCACCCATGGGAAAGAGAACTGCAGGCAGTTCTGACCGACTCGGAGCAAACTCTTAACAGTAGCTCTTGACAAGCTCTTAGCTAGGATGTCACCTGACTATGCCAAACCAACCAACTTCTGCTTCCACCTATATAGCCTCCTATCAAGGCCCTGCTGATGTTTTCTCTTTAAGCAACTTGCTGGTATGGGAAGGTTCCTGATGCATTTCTCCAGTTCTTTACGCCGACTCCCACATCTTCCTCCTTAATCTAGCTTCCCCTTTCTCAGCTTGTCCTGCCATGACACTGGCTTGCCACAAGACAGTGTACTGCTAATGATTCTGCGCATGTCATACTATTTGCACACAGGCTTCACACCCATTTGCTCCTTCCCTGTCACCAGTTGCCACCTGAGCCCTCTGCCACTGCCAGAACCAGGGAGCACCCAATACATTTTGATGCCTGAGGTAAAGGACAAGATGGTACCTCTCGTCCCGTTCTATGTACAGAAGTTGACAGAACCGGCAAACAAATATTACTTCGGCGCTAGTGACCAGATAGCATCCTCCACTGTGCCTGCGGGATCAAGGTAGACCATGCCACCAGAGGGAAATGGTGCTGCTTTCCCTGCAACTGATGCCTGGGGGAGTCTTCTCACATTGCCTAACAGTGGGGCTGGCCCAAAAACAGAACATCCTACATCCAAGGCCAGCTCAAGACATTTTGCTGCCTGAAGTGAAGTATAAGATGGCGCCCTCCTGCAAGGCACATACAGAAAAGTCAACTGTACTGGCAGTTGGATCTTACTACTATATTGGTGAAAGGAAAGTATTTTCCACTGCACTTGAGGGCAGCAGTCTAGCATAGGGGGTAGAGGACAGGCCCCTCAGCATATGCTACCTGAGGCAGCAGCTTCACTCTGCCTCATCATAGCGCCAACTCTGCCTACATCCAATATGTGAAAAGGAGGCTGGCTCAGAATGGCATTATGAGCACAGTCAAGAATATACTCTGGGCTCCCCCCCCCTCCAAAATCTGCGGTTTTGGTAAATGTGTGGGCACCTCCATGAATCTTATAACTCAGACCTGGAATGAATGACAACAAAGCTACTATTTGTATACAGCAACATCCCCAGTGCTTGAGAGGTGATGGGGAGGAAAATATAGGTATATTAAGTATTCAAGGAACATTCCGACACATTTTCGGCAAGATATTTTTAACTCTCCCTCCATACATAAAATGTACAAATACACAAAAGGCTTTCTTAATTGGCCCGTTTTATGTACCAAGGAATAATGGTCTTAAATGGGTTGAAGAGAATGCCACATTTATCTCTCCAGTGAGGGGAAGACATGATGATTCAGAAACTGAGAAGCCAGGAGGATTGAGTCACGAGTGGAATATATATTGCTCCTTTTCAATGTATTATGTATTCCATTCCTACTGCAGTTCCCTAAAGGCACAACTAGAATGAGAGGGGGTGGGGGCAAAATCTAAACGTTTCATTTCTACTCGACATAAGTCATCTCCCCGCACCCTACCTTTCCCTTTTAGTTTCTGTTAAAACCTTTTCTTGTCCCCAGAATTCTTAATCAGACAATGGGGTTTTGGCAAGTGTGCAAACTTTCAGCTATCACAATAACCTTAAACAGGTTTCCTCTTCCCACGAATGAAGATGGCTCAAGGCCCATTCCTGCTTTTTAATCCAGAGTCAAGAGTAGTGATGTCAGGGAAGTTCAATGAGAACAGAAAAAGAAGCGGAAGTTACTGAAGTTTGCATGTTTGTCTGGGCTCAGGAACAGAAAATAAATACAGCACATAGAATCAGTTTTTGTTCACATGGGAGGGGGGAACGGTCTGCAAACGTTACACAATGAATGACTTTTAAACATTATTTTGGTGTTTCATTTACAATGTAAATTATGAAGTAGGTTAATTAAATATTCAGGTAACTTATGCAACTTAAACAGCTGACAGTGAGTAGTATTTGGTGGAAACCAAACTGTAGAGGAATGAAAACAGTGACGATGGTGATCAATACAGATCAGGATAGGAACTACTGCCTTTCAGCTCTTTAATCAATAAAGTATTCTCAAAAATCTAAACCCTGCTAGGGATCTCCTACTGAACATGTAAGCAGGCAGTGGTGGATCAAACTGTTTCTGGTCCGTGTTGGTGTAAGTCTGTACAGTCACAATTCCACCTTGATCCACATTTGGATGGCATATTGAGTTAACACAAGAGCATTCCAGTGTCCCTCTCTCATTGCTATTCCACTTGCCATGGAGAGTAACCATCTGAAGTGGAAAGAAATGTGGAAGCTGCCTCTTTGTTCTTTTCTGAAATGCACAGGGAGCCTCCACAGATACAGAACAGTGTATGTGTCATGAGAACAGGAAGGGGGCAGAGCTACCACTCTCATCCCCACACCATCATTTTCCATTTTTTAAAACTCTTAATAGGAATGTCTGAAGATGGCTCCTCTCTTCCCTGCATTTTACACAGATGCACTCATCTGAAAAAATGAGGAAGCATTTCCATAAAAACAAAACATCTCAAACGAACGAAATATAGATAAATGCATGGGAATGTTGAATTCTGTTCATTGTGGGAAGTGTTTCTTCTCCTATTGTTGGATGTGTTTTGGTTTGGTTTGGTTTGGTTTGGTTTGTTTTGTCCTGAGGGCCATTCAGTCTGCTTGGATTGGTGAATTAACACCAGTAGAAGCTAGACTTCAAGGCATCCCGTCTGCGAAAGAATACACTACAGATGGGGTTGACTTATTGGGAAAACGCATATATAGGGAGCATCTCATCTCCATTCCTCAGGCTCATAGCTTCAGTTTGGGGATTACTTCGGCAGAATGTCCTCCCCCACTCCTCAAGTGAAAGTTCGGTCTCTTGCATTAACTTGAGGTTGATGGAAGGAAAGAAAGAAGAGAGGAAATCAGCAGGTAATATTTCCTTCCCTTTCAATAGACAGACAAAGCTTCATGAAGTGAAGAGGGTTCCGCTATTCCCAAAGCAATCTTTTGTTACTGACAGTTCTGTGTGCTGTGCTATGGTTTGTGGGTCTGCTTTGCCCATGGCAAGTCAGGTAAGAGCCTCAAGCATCTGTAATTTAAAATTCAGTTATGCTCCATCAAGTAGCCTTACGCTGGGATGGCATCCATTTCTGTTTTTCTTATTTTACAGACTCTTTTTTTTTTAATGCTTTTCTGTCTCTCTTTCCAATCTCCACACCCCCAGCTGCTGAGAGTCAACTCTGAAGCTCTTGCTCACTTTGTGGGTCTGGCTGTGAAATTTAAATGCAGTGCATGCATATCAACAGTTTAGGACAGAGAACGACAAGCACACACAGTGCTCATAACTCCAGCTTGTGGCTTCCATTTCAGCTACACTTTCTGACATGAAATCTCAGTCCTTTGCATTTACACGAGTTTAATGGGGATGATTAGTAAGGATGGGCAAATCTGTTGGTTTTAGTTTCTCATTTTTTCCAACCTTAACTTCAGTTTTCTGCATTTCTGCACCATTTTTGGGGTATGGATGTTTGTTTGTTTCTTTTTAAAAAGGACCCCAATAAATGCATTTTTGGCACACATTGCTCAATAGCATTGCAAAATTCAGTAGTGTGGTGCACATTTCAAACAATGGCTGTTCAGATCCTGTTTTGGAAAGTGAAAAATTAAGTTTGTTCACATTTAAATGTAGACTGAATCAAATTTCTCCCCCAGTCCTACTGAAGTGGGGCAGGAACAACCAATCTGCATTCCTTTGGGATGCTGGATGAAGCAGACAGGTTTAAACATCCCATTTCACCCTACTGCCCTAGCTACTTTGTCTTTTTGTTTGTTTTGCTGCCAACAAAATCAGTGGGGTCTTTGGTGTGGGGCAGAAGAATTTGCCAGGGGAAAAGCACTTAGCCACCCCTGAACTAAAGCTTTAGTCTTAATCATATAAGAGGCAGGGACACTTTTAATGCTGATGGAGAAAATTTTAAACAGCAATCCGGGAATGAACAACACAATTGCTCATTTTTGAAAGGAATTTCGTCTCCTGCATGTTAAAGTAATACCTCTTCCTCAGAGAGTCTACTTCCATACCACCAGGGTCATAAGCCCCACCTCATCATCATCATCATCATCATCATTATCACTGCTGCCACCTACTTGCTTGCTGGGCAGCCATTCAGTGAGGTAGCAGGAAGTGGGCCCTCTTCCTTTTCCTCACCAGCACTATTGCCTGGTCCAGAATGAGTAGTAGTCACACAAGCAAGGTAACTAGTTGCAGTGGTGAAGAAGAGCATTCCCAAAGCATGCCCCCTGCAGGAGCCTGGGCCCTCAGCAGTTGCCTGACCGTAACACCAGCATTAGTTCACAAACAAAATTAAAAAACAGAGGTCTTTCTGTTGAGATTTGGGATGGGGAAAGGCACTAATACTGAAATACCATACAAAAAGGCAATTTCCATAAGTTCCCTGGCAACAAGTATTGATTGTTAAACCCACTATGGGAATGGTAGTTTGGGGGGAGAGAGAATAGGGCTCTTCTAACCAACTCTCAGCATTCTTCACAAACTACAGCGCCAAGATTCTTTGTGTGAGGCCATGTCTGTTTAGTGCCACAGTGCTTCAAATGTATGGTGTTTATGATGTGGCCACAGGCAAAGATCATCTAAGAATTCAGCAACAAAATATAGGTGCTGAGTTGTATGTTGTCATCTCTACAGAAAGCCAAGATGGCCCATCGCAAGAAACAGGCGGCAGGGAGAGATTTTCATTCTCTTTTTGGCATCCTGCCGGCAGCCTTCTTTGCAAAGTAAATATTTAGCATTGAGTGAAACCGCTTGACAACAGTTTACAAGAGCTCCCAAGCACTGCAGATTACATTTTACCTTAAACCGTTTGACAGAATCGAGTTGACACTTCTGATTGTTAAGCTTCTCTGGAGACACCTGCACCTAGCTTCCACTAATACTACAGTCCAATTTCAGACTTCACTTACACAGGTGCAAGTTCCATCAATGCCAAGGAAGAAGTCTGGCTGCTACAAGCCACAATTTGGCACAGCATACAATTTATTTAATATTGAGCCCAGAACGGGCTATCTCGTTTCTTTTGAATATACAGGGTGACATGAACTCTTGCTTCACGGTGACTTGCCTAAACTCCTTTTGATCCAATTTCTCTTCATTGGTTAAAGATTGAAATTAAGTAATATCCTTGGGTTAGCTAAAATAAATCCTACAACTATCTTCTGGAGCAGTGCTCTGTAGAAATGTTTACCAGTGTCGAAGGAGATGGATGTGGGTATTATATTCTGCATGTCCCATGCAGAAATTTCATTGGTGCATGACACATGACAGGTTCCAGTGGAAACAAGAGTACAGAAGAAGTCACAGAAAATAACATAGACCAAACCAATCAAATGCTCCTTCCTAGACTCCATCAGTTTCAGTGTTGTTTCAATGTATTTTAGTGGGTTTATGTAGCATCCTGGGAATCTTTGGGTTGGATTATATAAACAGATTACTATTATCATTAATACTGTAACAACAACAACAACAACAACAACAGTGCATGCAATTTTAAAACACAAGTACCTATGGGCATCTCTTCCATGCAGAAAAAGTGTTCATCAAGCACATGTACCATAGGATCTGTGAAGATTGCAAATCTGTTTTTTTAGCTGTGGGTGAACACACTGGGAAGGGTGGTCACTTCTGGGGAATAGGATTTTCCCCCCCTTCCATGGAGGAGAATTCAAGGAGGCTCATTCTGTTGCCTCCTGGAGCAGCCTTTGCATTATTACTCTTCCATGAACAAAACTGGCTGTCAATGCCTTCATTTCCATCTCCCTTTCCCTTTTGCAACAAGATTTTATGGCATAAATATCTCAGCACTTTTCTTCCCCTTTTCCTATTCCCTCCCCTATAAGACAGCCATTTAACATACCGGATTGCTTCCTTCCTTAGGAACATGATGTTGAAATTCAGATTTTCTAAAAATGTTGGGAAGAGAAACTCCGATCCAAAGGGAAGTCGAAAGAGTTAACTTGCCAACTGCCCGGAAACCAGTGAAGACCAACAGCAGGGAGGGGGAAGCAAATGGGTTACTAGATTACTGGTTATCTTTTTGGCAATGTCAAGAGAGCAAGCAAACAAGTAATTATTATTACAGCCGAGTAGAGCTGAGTAGAGGAAATAAGTGAGGGTGAAGTACTACTAAGAACTTTTTAAAGGTTTGTTTGCTTGTTTTACAATCAAGCAGTATACGTAGTAGTAGTAGTAGTAGTAGTAGTAGTTGTAGCAGCAGCAGCAGCAGCAGCAGCAGCAAATTACTTATATCCCGCCCATCTGGCTAGGTGACCCCAGCCACTCTGCACATCTTTCAACAGAATATAAAAGAACACATGATACACAACACAATAAAAGCTTCCCAATACAAACCTTCCTTCCAAGGTCTACGGAAGGTCGTATAATTGGTTATCTCTTTGACATCTGACAGGAGGGCATTCCACACGATGGACACCACTACCAAGAAGGCCCTCTGCCTAGTTCCCTGTAACTTCACTTCTCTCAGTGAGGGAACTGCTAGAAGGCCCTCGGAGCTAGATCTGTGTCTGGACTGAACAATGAGGGTGTAGGAGAGCCAGTTTGGTGTAGTGGTTAGGAGCGGCAGACTCGTAATCTGGGGAACCGGGTTCGTGTCTGCACTCCTCCACATGCAGCTGCTGGGTGACCTTGGGCTAGTCACACTTCTTTGAAGTCTCTCAGCCCCACTCACCTCACAGAGTGTTTGTTGTGGGGGAGGAAGGGAAAGGAGAATGTTAGCCGCTTTGAGACTCCTTCGGGTAGTGAAAAGCGGGATATCAAATCCAAACTCTTCTTCTTCTTCTTCTTCCCTCAGGTATACAGGGCTGAGCCCGTTTAGGGCTTTGTAGGTCAGCACCAAAATTCTGAAATATGCTTAGAAACGTAAAAACTTTTATATTTCTTGTTTGGCGCAGTACCATCTCAAGTATCTCCAGGAAAGTTGGTTGATATTTCTGTCCTACAAGGCTGGCTGAGCTCACACAGCATACGAAACCACAAGTGGGTAAACCTCTTTCAGCCCAAGGACTGCATTGCCTTCTACAGTGAACAGTGCCAGAAGCAAAAGTGGGCAGAGCAGTGAATGCTAATTTTAATTTTGTACAAGTGACTAGTTTCTACACACACACACACACACCTGCTCTGTCCTCCATCAAGGCTAGCAGGAAGCTAGAGTTCAGGGTTCAAGGACCTATTCTAGCCAGGCAAAAGCATTGAAAGAGGTTTCAAAGCAGGGATGGTGAGGGGTGTGGCCTGGGGAGAGGGGTGTGGCCTGGACCAAGTCCTGAGAGCCAGGTAGAGAGGCCTGGAGTGCCACATGCGTCTGCTGGGAATGAGGTCCCCCCACCCTTGTATTAATCCACAGTTTAAAGCAAAATATGGTTTCATGTGAATGAGCAGTAGGTTGGTGCACAGTGCTTTAAAAATTCCCTCAGCACTCTTCCCCTGCTCCTGCTGCTGCCATGATGTGGACAAAACAAGCCAAAGTTTGGCTTATCATGTCATCCAAACCTGACTTGTGCTTTGTTTCTCCCCCCCCCCCAACAAATCGTAATTGGGTAAGCCAAGAATAAGCCTTGGTAACTGATCGTGGTTTGTTTGAAGGGAGAAAAAGAGTAACACAATTGTTATTGTTTTAAGGTTCTTTTTTTTTTAAAAAAAAAAATATTTCCTTTACTGCCTTACAAACCAACCATCTTGAGGGCATGTGCATAAAATTAAGAGTTATAAATCCTATGAACAGATAAAAATAATGCTGCGTTTCTAATAGGCTCTCATATGTGCTGGTTCCAAGGCCAAGACCTGGGGGAGATTTCACCACTGGGTTCCTTGAAACCCTGCAAGGAGAGATGAATCATTAGCAAACTTCTCCTCCATCTGATACCGGGTGCATGGAGAGGCTGCACTTTTAATAAAGAAGCAGCTGCCTCTGGCTGAATGATTAATCAATACCAGTAAGCTGACATCTTAAGAACTTGCTGCACTAAAGCATTTCTTTTCTTCCCCACCCTGCATCTACAAATAAAGTGCTCTACCATTTGACTAAAGCCTTGTCAACTTGACTGGAAAATAATAATAAGAAAATACGTTCAGAATCCTATTTAAATGACATTTGCAAGGAATAAGATTCTATCCCGGCTGCGGCTCCTTATCGCTAATAATAACATCAGATGAGTGGATTTAGACCCGATGATTAGCAGCAGTGGCCTTTTTTTTACCCCCTCTGAGTCCTTCTTAAAACAGCTCTTTCCATCTGTCTAGTCCAGCTCTCTCCTTGCATGGGCTGATAATTAGGTCTTAAAATGGAGCTTCGGTGGATACCATGTGGAACAGTTGGACAAAGCCTCATTATTGCTAAGTCAGTACAAAATATTTATCAGATCTGACTGCTTCTTCCCCCAAGATCAAAATACTGGGGTATTTTCTGTTATAGGCACAAGGTGCTTATGCATAAGATCACATACTGCAAAAGGTTTGGGGAAAGTCAGCGCCTGCACAAAGAAATGTATTTAGAACCCTCACAAGGGAGGCTGAGCCACTTAATGGCGTAGTGATAACAAGGGGGTTGTGTACAGCAGTACATTAAAACGTAAGAAGAGTCTCCTGGATTATAGCCCACATTCCCCTCATGGAGCTACAATTCCCAGAGTAGTGTAACAGTCAATCCCTCTTTACAGGAAACACTAGGAGTTGTAGCTTTGTAAACGGAATTGGGGTCTCCTAACAACTCTCAAGAGTGTTTAAAATGGTGTCATAGTGTTTTAAATGTATAGCATGAATGCAACTGAAGTTTCTAAAATACTGGAACGAGACATCTCCAAACAACAACAACCACTGAGCAGCAGTATTACGTAATTTGTTAGAGGTAACTTTTTAATCAACGTATATCATATAAAACCTATGAACTCTTAAATTTATAAAACACTTTGGCTTTTGTGCCAGCCTTTAAGAAACAGAGATAGTTTATGTGATGCAAGGTTTAGCATTAATCTCGTTAAAAGTACATCTTCAATGTGAGCAGAGTAACAGGCATGAGTCTTACCCCTGCACAGTGGGCGGTATTCCACCCACTCTGACATCCAGGCAAGCAAGAGACACTATGTTCAAGGACATATGCCAGTTGGGCAAAGGAACCTGAGGATGCCATGGAGCAGGACAGGTGAAAGGCATGGCCTGGGGAGGGGGAGGTACTTGTGAACCAAGTAAAGAGACTTGAAGGCTCAAGAGGAGACAATATGCTTCTGAACACCACTGGCTGGAAACCGCAGCAGAGGAGAGTGTTGTTGTGCTTGGGTCCTACTTGCAGGAATTACAGCATCTGGCTGGCCACTGTGGCAACAGGATGTTGGACTAGATGGGCCATTGGCCTGATCCAGGAGGTTCTTCTTATGTATTACCATAGTACACACACCCTGGCCATCACTACATCTTTAAATGGCTCGTCCCAGCTGGGCTGACACAAGTTCCCAAATTGGGGAACACCAGCTCTCCTCACACTTCTTGACCCAATCAATGCCATAGGCAAGCTCAGGGTTGGGGTGGAAAAGGTTCACACATTTTACAGGGAAGAGGGCCCATCTCCACTGTAATTCATCTTTGCCTTATTAGCTTAACTTGTTCTTCAGATATTTGCCCACCAGCACTCCCATCTGAGACAGTGAAGGGGCTCCATGTGCCAACAACCACTGCATTAAGATGATAGCAATGGATTATTATAATTAAGACTCTGGCTGTGTTTAATTAATGGCTCGTCTTTAAATGCAAAAAGAAAGGGTGACAGTATAAATGCCAAATCCTCTTAAGCAGCAGTTCTGGAGTGCATTTTAGAACTTATCTGAGTTTCTATGCTTGCCTTCTGCTTTTGGTTTTAGAATCTTTTTCCTTCTCAGCTGTGCTACTTAATGGCAATTTAAGCTAAAAAATGACACTTCCCTCTCTCTGTGGTACAAATTCTGCACTACAGAATTACAGCAGTTTTAAGTGTTGCAGCTTTTTGCAAAACAACCTTGGGGACTGCAGCTTTGCAAAGCTGTTGTGAATTATTTGTAAGCAATTCTAAGTCCAGTATTCCTTGATAGATATATGTATAAAGAGAGAGCAATTGTTGCAGGAGCATAGGAAGATGCCTTATATTGGGGTCAGGCTATTTGTTCATTTATAGCCCAGCACTGTCTGCTGACTTGACAGCAGCTCTCTGTGGCTCTTGGGAAGAAAGCGATCTTTACCTTCACCTGTTACCTGATCTTTTTAGCAGGAGATACCAGGGACTGTGCTTTTGAATTATGGTGCTGGAGGAGACTCTTGAGAGTCCCATGGACTGCAAGAAGATCAAACCTATCCATTCTTAAAGAAATCAGCCCTGAGTGCTCACTAGAAGGACAGATCCTGAAGTTGAGGCTCCAGTACTTTGGCCACCTCATGAGAAGGGAAGACTCCCTGGAAAAGACCCTGATGTTGGGAAAGATGGAGGGCACAAGGAGAAGGGGACGACAGAGGACAACAACAATAACCAGGGACTGAACTTGGGAGTTGTCTACGTGCAAAACAGATGCTCCAATGCTTCACCACTGAGAACAAGGCATGTTGCTGTCTCACAAGAGCTGAAAGCCAGGCTCTTCTATTTATACCAGGTTTTGCCAATCCAAAGGCTTCTAACCCCCTGCTAATAAAAGGGGGGAATGCTTCATGAGCCTTTTTTTTAAATAAAACTTTTTGTGTGCAAAGAACACACAGAGGCCTGAGGATGAAGTGTTGATGGTAACTCACTGGGTTAAGTCCCAGCCCCATGGCACAGTCAAGTGGTAGAGCCTATGCCATTAGGGGCACCAGCTCCTGAGGGCTGAGCCCTTTTGGGTGCCCGCAATATTTTTGGGGTCACCCCCCCCCCCATGTTCCAAAAGCACAGAAGCAGAGTATATGGCTCCAGTGGCTGGCTCCTTCTCCTCCTGCTGCTGCCATGGAGGGGGCCGAAGCAGCCTCCCACCAATTGCAGCACCTGGAGAAGGCACAGGAAGAGCTACCAGCCATTGAAGCTGCATGACCACTGAGTTTGGCTCTGCTCCCAGTTCCTCCCAATGTCCTGATGTCATGTACATTACGATGGGGTGCCAGGTGCTTGTGGTGGTGCTCTTGGTTGCATATGGGCTTTCGTCGGTGTGCAACAATGCCAGCCCAATACAGACTAAGCTATGCTAGATGGTCAAATAGTCGAGCATAGTATAAAGGATCTTCTGCTCCTGGTGCAAGTACCAGAAGCTCGTGTATGTCAAACATGCCTGGAACTGTTTCATGTTGCCAGTATAGACAAGACTATCAGCCCCTTCTAGACTAGGAGTTTCTAAACTGTGGTCTGTGAGCCTCATTCAGATGGTCTACAGCATGCCTGTGGATCTAAGGCAACATGTTCAGTGCACTGAACATTCATATTGATCTTTAACTGTATATTTATTGCTGTCTTATTTCTTATGTTGTATTTTATGGCATTGAAGTGTGAATTCTGTGGAATTGCAACGGCTGCAACAAGCAGAAAAATCAGCTACCGGTATTTTAAAATGGTCCATGTGGGGAAAATGTTTGGGAATCAATGGTTTGGAGGAAGGCTCTTTTTATGCCCACTTCTGCTGACTTTGGCACACATTGACACACACACCCTCCCAAAATAAAACTGTAGAAGAACTGTGCCATCCCTATTAGTTCCAATTGACACACTGGCAGATAACATGTTTGGTGCAGTAAGCTGCAGGCACAGGTGGACACATACGCACACAGACACAACATGATTGGGGATATCTTTGTTTTCATTCCTAGTCCATTCCCACCTTTCGTTTCCGGATTTGTTGTTCCTTCAACCAAACCATTCTCAAGAGAAGCTGCCACCCGAACAGGTCTTCAGTAAATACTGCAAGCTTGACAACAGCTGCACACCAAAGATAAGCCCTGCAGTTCTCATGAAACCAGGTTATTTGCACATCATGCAAATCTCTTAACTGCTGGGTTAGTTTTGTTTTTAGCAAGCTGCTGATCAGGCCTAACTACATCAAAAAAAAAAATACCAAGACAAAACACAAAATCTGTTGCTTAAGGGCAGTGGAAACTCGGTTGATGTCTGATGAAAAGAACCTGACTCTAGCCCAAGTGAGAGCTGGACCATAAAGAAGGCTGATCGCCGTAGAATTGATGCTTTTGAATTAGGGTGCTGGAGGAGACTCTTGAGAGTCCCGTGGACTGCAAGAAGATCAAACCTATCCATTCTCAAAGAAATCAGCCCTGAGTACTCACTAGAAGGACAGATCCTGAAGTTGAGGCTCCAGTACTTTGGCCACCTCATGAGAAGAGAAGACTCCCTGGAAAAGACCCTGATGTTGGGAAAGATGGAGGGCACAAGGAGAAGGGGACGACAGAGGATGAGATGGTTGGACAGTGTTCTTGAAGCTACTAACATGAGTTTGGCCAAACTGCGAGAGGCAGTGAAGGATAGGCGTGCCTGGCGTACTCTGGTCCATGGGGTCACGAAGAGTCGGACACGACTGAACGACTGAACAACAACAACAACTAGCCCAAGGATGGGAAGGATGTGAAATCAATGACAGCATCCATAGCCACTAAAAGCCATCATCCAGATCCTGGTGATCAAAGGACAGCCTATTTACCTCTCCACAAATCTTAAAGTGTTTCCTGTTCGCAAGAAGCCAAAGGCTATCTATGCCTAACCCAGATCACCATGTTCTGAATTCAAAAAGGCAACCACACCCCCAGATGGAAAGAAGCAGAGGAGCCAGGGCACAGCCTGATGTCTGTAGTGGGGAGGGGGGGAACCTTGTAGGATCAGGTGGGCAGAACCTGTATGTGAGGTGGAGGGGGGGGGTAGAGGGCAGAATCTAACCTATTCCCCATCTCTGGTATGGGAAAACTCAGCTGGGCAGCACCCCCTGTTCTGGCACTTGGCAAAGATGTTTTAGTAAGCAACAAAAAACAAGAAAAAGAGGACTTCAATTGATTAAATGATTATTATTATTATTTTCTTTTAATCTTTTAATCTTTCTATCTGCTTTGTTGTTCAGTCGTTCAGTGTATGCTTTTTAGTCTTGCTGTATTTGTTGATGGAGTGGCTTGTTTGTGTGTAAACCACTCTGAGGATATTTATATTTAAAGGTAGCCTAGACATTGTAATGAATAAATGAATAAATAACCCCCCAATGGCACCTTTTTTTGGCTTTGTCTCTCCTTAGAGGTATGATTATCTCATAATAACTATGTGACTCCCCCATCACCGCTGACTCTCCACCCACCTGCCCTCCACACAACCTCGTTGTGTCTTATTGCTTAATTAGCTGCCGGATGAAACGCTACTTTCTCTTGCCATCAACTTTGCGTAATTGCCTAGACATGTATTTCCATGAAAAGGGGGAATATAATAATGTGTGTGTGTGCAAATGTGTGTTGCCGGGATGCGTGCGATAAATGTCTCCATACATCTATTTTATTTGATTAATCATAGCGGGGGAAATCTGTCATTAAGGGATTTAAAGCAAAGCCGTTTTACCCCTGCTGATCATGTTCGGCAATTTTAAAATTATTTTATGATCCTGATCAATGTAATTAATGAGAATGACTGTTAATTAGTTACACCAGCAGGTGGGCCATGAAAATACTATAGAATAACAGGCAATGTAGGATCCTTTTTCTTGCCCCCTCTTTGGGTTTTGCAGAGCTGAAAGAAGCAGTACTTATTGACTAATTCTGGGCTGTGTCCTTTCAGTACGTGAAAACACATTACTAGAAGGAAAAACCATGCTATAATTTTTGCTCTGTTTTAAAGGCAAATCCCTCCACTGGTTCGCAGACTCAAACCTTTTGATCAGGAAACAAGATCTGTTATTCCTAAGTAATAGGAGCTTCACAAACAACATCTTGTTAATTTAAGCAATCTCAGCTGGCCCTTTCTAGTTTCCTCAGCCCCTCTGGAGAAAGGCTTGCGATGAGAAACCACCCCTTGGGAGCCAACTTGAGATAGACACTAAAACTGTTAACTGCTCTCGGCTGCTGTGTACCTAATTAGCATCACTGAGAATTTAATAGCAGTTATCAATGTCATGGGGTTGACAGGCTACCTTAAGGGATGAGGGCAAATGCACCGTGAGCAAGATCTTATTTTGTGTCCGTGTGAATGTGTATACAGTGGGTGCCCAGAAATGCAAAGAATGGAACATTAAGAAACATTAACCAGTAGGGACAGGGAGCCTCAGGAATGGTGTCCAAATGCAGCTCTTTACCTGGCCCTCAGAACTCTCCCAGGCCATATCTTCCCCTGGTCTTGCTTTGCACCCTGAAAGGTTTTGCTGGCTGGAGTGTGTTCTTGAGCTCTGATAATGCCTCTCACTACCCGGATGGAGGATACAGAACTAACTCTCACTCTCTCTCTCTCTCTCTCTCTCTCTCTCTCTGTGTGTGTGTGTGTGTGTAGAAACTAGTCTACTGTACAAAGGTAAAAATTACATTTGTTGCTCCTCCCAATTTTTGCCTCTAATCCACCCCCCCCCCGGCATGTGGCCCTTAGAAGGTTGCCCAGATGGGAATGTGTCCGTCGGGCTGGAAAAGCCCCCCCTCCCGATTTACCTTGGAAGAAGCCATGACTGTTAGAAGTGGTATGATACTGCTTTAAATGTATAGTACTGATGAGCCTAAAATATGGAATTCAATGGGGAGCGCAGCTCATCTTCACAGTTGTTGGGTTGATGGGTTGGTTGCCTTGGCAATAACTATCTCCCCTCCTTCCACAAGAACTACCAAAGACTTTTGGATGGTATTTCACCTTTTCCCCAAACCATATGAATAAGTGCCAAAAAAAATCCTCAATTGAGGGACTATTAGCAGTCATATACCTATCACATGTCACTGAGGGAGAGTACAAACACTTAACTGAGCCCCTTACATGCCTAGATCTGTCGGCATTTTAGAAAAAAACTGCAAATTTTTCCAACCAAACATATTTTTGTATGCAGTTCTGTTAAACACCTACATTTTTTGAGCAGCTGTCCCTGATATAATGCTTTTTTGTAAGTTATTTTTGTGCATATTCTTTGCAGCTGGAGAACTACACTGCAAAAATTCAAGAAGTGTGATTTTTGAAGGACAGCCGTGTTTTGGTCTGTGTGCTGGTTTGAGATGTGCATTAAACAGTTTCTCACTAAAATGCAAACAAAATTGATTTCCTCCTCCATCCCTACTCGATAGATAGAATTGCATCAAGCCGGTTGTCAGAACCATACCAACCCATTGTGCCGCAGGCATGTTGGGTGTGAGACAAAGCACTCGGCACCAGGTTAAACAAGAAAACATCTGCCCACACAGCTCTGCCAAGTGCACCTCAAGCAATATGGCAAAATCGTTCCTGTTTGTTGTCAGTAAGAAGCTTCCAGCTGTGCCTGAACTAACGATCAATTTTGAGACATGGCAGGTCAACCTTGAGGTTCTGAACTACATTGTTTGCAGAAGATTTCTAGTTATTAGAGGAAGCAGAGAGGTTAGAGAGAGAAGGAGAGAGCCTTCTCTTTCTAAACTAGTGCTGAGATGAACATGCTTCCCTTGTCTTTTTTGGACCACTCTCCACCAGTGAATGAGAAAATAAATTGCTTTTGAAAACTATTCAACAGAAGAGAGAAAATTTCAGGGAAATTATCATGGGTGGGGTGCAGGGTTTGTGTCATGTATACCTTACTAGTGAGTTGGCCAAGGGGATATTTCCCTTTCATTCTTAAAATCATCTCTCCATTGGCCTCCACTTTGCAGCTTTCACAGACACTCTCACATCAATTAAAGCCTATGCTAAGTCATCATTATATTATTCCTTGTATGAGGCCAATCAGGAAGTGTGGGCAACCCACGGAGGCTGCAGAATGCAATAATGGAGTAAAGTTTACGGAGGAGGAAACCCCCCCCCCCAATCATGCTGCCTGTGACCATCTGACAACAATTAGGTAAGCTCAAAAACCACTCACCCAGCCACCAAAAATTCTAAGGGAATTCTCAAGTGCCCTGGGAACATAGCAGAAAAACTGAAGGTTGTTTCGCATAGCAAGAAGACTTTGGAGAAACTGAAGGATAGGTTTTGGCATAGCACCAGTGCTTTTTTCTGGGGGGGGGGGTGTAAGGGTACGCATGCCCCTAAACATTTTGTGAATCTAAGTTTGGCCTCATTGAGGGGCAGTATTTCAATATGAGTAGGAATATGAGAGTACCCCTAAGCATATGTTTTTTTGGGGGGGGGAGCACTGCATGGCACAATGCAAAATAGAACAGCAACCAGGGCAAGAAGTTGGGCTTTTAACCAAATCTAGTCAAATGGCCCATTTCCAACAGGGATTGGTTTTATTGATATGTTAGAAGCAGCCTACATTCATTTACTAACCCACAGAAACATTTTAAATCCAGGTGTCCATGCATTGCCAATAATGAGTCTAAAAGCAAATAAAAACAAAAAAAACCTTTAAAACCATGTTTTGTCACCTGGCAGCCACCCATGACTTGCCCCAAGCTACTTTTATCAGCTTCAGCTGACATACCAACTGCAGCCCCATCTGGACTGATGCCACCTTGCTACGATTATCCACACTCTGGTAACCTCCCACTTGGATCTCTGCCATGCAGCATTTTGGGAGATGCCTTTGAAAACAGTCCTGGTCCGAAACTGGGCAGCAGTTATGTTAACTGGGAACTGGCCAGTCCCTTAATACAATTGTATTCCGCAAGTTCTTTTGCCATCTGCGCTTCCTTCAATGTACTAGCACTAACCTTTTAAGCCCAGAACAGTTTGGGGTCAGAATACCTGGAATATACTCGCCCAAGTCCTGAGGTCACCTTCTGAGGCCCCTTCTTCAGGTTTCCTCACCAAATCAGGAGTGACAGGTGACTACTAAAAAGAGGACCTTTTTGGTGGGGGAATGCCCTTCCCCAAAAGGCTTTCCTAGCACCTACATTATAGTCCTTTCTTCAACATAATAACTGAAAGAAAATCCACAGGCATTTTGAATTGCTAGTCTTTTAGTACTTTTAAATGCTGTTTTATTTATTTATTTATTTATTTATTGGGGGGGGGGGTTCTTCTGCCTTTTTGTGATTGTCTTTTACATAATACCAGTACTAATACTAATAATAGGCTTTTTAATATGTTCTTTACCACCTAGAGCACATTAGTTATTGCAAATGTTGATGTTGATGATACCAGGGAAGTGGCTATGCACAAGAGCAGTTTAACAATTTACAACCCATAGTGGTGTCAACATGATGGTGAAGCCATTTGTATTGCCAGGTGGCTCATCCACACATCCCTTTGTGTCATGCTTCCTAAGCACAGGTCCAGGATTTCTAGGTCTGTACCTGAGTGGTTGTTCTTGCTTTTCTGGCCCTGCCCATCTAGCTCAGAACCTACCTGAAGTTTCCAGGGACTAAATCTGGGGCATTTCCCATGCAATGCTGGTGCTCTATTCCTCAGCTACAGCCCTTCCCCAATTGGGCTCTGCAATGCGAACATAAAATAAAAATGCATCTCTGCTTTCGCAGATAAATGTCCTGAACATGTATTGCCTGTGGGAAGTCAGAAATGTCCATGGAGAGAGAGGGGTGAGTGTGTGTTTCATCTCCCTCTTTTATTTAAATTGGGGGAAGGGAGGGATTCCAGCAGAATATGGAGAGGGCTTTCAAAATCATTTTCTCTATGCTTTTCTGTAACAGCTTAATGCTAATTCTGAATGGCCCACATCCAGATCCCATGAAGCCAGCCTTAGCAATTTCACCTGCCGGCTCTGGCACTCAATCTCTCTCGCTGGCAAGCGTTGATTTGAGCGAACGGTACGCTGGCCTCTTTTGGATGAAAGGAAATTGGTGTCGGCACTCTCCTGAGCACATTTTAATAATCAGGCTGATCATGGGTGCACTGCAGCTGCTCTGTTGATGGTGTTAGACAGCAAATAAAGAAAGATGCCAGCAGTGCCCTCAGATCTGACATAACGAGGGGAACATCAGTCATTTGGCTAAAAGGCTCATAAAGGTTCCATCAGCTGTGACACAGAGGATTCTATCCTGTGCAAAGCTAACGAGGAAATGTGACAATGTTAGCAATGTCTTTAGACAGTAACAAGTTATGAGGGAGCTGTGTTTCTGACAGAGGAGGGGGAAAGAGAGAGGAAGGGGGTATTTCTCCTCCCCAAAAGCTGTCAAGGGCTTCCAGAGTTGCTTTTCTTTTCTTTAGCTGATGATCTTTAGCCTTTTAATCAGTTCTGACTGACAGATGGATTCAATTGTTTGCCAACTGTCTTCTAGGGGTGAAACTTAGGATTCCTCAAAAGCATGGCTAGTGATAGCTGTGAAGGGGAACTATGGAAGACGGTTGGCCTCCCCACATCAGTGAACCTCTGACCAGCATTTACATTTCCCACAATGCCCCGGGGGTGATGCTTAGGTGGGTGTACCAGGGCATTATAGGAAATTTAAAATGGCAGGCAGCTCCCAGGCTCAGCAACGGCCGGGACATTTTACTTATTTGCATACTTCTGCAGGGCTGAGCAAACTTGTGCTTGTGATCAGCCCTGACATTGTCACCTGTGTAGGAGCCATAGCTGTCAACTTTTCCCTTTTTTTAAGGGAAATTCCCTTATTCTGAATAGGATTCCTCGCAAGAAAAGGGAAAAGTTGACAGCTATGGTAGGGGCAACACAAAACCTTCAGGCAATGTGATTACTTTTTCTTTTCATTTAGGAAGTTGAAAATAGCCCAAAGGCAGAGCTGAGACAGTGGAGGCAAAATGCAGCCCTATCCTCCATTAAGTTCTGCTTCCATTGTCAGAAGCAGCATGTCTGAATAGAGTCACTAGGAATTGTAAGTAGGTAATACATGGTTGCAATCAAATCTTGCTTGCTGGCTTTCCATAGGGATCTGGACTAGATGGGCCTTTGACCTAATCCAGCAGAGCTTTCCTTATGCTCTAGACAGCCTTTCTCAACCTTGGTTCCCATATGCTGTTGGACTACAACTCCCATCATTCCTAGGCAGCATGGCCAGTGGTCACAGTTGATGGGAGTTTTAGTTCAATAACCCACAGTTGAGTAAGGCTGCTCTAGAGAAAGAATGTTTCTGAATTTCTGATACTGGCTAGCAGCTGTTGACCAAAGCCTTCTTCCTAGATAATATTATCAAATATAGAATGGTGGCAAACCACAATGTTTCATTGCTAGGTTTCTGTCATAGCAAAGGAGTCCAGCAGGTGAAATCAGTAGGATTTAGAGGCAGCTTGGAGTGTGCAAGAATGCAGGCATTTGTAAGCATATGGAATCAAAGAGGAGCCTCTCAAGAATCTATGGAATAGGATAGCTCAGTTGATAGGGCATGAGACACTCAATCTCAGGGTCATACGTTTGAGCCCCATGCTGGAGTAGAATAATGAGCAGAGCAAGAAGCTGATCGGCTTAGAACATTTCTAGCATGCAAGCTTTACTTTCAAGAAGTACACAAAAGCAACAAATGGTCATCTGAAGGAGGGTCAACTCTACCTCCTGAACGTGCTGTATCTCATTCTATGGTATGTACTGCATCATAAGCAGATTTGTAAAGAGTCCTCCACCTGGGGTACGTGAGAATTCCCTCCAGGCGACCTGGCTGAGTGCACGTATCACTTTGGGGATAGCCTTCAAATGATGTTTTAAAACTGCTAGCTTTATATCAACATCTTACAGATTTCAGTGGCATTATTGAAAGCTCATTTAGAATTACATCTGGAACACACTGGGAGCTTGGGGAGAGTTACAGTTACATTCCCCCCCCCCATGCCGAATAGGTCACACTACCCAACTTGACTTTATACCTAATGCACCACCTAACATTAATCTTTGTTAACATAATGAATACTGAACCATGTTCTTTTCTTTTCTTTTGCTCTCTGCCTCCGAAGAAACTCATGTACTGATTAGGGCTAGAACTGGGTTATTTTGGCATTTTTATTTCTAAAACAACAGCAACTATCTTTCTCTGGCCATGTGTAGGAATGGTGGTAAAATTAAACCCCGTTTGTATTTCATTGGGAAACTACAAAATTCACACTTCTCTAACCAACATGCAAACTGAAGTACATGTATCCTTCTGAATCTGCACTTCCCCAAAGTTTGCAATCAAATCGTGTGAGCAAAAGTGTATATATTAAGGGGAAATGTGCACACAAAACTGAAAGGAAGTCACGTGATCTAGCCATCCCTAGAATAAAGCCTCGTTGAACTCAATGGGACTAACTTCTGAGAAGACCTGCAAAGGATTGCACTGCACTATAAATTAAAGATTACTGAATTGGGATGTATCTTCCTCCTTGTCATTTATATGCACAGCTGCGCTATGTTAATATATTTTTCTCAGTTTACTTCCTGCCTCGTATGTAGTGTTAACAAGATTGGTGTTCAGAGAACATAACGGGCTGAGTTGGCATCACTGTTTTTGTCACCTGTAAAGAAGAATCTGGAGAAATTTTATGGGGGGGGGAGGGGAAGATGCATGACCAGGAACTTTTATTTTTTGTTTTTTCCCAAAATACAAAATGCTAAACTGTTTCACTGCTTCTGTTAACCCACATGTTAACAGCTGCCTGCATTTTCAGAGTCACCCACTGCACATTCACACAGTGCGCTACCTGTAGAAGAATGTGTTTACTGCTATATTTCAAAGCTTTGTAACATGCCAACATGCAAATTAAATTCTTCACTCCAAATGTCAACAGCGAGGTGATTTCCTGCCATCCTGAGTATCATTTTCCTGAAGCAGTAAAAGTTACACAGTCAATCTTATCTTATCTCTCTCCTTTCCAAACATGCACACACATCATCCACACAAATGAACAAGCTCCGACCACACATATACTGCTTCCCACAGGATTCCTTGGGAATTTGTGATTCATATTCTGAAAGCTATAAATGCTGCAGCCCTTGGAGGGGTGTGGGGTGAGATTTATATTAATGGAGACATTTTCTTATGCCAAAGCTGCCTATTTAACTGGAGAAACAAGGGATCAGTCTGTTTGGGAGCAGCATTTAAATTGCCACAATTAACCCTGTCAGAATTAACATTAGTTAGCACCATTGGCAGCTGTTAAAGAAAGCCATACACTACATTTTTTCCCAATCTTAAAATAATATTTCGACATCAGTTTGCAATTTGCTTTTTTTAAAAAAATCCTTGTGAAAATTCATCAGCATTTTGTGCAAATTTCACCTGAGCTATGCATTTTTGTATGCAATTTTCTAACGTTATTTTTTTCATAGTACAATGCATTTTGGTATGTTGTTTTTAACTGATACACACATTTTCCTGCACAATCTACCCTAGTAGATGGTTTTTTGGGGACACATTACTTGGCCGGAGAACTTCATTGCAAAATACGAAAGCGTGTGAATTTGAAAGATGGCCGTGCTTCAGTTCATGTTTTGTTTTGCAAAGTGTGAATTAGGTAGTCTACTAAACATGAACTAAATCAACTCCCCCCCCCACATCCCTAATTAAGAGACTGTGTAAATCCAGTTCACATCTTGGCTCCCACTGTGTGGCTTTATTTTTTTATTATTATTTATTGAATTTGTATACCACCCTATACCTGGCCTTTCAGGGTGGTTCACAGAACAAAATCAAAATATGAAACCAAAAATATATAATCAAAATAAAAAACAACAACCCAATAACCCACCCACCCCTCCTTTAGGCAAGCTACTATCTTAATGGCCGTCTTGCCCTTAGCAACTTTGATCTTCCTTACACAGTTGTTATAAGGATTACTGGGCTGTGTACGCAAAGTGATTTGAGCACTCATCAGGTTTAAAAATGCCATAAGTAATAAGAATACACGAAAAGCCCTGCTGGATTCCCAAGGTTTCGTTTTTAACATGCAAAGCCCTGACCCTGGGGCAGGGCTACATGAAAGCTTACATTTCCCTTTACAAATCCATTATTAGATGGTTAAAATCAGGAGGGGACGGACGGACATTTTTTTAGTCTGAGGGCCATGTTCCCAAGTAGGGGCCACATGCCAGTAGTAGGCAGGGCCAGGGGCAAAAGTGGGTGGGGCAAGAAATGTACAGTTTACCTTTGCAGTGTAGGTACCCCTCACTGTTTCCCATCCAGACAAACAAGAAGCATAGTCAGAATTTAAGGACGCAGAATAATAGCCACTCGGGATGCAAGCCGCAGCCTGGTGAAAGAAAGGTGTTGTTATCTGAGGAGACATTCAAGTGCCAGAGAGAGACATCTGGATGGCTGCATCCAGAATCCAGGCCTGAGGTTCCCTGTTTAAGATCATTGGGGGAGTTTTTATTAGAGGCACATTATACTGCTGGTTCTTATAAAGTGGTGATAGGTCTGTCAATGCCTATCTTCCGTAAACTTATCTAATCCCCTTTTAAGAGAGCTTTCTTTGGGACCGAGACGGCTCTGGTCACCCTAACAGATGATCTCTGTACACAACTGGATCAAGGCGGGTCGTGACTGCTCATTCTCTTAGGTTTGTCAGCAGCCTTTGACATGGTCAATCATGATCTTCTGGGCCACCGCCTCGCCGATGTGGAGATACAGGGCATAGCCCGACAGTGGCTGTGCTCTTTTATCTCTGGTCAGGGACAGAGGGTGGCGCTAGGGAGGGAGATGTCATTGCTCCACTCCTTGGTGTGTGGAGTGCCCAGGGCACAATCCTCTCCCCGATGCTTTTTAACATCTTTATGTGCCCCCTTGCCCAGATTGTCCGGAGCTTTGGGCTGGGTTGTCACCAATATGCTGATGACACTCAGCTCTATCTGTTGATGGATGGCCACACCGACTCAGCCCCGGACACACTGACCAGATGCTTGGAGGCTGTGGCTGGATGGTTTTGTGGGAGCCGACTGAAACTAAAACCCTCAAAGACAGAGGTCCTCTGGCTGGGTCGGGACGGCATGGGAATGAGGGGCCAACTCCCTTCTCTTGCGGGGGCCCAATTAGTGCCATTGCCTTCCATTAAGATTTTGGGTGTAATCCTTGACACCTCCCTTTCCATGGAGGCGCAGGTTACAGCAACAGCCAAGGTGACATTTTCCCACCTTCACCGCATCCAGCAGTTGGTCCCTTACCTTTCCCACCCCAACCTGGCCACAGTGATCCATGCGACAGTCACCTCCAGGCTTGACTACTGTAATTTGCTCTACATGGGGCAGCCCTTGAAGCTGTCCCAGAAACTCCAGCCGGTGCAGAATGCTGCAGCGAGGCTCCTCACGGGGTCCCTGCCATGCCAGCATATTCACCCAGTGCTTTTCCAGCTGCGCTGGCTCCCGGTGGAGTACAGGGTCAGATTTAAGGTGCTGGTTTTGACCTTTAAAGCCCTTTGCAGCCTAGGACCCTCGTACCTATGGGACCGCCTCTCCTGGTATGCCCCGCTGAGGACCTTAAGGTCCATAAATAGCAACACCCTAGAGGTCTCAGGCCCTAAGGAAGTCAGATTAGCCTCAACCAGAGCCAGGGCCTTTTCAACACTGGCTCTGGCCTGGTGGAATGCTCTGTCTCATGAGACCAGGGCCCTGTGGGATCCGATTTCTTTCTGCAGGGCCTGTAAGACAGAGTTGGAATCAATTTGATCCCCTCCCCCTCTTTCCTTTTTTCTCCTGTGATGGAACTCCTATTTGGGGACTTCCCTGGCTTTTTTCTGGCCCATGTAGGACCAGTCTGGATAGTTGGCCTTGGTGAAGATTTGACGCTTTCTTCCCCAAACAGTTTTTAATTTGAGTTTCTACTGAAATGGGACTGAACTTTAATGTTGTATTTTAATCTTGTTTTTAAGTTGTATTTTAATCAATTGTTTTTATACCTTGTATTAACCACCCTGAGCCTAGTCTTGGCTGGGGAGGGCGGGGTATAAATAAATTATTATTATTATTATTATTATTATTATTATTATTATTATTATTAAGGTGGGTGGATTTCACCACACCATGTGACAGCAAATTCTGTAAATTCATATCATCACACAAAAAAGTGCATCCTTTGCCTGTTGTGTCAATCAGTTTCACTGTATGAACCCAAGTTCTAGCATAATAGGAGAGAGAAAATTCTCTGTATCCACTTTCTCTGCCCCAGTCATTGATTATCTTCTAAACTGTTCATCTTGCCCGATTTGTCATATTTCTTCTAAACTAAAAATTTATATAAACAGCCTGATATATTTAAGCTTTCTTCATACAGAGTCTACTCCAGACCGCTTGTCGTTTTGGCATTATTATACTGCACAGCCACCCTCAGTTTTCCCTTCCAGCACGACATGCAAAGATGATCATGAACAGGGCAACAATCTGCACAGGGATCTGAGCACTCGGCCTTTTAGGGCAGTGTAGAATTGGTCTGTTTCCTTTCAGTTCAACCTATCAGGTGCTTTCATCTCCTATATGTGCACTGGATAGCTCAATTGGTTAGAACAGGGTGCTGATAACACCAAGGTCGCAGGTTCAATTCGTACATGGGACAACCGCATATTCCTGCATTGCAAGGGGTTGGACTTGATGATCCTCAGGGTCCCTTCCAACTCTACAGTTCTATGACTTTATGTGGGAATGTAGCCACTCCAATTAGGAGTACATTGCCGTTTCCCTCCAACTGTGATACCCCTGTTGTTCTCACATACCCCACACCCCCCAAAATAAGGACCCTGATGCAGGAAGTGTCTCCTGGGGGCAAGAAGTTTGAAAAATCACTGCTCAGCAAGAAAACACAAGTCCACCTGAGCACCATCACAGTCTGGTGGAATCAAGATCTAAAACTTATTGCCAGCTTCCTTCTGACAATGTATTTAAAGGCAGACCAGCTGTACATCAAAATCACTTTAATCTCACTTCACACTGGCCCCATTTAAACAATCTGGGATGGGTGATGAAAATAGATGGTGGATGCTGTAATGCTGAAAACAAGCTTCCCTCCTGTTTAACCAGCATTTGTGTTTGCTCCACTCTCCACTCACTTGAAATGTCGGCTTGTGGGGAAGACACTGTACAGCTCAATTTCTAGCAGAAGGAATCAAGGCTGAAGCATTCTTTCAAACTGGTGACCCCAGAGTTCCAAGGGAAGGGGATGGGGACAATCAAACCAGTACACACCATTCCCAGCTCTGTCCAAAAGGGTGGGAACCTGCAGGGAGACGATCAACTTCAGCAGATTTAACTAATAGGCCAGAGTAAGTCGGCTGGCACTAACTGACTCCAATAAGGGCTCCTGGATAGTAAAGCCTTGTCCATTAGGGTAGATGGGACCTAGAAATTAGGGTAGATGGGGCCTTGAAAAATCTCAGCTTGCCCTCACCTGCCTGCTTTTCTTTTTTAAAATAGCTTTATTGATTATTATTTTTTTGAAAATAATAGAAATCCCAAGGTACACTGTGAAAATACAGTACAGCATAAGGATACGCAGTCAGCAGTCTAAAAACACAGGGTATGATTTATCCTAGAGCAACCAAAATATCTAGATGCCCATAAAAATCCAGGCTTATTTTTTCTTATTCAAGTTCTCTATAAAATAGTACCAGTCAGTTGTAAATGAGTCTTTGTGT
This sequence comes from Lacerta agilis, assembly GCF_009819535.1. Classification (NCBI taxonomy): domain Eukaryota; kingdom Metazoa; phylum Chordata; class Lepidosauria; order Squamata; family Lacertidae; genus Lacerta; species Lacerta agilis. The sequence goes on from NC_046331.1 coordinate 39,859,404, forward strand.
CTCTGTCCTTTACCTAGTTGTATTGTGTTGGTGAATTTCTCAGTTAGGACCAAACTGCCAAACTCCATTAGGACAGTTTGAAGAGGACGCGCCTTTCAAATATTTCCAAAACTGGGCTATAACAAGTTTATCTGCTAACAATAAAGAAACACTAAAATATTAATATTAAATATCTACCATAAAATTCTCAGGGGACTGACTTGTTGACCAGGGATATTGCATATCTCTTGAAACACTGTTTCCCAGGAACCTGATACTTTAAAATAGTACCACCACATATGCTGCCATGCGCTATTAGTTCAAAATCCTCAACCTGCCCACCTTCATACTTACAACCAGCTCAGGGAGTGGCACAAACAATCGGCTTCCTCCTCCTAGGTTTATTGTTGCCCTTGTAGGACTCAGCAAAGAGGAGGTTGGAGGCAAAACTAGGCTGTTTGGGCTCTGCCTGTCACGGGCTCTGGCGCCACCTACGGCTGGGCTCCCTGCCTTCCAGCCCACCAGGCCCAATGGGCTGTGCTCTGGGTCAAGCTTCTTTACTAGTCCAGGCTATGAAGAAACCTGATTTTCTTCTTTGCAAACTTCTTTGCCCTTCCTTTTTACCACCTTTGCCTTCACACATTTGTTTAAATATGATATGCTAATCATAAAGAGTACAATACACAATTGAGATGCAAATGACCTTAACTGCCCACCCCCCCCCAAAAAAAATTGTACACCAGCAAAAAGCAATATAGCAACCTTGCTTTGCATTCAGGTTTGCAGGAAGCTGCCTTTTCTGAGGTCAGCTTATTTGTCCATTAATCCCAGCAACAGGCTACTATGAGTGGCACAGGGCTTTCACATCACAGCTGTTTGATGCTTTCACCTGGTGGTGTCAACGATAAGGATCTTCTATCCACACTTTACTACTGAGTTATGGCCCCTCCTCAAAATATGTCATGTTCAGTGTCTAATATCAAAAGTGTCAAAAGGTCAGATAGTAGGTGATGTGGAGGTTTTTCTCCACAGGGGATCCTGGAGGATTCCTGTCACTCAGAGGAAATAATAAGAAAATAAGAACACAAGCATAGTCCTGCTAAATCAGGTCAGTGGCCAACCTGATGTGTATGGGAAGCTTGCAAGCAGGACCTGAGTGCAAGAGTGCTCTCCTCACTCGCAATTCCCAGTAACTGGTATTCAGAAGCATAACACCCCCTACGTTGGAGGAAGAACATAGCCATCATGGTTAGCATGATGTTAGTCTTATCCTGCTAACGTGAGTCTGACCAAACTGCGGGAGCCAGTGGAAGACAGGAGCGCCTGGCGTGCTCTGGTCCACGGGATCACGAAGAGTTGGACATGACTAAATGACTAAACAACAACAACAAGTCTTATCCTCCATGCATTTGTTTAATTCTCCAAGTTGGTGGCTATCTCTGCCTCTTGTGGGAGGGAATCTCATCATTTTACTATGCACTGTATATGCTCAGTACTGAGCTAAAGAAAGCAATTATCTCAATACAGACCTAAATTAACTCCAGGACAAGGCAGTTAAACCTCACCCAAAAAATAATCAGGTCACAGCGTTCCCAAGCACCCTTCCGAAAAGGTCAAGTTTTGGCAGTGTACCAGAAAGCAAGAGATATTGAGCCAGGCAGGTTGCCCAGGGGAGATTGTTCCACAACTGAGAAAGCCTTTCATCTACTTTTGCCGAAATGCAGAGGAACAAGACACCTACTGTTGATGGAAGTGCAGGGGTAGTTACCTTGCCCCGGCCTTGTCTTCATGAGGGGATGACCTGTTCCAACATTAACTCAAGTTAAGAAGCTAAGATGAGTTCTGCTGGATGAGACCAAAGGCCCATCTAATCCAATTGAATGATCTTGAAACTCCTCTGGATAAACTACTTTGCACTTCCAAATGGACATGGGTTCCAAACTCAGAAAGTGGCTAGAGAATACTGTACAAAAACTGGCCTGAGAACAGTCCATGCTATTAGGTTGTTATAGCTAAGCAAGATTCAATATGCCTCTAGTTCAAGGTTCGTGGGCAAGCCTTTTCAGTGGGGGGGAAAAATGATGGTTAGGAATTTCCCCCCTCATATTTCTTCAACCATGGATTGGTTGTCCCTCTGGGAAGCAACTTCAGTGTCAATTACATCTTCCAACATGGCTCCTTCTTCACCACATGAAGAACCCAGCCAATTAGGGATCATCAGTTTATTTTATTTTTCAATATTTATTGCATTGCATGAATATCTCACCTTTTTCTCAAAGGTCCTCAAGGTGGCATACATGGTTCACCGCTTCCTCATTTAACCTCCACAACAACCCTGTGGGGTAGGGTAGTTTGAGAGGCAGTGGTGAGTGGGCCAAGCTCACCCATTGAGCTTTGTGGCTGAGTGGTGATTTGAACCCTGGTCTTGCAGGCCCTAGTCCAGTGGTGGTGAACCTATGGTATGCGTGCCAGAACCTATGGGCACGTGCGCCATCGCCACAGCACAGAGTTCACCAGAGTTCATTACTAGAAAGCCAGAGGGAGGCGGGCCGGGCTGCTCCCCTCCCCCTCTCCATGCGCGCCTGAGGACATTTCTCACATCACCCGCACCTCTGCCCAGCCCAACTGCTCCCGCTCCATTCTGCGCCCCTCGACTGAGTCAGGCAGAGCCAGCTGAGTGCATCATGCAAACTGTTCCTCACGCTCCAAGCATGTATGAGTTGTTGTTTTTTCTAAACTCAAACCTCAGTATTCAGGTTAAATTGCCGTGTTGGCACTTTGCAATAAATAAGTGGGTTTTGGGCACTCAGTCTTTAAAAGGTTTGCCACCACTGCCCTAGTCCAACACTCTAAACACTATAGCACACTGGCTCTCACTATGCCAAATCAGAGCTGACACAGTGAATTGCACTGAGGACAGATATATCAAATTGAGAGTGAGGATAACATTTTGTCACTTTGCCCTACTCCAACCTAGCAGAGCAGACAACATATTCTGGGCAGGAGAGGAAGAGGAGGATGCTAACCATTGCAGATGCTGCCACCTAAGTAAGATGGATGCAATTTCACAGACCAAGCTCTCAAATACTACAACACTACTCCTGCCTCAGAATTTCAAAGCTCTTTGCAAAGCAACAGGGCAAAAGAGCTAGTATACTTCTTGTCAAACCCGGTGTATTTTTAGAATATGCATTATTATTAGGTACACAAATAGTGTTCCAAGTTTTTTTAAAAAAATTAATTAGATGAGCACAGATGGAAGGGTAGAGCATTTAAGAATGAGAATAAGGAAGTGTTATTTAAAAGAAGAATGAACCAGGTTCATTGAGCCAAGTGCCTCTTTTTATGTTAATAAATTGCTACTTTACTCTCTGATTAATTTCCCCGCTCAAACAGCCAGGAAATCAAAAGGAGAGATTTTAGAGCACTCGATGAACTCTGTGGAGATACTGGAGACTTGGACAAATAATAGCATAAAATGGTTTATGAAACCAGAGGGTTTATGGTCTATAAATAACTTCCATGTAGTTTTCATTCTTTACACGTACAGTATTACAGAGGGCTAGATGATAGCTTTTCACTGCAGCCCGGGTGAGTTCCTTCACATACACACACAAGGTAATGACAATATTGATCCTAGAGAGACATGTTTTTAAGGCAGATGGATCTATCTATCTATCTATCTATATCTATCATCACTCAACAAGACCTAAAATGATTGGGCCTAGCAACCCCCCCAAAATTGACCATTTAACTGCTTGTCAGTTGCCTATGCAGTTTTACAATACCAGTACTAATTTGAGATGTTACATTCATATATTCATGTATGGTTGTATCTATACGCCTATCTATAAACGCTTCTTTCAAAGAAGTTAGTTTCCCAAAAATCCAGAAATGACTCACCTTCTATTTGGCCTGTGTGAGACAGCTGGCAGGTATCTTAGTGAAAACAAGATAAACTGAGTGTGAAAATATTTCTCTTTCTGTCACACACACACTCTTTTTAAAAGGACTTAAAATCCTTTCCCTGTTGGAGTGAATTTTGAGATTTCCAGTGGGCCGAAATCCAGAGCCGTGGCACAGCTTGGGTTTCCATGGATACTGCACCGAGAAACGAGATTAATTATACATGAAGCTCATGCCATTCTCCTGGTGTTCCATAAGGAATGCCAGGAGATGTACCTTCTCTTTATAGCTGGGTTGGGGGGGGGGACGACACCCATTATTTAAAGGACTTCAGGCCTGAGCTCTAAATACCACTGATATTTCCTCACAGTATTACGACATCTCCAAGACAAGGCTCATAAATATTCTTTAACCACCCCAGTATATGAGGAAAGCAAAATATTTCTTTCCTTATCTCCACCCCACCCATCCCCCGTCCAGGCCCCCTCCCCTTCACTCCGTGCCTTCCTCTCCATCTTTGGTCTTGCCATTTCCACTATCTCCACTATATGCGTTAATTACAGCTACCATTTATCATCTGGCTGTAATCCTAAATGAAACAAAGTTGGCTACTTTGTATTCAGGGGAGAGGTTCCGATGCTCACGTTTCCCAAAGGATGTGTTCCAAAAATTGTATAATAATAATAATAAAAATAATAAAAACAACAACATTGCATGGCAGCCAAATTTCTTCCATAAGTTGTGACTAAGCTTATGTGCTTCTCCTTGTGTATTTTTTAGTAGCTGTAATTGACATATCAATAAATACAGCCTTCTTCCTAGGTCAAATATAGTGTGGCAGCAAACCACAATGTTTCATTACTAGGTTTCTGTCATAGCAAAGGAGTCCAGGAGTTGAAATCAGCAGGATTTAGAGGCAGCCTGGAGTGTGCAAGATTGCAGCCAATGCTATGTACAAGTGCAGGCATTTGTAAGCATATGGAATCACAGAGGAGCCACTCAAGATTCTACGGAATAGGACAGCTCAGTTAGTAGAGCATGAGACTCTTAATCTAAGGGTCATGGGTTCAAGCCCCACATTGGGCAAAAGATTCCTGCATCTCGGATGGACCATCCAAGACGAGCAAGCAAGCAAACAAGTGTAGTGTGTGGAGGAGGATCTGCCATGGCATCCTTTTTTGCTGGCTTTCCTTGGTAGTAGCAGTGAGGAGGCAAAGGAGCAACAGTAGCTGGCATGCAATGGCTGCGAAGAGACAATTTCACTGAAGCACGAGGGACCACTGTGGGTGACTTGCCCATGAGCCCCTTCAACCCCCCACCAAAAAAAGCCCAGAACTGTAATAGTAAATTTTTGGGAAATCTAAAATGACCTGGTGGAGAATAGTGGAGCTCTGAGAAGATCCTATAATCACAATAAACTTCCAATGCAGAAATTCAGTTTCTCCCCCAGTACCCACTTTTTTCAGCCTGTGGGCAAACTTCCGAGGACCATAGGCTAGTAGTGAGGGAAACAGGGGGAAAGGGGGCAGAGCAAAGAATATAAATGTTAGCTTTATGCAGCAGCACCAACTTCTGCCCCAGACTGTGCCCAGCATGCGTGCACCACACCATCATGACCGGGTGGCACAGGGCATGCACGCACTCTGGTGTCATGGTAAAGACATAGCTGGGGCCTGCACCTCTGCCAGGGAGCCTCTGTTGGGTCCTGTTGCAGCCATGAACACACCCCGGAAGCACATCCCCAATACATGAAGGAGAGGTATCTCCCATATGAACATGCCCACACATTCAGTTCCGCCTCCAAGGCCCTGCTCTGAATACCTAATTTTGAGATGCAGCAGGTGGCCACAATGTGCACAGCCTTTTCAGTGGTGGCTCCAACACATGGGATGTGCATCAAAGTTCCTCCCTGGTTGTTGCTTCTCCCCGCCTAAGGTGGGATTGTTCTGGCATGCATTTGAACTTGGACTATATTGGGTATGGGTTGCTATCCATTGCTGCTTTTCCATTAGCTGCCATAAAAAATTCATTTAACCCATTGGGAAATCAGGAAACAAGATGTATAAATCGATCAACACAAGGTTACCATTAGATGCCCAGAGACTTTAGACAAGATGGGATACTCATCCAATTAATAAACAAATTCATTGATACATTGAGGGGCAGGGATTAGGCACACTGCAATGTCAGAGTGGGAGCAAAACCTGTCGGTGACACTTGACAGCAAGTGGTTCATCCTCCAGACTTCCAAGGAACCTATGTGCACACACCTCAAGCGTCCTTGCATTATTACATACCCTCCACACATGTACACACACACACACACACACACACACACACACTCCTACCCATCATAATGACGGGCATTTTGCTAATAGAAGATAAACAGCACATGTCATGTGGGAAAGTGTCAACAGGGCTCTCAAACAGGGCACATTCCGCCTTTAGGCTGTCAACGTTTGTCATTCTGTGACATTTTCTCTATGCTTGAGAATGCTGTTTGTTCCCTCCCCTCCCCCTACCCTGATGGGTACAAGCCGTAGAAACAATGGAAGGAAGCAGAAAAAAGGAGGGTGTTGATTCATTGCCTATTGAATTAAATTAATGGGCTTTGATTCACTGCCTGCCTAACAAATCCCCCCACTTAGTGAAATGGCACAGCAGACTATTCTTAAGTCTGGTCAAGTACACAATAGGAAGGAAAGCGGAAACGAATATTTTGCTGTTATATTTTAGTTGCTTGTGTGTGTGTGTGTGTGTGTGTATATATCTTGGAGCAACAGCACATCAAATGTTTTCAGACAGAATGGCAGTTTTCAGGGGAGGCTCTCTCTTTATGGTGCTGGGCTATTAACCTGCTGTTTTATTTATGGGGGGAAAACAACAATAGATCTATAGCACATTCTAGTAAACATAAGAAGAGCTTGATTCATCAGCCCACCTAGTTCTGCATCCTGGTCTCATAGTGGCAAACCAGATAGCCTAATGTGAAAACTGTAAGCAGGGCCCAAGCACAAGAGCCCTCTCCCCTCCTATGGTTCCCAGTAACTGGTATTGAGAAGCATTAATGCTTCTGGCCATGGAGGCAGAGCATAGCTACAATCACTTGCAGCTATCAAGAGCTTCGTTCTCCACGAATCTGTCTAGTCCTCTTTTAAAGCCATCCAAATTGGTGGCGATCATTGCCTCCTGTGGCAGCAAGTTCCATAGTTCAACTATCCACTGCATGAAGAAGTGCCATCTTTTATCTGGCATGAATCTTCCAGCATTCAGCTTAATTAGATGTCTGAGAGCTCTAGGGAGACCATTTCCCCCCCTCCCCAATCTACTTCCACACACCATGAATAATTTTATTAAGCTCTATCATGCCATCCCTTGCATGACTTTTATCTAAACTAAGAAGTCCCAAAGGCTGGAGCTTTCTTCATAGTGTATGGAAACCATAAACCATGGTCCCAATGCTACCTGCCCTATGTAGATTGCTTGAAGAATCTAGTACAAATGCACTTGTCTGCCAGCTCAGTTGCAGAGTTAGCATCTTTGAGAAGGTGCCAGAGCACCAATGACAAGACCCCAGCATTGGGACCCCCATACGTTCCTTGTGGCTGCCATTTTAATTTCCCCCACAATGCTGCAAAGAGATACTTCATATGGGGCAATTTTGGGAATTACAATGGCTCTCCAAGACATACAAACCAAGTTGGTTAGAAGAAAACATCCTGGCAAGTTCAGTGACTGTTGTCCTTGATTCATGGGTAAAAGGAGCACCATCCTGGTAAATGTTTCCTCCTTGGACCACCACAGGAGGGATATCCTCAAAAGGGAGGTTCACACAATACATTTGGTGAGTATACACTCTGTGTACCTGTACAAATCAACATGTGCACAGTCTTGCTCACAAGCCCTTGTAGATGGGTAGAGACAGCTTGTACCTTTGTTTAGGATAATGTATGAACAAGCTTATAAATCAGATTCATGACTACCAAATACATCCCACTTCTGACTTAATTATGACATGAGAGGTGATGTAACTTTGGCCTACTATGACCCCCTAATGGCCTCCATTTTTCATTTTTACTGCTTCCAGGGCTCCGGGTTTGAGGCCATGGGCAAGCTTGCCACCGGCAATTTTCTTGCCGGGCCACTCCCAAGCCATGAGCTTGCTCAGTGGCAACAGCTGGCCCAGAAAGATGTCCACCATGTTAAATTTCCCACAATGCCCTAGGTTGCCCAGAACATCCAATGTATTGATACTGCACTGAATATTCTATGGCACTGTGTCAAATTTAATGTGGTACAAACTTCTCAGACCACTTCTGCACCACACACTCAAAGAGCTTCTCCCAAAGAATCCTGGGAGCTATAGTTTTTTAATGGTGCTCACAATTATTAGGAGACCTCTGTTCCCCTCCCAGAGTTTCCAAAGCACACTGGGGAAAGGGATTGGTTGCTAAACCACTCTGGGAACGATAGCATAGAATCCTGGAAACAAGGGTCTCCTAAGAACTGTCAGCACCCATAACAAAGTACATTTCCCAGGATTCTTTGGGGGGGGGAGCAAAGGCTATTTAAAGTGGCATAACAGTTCTTTAAATGTGTGGTGTGCATATGGTCTCAGAACTCAGAAGCTGCCTTTTGGAAAACCTAACTCTTGGGGACCTGGTGGTTAGGAGAGCTGAGTTGAGGTTGGCGTTCTGGCCCTACCCTTGTGCCCTGAACAGCAGTCTGCCATGTTGAAATACTGAGGACAAAGTTCTTCCCAGCACTTACCTCATTGTGAGGAAAAGCCTCACCTGCTCATTTCTCATATACCTCCTGGTATGTGTACCCACTCCTTGTACACAGCGCTCTGCCAATCGAGACCGAAGCTAAACCATAATTTCCTTGACAGCAGAGCGTGAGCTGAGCATATTTAACTCTGCACCATTTCATAAACTGTATGATGTTGCAATAAAATCCGCCAAAAAAAAAGTGATTAAAGATTATACTGCATGAGAAGAGCAAGGTGATGGGGGAAGTTAAAACGCAGTTTCCCGATCTCAATTATATGCTAAGCAAATAAAATAAACATGTTATTTGCTAATTAAAGTGCACTCTAAAGTATCCTGGAACTGCCATAAATTATACCAACATTTAATTTTTTGACTGTTTAACAACAGTTTATGACTCTGCCATACCAAATTAAAGGCGGAGAAAAGAGGAGCAATGCTTTGTATGGATATATCATCACTTTCCACTTTTATTTTCTCAGGATTACTTTCTCTTGATTGCCCCATGATAAATAACCACTACACGATTTTTATTGATGGGGTATGCACTTTTATTCATCCATTTAAAAGATGTAATATCTTTCCACCTGAACATTGCTTGAGCAGGTAACAGGAATTTTAGTAGCAACACCGCTTTCTCTAGGACACACAAAATTGACCGTTCACCAGTGGAGGCCAGTTCATTAAGAAGAATGGCAATGCCCCACCAACTTCAGTCTGCCCTCAACCAGCCCATATACTTCATTACTGGCAACCAATCAGGGAAGTGGCTCTTGCCTGTCATTTGCTCTGGCTCCACCTACTGTTGTTTTCTTGCCTTCTTCCCTACCAATGGGGACCAGCCACCACTGCCTTTGACTCATCTATCCCAAAAATGTGTGCTCCTCTCATTAGAAACTGTCCCCAGTCTTTTACATTGTGCAATGACTGATAGACGGGTTGTGAATCAGAGTGCTTGAGGAATTAGATTTTGGCAAACTCCACTATGAACATACACACACACCCCATCCACACCTCCTGGACTAGGAATGGATAGATGAGTCTATTCCCAGACCATGCCAATGTTGCACATACAGTATATGTGTCCATTCCATTCCATTTCCACAGTCAAGTGTAGTTGCCTTTTGTTTTTGTTTTGTTTTTAAAATCCTATAAGAAAAATATTTGAATATGTATGCTATCAAAAATATTGATTTAATTTAACTTAATATTTGTTTTTCACTTTTCCAGCAACAATTCTGAGCTCAAAGTGGCTCACAACAATAATAGCAGCATTAAAAATGAGCAACTGTTACAATCCATATAATCATATCGAAAGCAAAATAGCATAGAAATAAGGCAAAAGCAAACAAATTCAGCATACAATTAATGCAATTTAATGCGAACTTATCAGGATTCAAAATATCAGAAATGGCACAAATAAGCAATACACCTTTTTACGGATGTTTATACTTTTTCTTTATCTGTGTATTTTAAAATCCAGAAAGGTTGAAATCTAAGGGATACAGTGGTACCTCGACTTACGAAATTAATCCGTTCCGAAGCCGTGCTCGTAAGTCAAAATCTTCGTAATTTGAAGGCGCCATCTCGGAACGGGGAAAAAATTTGGATGTCGAAAAAAGCGCATTCAAATTTTCGTAAGTCGAGGTATCGTGCTGCCGCTTCTGAAATTTTCAACTTGTGGCTTTCCCTTCTCAAGTCGAAAATTTTGGAAGCAGCGGTCGTTTTTTCGCTTCCAGAGGTCATTCGGAAGTCGAAAAATACGGAAGTCGAGTCGCTCGTAAGTTGAGGTACCACTGTAATTACTTTCCAATCAATGCATCAGTCCAGGAAATGGACATTAGGCTGGTTCTGAATGTAATTCTCCTTCATCCCTATCCTGAACTAATGGGCAGATTGTAATTGGGTTATCTACAGATATTCACACTTCCTGAATATTCTGATGGTAGTCCTTGACTGGAAAAAAGTATCAACATACATTTATAATGTGTATTTTTGAGATAAGGTTTTTAGAAATGCATATTTCTGATAAAAGTCATATTTAAAATATGCACTTAAATGTGAACGTTGCTGCAAATTTTTAGAAACTACAGATTGAGATAGGAATGGAATGACGTAGATTAATGAGTGAACACACACACACACACACACACACACATATTGAAAAGCCTCATGGCGTGGAAACAGATTGTTTGTCCATAGTTGTTAATGTGATCTAAACATTTCCCACCCATAATTTTTAGATATGAAATAAATCTAAATAAATAAATAAATAAATCTATACTTGTGGAACTTACACAATTCTTTGTTCTTGTTATTTACCAATGGTCAATGCAATACATATTGGCATCATTACCTGAAATCTTTTAACTGGAGATATCAAGAAATGAGCTCTACTTGCTTTGTTTTTTACTGATAATCTGAGACTTCAAAAACTGGGGAGAAGTGCCAACTTTGCTGGCTGTTTTTCACATGGGCGACAAGTTGTTCAGGTCTGCTCTAGCAACAGCTTTAGCATGAAGAAACATGTTTGCCCACCTACAGTATATCAAACGTGTGTGTGTGTGTGTGTGTGTGTGTTTGTGTGTGAATTTTGTTTTTCCTCCCAGTTTCTCATTTTCCAGTCCTAAATATATTTCACCACATTTCTGCATCAGTTTGAGGATTATTATTTTTTAAAAGAGACTCCTCATGAAAATTCATAATCAGTGCGAATTTCTTGTAAAATGCATGGTTTTGTGTGAAATTTCACTGCATATACAAAGTTTCTAGAAGTAATTTCCCTGGCCTTAACACATTTTTGTATGTTGTCTTTCAGTAATATACACACTGCAATACACACTTTCCCCTAATATATGCATTGCCTTTTGTACATTTTATTTGGTTGAAGAACCACATGGCAAATTTCAGAGAAGAGTGAATTCAGAATGATAGCAGCAAAACAGTTTGTGCACTGTTTCATTCATAAATTAGAAGTACAAATTACATGGATTTGCATAAAAATGTGAAGTGAACCAAATTTCTCCACATCCTTACTCACAAGTAAATCTAACTGAACTCAGCAAAATTTAGGCTGCGGTCTTATACAAACTATCCTGGATGTAAAGCTCACAGAACTCAACAGAAATTTGCTTCTGGGTAGGCATGTAGAGGAATGCACAGCTATCTCAAAGAAGTGTGTAAGCAGGACGTACTCCATATGAAACACCACAGAATTCATACATTCCAAAACTTCTAAAGGAACCAGGATCCATTAATGAAGCTCACAGCAAAATTGACAAACTACTTTAATGAGCTTAGCCCCGCTGAAGTCAGTGGGACCATGCCAGCTTTTACTAAGGCAATACGAAAATCAATTGGACTAAGCAGGCTTAGGAGGGGATACATTGGCTTGAATGGTTTACAGATGCCTACAGGCTGTAAATCATAGAACTACAGAGCTGGAAGCAACTTCAAAGACCTTCTCCAACTCTTTGTAATTACACAGGAGTCACTGGGCCGATCTGCCCTCATGCAGAGATTCCAAGCACACACAAAAAAGGAACAGGAAAGAGAACTGTTTTAATTGCAGATTTTTAAAAAATGGTATCTTAAATATCAGCACCAGCTGGAAGTAATGCTATTTATGCTACATGTTAATCGGGTTTCACTGTCACAACTTCATTAAAAGGGCCCCAGGAATCCTAGCCTTGTGAGGCAACCAAATCTAATGTTCTGTTGGCTACCTCTCAGGATCAAACCTGTTGTGACATTCTCCATGTTTTTGAATGCCATTCATGGCACCCTACTCTTCTGTTATTTTAAAATAACAGAAGCTACAAGTGCACCCCAATCCACATCTGGACCACAGCACATCCAAGGCAGTGGGGCCCCATACTTTCCCATCTTAACCATCCCCTCCCCTCCACATGCACACAAGCTGCTGCTATTTACCTTCAAACCTACTTGTTATAGATATCAGAAATGACTGTGCTCTGCATAACCTTCACAGGCATGGGTTAGTGTGGGAGGAGCTTGTTTCTTTCTGAAGAGACTAGCATTGTGACAGTAGCTCATAATTATGGATAAGGATGAAATTTAACTCAGTTCATATCCCAATATGGTCGTACCTATGGACTTCCTAGGATGATATGAGGACTAAAACACAACAATCTTCCTTTCAGAGGTGCATATGAATGGTTAATCTCCATGATCTTTCCTCTGCTTCTTGGGGGAGGAACAATTAACTGTGTGAATTAAGCCTTCATGTAGATTGACCACAGTGTGGAGAATGCATGTTGAATGTTATGTTTATGAATAAGGGAAAACATGAATGACTATTCCTCTGGTTTTTTCCTGGCCAAGTTTGCATGTGAACCAGATTTTCAGGTTCTGGTATCAGAAGGTGAGCAGGTTGTCCACCCAAATGCATCAGAAGAAGCTATGTGTTCCTAAATAGGGAAGGGTTACATTTCAGAGCAGCAAATATGGGTCAGAAGAGTCAAAACCTAAAGTAGAACAAGGGACAGGAGCTTAGAGGAATGTATTTACATCATAGATAAATTCTTCTGAGGCAGAAGTTCTGAAGCTAGGTCTCTGTAGGCCAGGAGTAACCAATGTGGACTGTAACAACAGCCAACATATTTAATGGTCAAGGATAATGGGAGTTGTAGTTCACAACATCTGGACTGTACCACATTACCTGTAACTGCTATATGCCCTGATGGACAGAGATTGGCTCTTGAGGTCACCTGACTGACTGCCAAAGCAGGGTAGTGGTATCACATCCTAGAATAGTCCTTTGAAGCAGAACTTTCATTCCACTAGGCTTATAGCAAATGCAGAGTAATGGTAGTACATGGGGAAGGTATCAGAGCCTAACTACTGGGACTCCCAGTTAAGACAAACATATGTACACACTGCCTTAAATTTGCAGACCACCTGCTGGGGAGTTACTTTTTTTTAAAGTGACTCCAAGTCAGTAAGTGGCTGCCTTGATCCACTCAGCATCACAATATTAAGACCAGCATTAAAACCAGTATCATCCAGATTGCATGGTGAACAATCAGACATGTTGGAAGTTGTAATCCAACAACAAATGGAGGGCACCAGGTTGTGGAAGGCTGATAAAGATGGTGCAAACAGATGATTCATTTGCAACAGTCCTTGTAAGAGCTCCCGTTTGATTGCATGTTCCATTCATAATACAGTTACAGTGTTTACAACCATGTTGGTTATGAAATCTGCTATGAGCATTCCAAAATGTAGTGTCTAATCCTCTAATCCATTTATTTTATGTTTTTCTTGATGTTTCCAAGATCTGATGAGGCTTTTACATCTTGCAAACTGATTCCTTCTGCTTGAACAACTGGGGAGGAAGATTGCAGCAAACATCGCCCTGTCATTTAGAGGATGTATTTATAAAAACAGAAAGCAAGAGACCATCTAATATTCAAAACCACGGATTGGCTTGCTACCAGCTCATCCATTTTGATGCCAATAGACAGGGGCTTCTGCTGCTTCCATTCAAGATAAATGTCAAACCAAGATGGCTCCTTTCCAACTTTCTAGATATTCCTTGGGACTATTTGTTTTTTTTTTTTTTTTTTTATAAGATTTTATTATTTTCTATTAAGACAAAGAAAAAACATAACATAAACAACAACATTCACAATATAAAGAATACAAAATACAATACATAAACACATTACAAAAACATAATCAAACAATCACAATAAAAAGAAACATATACAAACCTTTAAACCAACATTTATCCTCTTACTTTTCTTGTTACTATCTTCTTTATTTTAGGGGACTTCCCCCATTCCCTCCACTGTCTTCATAATCATATATATCTTCAAGGTAGCTTTGTATCTTGTTCTATTCACCTTAACTCGATTTTTAATATACTTTACTTTGCTTAATCATATCTTAACTTTAACACCAAATCTTAACACAATTCCTAATAATTAAGTTTTTCTCACAAAGATATCTTATCAACAATTCTATCTAACATATATCTACTAAAGCCGCTATTCTATTTGATTCTGCTCAGATATTCAATTTTACTATTTTGACTAAATAATCCTTAAATTTCTTCCAATCCCTTGACACCCTCTCCTCCCTCTGGTCCCGGATTCTGGCGGTCAGCTCTGCGAGTTCCATATACTCCATCATCTTCATCTGCCATTCTTCCACCGTTGGTATCTCTTCGCCTTTCCATGTTCTTGCCAATAGGATTCTAGCTGCTGTTGTGGCATACATAAAAAACACTCTATCCTGACTGGGTATCTCTTCATTGGTTATGCTCAGAAGAAATGCCTCTGGTTTCTTACAAAAGGTAACTTTCATTACCTTCTTAAGCTCATTGTAAATCTTATCCCAGAAAGCACTTACCGCTGGGCACAACCACCACATATGAAAAAAGGTACCTTTCGCATGTTTACATTTCCAGCATACATCTGACATTTTGGTATTCATCTTAGCAATCTTAACTGGTGTCAAGTACCATCTATAGACCATTTTCATTATGTTTTCTCTTAAACCATGACAAGCAGTAAATTTGATACCTTTTTGCCACAATCCCTCCCAGTCATCCATCATAATATTGTGTCCTACATCTTTTGCCCAATCTATCATTGAGGATTTAACCAGTTCATCTTTTGTATGCCACTCTAGCAGAAGGTTATACATTTTGGAAAGGTTTTTAAAGTTCGATTCTATCAGTTCTGTTTCCAGTTTTGATTTTTCTACTTGAAAACCAACTTTTTTGTCCATTTTGAATGTTTCATATACCTGATGATAATGCAGCCAGTCGGGGACCTGACTTTTCACTTGATCGTAGCTTTTTAGCTTAAAAGAGTCCCCTTCCTGCTGCAATATGTCCATGTATCTTAACCAGTTTGCAGACATGTTCGGTCTCTTGTAGGCCTTGGCCTCCACTGGAGAAATCCATCTAGGGGTCTTTCTCTCTAACAAGTCTTTATATCTAGACCAAACCTGGTATAAGGATTTTCTAACTATATGAGACTTAAAAGTTCTGTGGATCTTAACCTTGTCATACCAAAGGTATGCATGCCAACCGAACATATTATCATACCCTTCCAAGTCCAGTACATCCACATTCTCTAGTTTAAACCAGTCCTTTAGCCAGCAAAAGGCCGCTGCTTCGAAGTAAAGTCTTAAATCCGGCAGGGCAAAGCCTCCTCTCTCTTTAAAGTCTGTTAGGATCTTAAACTTAATTCTTGGCTTTTTGCCCTGCCATATGAACTTTGATAAGTCCTTTTGCCATTTCTTAAAGCAATCTAGTTTATCCAAAATTGGTATGGCTTGGAATAAAAACAGCATCCTTGGTAGAACATTCATTTTTATCACGGCAATTCTTCCCATTAACGACAGTTTCAATCTTGTCCATATTTCCATGTCTTTCTTTATTTCCATCCACAATTTTTCGTAATTGTCCTTATACAGGTTCAAATTCTTGATTGTGAGATTGATACCTAGATATTTTACTGTTTTGACAAAATTGAGGCCAGTGCCTTCCTGTATTCTTTGAATTTGTTCTGCACTCATATTTTTTCCTAAAACTTTGGTTTTCTGCTTATTTAACTTGAAACCAGCTACAAGTCCAAATTGTTCGATTATTCCCAAAGCTCTGGGGACACTGCTTTCCGGTTCTTGCAGGGATAACATCAAATCGTCTGCGAAGGCGCGTAGTTTGTATTCCTTCTCTCCCACACGAATTCCTTTTATCTGTTTGTCCTTTCGTATCATATTTAGGAGAACTTCCAGGACCGTAATGAAAAGTAAAGGGGAGATAGGGCACCCTTGTCTTGTTCCCTTTTCAACTTCAAACTCCTCCGATATCACACTGTTTACTATTACTTTAGCTCTTTGCTCTGTATAGATGGCATTAATGCCATTCAAAAATTTTTGGCCAACTCCCATCTTTTCCAAATTCTTCTTCATAAATGTCCAAGAAACTTTATCAAATGCTTTCTCTGCATCAACAAACAATAGTGCCGCATCTGTATTTATGTTTCTCTCCAGTTTTTCTAAAATGTCCACAATGATTCTCGTATTATTACTAATTTGTCTTCCTGGCAAGAAACCTGCTTGGTCTCTATGAATATAGTCTTTCAGCACTCTTTTCAGCCTTGTAGCCAATATATTTGCAAAAATTTTATAATCCACATTCAAAAGGGATATTGGGCGATAGTTTTTCATTTGAGTCTTATCAGTATCTGGTTTTGGAATCAGTGTGATAAAGGCTTCCTTCCACGTCTCTGGTGCCCTATCTCCTTCTAGTATCTTGTTGCATACTTCTCTTAGTGGCTGCGATAGCCAGTCTTTCAATGTCTTATAGTATTTTGCTGTTAAACCGTCCGGTCCTGGAGCCTTCCCCAATTGCATGTTATTTATTGCATCTTCTATCTCCTGTGTCGTTATTGGGTGGTTGAGAGTAACTAGTTTTTCCTCTGGGACCTTTTGCAATCCATTCTTTTCCAGAAATCGGTCAATTTCTGCATCATCTATCTTCTCCTCCTTGTACAGTTGCTTGTAAAATCTTTGAAAACACCATCTGATTTCGTCAGGTTTCTCCACGTTTTTTCCGTTTACTACCAAAGTGTTGATGACATTTGCCTTTTGTCTTTTCTTCAATTGCCAAGCTAGTAATTTTCCACATTTATTGGCCGATTCGAATGTTCTTTGCTTCATCATTTTCACTTTCCATTCAATGTCCTGATTCATTATATTAGCATATTGAGATTGCAAGTATTTAATTTCTTTTTGAATTTTGACACATCTGGGATGTCCTCTTAATTCTTTTTCCTTTTCTTTGATTAGTTTCAGCAATCTCTCCATCTCTGCATTTTGTTGTCTCTTCTTTTTTGCTTTTTCACTAATGAGAAATCCTCTCATTACAGCTTTACTTGCATCCCAAGCAATTCTTTTTTCCACTTCGGAGCTCCAATTTATCTGAAAATATTCTTTCATCTTTTTCGCCGCTCTTTCCACTAGCTTGGTATCTCTCATCAAAGCGTCATCCATTCTCCATCTAAAAGAGTCCTTGGAAATCATTTTTAAATTTAACTGTACAGGGTTGTGGTCTGAAAGAGTTTTAGGGCCAATTTCTGCCTTTTGTATTTTTGGAGCCAATTCATTCGAAATCCAAATATAATCTATCCTCGACCATGACTGCTGAGGTTCGCTGAAATATGTTGCCTCTGTATCTGTGGGATTTTTTAATCTCCAAGAGTCCACCAAATTCAGGTTGTCCACCATTTCAAAAAAAGTCCTTGGGAGTTTCCCATCGTTCGTTAATTTAGTTCTTTGAGATCTGTCCATTAGTGTGGAAACTGCACCATTAAAATCTCCGAGGCAAACTAATTTATAATCCAAATAGTCCAACAGCAGATCATGTATTTTCTTATAAAAAATTGACTTTCCATCATTTGGTGCATAAAGTCCCAGAATCAAAAATTTTTCGCCTTGTATGTTGATTTCAATTGCGATGTATCTCCCTTCTTCATCTTTAAAAAGCTGTCTTGGGCTATATTTCTCCTTTACGTATATCACTACTCCTCTCTTCTTGGCCTTATCCGATGATATAAACTCTTGGCCTAATTTTTTGTTCTGTAATAATCTTCTGTGACGTCGGGCTATGTGGGTTTCCTGTAAGCATATTATATCCAAATTCTTCTTTTCTATGCTGTAAAACACTCTGCGTCTCTTTGGTCTCTGATTCAATCCCCGGACATTCCATGTCATTAACTTGAGCGCCATTTTTCTTTCTCTAATCTACTCCTCCAGTTGCTTCTCCTTTCTTATCTTCCTCTGGATCCTTGCCTGGGCTGGGTAGGCTTGGTAGTGGTCCCGGCGGTGGTGGAAATACCTCTGGAAACCTGTAGAGTTGTGCTGGGTCGAGTGGTGTGCCTTTAAATTGTTCCAGGTGCTTGTCTAAAAACTTCTGCTTCTCCGCCAGGGACCTTATTCTTATCTTTTTTCCTTCAAACGTAAATGCCAGGCCTTCTGGAAATTCCCAACTGAAGGGGATTTTCCTTTTTCTAAGCTCAGTTGTCAAATCGTTGTAGGGAACTCTTTTGTCAAGGAAAAATCTGGGGATATCCTTATAAAAGATTACTTTATTCTGCTCGACCACCAGGTTGTTTCTGTAGTGCAAGTCCAGAAAATAGTCTCTGTCGTGTCGATCGTGTAACACAATCAAACAGTCGCTGACTGTTTTGTTGCTTTTCTTTCCTCTGGAACCTCTTGGACCAAATCTGAAGGCCTTCACTATGCGTGCTGAGACGTTGATTTCTTCTATCTCCCAAAATCCTGAGAATAACTTCACTATGTAGTCTCTTAGGTCTTCCCCTTCCAATTCTGGAAGATTTCTTAAGCGGATGTTGCCCTCTCTTTGATGTAGTTGCAGAAACGCGAGGGACTCTTCAACAGACCTCTGTCGTGATCCAATGCTCTCTATCTGTTCCAAATCTAAATTATCCAATTTTTCCTCCACCTTCTTTATTTTTTCCTTGACCACTTTAATTTCCTCTGAGTCCTTTTTCAAGGTGGTCACCTCTTGCCCAATCCTATTAATCTCCTCTCTGTTCTTCCTTACGTTCTCCTCAATTTGTCCAATGGATTTTTCTAAGGTCTGCGTAGAATTTTTAATATCAGCTTTTATATCAGCTTGTAATTTTTCTATTGCTGAATTCACTGCTGTATTTCCAGATGAAACTTGATCTTGTGTCTGCTTCAACCCGTCGGTCACGCTTTTCAATCCTGCTGCAATTTCTGCAACACTAACAACTAATTTCTCCATTTGTTCCTGTAGAGTTAGGGAAACAGAGCCTTTTCTTTTTTCAGAGCCAGTTCCTTTTGATCTAAGTTCCATTCCTTGTGGGCTCTGTAACTGTAGTCTCAAGGTCACTCCAGCTTCTGTAGTAACAATCTCAGACATTCACAGCAGAAGGCCAACAGTCCCAAAAGTAAACACCAGGTGGCCAGCAGCTCAGTCCTGAGAACAAAGAGGCTGCTGAGCCAGGAGTCCACAACAGTCCATTAATCCAACTTTTAGGCAAAGAGTTCAAATTTTTCAAAATTGTGAATTCCTTGAAGCCAAGAAGAGTCTATTTTAAATAGCCCAAGCCAGTAACTGTTTCTCACTTGCAATGTAACCACCAAGTCTTTAAAATAGCTTGTATCTGGCTGTAAGAGAGTCAAAGTATCTCCACTGGTAAACAGTCACTGTAACACTAGAGTCCCAACAAAGAAAAAATGGCAACAATGTATCACAGCCCGCTACTGACCCGGAATCCTAATCCAGAGGGTGAGGGGCATCTTCTTTTGCCATATCAACTGTTTTTAAGTCTTTAAATATCCTTTAAACAACTTTTAATCAACTTTTAAAAAGTTCGCAAAACTTTTCCGTTAGTCGCGGCTTTGATCTTTTAGCGCTACCAAGCTCGCGCAAACAGTTTAAAGGGAACAGGCTTCCTTTTGCAGTTCCTCTGCAAGCAGTGCTCTTAAAACTTGTAAAAATAATCCAATTCTTTCACTTACAGAGTTTCTTTGGAGATTTCTTTGCAGGAAGTGCCGGGTGCTCGAGTCTGGCGGGATCGCTGCTTTGATCCTCCGCAGGCAGCCGCTTCTTCAGTCCCGTGCCGGCGCTCCGCTCGCCCGATTTTCCCCCTTACGAGGGTCAATCGGGAACGGAGACGGCACGTCTGGGACCCACGAAGCTCAGGTCCACGGGACGCTCTTCCCGTGGCTTTAAGGGACCCGTGGCGCAGGCACGGGAGTCCCTAAAGCCTAGCGGAGGACGGAGCCGTCGGACTCCCGTCCGCCATTGACCGGCACCTAACCGGAAGTCTCCTTGGGACTATTTGAGCCTGCTGTGCTGCAGACATTGGCAAACGCTGAAGCTGGACTTTATGCTGAGCCTGAAGTATAATTACAGAAACATAACAATGTTCCACAAGCATCGGGGTATCTATTTTAGTTAATAACATTATATTGAACTGATTTCAAAGGCTGACTCAAACGGGCCTTATGCAGACATAGCACTTAACAGTGACTTGTTTTACAGACATCGGAAAGGGATTGCAAGGTAAAACCAAGGCTCTCTCTATTCCAATGCACTGTTTCCAAAAACAGAAGTAAGTAGCCAACTCTGAAAACCTTACAACCATTCTTAGACATGGCTAAGTATTGCGCAGGAATACGTAAACCAAGGATTGGCTGAACATCACAATGTGACATCTAGGGTTGAATTGGATTTGCTAACAATGGTTTGCATTAACCATGTAACTGTGGCTTTACATTATATCTGCTGTGGGTTTCCCTATTCCCATTAGCACAAGCCAGCATGGTCAAAGGTCATGGATGATGGGAGTTGTAGTCCATCAACATCTGAAAGCAATAAGTTCCCCACCCCATGTTACAGCTACTTAGCAAACCACAGTGAGAGAAGCTTCTCCACCATTGCAGCCTCTCAGCTTGACAAGACAAGCAGCATGTTTGGCCAATGCTGCTTTATCATTTATTTGTATGGTGCTGTTCTTGAAACAGCAGAAATGTACATCCAACTTCCGAGCAATTTACAATCTAAAACTTGCCATAATGCAGGGAGGGTAGTAAGATGGGAGCGAAACTGGAAAAGATTATGTTTTGAGTTTAGCTACTTAAGCTTAGGCTTACATCGGGAGTGGGGAACTGGCTTTAGCCACAAGGCTAGTCAACTCTCCATGGGCCACTTTGATAGATAGATGGGGACACCCACCTGTCAGTTATCTGCCATCATATGATATCAGGAGACTGAAACTTCAAGGCACAGCTGCAAAGGAACTTTACTTTTTCGCAAGCCCAGCTTAAATTTAGCAATTTAAAAATCCAAGTTGCAACTGAAAACATTCTTCCTTTGCAGCTGTGGCTTGAATCGTTAAAAGAACTGTTAAAAAAACTTTCCTGAATTGGATTTTCATATGACACCAGGCACGGGAATGGTGGGTGTGGTTCATACAAAATGGCCCGGGCGGGTGCAATCTCTGCGGTTAGTGAGCCAAGGTTCCCAACTGCTGACTCAAGGAAAGATGGTGTTAAGAAAAAACCTTGTTTTGATACTGCATGGCCTATCAGAAATATGGTCAATTTAGACCAGAGCTAAACAAACCAGGGCTACACTTAACGTGGGGCTACCTTTGAAGGTGACCCGGAAACTGCAATTAATCCAGAATGTGGCAGCCAGACTGGTGACTGGGAGTGGCCACCAAGACAATATAACACCGGTCCTGAGAGATCTACATTGGCTCCTGGTACGTTTCCGAGCACAATTCAAAGTGTTGGTGCTGACCTTTAAAGCCCTAAATGGCCTCAATCTAGATTCTATGAGCGTCTCCACCCCCATTATTCAGCCCGGACACTGAGATCCAGTGCCGAGGGCCTTCTGGCGGTTCCCTCATTGCAAGAAGTGAGGTTACAGGGACCCAGACAGAGGGCCTTCTCAGTACTGGCGCCCGTCCTGTGGAACGCCCTCCCATCAGATGTCAAGGAAATAAGCAGCTATCCTATTTTTAAATGAAATCTGAAGGCAGCCCTGTTTAGGGAAGTTTTTAACATTTAATGCTGTATTGTTTTTAACACTTTATTGGGAGCTGCCCAGATGGGCAGGGTATAAATAATAAATTATTATTATTATTATTATTATTAACCTCATTTTAGATCAAATTTCAGATCAATTTTAAATTGCATTTATTATTGATTCTGCATGTGTCTTTGTGAGTGTGTGTGTGTGTGTGTGCTGGTCATCGACCGTAATAAAGAATTGTTATTATAACTTCGTTTTGTTGTCTACACTGAGACAGTGGCTGAGTTCGGATGTTACATTAATGTCTGAATTAGTGCTATGTGAAAGAGATTAAAGTTCACCAGCTCCCTGCTCCCATTTTGCCCTCTGGGAAGCCACAAAGTGGTGATTGGAAGCTTTTGCTTCCAGTTTTACTAACCACACCCAAATGTAAATTTGAGTATAATAAACAAAGAATTGTGGTTAGTCTTAACTGAAGTGCACAAACCAACTTTAAACCATGGTTTATGAAAATGTTTGTTTCAATAAACCAGAGGTGGAAAACATGTGGCTCTCCACAGCCCCAGTCAGCATGTCCAATGGTCAGGGATCATTGGTGCTTAGACCAACTACATCTGGGCCCCTGGAACAAACCATAACACTAAAATAATTTTTAAAAAAATCAGGTCACCACCAGAGGAGGGACTCACATGAGTCTGATGTTTATGCATTGGTCACTAAACTGTGGCTTAGCATTACATCTGAACCAGTCTAGTTCTCCTTGCTGGTTTGATAGGAGCACAAATTATTCACTTACTGGCCCTTTGTTTTGCTTCTGGACCTCTCATGAGCTAGCCCTCCTAAACCGTGCAGTTGAAAGATATCCTCTTCCTATCTCATCGCTACCATGTTTCTATAGAAACAACCTTGTTCTTTTAACCCAACATCCGCCCAATAATACATTTTAGGAGCTTTGCACAGTGCCAGGCTGAACAATTTCTTTATGACTACAGATTCCATGCTTGGCCTCATTTAAACAATTAAGGACAAGGCTGGGTCAAAAACAGGGAGGCAAATTCCATACAGTATTCTGTACTAATGTATCTGTGCTACCAGATTTACACCCCTTTTCCCTAAGGCCCATTTTTTTATACCAAAGCATATGAACGCTATTTTTTTTTCTTATTTATTCATATAGAGATTTTTGGTTAGATGTACAACAGCAGAGATCATTCAATGTGTAACTGAAGGGTTAATTCTGTTATTAGTAAATCAGCTAACCAAGGTGTTGTTTCTTAGCAACTAGTCAGGAGTGCCACAATACTCTTTGAGATGACACATGATCTGAGTGGCTGCTTAATTCCTCTGTATGTTCGGTTCCATGTCTCTCTGCTGTTTACAAGGCCTGAACTAAGAAAGACAAAATGAAGGCTCATCTGGTGCCTTCGTTACATACATTTAGGTGCCAGCTGAAAATGCTTCTCTCCAACCAGGCATTCAGCTAATTAAGATTTGATGGCTTTTTAAATGTATTTGTGTCAATGGGGAGGGGGTATTGTTTTGTTTTGTTTTGTTTTGCTATGCATTTTGTATTCTCATTTTGTATTTTTCTGTTGTGAACCCCCTGGGTGGTATAGAAAATTTAGCAACAACAACAACAACAAATTTCTCTGTTTCACCTCAGTTTATATATACACTGTTTTTGTTCAGTTTGTTCAGTAAAGTGTTATTAGGAGTTTTCTCTCAGGGCTCCATCTGCATTATTTAAGTGATTTTGCTAACCATTTTTAGTCTGTTGTTCAGGACTTTTTTCCGCCAGAACTCTCCAGAACTCAGTTCCGGCACCTCTTTTTCTAGAAAAATAGCATCGCTGTTGTTCAATAAAAATAATCCAAGAGCAGGATGCAATATAAAACACAATTAACACAATAAAATCCAAGCACATCAATGAAATAGCAAACAATTCAAGAAGTTAGGGAGGGCAGGCAACCCAGCTCTACACCCAGTTTGAAAAAATACAGAGTAAATAAATTAATTCCCGCCCCCCACATTGAAAGCCCATTCCAGGGTAGGTGCTACTGAAATCTATGAGAAGGCGGCATTCCAAAACCAGGGTCCCACTACAGTTGCTGAATATCTGAAGCCACGAGTTAAAAGAGGAGCCAATTGGACACTTCCTCAACCACCAGTCGAATTTTTAAAGTTAGCAGTCTCTTAGCAGTCGCAGCACTGAAATGAAATACTCCTCATCAGCGTCACCATCAATTACTCTCTAAAAGAGCAGAGATCTTAACCACCTAAGCAGCCCACACTGCCCACTGGCTGCCCCTGGTAGTCTTTAGATAGCTATTACGTTCCCTCGTTTTGTTATTGCGGTTCTTCTTGAGAGAGATGGGATTTGCACAGGAATTACTCAGGCTTGTAAATACTGTATCTGCCTTCTTCTAATCACTAGGCAAACATGCTGTCAAGTCAGAAAAGAGGTTTGTAGAAATGGCTGGTTATTCGAAAAGATCATAGGAATCTTAGGTTAAAGCACAGGGAAGACCGATGGCACAGTAATTAAAGAATGTTTCAAATGCCTTGCCTCTCAAAGGTCCACATCAGACCACAACTTTGTACTTTCCATGGAGTGAGGTTGTGCCTGTTGCCTTCTCTCCCCATCCACCTATAATCATTGTCCCGTCTCCAATGCCACCAGATGTCGATGCCTGGGTGTCGTGTTCATAAAAGCATGCACACACAAAATCCAACATCCCCCCCTCCCCTTGACTGAAAATCCAGATAAAATCCCAGGGAACTCTGGGAATTGTAGCTGTTTTAAAGTGGGATGATACTCCTTTGAAAGTACAGTGCAGATAAGGCCTGAGCTTTGCATGTTATACAGTTTCATCATGGAAGGTACTTGTGTGTTTTGTTTTCTTATTCTTCTGACACCTGAAAATAGAATGCGAATCATGGGTGGGAAACGAGAGGCCATGCAAATGTTGCAATTCCCATCATTCCCATGCTGGCTCAGGTGGACGGGATTTCAGCGACATCTGGAGGGCCACAGTTTCCGCAATCCTTGCTATTAAAAGGGCAACCCTTTGAAAAGATATCAGATAGGAAACCAGGGGAAGAGTGGGGCGGGAGTTGAAATCAAAGTTTGTAAGAGTCAATTTAATTGGACGAATAAGTTACCCGGTATGTCCAATCATTACTTATAAACATATGTGTTATATTTAAGTTAATGGTTTTTCTTTCTTTCTTACTACCTTGTACTTGACTGTAACACAACATGCACTGGTGATATGATTAAATAAAAAAGCAAATAAAATAAAAATAAAAAATGGCAACCCTATGGTAGGACATGATTACCCGACTAAACAACAACAAAATGGTAGGATACTTTGGCACATGGTACTGATTGACTATGGTTTCCTGGCTCATTATGACCGACACAACGTTAATTCTTGCACCCAGTAAAAACTACCCTGGGTGTGGGAATAAGTGATACTTGAAGTGTCCCTGGGGAACAATAAGGATAGGAATGTGTGGGTGTATTACGTTTCTGCCACCACTGCACACAACAATCAATATGTGGTTTAACTGAAGTGCTATCTACACAGGAAATTCAGCACATTTGAAAATGTATGAAGAGAATTAGACTGTTTGTGGCAATGAGGTCTCTCAATGGCTATTAGCACTGAAACCTCCAAGGCTAGGGGCACAATCTTCCTGATCAAAACAATCAAGGGGGCTACAGAAACTCCATTATGAGAAAAGGTTACAGCATTTGGGGCTTTTCAGTTTACAGAAAGGGTGAGTACTGAGAGTGGGGCATGGCAGTATAAAATAGACAGAGGTATGTTCTCCTCCCTTTCTCGGAATGCTAGAACCTGGGGAATGTTCAATAAGGCTTCATATTGGGAGATCCCGTGCAGACAGAAATAAGTTCTTCTTCATATTGCATATACTTAATTACCGTATGGAATCAACTCACTCAACAAGACCACAAACTTGGATGGTTCCAAAAGAGGATTGGGCAAATTAATGGAGGATAAGGCTACCTTATCATGCTGGCTGTGTTCTGACATGAGAACCTTAGAAGAGCCTGCTGGATTAGGTAGTTCAATGGTCCACCTAATCCTGCCATCGTGTTCTCACCATGGCCAACCAGATACCTATGGTAAAACCTGCAGGCACAAGAGCACCCCCCCTTTCCCTCAGTTTCCAGCCACAGATATTCAGAAGCATGCTGCCTCTGACAGTGGAGGTGGATCATGGCCTTATCCTCCATGAGGTTCTGCCTCCATTGCCAGAAGCAGCGTGTCTCTGAATAACAGCTACTAGGAATCACAAGTGGGGAAAGCATGGTTGCGTTCAGGTCCTGCTTGTAGGCTTCCCACGGGCATCTGGTTGACTCCTATGAGAACAGGATTCCTGAGGCATACTAGCTTGCTCTGTGCTGATCTGCTTCTGTCTCCCAGTCTCCTCTGCAACACCACCCCTAACTTTGCCATTCTAAGCAAACCAAACTGTTGCATGTTTGTATTGAGCACTTTCTTTTCCTTTTTTGCAAAATGACAAGAGGTTCTTGCTCCAGCTAGACTTGGTGTGTGTGTGTGTGTGTGTGTGTGTGTGTGTGTGTGTGTATTATTTAAGCATTAATGACCCACTTAAAGGTCCTTACTGGTCAGGTAATGACCAGCTAAGGAAGTTTAGGTCCTGAAGCAAAATGCCGTCATAAAATCTTGAATACCGGATGGAACTGGCTCCTTGTGATTCTATTACGAAAGCGGAGTGTTAAGGGTAATGAAATATAGTTCCAAGAGTCATCTTGCCCCGACCCTTGTTCTTTATGTCTAGCACAATGTCTACAGCCATATTCCAGCCACACAAATCATGCCTTGTTTACACTAACACCTACTGCTTGCACAGGACAGGAATTACTGCTATGGAAGGGCAGGGGGAGAGACCAGATGTGGCATTAAGAACTCTCTGTACTGGCAAGATGAGATTGGTGGTGAGTGAACGGTGTTCCAATTATCCTCTATTTTTGCCCTGGGCAGAAATCAATGGCAAGCAAACGACGCCTCCAGTTATCAGAGACAATATGCTGCTGAATACCAGTTGCTGGGGAACTTGAGCAGGGAGAGCATGATGACGCGAGTGTCCTGTTTGTGAGCTTCCCAAAGACTGGCCACCATGGGAACAGAGGATTGTGCCCTACAATGTTATTCTCAGAGTAGAACCCAATGGTATTCAACAATTTTTACTACAAATAGTCCTATTGCATGTAATGGACCTAACTTAGTATGTTCATTAATTCCAGTGTTTCTATGCTGAGTAAAAGCAACTGAATACCACTTGAAGTTTCATTAGTTTTGCAGGGTCCCCAGTGAGTAGAACTTCTGTGTCTACTTTTCAACTCCTGCTGAAAACTAAAAAAAACAACAACATGCAAGTTCGTGGCCATCACTGCCTCCTGCTGGAGCAAGCTGCATAGTTTAACCATGCTGAAAGCATCATATAAGTGCTTAACAGTGCAATTATAGATATGTTTACTCAAAAGCTCAATGGGGATGACTTCCAGGTGAGCGGGCATAGTACTTCAGCATTAAATACATACATAATGCATAAATATAAATGAACATGCTATACATACATTTTTTCACACTTTTGTAAGCTTGTAGACTTCTTTGCAAGGCTGACCACACTAAGGGGGGGGGGACTTCTGTTTTCCTCTTGCATGGTTATTTGCATTCTTCAAATGAAAACTTATTATCTTATTTTGTTATTATTCACACAAGTTTCTGGAGAAAATCCTGAGGAAATACAAATGTGGATGTTCCTAACATTGCTTATTTTGTGCTGTTTCCATCACGTAACAGTATGTGTGAAACGGAAATTAAAACAGAGGCTTGGTAGCGATAACTCACAGTCAAGGTAAGGCAAAGGAATATTGGGTCATAAAAGAGCAGACAAGGTTCCGAATTGCACCCTGGACAGTCCCCGGTTCTTGCTGCTGTTGGAGGCAGGGAAGACACCAGGGTCCTTGTAACAGCTTCTCAGACTTACAACCTCATAACAACATTGATTTGGGTCCTGATTTATGGCATCATTTGTCCTTGGCAAGAGGCACTCACCAAGATGCCTCAGAGGAGAAAAAGTAAAACAGTGCCTGCCTGTGAAAACTTTTAAAAGAGGGAGAAAGGAGAGGGTTAAAAAAAATGACTGAGAAAATCAATATGTGCTCAGCAATTTGTACTCCCCCCCCCTTGCCCTATATCAGTTCTATGAAAGTGTATCAACAAAAGTTGACTCCCATCATTCTAAATGTAAAGCCTGAATCTCAAGTATTCTACATACCGGGCTTCATTCAAACTACATATAAACAGGTAGGGCTAGCCCAAGGCAATGGCACCCCACTCCCTGCCAGGGAAGAAGTGGTGAGGGAAGAAGGGGGAAAAGAAAAAGAAATCTATATCAGGATCTGCTGCCCTACTGGATCCTGCCACCTGAGGCAGTCACCTCACCTTGCCTCATGGGTGGGCCGGCCCCATAAACAAGGATGGCCCACCCATACATATTTTCAGGGGACACCTTGTTCCTTTGCTCTAGTTTGGAGGCCTTGAGCTCCTTGGAAGAAAGTGAGGACCTGGACATAAGAAATAAATGCAATTTGCCCAACCCCTCACTGATCACCTGGCTCTGTAAATTAGCACTGCTTATCAGTAAAGCCTTCCTAGTTATGGAGAGCACATGTGCTCAGATAGCATGAGGTCAACGATGTACAGCAGGAGGGAAGCAAGGAAAGAATGTTCTTCTTGAAACATCCCTTGAGGTGGAGTCATATCTGAGGACGAGGGACAAAATGATATAATCTTGCAAGCTCCCCTTTCATTTGACTGTGCCCCCACCCACTATCAGTTGCAACCGTTGACTGATTTTTCCATGGTTCAATGGCCTTTCATTGGGGGGGGGGACATTCCCCAGCCACAAGCTAAGAAGCTATCAGGCAGCAGAACTTTCTCAGACACTGGAGAGCTGCTGCCAATCAGAGGGCAGAAGATGAACCAGCAGGCTGACTAGGTATCAGACAGATTGAAAGGTTCTTGTTGTGTCAGGAGTCACCAGGGGTAGAACCAGGAATCCACAGATCAGCGCCCCATTGTGGTGAACTATGAGAACTGCAGTTTGGAATGTCTACATTGCCGACAGTAAATGAATTAATTGGCTCCAGACTAGAAACTGTCAGACCAGTGGTACATCAAGCCCAGTATTGTCTACACTAATTTGCAAAAGCTGTCTGTGATTTCAGAGTGGGGCCTCTCCCAGGTCCACCTGGAGATGCCAGGGGTTGGACCTGGGACTTCCTTTATGCAAAGCAGATGCTCTACCACTGAGCTATGGACCTCCCCCTGACTAGCCCCACCAAGGCTGACTATGCCCCCCCCACCCTAGACAGGAAGGGCTGCAACTGACTTTCTGTTTGGGCTGGGGCTTTGCCTAAGCAATAACATACTTCCTGGTTGTGGTGTATTTTGGCTACAGTGCTAAGCACTAGACACATTTCACGCTCCCCTAGCCACCAGCTCATCTCTACAGCTGTGTGTGGCAGCTGTCAGAAAGGAGCCAGGAGACTTATAGAATTTGGCAGCAGTCCTTTACATTTCCAAAAAAGGCGATGCGGGGTGGGGGGGAGAGTGTGTGTGAGAGAGAATCTACATGGTGAGCAAAATGGTTCGCCCATACCTTAATTAAAATATGTTGAGTGAGGTAGGCCCCCAGAAAGTTGCTTCTGGGGCCATATTCTGCAGCTCAGTGCCTTCTGAGGTCATATCCAGTTGGTGACCCCTGACACATAAAAATAGCTAAATTATAAACCTCTGCATTGGAGGGTTAAGAGCAAAAATGTGCTGACCTTGCCAAAAATGATGAAATAGTTCTTGCTAGCATCCCTATAATTAATCTAAGTATAATGCCATTACAGCGAATGTTGCTTTTGTAAGATAATTCCCAGGCGAGGAAACCTTTTTGTCCTCACTGTAAAGCGCTCCCCTCAAATGCAGTTTATTGCCGGCCACACAGACAAAAGCGTGGTTTGCTAAAAAGGGAGATTAGGTCTGGAAGCAATATCTTAATCAAATCCAAATTTTCTTCTGTAAAACAAATCTTTGGGCTTTTGCTGAATTAGTAGCATCTAATGCCTTAAGATAGAGACATGGAACTGTGCAGTAAAATAATGCACAGCTGGAGACTGCACTCTGCCATCCTGCTTTTTGCCATTTACAAGTGCATCTATCTAACCTCCCACCAACCCACCTACACATTATATGGTCATAAACTACCAAGGCAATGTCTAAATTATACTCTGAAAACTCCAGGTTAGAAAACAGGGCAGTGAAAGAATTCACCTCATGCAGCTTATTCATTTCTGTAGGAACGGAAGGCTCCGATTCCACCTTGGATGCAGCTCATTTTGAATAAAGCTCCTGGATATGCAAGCATAAATTAAGGCATTATTGGGATTTATGCAATGAGGTGCAAAAGGAAAGTAACAAGACAGGGAACTGTTTTTTAAAAAGGGGAAATAGTAAGGGGAGCAGGAAAGCAGTTGGCGTAAGAACACAAAGGCAAGTGCGAAGGGAGTTTGAGAGGGCATCCAGGGGGCAGAGGAATCATGCAATGGGGCCAGGGAGAGAATGATCTGTTCAAGATGAGCTGTAAGCAGCTGTCATGGGATGGGCAAGGGTTGGGAACCAGGGAGTCTTGGTTGAACAACATACTTCAAAACCACACTAGAGCCAGCAAAACCATATGACAAATAGGAAGCCTTTCATAGTCCTTCTGGTCTAGGAATACCCAATGGCCAGCTAGGGTAAGTGAGGCCAGCCCAGAGCTTGAGAATACTGCATCTCTCACAGCTCCCCACACGGGGCAGCTGTTTGTAGCTCAGTGATAGAGCTTCTGACTTGCATGCAGAAGAACCCAGGTTCAATCCTGGCTGTCTACAGGTAGGGCTGGGAAATACTTATGGATGAAATCCGGAGAACCACTGCTACTAGTCAGTGTGGTCTGACCCCGTATAAGGCACATTCCTGTGATTTAACTGTAAATCAGTGGGGGATTTGCACACACAAGCTACTTCCATAACACATCTCCATTCCTCAGTGTTCTCTCCCCCCCCCCCCCAGGCAGAATGTAGAATCTGTATGTGTGAAGAATTGTACACCTTCACACAGGCCTTGATATGCAGTTTGAAAAACCCTGGGTTACTGACATAAAACTAGCCCTTCTTGAAAAGATACCCAGCCTCTTAGCAATTTCTTATTTGATACAAAACTGTCACTTAACTCTTTTTCAAACCTGCCTGTATTCCTTTTCCTTTGGGGGGGAAGGTTCCATTGTAGATTTCAGAATCAATTAAACAATAATTAAGCATTGATTTGGGAATGCGTAATCCTGCACTTCTGCACACTTCTCATACAGTTCATTTTAGCTAATGAAGAAGCTGTCAGGCAGAGTCTGAAGTCTTTGCTTTATGAATCGGGCAAATCCTCACCCCTACCCAAGGCAAAGCTTGTGTGTCGAATAGAAACACCTAGCTGTTTTTGAAGTTCGTATGGGTTGAGAAGAGGGACAGGTGCAATATACTGCATCCAATGTTTCTTACCAGCAGTGCTAATTGTCGAGAAAAAGAGGTGCCGGAGCTCACCATGAACCTCTCCCTTGTTCTCTTAGAATGGCAATGGTGTTCACCTGAGAGGTGCCGGTGAGCTCTGGCTGAAAAAAAACAAAGCCCAGCTTACCAGACTGTAATTAAATGAACCCTGATGATGACTGTGTGCCAGAATGGTAGTGCAACATCAACCCACCTTTACTGTGACACACCAACACTGCTGTTTTCAAGATTGTTGTTTATTTCCCTGGAAGAGCACTTTTGACAAGTCACCTGCATTTGTTTAAATCACAGTTGTTATTTGCCAGTCTGCAAATTTACACATATAAACCAGCATGTCCATGTCTGTTCTCTCTCTCTCTCTCTCTCTCTCTCTCTCTCTCTCTCTCTCTCTCTCGCTTTTGGAGATGCATTTCCTTTTTGTGGGGTGAGGATGCATAAGCGGCCACCCTCCAGTTCTTTTAGAAAAGGCTTAAGGTTACTAAGCACTATTGCAATTACATCTGCACTTGCTTCAGTTGTGTGATCAGCCCGGAAGGCCGAAGGGCAGGATAGAGATGGAAACCGAAAATAAATTGCAACTGAATGAATAAGCAAATGCAGCCCAGCGCAGACCGAGAAAATGTCTTCGATATTTGTCGGATCAAAGGCAACTCATCAACACACTTTTAAAATTCTGAATCTGCATAATATTGTCCCAGCTTTTCAACAGTCTCAGCTGGCTTGCTCTCTCTCCCCCCCCCCACTTTCACAAGCCCAAAAACGCCTCTTTCCTTGCAGAACTCATTCTAGATTAAGGATGACCTAACCTGTGACCAAGTTATATTGCTAGACATGACAATCTGTTCTTCGCAGCTAGCATTACCCAGCACAGGGTGTGGCTATGTACCTGGGAGTTGTGAAACATTACCACAACACAAGAAGGGTTATTCCAGTGCCTCCAGGAGCTCCATTCCTGAATATGTACTTAGTACTTCAGGGGGCATCCCATTAGGGCAGAGGTGGGGAACCTTTTCCAGCCAGAGGGCCACATTCTCTTCTGCGCAATCTTCAGGGAGCCACATATCTGTGGTGGGCCAAGCCAGAGGCAAAAGTGGACAGTGCAATGAATGAAAATATTACCTTTTTACAGTAGGCTGCTTTCTACACACCCCTCTCCTTTTCTACCATCTAAGCAGGCAAGAGGCATAATCAGGGTCCAAAGTAGGGCAGGTGATGGCCATGGCCTGGGGAAGGTGTGCAGGCTGGGGAGTGTCCTGAAGGCCATACGGAGGGCCTGCAGGGCCACATTTGAATCTGAGGTTCTGCAACCCTGCATTAGCAGGCTTTAAAAGGTGGGTCAGTCAAATTTAAGGAATATCATTCTAGCAACTGTTCTGAGCCATGACAGATGATCAGAGCTTGCAGGTTCAGAGAGGCAGGATGCCACTGAATTGCAGCTCGGAAGGAAAGGTGAGCTATTGTCACCATGGCTCGCTTGTGCATAGCGATGGAGAAGTCCAAATTTTTAAAGCCAACTGACCTCATTCATAGCTCCCAAACTAATGCATGCATCAGGATGCAATTCACACTTCTCCAAGTTTTTGAGTAGTTATTGGTTTTTTTAAAAAAAAAAATGTGCCAAATGTAGCAAAATGTTTCTTTTTAAAATAAAATACTCAATTTAGGGTAATGTGTACATTGAGATTAAATGTATATTACAATAGGCATTCAAATATGACTGTGTGCAGGTTTTTTAAATAAAATAAAATAAAATGAAAATGCAGAATTTTGATGGATTTATGAATGAACGTTTGAGAACGGACACAGACCTGAAATGGACCGATTTATCCATTCCAAACTTATGGGCTTCCCAGAGGCTACACCTTGCTGTCTTCAACGTGGTGGTTTAGCAGGGGTACCAAAAGGATTTTCTGGGCCCAGTAGCCTACACTGTATGTGAATTACAGGCCCTCTCAGAGGTGAAGGAAGGTCAGGTGGTACCCAGTGCGGAAAATTTCTTGTCAACCCCCCCCCCATTGATCACCCCCCCCCCCCCCGCAAAAATGGTTTTACATTATTTCATATATTCTTACAAAGGAATAATAACAAGTACCCGGTAATAATTTTTAAAAAACTTTTATTTATATCCCACCCTTCCCGGCCAAAGTCGGGCTCAGGGTGGCTAACATCAGATGCATAACATTGGTATAAAATCAAACAATAATTAAATTACCTCCTAAAAACATCTCAAAATCAAATTAAAGTCTAATTAGATGGCTTTCCACAGGGTTAGGGTTGGGAACAGTAAGTGCTCCCTGAACTGAAATTTCAACCTTCATGACAAAGGAAAACAGCCAAGTAAACAGCTATTTTGGTGGAGGAGGGTCAAGATATTAACTGATATGCATGAAATTTCATATATAGCTATATAATCCCTAGTATACTAAGATAAGACCTGTGGAGCAGGCATTTTTTAAAAACAAGTTTTTTATGAACTGCCCTAGTAGGGCAGTAATTGTTCCTTGATAATTTGTCACCCCCTCCATTATGGAACATGGGGCAGTCCGCCCCCTACACCCCCCCTTGCTACGCCCCTGGACCCTCTGACCCACTTGCAAAAGATGACATAGATGACATAGATTTGCATTAAGAATGTGCATGTGCTTTGCATTGTTGCAAATGTTTGTTCTCTTTTTTGCAGGCAGAGTGTAAGGCTTAAAAATACATTGGCGGCCACACATATTAGAAAATGTCTAATGGACATAAGGTGAACAGGTGAACATCTGGCTTTGTAGGTCAAGCTGAAGCAGAGCTCCTGGAGAGCCCAATCTGATGCTGCCACCTACAATGTTATTCTTTTTAAACTTTATTCTTTTTAAACATGTATGATCAAAGGGGGGGGGGGGTTACAGGCACTTGCCCCTTATACCCCTGCCCAGTCACTTCATTCCTTTGAGGGGGCACTGTGAAGAGTTCCTGATGCCCCAGAGGTATGACATCAACTAGAAGCTGAGCCTTAACTTATATTTCCAGCAATAAGGATTTAGCTTCTGAATGAACTCAGACACAAGAGCCTCACATTTTGGCTTTTAGGTGGTTATTGAAAGCTTTTAAAGAGTACATTCACCAACAATCACTGTTTCTTATCAAGAAATGGGAATGCTACGGAGATGGTTTTGTGAGATTTACAGGCTCTATTCAAAGGTTATTCTATGTACTGCCGTTAAGGACTGTTAATGGTACTTGATAATATTGATGTCACTCTTTATGTAAAGCAATATAATTAGTAATGCCGTTACTCCTATACTTCCTTTGTTGCCCTAATTGCATCACCATAAACATAATTTACTCCAGAGGAATAGAGAAGAGAATGGTGTGTGTTTGTGTGTTCAGTTGCTGGTTCCTCCTCCCAGCAAGTCCACCGAAAGGCACAGAGCAGAGATGCAAAAGGCTACTTGTGCTTTCCAACACCGATGATACAAGCAACTCTGAGGTTTCCTGACCTAAGTAACAAACTCAACATGGAAGGCAATATATCAAACTGACAGTATCACCGTGAAAGGAGTGAGGGAGGCGGAGGAATGGAAGAAAAGGCTCAAAGTGTGACTGTTGCAGTCACCCATGGTATTCGCCTGGAACTCTTGATTGATGACCCACCCAGAATCGGCAGAGAGATCCCGCAAGGTTGAATTCCAAGACTGGAACTGGAATTTGGTCTCAGAGCTAGCAGGGGGGTGGGGTAGGTGGGGGTAAATTCCATACCACCTCAGACCTTATCGGCCATTTTGCAGCAAAGGAAGTGGAGAAACAGCAGGGCTGGCTCAAGATATGCAAGAAAGGGGCAAGGTGGTATCCCCTATCCCACAATTCCACTTGCAGAAGGCAACTAGACCAGCAGTTGGGTCTTACTTCAACACTGGTGTCAACCATTGCACCTGAATAGCGCAGGGCTAGTTTGGAGGGTATACAACAGGCTATACACAGCCGTGTGCTCTAGGGAGGGGCTCAGAAAAAATGTTTGTGGGAGCTGTCATCACCCCTATAATCTGCCACCTGAGCAGGCTGCCTCAGTCTAGCAAATGACAGTAGAAGCCCTGCAGAAACAACCACTTGATAGAATCCCAGAGCTCAAAGATCTCTCACCGCACACAGAGCCAACTCAGTCAGTTGACCAGTCAGATTTTGTCAACTGACCTCCTATTTATTATTTGACTGCTATCAAAATACTCCATGAAGCCAAGAGCACCCTTGTGTAAGCAGTGCTCTCCTTTTTCCATTGCATCATTATGGAATTCAGTGCCAATAAGGAAAAAGTGAGGGCCCTTTGCTCCTCAGTCTGGCAGGACATAGGAAAACAGAAAGCTGCTTTATACTGAGTCACACCAGTTGGTCAGCCTAGCTCTGTGCTTGTCCCAGAACCTCCAAGTGTCCCTATTTTCTAGGGATGCTCCTTATTTAGAGAACCCATCCCTGTTTCTGATTTGATCCAGGGATGTCCCACTTTTCCCTAGGATGTCCCTATTTTCATTGGAGAAATGTTGGAGGATATGGAGTTATCCAACCCCTGAGCCATCTGAAGGCAATCCTGTATAGGGAAGTTTTTTATGTTTAATGTTGTATTATGTTTTTATATATGTTGGCAGCTGCCCAGAGTGGCTGGGGCAACCCAGTAAGATGTGTGGGGTATAAATAGTAAAATTATCATTATGGAATGGGACGTCCCTATTTTCATTGGATAAATGTTGGAGGGTATGTTGTCCACACTAAGGGGCAGTGGCTCTCCAGGATTTCAAATGGGGGTTTCTCCCAGCCTTATCTAGAGATGTGGAGGATTGGACCCAGGACCTTCTGCATGCCAAGTAGATGCTTGGCCAATGAGCTACGTTCCTTCCCTAAGACCCTACATGTGCCACTCTCATTTTTCTGCCTAGAAAATGTTCACACTTTCTCCCATCCTAATTAAACCCTAAGACTCAGCCCAGCCTGATAGAAGCCAGATTTCTGCATATTTATGGGATGGCACCATTAATCCCTTAAGAAGATGAATTTACTTCAGTGACAAGCAACATTCCACCAGCCCCCTGCCTCCCTTGAAAATGGAAGTACTAATCCAGGGCCCCATTCAGAATGCACAGAAGTGCCCCCAAAATGTACACTACCACATTATGGAACAAAGCAGTACACATTAAGTCCAGAGTTTAATATCCCTCTTGGTAAAGCCTAGGCACAGGTTTACCATCTTATTAAGAGCCAAGTTGGATATACAGTATTTCTCAGCCCAACCTGGGATTGAACTGACAACCTTCTCAATGTAAAGCAAATGCTCCACCACTGAGTTATGGCCTCTTTTTGCCATCTTAGTATCGCTTAAACTACAATAGTTTGGTAGTTAACATAAACCCCCCCCCATTTCCTGGCTTGTCACTATCCTAATTTGATGAATACTTTATTGGTCAATTGGTCAAGTTCTTTGTTGTTGCTGCGGGTGAAATGACAACCCTTCAGCCACCACCAAATGGGACAATATAAAGTGGTCTCCATATGACAGCCACATTTGTGCAGGCGCTAAGTCAAGCGCAGAAGAAAAAGAATATTAACATTAATGCATGATGTTGGCATTCACATTTGCTGGGAAGAATGCAAATTTGAACAACAGACTTCACAATGCTAGCCCTGAATTTTAATTCAATTTATCCATGAAACCAATTTCTGTCCTCGGCGTTTTATGTTTTATGGTATGAAACAATATTATTTGCTGTAATGTAGTTTATTTAACCCTAACCTGATGCTGTCCGACGGTAGAGGCAGATATGTTGAAAATGTTAATAATATGACATGCCGTGCTGATTAAAATTTCAATTGTGTTTCCCCTCATCTCCTTTAGAAAGTTAATGAATTAATGAATCTTTAAAGGACAGTCAGGGAGGCCTTCAAAGGAAGATGCCTTTTTGAGTAAGGAGAGAAAGTGGCAGATTACAACTTAATGGCTTCAGAATAATGGTGATTTCCCTATTTTTTCTCCACTCGCCTTGGCTCAGCTAATGGCTTCATTAACCACACTCCCCCATCAAATAATGGAAGACCATGTGACATCCATCTTAGTCACATCACAATAAAACCAGTTAAATACAATTCAGCTACCTGCCTGCTCGCTGGCAGTGTTAGAAGGCAGAATTAGCAACACAATCAATATAAACTTGAGTATATGCTTTCATATATATATTGAACTATTGAAAACACCTCTATGCTGATTAAGTAGCTGTAGAAAATGAGGTTTCAAAATGTACAAAAAGCTTCCCCAGTTTGATGTCAGAAAATAAGAAGGGTACCATGACTGAAATTCAAAGGGAGATATTTACCTAGGTCATATTTCTTAGACCCATTGATTGCTCCAAGCATGA
Organism: Lacerta agilis; assembly: GCF_009819535.1. NCBI lineage: Eukaryota > Metazoa > Chordata > Lepidosauria > Squamata > Lacertidae > Lacerta > Lacerta agilis. Next base: position 39,897,657 of record NC_046331.1, read on the forward strand.
CTTAACAGTGTTCTCACTATTCAAGTAAATTGCTCCCTGGTTATCAACTGCTTTGCAGGCTGTGGTTGCACAGTGCCATGTACTTCTGATCTCCCTATCCTACCAGCAGTGATTCCCCCCCCGGGGGGGACGCAGGGGGACGCATTTTGTGAATCTTTGTACTTTTGTCCATTTACTGTATTTATTTTTCCTGATTTGAACTATAAAATGGTGGTTTTCTTGAGTTAAAATGAGTGTACCCCTAAACATTTTTTTAAGAGTCATTTTGTGGCATCACCAGCTAAAGGGACAGATTGTTATTATTACAATTAATTTACTAATCACCTTCCAAACTATCACCTCAAGGCAACTTTCACATAAGATAATTGAAAACAGAAACACAAATGCAGCAAATGCATTTAAAGCAAGACTAAAACCTAGCATGTGGACACTCGTGGGAAAGACCCATTTATCCAGCAGGGAAAGCCTGTCGTGACAAAAATATCTCAACCAGAGACCCTTGAGAACCATTGGTAGTCAGAGTAGACCCATGCAGGAAATAATGGACAAACCTATACTGGTGAGTTATAACGCTATAAATGTGTTATACAAATGTGACACCAGGGGGAGCTGTACAGCAGTCAATGGAAAATTGCACTAAGAGCTATATAACTTTTTTTCTTAGTGTTGTTTTTTTAAATTTAGATCAGTGTAGATCCAGCCAATGTTTACAGGTTGCAGGCACAGAACCTCCTAGAACAGGGATAGCTGCCAGATGTTGCTGGACTCCAAATCCCATCAGTCCTAGCCAGCATGGTCAGTGGAGAGGAATTAAAGGAGTTGTAGTCCAACAAAATCCAGAGGGCTGCAGGATTCTCACTTCTGATGTAGAGAGAAACCCTGTCCATCTGGCAGCCCCAAATATAATGTAGTGATACGTAAGAGAGCAGTGTCTGGCCCTATATTTCAATGGAATAGGTGAAATCAGCTAAATGAGTGCCTTGTGCATGCCTTGGCAAGGGCAGTAGCTCAGGGGCAGAGCATCTGCTTCCCATGCAGAAGATTCCAGGGTTGCTGGGGTGACCTTGAGCCTGCCGCTATGTCTTAGTCTAGCCTACCTCACAGGGTTGTTGTGAGGAGAAGACACAGAGAGGGAGAACCACCACCTTGGGCTCCATAGAAGAAGCAAGTGAAATAAATAATGTGCTATCAATAGGTGTTGACAAATATTCAGAAGAGCTCTGAAGTTTTGACAGAAGATTGTGTTGGTACTTTTCTTATTGTTGAAAATCGGGGCGTATTTCTCCTAGCTGCCTTCCCTTTCTAAACTCCCCATCCCTTTCTCCAACTAGCTTGTTACTAGAGCGGATTTTATTATTATTTGGAAGAGCGATTGTTTCTTTCAGGAAGAGGCATATCCTTTTCCGCCTTGGCATAAATTACACACAAGCTAGATTTATGTACAATGCAGGGGTCCCCTCAGAATTGGCCTCCTTGGTATGTGAGTGCAACCGCAGGCTTAAAGTCTACTTTTCCTATTAAAGTTTTGGTGTTTAATTAAAATTGTCTTTAATTAAAATGCAAATATTCCAGGACTTCAACAATAAATTGTTTACACTAGACTGAGAAACAACTCTCAAAGGCTTCAGAGGTGGGAAGGGGGGACCCTAACATTGCTGGATGAACACTCGGGCTTCACTCTTCAGTGGAGAGATGCTTTTCTCTCTACAGATTGGCTTAATCTGTTCTAAACAAATGAAACCCACCCCAGCCTGTATCAAAGATACATGTATAGAATGTGAAACAATTCCTAACATTATCTGCAAATAATTCCTAACGTTAAGCAAATAATTAGAATACTTCAAACCCCTTTGTTAGGGTTACCATATTTCAAACAGTGATTTAAAAAAAAAAATCACCCAAAGTTTCTATTTTACCAATTTCCACCCAGACACTGCTACCAACTGCAGTATTCCCGATACGTCCAGGAAATTCTGGACGTATGGCAACCCTACCTTTATTATTTCAAACAGTTATTTTGTTCTGTTCAACTGGGGAAAGACGGGCAGGGAAACCTGTTCAACCCCAAGATTGGTACAATGAGTCTAAATCAAGATTATGTCATTATTATTTTTTTAATAACTTTTATTTTGTTTATTTACCTATTTATATAATTTGTAAGATTTCTGCCAAATCATACACAACTGCAGGAAGGTTTAACAGAACAAAATAAAATCGTCTCACTTTATGAAAAGGCCCTGTATAAAAAGGTATTTACCTGGTGCCCAAATGCCGTCAGTGATAGTACCTGGTGGACCTCGTTGGGGAGAGCATTCCACAGATGGGGGGGGCACAAAAGAAAAGACCCTCTCCATTTTTATCACCCTCCAAGTCTCTCTTAGAGTGCCTGGAAAAGGGCCTCCAATGAAGATCCAAGGATCCAGGTAAGTACACTTTGGGGGAGACGCTCCAGCAGATATAGACAGTGCCGTTTCTGGTGTCAAAAATGTGCAGGATTGCAGCATGTAGTGTTGATTTAACAAAAACCCCAACTAAGCGATTCCCCCAGATATTGCCTAGAGACAAAATCCAAATGGAATTCGATGTTTTTCCTTTGGTGAAACATCTGATGAATCGATAGCAAATCAAAAGAGATCCTATATGACTAGTTAGCAACATTGCTCGGGATTAATTCTTCTCACATTTAAGTCAACATGACTTCCTGCAGCCACAGCACTCCTGCACTCTCAGTAAGGTGTGGGACAAATCTGTCTACTTCAGTTTCTCTCAAATCTATCCCCCCCCCCAGTCTTAATCCAGTTCTCCGCGTTTCCACATCACTTTGCTTTGTTTTTTTAAAGGTCCTCGTGAAAGCTTATCCACATTTTAGCACAATTTATCCTAATCTACACACCTTATTTGGAAAGCCGTTTCCTGTGCATTATGTGTATGTTATTTTCACTAAGAAAAGCACTTATATTAGAGAAAATATAACATTAGTACATGGGTTATTATTTTTTACACACACCGGAGATATGCTTTGCAAAATTTGGATATGTGTGAATTTCGAAGGATGGCTGTGTATTGTTTTGCAAAGAGCAAACTAGGTAAGTTTGCCTATAAATGCAAAGTGAATTGAAAACCCCCGAGCCAGCAACAGGTATAGCACTGCACGGCTGATTAAATTTTTTTTTACCCACATTCATATTCATAAAACACTACCAGACACAACAGTCCTCAAAGCATAGCTCAAAAAGAACCTTGATCCATCTTGTGTGTAAATGTTGTGTGCTGTTGACATGTTCCATATGTGCTAGTAATGGATAGATATGTGACTCTGATGGCCATGCATCCTACTTCATAGAGGACAGCCCTCTGTTTGAAGGAACCATCCGTTTGCAGGCCTTCAGGTTAAAAGATAAATAACTCTTAACAAGAAAGGGCAGAAGCCTTGAACTCAGCACCTGCATAGCAGATGGAGCAGACACACAGGTCTCCTGCTCAGTCTTACCCCAGTATGGCGAAATGCATTTCATTTTCCATTTTAGTGGTTACTTCTAAATTTGGGTCCAAAAGTTAGCACATGCAGGGAGGAGGGTTTTCCCCACCATATATTTATGCTTCTGTTCTCTTTTTGGGGAGGGGGTGGTGATACACCTTGCCGTGGGTGGAAGGGTGTGCAAAAACAAAAGGGAAGCGAAAGTGTGAGAAAAGTCAACTGGCTAGGCCCTTGCCACTCAATTTTCACTCCCTATCCTGACCAGGCAATGTTTGCTAGAGAAGGACTCATGGGCATATGACACAGGAAGTCTATTGGTTCACCTAGCTCAGTATTGTCAATACTGACTGGCAGCAGTTCTTCCAGGTTCCAGGCATAGCATTACCTGGAGATGTGGCAAGGGACTGAACCTGGGACCTCCTGCATGCAAAGCAGATGCTCTACCACTGAGCTACGGCTGGTGCAGGATGTGCCACAGGGCTTTTGAATATTGTGCCAATACCACTGGCTGGAGTCACAGAAAAGCAGCTTCCACACAAAGACTGCAATGTAGAATGACCGTTCCCCACGTCAAATGGGGGGGGGCAACGTTTGCATGGTTGCGCGCAGCCCCCTGGATTCCAGTGTGACTTCTGGTAGTTCGGACTGACGTCGCCTGTCTACCTCAGTTAACTGTCCAATCCCACCTGGGGAGGCGTTGCCAGGGGATTGGCTAGGTAAACGGGAGTGACCACCCAGCCCACACAATAGAAGGTGTAGCCTACCTGGGAAGCAGCAGTCAGGGCTCCAGAGCATCTCCCATCCTCCACTCCCTCAATTAATGCTTATTTTTTTGCAGGTTAACCTCTTCTCCACAGGTACGCAGGCACTGCTATGTCAAGGTTGTTGTTGAAGGACTGGAAAGGAATTTCCCTGCATTGGCAGGTTTTGCCTTTTCCGTAGCAAAACACCACAACTTTGGCAGTTTCAGGCCTTAGGCGGAATCCTTTAGTCATCTTCCTAAATGGGGGGGGGGGGGATCTGGGGCGGTGACCCCACCCCCCCAGTGTGGCTGTGATACCAGGGTTCCCATTAAAGGGGTCTAGGGGGGAGCTATTGACCATACGCCGAGAGGTTGTCATTGCTCTCCCCCCACAAGTGATGGCGAACGGGGAGGGGGGGGTGGCTCTCTGCTTGAACCATATGTTCTCCAGAGCCAGCCCAATCCCCACACATTCTGGATAACCCTGAAGTTTCCCAGATCCCCGACTGGGGAGCTGGGAAGGAAAATGCCCAATGCCTGAGCCAAGGTCTCCCTACATCTGAATCTTAACATAGCATGTTGTCTTGTGTCATTATTCCACTCAGGGGTCGCCTGGGGTTTGGGGGACTCTGCCTGACCATGCAAAGAGCACCTTGGTCACCTTCAATCCAGCTGGAATTATAAACCATGCAAGGCAGCATCATAGCCATGTGTGAAAAGCACACAAAACATTGCATTATCTGTATATCTGTCTCAATAAGCTATAATTATATTTTCTTCTTCTTCTTTTTTTGTTAAAAAGGGAAGCAGCCCTCCAAGATTGTAGATACCCATCTTTCTAAGCCCTGCTAAAACCTCGAAACACAACAATTACAGAAAGTAAACAGCCATAATTGTACACTAAATGCCTTTTTAAAGAGCCAAACGGTGCGTTTATAAGCTTTAACTCCCACTCGCTGTGACTCTAGAACAAACAGTACATTAGTGAACACAGAAACGAGGGGGAATAAAATAGAAAAAAGCCCTAAAGCTCTTTTTTCCCCAAGCAAAGAGTTCTTGCAATTTCCCTAAAAACTTCTGTGTATGTGTGTGTGTGAAACTTAGTGAGCTTAATACATGATTGCATCTGCAGAAAATAACTGCTTTGCATAAAACACAAAAACTAATTTGGAAACAAAAATATATCTTCTAATTGGTGCTCCCCAGTAAGGGGGGGAAGGGATGAAGGAATCTAAGGAAATAGGTTTTGACTTATTCCTGCAGCCACCATTACATACTTCACATTTCTTTAGAAGCAAAAATGGTAAAGGCAGACATAAAGAAAAGCACTTTGTAAGCACCCACATTACATTCAACGCAAGTGTACTTTCTCTCTAGAGAGTCAGGCTCAAGTCAGGAGACACACAACTTTGCAAGCCTAGAGCAGAAGTGCCGCCCTGCATCCCGCTAATTGGCTAGCCTTCTGTGATGTCACCAAGAAACCCCACTTCTCCCCTTAAATCCCTTGAACACTTCTGCTATTTAACAATGTTTTGTTTCGCTTTGTTTTTAAAAATACTAGCATGAATAATGAACACCATGCCTCATTTCTCAGCCCCACATGGCACAAAATGGAGTGGGGGCCAGTTCATTGATATGTGAGGTGATACTCGAGGCAATGTTGGTGGCAAGACACTTCAGATTTCCTGGAATGCTGATTCAGAGGGGAGCTGGTTTTTGCCTTCTGCCTCCAGCCCTTCAAATTTGGAATGAACTTTAAGCACTGAATGTAGCTCAGCGGCACAGCACTAAACGAACATTCGCAGAGCACTTTTAAAGATATGAAAGGAGACAGAGAGGCATTAAACTGAGTTAGTGATCTACATGTCTGCCTTTTCACAGCACTGAGGAAGGCCAACTCATCCCACAACTAAGGGACCCATTGCAAAAAAATCTTTTTTCATATCATGGTTGTCACTGCCCAAGCTTTTAGCACCTGTGGTCTGCACTCTTGACGCCAAAGAGCAGCTAAAAGTTTCACATCTGTTTTAAACCACTCTGGCTTCCTCTTTCCCCTGGGACAGGTGGTCAGGGGGCCACGAGTGCCATAAAGGGCATGGCTATTTTTGTCCTTCCTTCATTTTCTTTACAAGCCTCAAATGAGTGTCAGGATGCGCTGCGTCCACATCCCCGAAAAGGAAAGGAACTGGATCAAAACCTGTGAGGTCTTCCACCATCAGCACAACGAGCAAGTGAAATCTGCACAAAGTCAGTTACAGGTCAACTCAAGTCTGAATTCACCAACTGAGCTATGGGCTCCATTGAATCAGCCTCAGTACCACCATGGTGTGGAACCAGCAAATTGGTGCATTGTCATGGGGAAGAGCATAGACTGCAAGATGAGAAGTCCTGATAAGGGAGGGGGGCTTGTTGGTTGTGGCTCCCCACTTGCACAGCTCTCTCTCTCTCGAGTGAAGTCTTCATTAACATCCTCTCGGCGCCAGGTGAAATCTTATCTCTTCTCCCAGACTTTTCATGAACTATAATGATTTTTCTGTCTATGGGTGGACTCCCCACCCCACACCCCATTGCTGCTGCTGTTTTATTGGGTTTGTTTTATGGGCTACTGCATAGTTTTTTGCTGTAATTTTTTATGCCACACTTTATGCTTTTAAAATTTCGTAAATCACCTGGGGGCTCCTTATGTTTCAAGCAATTACTATCAGCATCGCAAATCCGACTCCAGCCACCAGCTCACTAGACAGCCTCAATGAAGGGTCACCATCCATGCCAGATTGTAATACTGTACAGTTATTAATGTCAGCCTACCTTACAAAGTTGTTGCAAGAGTTACATTGCAACCCTATGCACATTTAGTCAGGAATATGTTCCACTGGGCCAGATTCAGCTACTGAGTCCCACCTGCAGTAGTCCATATAAGGACTTGCTGGTGCAATGGGACTTGCCCCCTGCTCATCTCTCCCTCCCGCTCCCATTGGTTGGGGGTGGGTGCGAGAACTGTTTGGGGTGTGGAGAGCAGGGTCATTCCATTTAGCAAGCTGAAATGCTTGTGCTAACAGAACAATTGCTATAGCACAATACTGAATCCCCCCTACAGTGTTTAGTGGGGCTTACTCACTAGTAAGTGTGTTTAAGACTGTAGCCTTCAACAAAGAATGTTCAAAACATCTGCTATCATAAGCTAGCAGAATGTGTAATTTCAAAGCAAGGTTCCCATGCAAAACTATTTCTCCTGTTTACTCCTGCTAATCCAGAAAGCATGTTCTTTTCCTCCAGAGCCATTATTTTAAATGCATAGGAGGATATATGTAAGTTTTAATTAAACTGTTTAATCAAAATGCATGCAAATTATTCAGACATACAACCTGTATGTCAGATGCCTTGGCTGGGCATCATTTAACCTAAGTAACATTTCCAAATACAAAATCCAATAAAGATGGCTATTAATGGTACAAGTTGACACTCATAAGGAGGCCAATGAATATCTCCCAAGGCTATTAGTCTGAACTCTACCTTGTTTAACTGGAAATTACACATTTCGTTCAGGCAAATAATATCAGTCTGATCAAGCTCTCCATAATTAGCTGCCTTTATTAAGAGAGATGGCAGAAATGGTGTCACCAAGGAGCTTGCCTGCTGAGCTAGTGTTATCATCACCAGATACTCTCACCTGATCTTTCTAGGTGATCTACTCACCCTCTAATTGCTAAGCGCAGACACTTTAGCCAGAGCAATAACCGAGACAAGAAGCAGACTTACAGTGCAACTGCCAACCACAGATCACTTTAAGGACTCTGGGTCATGCACTGATAAACTTCTCACTGTGTCTGTTCTGCTTGGTTTTAGCCACTGCAGAACCGTTTCCCTAAGAGGCACAAACAGGGATTATTATTTTTTTGTCCCTGCACTTTTAATTATGTTTAAACACACAAACAAACAGCAGCGCTACTTGAGCCAAAATAGCTAAAGGAATGTTGTTTGTGTGTAATTGTTCTGTTATTTAATGCTTGTGTCGTATTTTATAGCAGCCACTGTAACACTGGGTACAGGATTAGACAAAGCAATCAGACAACAGTAAGATGGACTTTAAAAAAAAATAAAGCACTGCTGTGCATGTGTGAATGCTAGCAAAGCCCTTAGGTGTTTGTAATACACTGGGCTAGATGCTTAAAGAGGACAGGGCTTGTTCACTTTAAGAGGGGATTTCAAGCCTCAGGCGGCAGAAGCTGCCAGGCAGCACACCCACAGGCTCCTCACCTGCCTGCTACCTCCACTGCTGGTGGAAAAGTGCTGTTGCCATCGGTATTGATTTTGGGCAATTTTGCATCCATTTAGGGCAAGATCTCAGCCAGTGGTGGTAGTGCTTTTCCACCAGTGGTGGATACAGCAGGGCATGTGGTGGCAGTGCCAAGAAGAGGTGGTTAAGGGAGTGTCAGTGGCAAAACAGGAAATGCTGCCCCTGCAGCTGACACAAGCCCTGTCCTCATTTGCACCTGGCCACCCTATTTTTCTGAACAGGAGGCTATGTTCTGATGAACCCTAAGAGTGGCACGGAAAGAAAGATCCCCCCTCCCACTGTGCTCCAATCCCATTTCCACCTATGAATCTATCACCAGATCTAGGACACACCAAAGGTGGGGAGGGGGAGGCACTTGAAATGACACATGTAATTATCTCATTAAATGCAATGCCACAAGAGGTGGCGAAAACCATTAACTCAGCTGACATTTTGAAAGGATTAGGTAAATTCAAAGAGGATAGCTCATGAAAGATGGAATGGAATTTACATCTACAGGCAGTGGTGGCTGCTCTGTTAGGGCAAATGGAGCACTGCTCCACTAAACTCAACCAGCCAGTCTTTCTCTTTACAGTCAGTTTTTGGGGTGCATTGCATGCCATATTCCTCTTCGATCTTCAGTGTTGTCCCTGTAGATCTCAGCAGGGAGGAAGATGGGGCCCAAACCAGAATCATTTGGCTCTGCCTGTCATTGGCTCTGCCTCCGCCAACTGTTGGGCTCTATGCTTTCTGCCACAATAGACACCAGGTGCTACTGTACACAGGGGGAGTCTACTTCAAAATTCCAGGTGCAGCAGACAAACAACAAGGGCATGCTGTTGTCTTCATGTACTCCAATCCCTGCCAGGGAGCTTCCCACCGGTATCTGGAGGTTGACAGATGTAAACAGAAGCCCTCTGCAGACCTTCTCCACTCTACCCAGGGAAAGATGAAGACTGAGCATGTTGGAACAATGTGTTTGTTGAAAGTGGGGCAGGAGGTTCCGCATGCATCCCTACCTCTCCCTCCTCCATGGATATAGAGACTGCATGTGTACCACATGGTTGAACTCACCTTATGTTCTCGGCAAATGATTCTCTGTGAGGCTCCTCTCTATTTGCCCCTTCCATGGAAGGTCAGGAGAGTGGCAACACAAGACATGGCCTTTTCAGTGGAGGCTCCCTGCTTATGGAATGCTCTTCCCAGGGACGCTTGCCTAGCGCCATCTTTAGGCACTTAGGGGAAAGATTTCTTTTTTTGCCAGGCATTTGGCTTTAATGATCTGTAGCCACCTTCAATAGGTGGGGTCATAGAATCATGGCAGTTTAGAGTTGGAAGGGACATCAAGGATTATCTAGTCCAACCCCCTGCAATGCATTAATGAACCTCTGCTTAAAAACCTCCAAGGGAGGAGAGTCCATTACTTTCCAATGTGTTTTACTCCTGCCTTCTAAAAAATGAATGAGGTTTTAATTTTACTCTGTTTTAGTTTTATGCTAGTTTTATAGTACGTGTTATTCATTTTATTGTTGTGAGTTTCTTTGAGTTATTTTTTGAAAAAAAAGTGACTAATAATTTTAATTAATAAGAATATAAAGTTGCATTGCAGGGGGTTAGATTAGATGATGCTTTGTGTCCCTTCCAACTGTACAATACTATGAAATCATCATCATCATCTATGTTCATCCAATAAGATTGCTTGCCATCCCAGAGCAGGGTCTTCTTGGTCGCATAAATAAATAATAATATTACGAAACAATTTTTTGTAAGCTAGGTAGAAAAACAAGCCATAAGGGAAGGTGTTGCCATGGTTTGTTGCTGCTGCTGTTGTTTTTACTACGAACGCTCTGTGTTCCATGCTAGAAAAAACAACAACAGTGAAATTGGACAATTTGAGGTGTCGGCAACAGGCTGAAAGAGCAGAGAAATTTAGGAACAAGAAGAGATGAAGACTATTAAGCGTGCAAGGAGAGCCCCTCCAGCAGGAGCAGCTCGTGATATTTTCTTTTCTTTTGAGAAGGGCAAAATGATTCCCCCTCTACCCATTTAAAGCAGAGAAGATGAACCATTTGCAGCATAAGGACTGCATTCCCTCCTTGGCACTGGTGGGCAGGACCACAGGCAAAAAGAGGTGGAACAATGGTTGCAAATTTACCTTTGTACAACAGAGTAATTTCTACACAGATTCACATGCCCCTCTCTATCCTCCATCCAAACAAGGAAGAGCCATTCTCCGTGTTCATCATCACATTCCATCTGGACATAAACATTCAGGGTGCAAAGCAGGACTGGTGAGTGATGTGGCTTGGGAAGAAGGGATGAAGCCTATGGAAAACCAAGAAGGAGCCCCTGCAATGAGGTTCCCTACCCATGATGTACAGAAACCACCATTCTACATAGAGTTCTCCACCTCACTTGATGTCAAGGGCATTTTCCATCCAAAGGAAAGCACACAGCAGATAGGTAGTGCTTTATTGTCAAAGATCACACTTACAGTCACTTGTACAGCTCTGGATCCCTACGCACACCAGTCTAGCGTCTAGGAAACTATTCCCAGGTAAGTGCTCTACGGAGCAGTTGCAGCAACAGGGGACCACTCCCCCTCCATCGGTTTATGTATCTTCCCTCAGCAGGCGGCACACATGCAGCCAGAGCCTACACCTGTGTAGAAACTTCCTCTGATCATCTGTCTTCAACCACCTCCTGGTTCTGGGAGGCAGTGTGCAGGAGAGGGTGGGGAAACACCTGGCCCTTCACTTGCCTGACCCACATCTTCCTTGTCTTTTTCAGACCCATCCTGTGCTCCAACCTCAAACACTGAACCTTCCCTTGCCTCTAACTCTTGCCTCCTTGCTGGTACAATTCCCCACAAATTGCTGACCCCCTCTCCCAAGACAATACTCTAGCCCTGCTTCCACCCCTGGTGCACACTTGTCAGCACCCTGCCAGTCCCTGGCACTTGAATGTAGCAGGCTAATATAGGGGAGGTCAGACAGAGCTATTGTCACACAGAGCTGTGTCCTGCCATTGCTCTTAGCAACCACATCTGCTACAGCCTGAGGCAGCTACCTCACTCTGACGCACAATAGAGCTGGCCCTGTCTACTAGATCAGACCTAAGGACCTTCTAGTCCAACATGCTTTTCTCTTCACATTGGCCAACCAGATGTCTCCAAGAATCCCACAAGACAAAGGGTGAAAGCACCATAAAGGTAAAGGGACCTCTGACCATTAGGTCCAGTCGTGTCCAATTCTGGGGTTGCGGTGCTCATCTCACTTTATTGGCCAAGGGACCTAGCATACAGCTTCTGGGTCATGTGGCCAGCATGACTAAGAAGCTTCTGGCAAACCAGAGTAGCGCACGGAAACACCGTTTACCTTTCCGCCGGAGCGGTACCTACTGTATTTATATACTTGCACTTTGAAGTGCTTTCGAACTGCCAGGTGGGGAGGAGCTAGGACCGAGCAATGGGAGCTCACCCCGTGGCAGGGATTCGAACCGTTGTCCTTCTGATCAGCAAGTTGTTTCCAACAACAAAAGCAGTATTTAACTTTGGTGGTTAATCCTACCTGGCCTTAATCTAGCACACAAATATATACAGAGGACCACAAACAAACAAATAACTATCCTCAGAAATGCCAGTGGATGTGTGGCGGTGATGGGGAATACGTTATAAAGAAATGAAGGGCTTTGCATTACTGTCTTTCCTAATGAGATAGAAAGTGGCAGATGTAAAAGATTTCATTCAGCCAACAATCTCTTTTTATGATATGAATAAACTACTCAAACAGATTTAATCCCTCACTAAATCAGATTATGAAAGGCAGACAAAATCACAATTTTATTCAATATGCCATTTTATCCTGTGTGACTAATGCATTATTTGTATGAAGTTAAAGTGGAGCTTTGAAGAAAGGGGGTGGGCAGTGGGGAAATACCCTATGAAATAAATCAAACACTTCTCCTTTGTATAATCTTAACAGACAGATCCCATTAAGATTCCGTTATATGTAGCTGTTGGTTAAAATCATTGACCAGCATCCTTATAAATTAATCAGCTGAGGTAATGCTGCCTTGGCTGTCAACATTTACTCCTAATCTACATTTAAAATTCACTTTGGCTTTGCAAGTCCCCTGCCCACTGAAATAAGTTAATCGGCCCTCCCTCTTCTGTTGAAGAGTCACGAAAAGCAAAATCTCTGCAGAAGCTCCAGCATAGGGAGTGGATAACCTGCTTTCACCTCAAGGGCCACATTCTCGTCTGGAAAGCCTTCTGAGGGCCACATACCAGTGGCAGGTAGGGCCAAAAGCAGAAGTGGGTGGAGCAATCTATGTAAATGTTACCTTTGTACAGTACATTAGTTTCAGGAATGGTACATCCTGTTTCGCCACTTGAGGTGAAACAGAAAGTGCCACCCTTCCTTGCCACTCCTGCCACTGGTGCCACCTGCTCTCCTTGCTCTGCTGAGGCGGGCACCCTGCCACATCCAATTCAACCAATTTCAGGCTAGGTCGCATCAATTTGGGGCAAGATCTCACCCAAAATCATGTGACACCTTCCACATTCCACAAGATCTTGCCATAAATCGGCGCTGAAATTGTCCAAAATTGGCAGCACGGCAGGCAGGGAAGCTGAGGCAGTGACCTCACCCTGTCTAATGGCTGGGGTGCCTCTGGTTAGTTTCTTCATACTCACACTTGCTTCGCAGTTCTCCTTCTAGATAAGCAAGGCACATGATAAGAGTTCAAGAACACATTTACAGCCAAGCAAAAACACTCAAGGAGGATGCAAAGCATGGCTGCTGAGGGGTGTAGCTCAGGACCATGCACAGCCTAGGGAGAATCATGAAGCCAAGATGGAGAGCTCAGGAAAGCCCAGCATATCCCACAATCCCTGGTGATTGGCCATGCTAGCTTGGGCTGATGGACTAAATAAGGGGTGCAGGACTTGTGGCCCTCCACAAACACTGCTAGACTGCAACTCCTATCAACCTTGATAATTGTTCATACTGGTTGAGGCTGATGGGAGCTGGAGCCTACCAATATTTGGAGGGCTACAGGTTTCCCCCCTCCTGGTTTCCCCCCTCCTGGGAGAGCTGCATCTTTTCCTTAGCCTGTTTCTGAACATGTGTAGGCTCTTGGCTTCTAAACACAACAATACCATTCAAGTGGGCAGTTCAGACAAGCCGTAGATAAGCATTCAGATGTTTGCTTGGCCAGGAACCAAAATAATAATTTGTAGAGCAAGATATCCACATTTACAAAGCATGGACACTAGGGAATGTGCTTAACTGATCTCAGTGGGACTTCCTTCGACTTAAGATTGTAATGCAAGTTAATATAAAAAGCACCTGACGGATTAGCCCAAAGGCCCCTCTATTCCTCCATCCTGTTCTTGCAGTGGCCAATCAAATGCCTGTGGGAAACCCCAAACAGGACCCGAGTGCAGCAGCTGTCTCCCCACCTGTGATTCCCAGAAACTGGCATTCAGAGGCATATTGCCTCCAACGGCAGAGGTACAACATAGCCCTGGTTACTCACTTGGCTGTCCAGCATACCTTTCAGGCATCTCTCAACTTAAGGTCACTGAATCATTACAAGTCATCCGAAGCAGACTTCAAATTCCTGCTGACAAGGAATTTGTTTTTCTCTTCCCTCCCTCCTCTTCTGATATCCTTTTATCTCTAGATATCTCCATTAGTCTGTAGATAATCAGGGTCAGGGAGTTCATGTCCAAGAGACACTGCAACAATTTAAACAACTCTTTGAATTGCCAAGCATCATTAGCCAGCTACCTTTGGATAGTAAAAGCTTTCAAGTTGTTAGGTATTCCTTAGTTCCCTTTGTGGACAGAGTACTGAACTGAAAATGATAGTAGGGTGGTTGTTTTTTTAAAAAAGAAAAGAAAAGAAAAAGAAAAAGAAAAAGCTTAGTTGTACAGACTGAATCCGATAGAATATACCAGGATTATTATTTTTTTCCCATCTGAGGGCCACATTCCATTCAGGACAACCTTTCAGGAGCCACATTCCAGTAGTGGGTGGGTAAAGAGGCAAAAATGGGCGAAGCAATGAAAGTGAATTTTAGCCTTTGTAGAATAGGTTATATTACATTGAACACATCACTTGACTGGAGAAATGCACTGTAAAACATGGAGAAGTGCAAATTTTGAAGGGCAGATGTGTTTGCGCTTACAAATTGTTTCAGAAAGTGCAAATCATGTAGGTTCACCTTTAAATACGTACTGACTCAAATTTATCCCCCCCCCCACTAATCTCGTGAAAGATGCGCTGCCACAAATAATAATCCCCTCCTCCATTCCCAATGCACCGGAATGAGTGCATTCCTCATACTGTATAGCCAAAACAGTCTCAATCAAACACAAGATTTCGATGTTGACGCTTCCAGCAACCAATGCATCCCCTGGGGGTGGGGTTTCTGCTGGTTAAGTTACTTTAGATGGTATCAGGTAATAATATTTGGAGAGTAGGTCTTTGAGAAGAAGAAAGGGAGCCTGAAAAACATTACAAATTCCTAGGAAATACCATCATTTAACCCAGGCATAGGCAACCTTCGGCCCTCCAGATGTTTTGGCCTACAACTCCCATGACCCCTAGCTAACAGGACCAGTGGCCAGGGATGATGGGAATTGTAGTCCAAAACATGTGGAGGGCTGAAGGTTGCCTATGCCTGATTTAACCAGTCACTTGTTTGGAGTTTCCAGTTACTGATGGAAAATCTGTATACAGATAAGTGAGTAACACAGCATGGAACATAGGAAAATGCCTTCTACCGAGTCACACCACTGGTCTATCTCATTCAGTGTTGTCTACACTGACTGGTAACAGCTCTCCAGGGTTTCAAGTAGGGTTCTCCCCCAGCCTACCTGAAGATGCCAGGGATTGAATGTGGGACCTTCTACATGCAAGGCAGATGCTCTACCACTGAGCTACAGCCACTCCCCAGTGATAGATGACCTGGGAAGGGGATGTGGCCTTAGGATTGTCCCAGAAGGCCATATTCAACCTCCTGGCCTGAGGTCCTTCACCCTTGATATAATGATACTGATTAGGGCAAGTCGTTCTACCAAGAAAGGAAGGAGGGACACATCTTTCTAAGTGCTTTCAATTTATTATCTAAACGAGATAATAAATCTGGGACTTTTTGAAAAACAAATAATAACACCCATAATTCAGCACAGGGATGGGGAACCTGTTGTACTTCAGATGTTGTTGAACTCATGCAGTGCCTGAGCTTACTTCCAAGGGCACGAGAGGCTCTCCCCTGCAATCTCACATTCAAACTGCACATACCCACCTCCAACTGATTTACATGGGGCTTATATATGTACAGTGCAACCAACATTTACATAAAGCTGTCCAAAAATTCTGGATTCATTTCTTTTCACTTCTTGAAAGCTCACTTGTTTGTTTTACTCCATTCTTGATTTCTCTGTTGTTGTTTTTAATAAAAAAAAACCCTGCAACATTCTTAGGTTACTCATTAGCAAAACAACCCACCTCTCCATCACACTTATGTCATCATTTCAACTCATCAGTGGCATACAAGGCTGTATGTTTTGCAAACACCAGGATCCACTCTGGTTTAACATCCTTTGCAATCTCATGCAAGACCAGGAAAAATTTAGTATGTTACGGCATAATCAATTGTGGGGCTCATTCCACCCTCCGAAGCCTCAAACCAGACTGTATTTTATTTCCTCCTAGACTCAGCTGCTCATTCTGACAGATCCTAATCCTTCAACCACATGCAAGGAGCATGGCAAGTAATTCCTTTATGTTTGGGAGTGGGGAAACTGAAAATGATCCTAAATAATTACTTTGGGGATGTGCCTAATACAAATTCCCTAAATAAACACACTTCAACTTCCAAAAAGAGAACAGAAGGGAAAAGAGATGGGATTTCTTTTGTTAATGAGTATTCCATTCAGTATTTCAATTTCCTCCAACTCCTACCGCAAAAAGGGGGGTCTATCTACTCCATTTCACACATACCCATTAGGCAACATTGCACCATCCTGGTGTTCAGAGGGAAACAGTTATTTAATAAGTGATTTGAGGCCTCAGGGCAGCAAAGCACAGTAACTGAGAAGGCACCCCAGGACAGCGTAGTGGAGGGAAGGAGGGAGGTGGGAAGAAGGGAGGGGCACTCACAAATGTGCTGAGATAGAGACCAAAAACAGTTCACCTTTGTCTGGCAAGCAAGCAGGGTTCCCCACTCCAGTTGAGGAAATAGGTTTGACGGAATGCCCTGGTGGGGAGCAGGTGGCTTGGTTTAGGAGAGAGACATTGGAGGGGGGGGAAATATGGGGAGTGAAGGAGACCTGACCTAGAGATGGTCCATTCTCAGCTCTGCCAGCTACAGGGCAACTTCTGACCTTTCCCATTTGGTGCAACTGGGAGCCAGTGCAGATCTCTCAGGACTTGATCCCATGAAACATGACTAGACAGGGCTCTAGCACTCTCCCGCCCCGGCCCTGCTCCCACGGTGGAGTCTACCTCCCTCCGAATCTGACCGACTTTATCTGCAAAAAACTTTGCAAAAGCATTGCAGGAGATCTTGGGGTCCCTACCAGGCCCTGATGGCGAAAGTGGTTCTGATAGATTGCAAACCACCTGGAAGAGTGCTGTAAAGTCCCATGGACACAGTGGAGACAAGAGGTGCAATCCTGTGACCCTCCAGCTGTTGCTGGACTCCAGCTCCCATCATCCCAGATCAAGGGTCATGTTGGCCAGGGCTGATGGGAGTTCTGAGTCCAACACTATCTGGTTCCACATTCCTCATAAAGGACCAGGGAATATAAAAAAACCAAATTGGCTTGAGGAGAGCACTGTCACTCCATGTTGCCCAGGTTTCTTTCTGGGCCTCTACACCTGCATAAACAATGTGATGAAAGGTGCACTCAGACACGGGGAATATTGTGCTGGTTTTCCTGATTAAAATTATAGTGAAATTACCACTCAACTTCCATTTTTTAATGCCACTAGATTTCCAGAATGTCGTCTATGTCATGTGAAAGCTCAAATATAATCTGGAAATTAACAGTTAGGGAAACATCAGGGAAATGAAATAAACTGCGATATGAATGTAGCCTAGGTAATTAGACTGATACAGAGCCTTACGTCTGTTAACATGTGTCATTTTCTAAGAGAGCCAGTAGTGGGCAGAGTTTTAATTTTGCATGTAGAGAAACCTGCCTTCAGATCCCCAGATAGCCACAATTTGCCTTGGATGGGCTTGGACCATTTTCTGTATTTTAGCTTAATATACCGAGAGGTAGTGGAGATAAAACTGGGGTGAGGGGGAGAAATGTAATGAATAAATAGACAGGTACAATTTTACTTTGGGGTTCGTTTACAAGATGCACTATGAAACACATGTGGAGTTCTCTGATACAGACCATACTCCAAACCTATCATATAGCTTTTGGTCTTCCATTCCCAACGTAATTATTATATTTATATAGCGTCATCAAGAGAAAACCAAACCTCAGACTAGCTTTCTGCCCCAAGCAGGTTACAATATAAATTTCAATTAAATCACATGCTTATACTAGTTTTGGATAATTATCTGGATTTACAATCCCATTTCCCTAATGTAGTTGCATCCTTGCACATTGACTGTGTGGAATAAGATGTACATATTGCAATAATTCACTGCATATTTTTATCCCAGGGTTACAAACCCTTCTTCTTTCAGGTTACGGAGAGATTGGCTGCTGCTGTGTGCTCATCTCTGGCAAATTATCTTTTGCTGTTCCTTAAAGATAGAACTTAAGGCTACTTAGATGTAAATACACAACAGTTAGCAGCCAACATACATCAGAATTGTGTGCACTGATCAGTTCCAGTCCCAGTCTTATGCACTTGCTTGGGAGTCAGTGCCACTGAAATCAGTGGGGCAAATTGCTGCAAAGCTCTGAGTGGATTGCCTATTGCACCCAGGTTTTAGTTTAGTTTTAGGTTTTTTTTAAAGCAAGATTGTTTTTAATGTACAGTTTCTTCCAACTTTGAGGAGCAAATGCACTCATTCTGCAACTAGCTAATTAGCAGTAAACAAGGCAGAGGCATGAGCCTGATGCAAAGGGTGAACAAAAGTAATTTTTTTAAATGTGTAGCAGTGGCCATTAAATTATAGACAACTATGGCTTGTTTGGGAAGGGGGTCAGTCAGTGAGCGCCTATGGTGGCAAATTCTTCTCACCAGAAGAAAATAGTTTGGTGGACATCAACACAAATTCAGAGAGACCCCCAGTGGGTGCATGTACACAACACCATGCAGACCCAAGCCCACTGAATTGATGCATTTGCCTATTATGGCACACAAGACGAAGAATTTATGGAGATACCCCATGCTGAGACACATATGAGATCAGAAGAGATGAACTCTCGAAAGAGCCCCTGCAGCCAAAAGCATTAGATGCCTTTAAAAAAAAGGCAATACTTTGATAAAGGAAGTTAATGGTGATCAAGAAAGAGGCGGAAATATTGTAACACTTGTCCACCCACCCCCCCACCCCACCCTCAACAAGACCTCAACAACAAAAACACATGTTAACAGTTTCCTTCTTTCTCAAACGCATCATTTCAACATTCACCATCCTGATCCCAGCCAGTGTTGGACTCTACAAACACCGCAACATACTTCCTTTTCCAAATGACACCTCCATGCTCAGTTGTAACGGCTTCCATTAAATTAATGATGTTACCCACACCATAAATTAGGCAAATTGTATGCAAATACTGTTTGAGTAGCAATACAGTGGTTATCAGCTGTCTGCAAAAATAAATTAGTTTGGCAGGGTAAAGATACTGTGAAGCAGCATATTTAATTGAGCACTAATTTTATTGTGATTATTACTTTTAAGTAACAACGGCAAGGTTATTAAGTGACATAATGTGATGGTTTACACAGAGCTGATAAAACACTTCAGAACATCCACAATGCTGGTTTGCTGATTAAAACTGATACCAAGTAATTTATAGTCCCAAGGACTGATTCTCAACCGCTATAAAAATAAAATAAATGAAAACATACATGACAGAGTTTCAGGGTTTTCAAGCTAGGCAACTACAGTATGTTTGACAAAGTGTCACTGATTAGCGTGATATAAAATCTATACGTTTTTTTATTAGTATTTTCAGCATGATTTGCTTAAAATGCCAGCAAATTAAAATTATTCCCCCTGCCCTTCTCTCAGCAAAACACATCATAATATTACCTATGTCGCCAAGATTTTTGCCAATCGGGCATGCAAAATGCAAATTTATTCATTTACTTTGCTTGCCTGGTTAGTAAATTACAGCCTACCTCAAATGGCCACAATCCGGTTGCTCATTATTATTATTTTAAATTTTAGAGCGAAAGCACAAATTGCAACTTGTTAGCTTGGCAGAGTGAAACACAGAACCAGTCCAGACATTGGCAAATCATATTTAAATATTTATGGGCAACAAAGCATTTCTGTTTTCCAAGTTAAATACAGAATCAAATCACAACTTCTGCGCTACTTCTGCTCTCCCAGTACCAACACCCCAATTTTTCTTTTCTTTTTAAAAAGATGCCAAGCTTGATTTATTTTATTTTTTTGCAGCAAGTTCACAATAAAAACAACCAACACACACACAACTCCCTTCTTCTTTGCAAATCACAACATATCTGAAATTCGAGAAGAACGTGGTAAGGGGTCAAGATATTTCCAGAGCTTATAAGTTAAAATAATAAGAGATCTGACAGTGACTAGGAAGAGGGGGGGGCGGACCCCTATCACTTCAGTTCTGGATCAGTAGAGGGGGTAGGAGGAGGGACAATCACAGGCAGTTTTGGAAACGAGAGAGACAAAAATCTTGCAAGTGACACCACTAAACTGCACGTTTGAGAAAGCCACAATGAAGACAATGTATGAACAGTGTGGGGGAGTGTTGCTGGTTGGATAACACCCCCCCCCCTTGTTTTTTGTTGCTTTTGGTTTGGTAGCCAACACACACACACACCCTTGCAACTTATCCCACAGGTTCAAGAAAGCATAGGTCCTGGTACCTATTTTGAAACATGGAAAATGAAAGGTGCATGAACAACGACCCCACGCCCCCCCCCACCAAACACACACCCACACACCCCAAGGGATCGGATTGAGTTGGGAATGGGTTCAAAGAGGGGGTTCAAATAATGGGATGCAGAGCGGGTTCAAAGGAAGCGAGGCTATGCCGACTTCTTCCATAGATGCTGCCTGTTTTGCAAATGGACCACTTCCAAGTTGGAGCATCCTCCGAAAAACAGGGCATGCGACACGCATCACGCACCTCCGGACAAACACCACCACGGGTGCATGGCTCTCGATATTATTATTATTATTATTAAAGACAAGACACTGAGAAGGAGGGAAGAGGAAGATGCAACAAAAGGTTTCTGAGCTGCACTATTAATGATGCTAACAATAACAATAACAATAATAGCAACCCGAAGGCATCGCAATAGGATGATGGAAATCAAGAGCGGGGTGGGAAATCAAACCTACCACTGCTGGTCCAAGTCCCAGTCCCTGAAAAAGTCGAATAGATCCATAGCGGTTGCGAAGGGGGGCAGGAGAGACTCCGAGCGCTGGCTGCCCCCCCTCCCCGGGTCCGCCTTCCCCCAGCCCGGCTAGGAGAAGTCACCGGGGCAGGGCAGGCTTAGCAGCTCATCTGGAAGGCGAGCTGGGCTTTCTCCCTTTCGCCGCGCTTTGGGGACAAACCGGGGCTGTCGATGGTCTCTCCGGCCGGAGGGAGGAGGAGGAGGAGGAGGAAGGCAGCTCTGCTGCTGCTCTCAGCTCCTTCCGCTCGCTTCTGCTGGCTTCAGCTGTGGCTGCTGCTGCCGCCGCCGCCGCCACAGCCAGCAGCAGCCTGACTGACTGACTCTCTGGCTGGCTGGCTGGCTGAGAGAGGCAGAAATAGCGGCGGCGGCGGCGGCGGCAATATCAACACCCACCACAAGGGGTGGAGCGAGCGGCAAGAGCCACGACTCGGAGACTCATTGCATTAGCATCCCTCCCCGCTCGCCAGTTCGCAGTTGGAGCAGAGTTCACATGTGCCACAGACGAGAGAGACGGGGATTCTGGGTGCTTCCAAACGGGTGTCATTGTGGGTTGCTCTATGTGCATGCAATACTAGAATAAGAATAAGAATATCAATGTAAAGTTGGGAGGGACCCTGAGAGTCATCTAGTCCAACCCCTTGCAATGCAGGGATTTGAAACCATACTGGACCCTACTTAACTTTGGGAATGTGCTAGCAGTTTTATTGTGGCATCACTAGCATGGGTATAGCCAGGATTGTTCAGGGGGGGTGCTTTTGTTAGGGGGTGCAGAACCTCGGATTTGTATTGATTTGGGGGCAACTGCCCCCCTTGACTATGCCCATGGCCTCTAGGAGTACAATTAAAAATATGTATGAATATTGATGTTAATATTTTCAGCATTCAAATAACTTCATTGTTATCTGAAACATGCAGCATCAGCAATCCCACATCACAAGGGGTGGAGTAATGGTTTTGGTGTCAGCCTAGGACCTGGGAGACCAGGGTCCAAATCCCCACTCAGCCATGAAGCTCACTGGGTGACTTTGTACCAGTCACATGCAACCCAACAGACACAAGCCCAGAACTCTGGTTGATCCTAAAGCAATGTTTATTATTTTGGGAAGAGGTAGCTCCTGCAGCGTGCAAGCTTGTTTGTTGGCTGCCATGTCCACAAAACATAGAATAATAGGAAATGCAGGAATCTCAACTAAAGCATCCATAACAGATGGCCATCCAACCTCTGCTTGAAAACCTCCAAGGAAGGAGAGTCCACCACCTCTTGGTGGGAGTCAGTTCCACCATTGAACAGCTTTTACTGTCATAATTTCCTTCCTTATAACTTGAATCCATTGGATTCATCCTTGCTGTCAAAATGTAAGTGGGAAGATACACATGGAGACAAGGGTACTGAGTGTGTGGTGGTGACGTAAGGTTCCCAAAAAGCCATTAAATACCAGGAGAGCTGGCGTTGAGAGAGCTGAGAAGCAGGGCTCACTCCATCGGCTCTGCTGCAACAGGCCAGCTCCATCAGGCCTCCTCTCCCCTCAACTGTCACTTGGGGGCAGCCTTTCTCTCTCAGTGGGAGAAACAGTAAGCAGGGATCATTTAATCAGCTTTTCTGGAGGCCCAGCTCCATCAGGAACCTCCTTGCTCTTGAACTGTGCCAGCTGGTCCGTGTAGGAACTAGTTAGAAACTGGTGTCTGAGTTTTAGTGTTTATTTTCCTCCTCCCTCCTGTCCAAGGGGCAGCTGGGTCTTCTCTACCTGGTAAGGTAGGCCACCTGGGAGAAGGAATACTCTTATCCTCCACCTCTGCTGCCTTGTGGATATACTGATTCCTGAGAAAGGCTTCAGAAGTACACGCTGAGGAACCATCTGTACCGCTGCCTTGCAGGACATCTTCGGGAAAAGAAAAGACTGAGGAGTAAACCCTACACAAATCCAGAGTAGAGTCCCTAAGGCAGTTACCGGTAGATGGCACCTTGTACAGCTCTTTCCAGCAACTCCTGCAGCCAAGCTGGTGCCAAACATCTTGCTCTGCTTTCCTTTGGACCACATCAGTGAGGTCGAGGGGGGTGGTCTTGTTGCCTGGGCAGCCCAGGACCTTAATGCACACTGTCCAGTCTTATGCCCTGGAGAGGTTCCTTCAGTGCTGCTAACACAGCAAAAGCAATGCGGGAGGCAACAGTTATGACTTATAAGCTCAACTTGATTGTCATAAGGTATGAACACTACTGGTTGCCTTCAGTGGTAGGAGAGATCATCATGTCTCACTGGTCAACTACTGCCCATCTTAAGCCTGGCAGCCCCTAGTCAATAAAGTATTGAGCCACCATGGTCCCCACCCTTTCCATTTTTTAAGATTGTGAGCTTGAGAATAGGCACCATTGCTTTGATTGTATGTAAGCTGCCCCGGGAGCCTTTTGGGCTGAAGTGTGGGTACAAATGCTCCAAATAAATATGAATAAGGAGTGCAGTAGCAGATGGCCTGACATTTCTGTGCACAGTTTATATATATCAGGGTGAATGGGGCAAAGCCCTATCAGCCTCAGTCTGCTCTCAGGCATCCCAAACCTGCTTGCCTTCTTACTTACAACCAGCTTAGCATGTGCCCCTGCCTGTCATCTTCTTCTTGCTCCTCCTCAGCTTCACCCCTGTACGGCTTAGCAAGGAGGAGAATGGGGGACAAAACTAGAATTAGGTAACTCTGTCTGTCATTGGCTTTGGCTCCACCTTCCACTGGCTTCTCAGCCTTTCTTCCTAACAGCCCAAATAGGTTCCAGCCACCTCTATATGAATGATAAACCACACAGTGACCCCTTTGCAAGAGCAGCCATTGGCAGCTTTGCTGATGTTATGGTGGGGGTTGGGGAGGAGAGATTCTGCTAAACCCAAGAAATTAATGAATGTCAGAATCTAGCTAATATTTGGGATAGGAAGGGGAAATGCAAGCTACAGAACTGTGCCAGGTAAGGAATCCACGGGCCAGTATATGCCAAGCCACCTGGCCACCAGGCTGGTTGAATTCAAGCCATTATGACACAATTGCCATGCATCTACACATCAGAGAAGGTTTTTAGGTCTGTGCAAAACAAGGGTTGCCAAAGTGACAGGGAGAGGTGTGAGATGACAGACTATATCTCAGAGGTAGAATACCTGCACTGCATGCAGACAGTGCAGGTCAAATAACCTAGTATGTACTGGTTAGGCTAGAAAAAACTTCTATCTGAAACCTGGAGATCCAACATTGTTGACAAAAATGAGCTAAATGAATCAGCTGCCTCCATATATGGCAGTTTCCCCCAATATTTACCTCAGAGTAAGGCTACAGAATTAGAGAGTTGGTTCCCCCCCTCCCACAATTAGCATGTCAAAATGTCCCAATCTGGTGCTGCTTGATGTTTTTAACCCTCCCAGACTGTCCTCGCTGCAGCCAGATCCCCACAGTCTTTCACAATAAGTTAAAATCTGCCACAATGTGATTTTTACCTGTCATTTTTCACAGGATGACAGTTTCTTCTGGATGTGCCCCCATGTGGCGAGACTTGAGATTTACCACATTCCAGAGAACATGAAGATGAAAGGTTTTTCTGGATGATTTCAAGGCCTGATCATTCAGAACTTTTCCTCTGTGGGTGCACTTTTGGAATGATTCCTAGGGGAAGCCCATAAACGGGTTGCAGTTACAACTTAAGAGTTTATCTGGCAGCAGTTCTTCATAGGAAGAAAAGAAGGAAAGAGGCATATAGCCCAGAGAAGACTAAGGAGAGGCATGATAGAACCCTTCTTAGATCAGGAGGCCTGCCACAGAGAAGATGGAGCAGGCTTACTCCAGTAGGCCAATGGAAATCGTTGGCAATCAGATTTTGGCTAAACTTTATGAGAAAGTTATGGCAGTGGAACAACAACTTGCCTCAAGAGAAGCAGAGGGTACATAGCCATCTGTCAGGTACACTTGTAGCCAGGGGGTGAAGGTGGCGTGACACCCAGGGCAGGCGTTGCTACGTAGGGCGCATGTGCTGCGTCACTACGTAGGATGCATGTGCCGTATGTAGCAATGCTGCGCATGTGCTGTATAGCGGTTTGCTGGTGCCACCGCTCCAGCGCTGTACGGACGGTGCCAGGATCCCTCTGTCACTGCTACAGCTGCGAACGGAGGATCCTCCACATGCAGCTGCAGCAGCACGATGGCTGCTCGCACTGCCACGAGCCCCCACGGGGTGACTTCTTGTCACCCCCGCAGACATGGAACCTGGAGCGTACTGCCCCCTGTTGCAACGCCACTGCTTGTAGCTGCCTCCTACATTGTAAACATAGGGGCCAACTCCTAGGGGCTGAGGTCCCTTTGCACCCTCCAAAGGCAATGTCATTCAAATGGTGTGGGTGCATCCGGTCATGTGATTGATTATGCAGGGTGGGGCTTATTTGACTCCCCCTCAATATTTTATTCAAGTTGGCACCCCTGATTGTAAGATCTTGAATTGAACAGAGACTTGGGTTAGATGACCTCTCCTTCCAACCCCACAATAGGAAGGGCGAGGGCGAGAGGGAAGAAGGAAGGAAGGAAGGAAGGAAGGAAGGAAGGAAGGAAGGAAGGAGGCTGTGGTAATTCCACTCAAAAGTGATAGAGGCATATATCCTCATAGTGTGGATTTAATCACACACCGAGGGAAGCAAGCATTGGCTGCAGAAAGATACCACCTAGCATATGTAAGAAAATGATAGCCCTTCTGTTCTGGTAAAGAATGCACAGCTACCTACCAAATGCACAAGATTGCACTTCTACTAGTCATACTTAGAATAAAACCCAGTCAGTGAGACTGTGCTCTGTGCACATCCACACCTAATATTTAACACATACACATAACTTTCCCCCAAAGAATTCTGGAAACTATAATTTACAGAGCCCATGGAGCCCTTTTCCTCACAATTTAGCTTGCAGAGCTACAATTCGCAGAACCCTTAACAAATTACAGTTCCCGGGATTCTTTGGGGATTGCTATAAACATATTGTGTGGAGCCAACTTCAGTCTGGATCTAACTCTACGTTTCTACTGCCAGTAGAATGGGTAGTCTTCCACTACTTTCTACTGATTGCAGGCTCATTGAAACTAATGGCAATGACCAACTTAGGGCTATCAGTTTTAATGGGTCTTCTTTGAGTAAAATGTAGTTGGATACTACCCAGTGTTTCCTTCATCCCTGACATTAGAAAATCAAAAGATCCTGATGGATTAGCCATGTCTATCTAGTGTCTAATCCTGTTCTGTGGAGTAGCCTTCTCCTCTTCCATGAATTTCAAAGCCATCCAAATTGCTGGCCATCACTGCCTCCTATGGGAGCAAGTACCATAGTGCTGCATCTACCATTAGCCATGATGCCTGGGGCTGATGGGTATTGAGGCCCACAAATTACCCACCCATACTTTCACCAAAGAATGCCCCCCTTCATTCTCCAGCAAGCACCAATACCTCCTGCTATAGCCTATACTTCTGGGTAAGCCAATGACTGATTTCCCCCCACCTCCATTTCATATCCAACTTGATTCCCCCCGCCCCTCACCACTGTATAAACATCAGTAAAACAAGAAAGCAAATCTCCTTATGTAATGCATAGCACATGATTTAATCCACGGTTTAGCAATGTAAATGTTAAGATAAGCCTGATGTTAAACACAAACTGACTCAATCCTACTGACTGAGAAAGAGCACAGTGTCAGGCCGATGTAAAATTAAACTGTGGTTTAGGAAAGAATGCACACAACCGGGGCACTGATACCACAAAGGTGCCATCACGTCAGCACTTCATGGGTAGAACTTCCACTTGGAAACCAGCAGGCATTTCAAACTGCAGATGGTATGTTTAAGACAGACTCACATGCACACCCTCCTTGAGTTGTCTTTCTGCCATTTTATCTGTCTCCACCGCCAAGTCTCATAATTTCCTCTAATAGCATTTCTATTTCCTCACAAAGTGAAACACTCTCAACTATTAGCAGTTCATTCTCCTGGATTCCCTTGGCTGTTTTATAAAAACACGGAGGGCAGGGGGAGAAGCTCTCGCTGTAAGAAGAAGGACTGCATTGTGGAGGTGTTGTTCCCACCATGAGACTCCAGCAACACACAGGCCCATCCAAAGAAGACAGTCAAAGAGGACTGGAAAAATTTGTGTAGGATAAGGCTGTCAGTGTCTACTAACCACAATGGCTATGCTCTGCCTGCTTGGCCAGAAGCAGCAATGTATCTCAATACCAGTTTCTGGAAACCTCAGGAGTTGAGAGCGCTCTTGTTTGTAGGTTTCCCACAGGCATCTGGTTGGCCACTCTGAGAACAGGATGCTAGTCTATGAGCCACTGGCCTGATCCAGTAAGTTCTTCTGATTCTATTCTGCGGTCTGCTGCAGTCATGTAGCCCCAATTCATTATTTAAACAAATCCCACTCTTCCGCACAGACGTTTTATATATTTTATTGTTGTCTGCATTTGGCAAAAGCTGTAAATGGGCTAGGGGTTCCCAAACAATTTTCATTCAGGTAGCCTGTGGGGGTGTCTATGGCTTTGTGATGGAAGATGGGAGACTGCACATCTATTACATTGAATACCCATATTGTTTTTTAATTGCATTGATTGCTTCTTCTCTTATGTTGCATTGTATTGTATCGTAATTTGAAATCTATAGAATTCAGAATGTAAAACAATATGTAATAAATGCAGCAATAAAAAATATAATTAAAAATCATACAGCATCTAGCACAGCACATTACAATTGCTACAGCCAGTAGAAAAAGTGGTTCTCCAAATGTTGTGCTGATTTCACTCCAATATTTGCCACTGGTAACAGCGGCAGAGTATATGCCCATGCTGCCCAGGGAGGACACGCTCCCAAGGGGGGCAGGGCATGGAGGGTGCCCTCCCAGGCATGGGATAGCCAATTGGGTGCATTGGAGTGAGCCGCCAATGGTGGACATTTGGTGTGCCAGCCATCTACAACTGCCCAATGTCACCCCCCTCAGCAAAGACACCCAGGGCGGTCCGCCCCCACTGCACCCCCCTTCCTCCGCCCCTGGCCGGTAATGCATTCAGACATGCAAGTATGACGTAGATCAAAATCCATCACCCTGGAATCAGAATATTAGGCACCAGGAAAACACAGGAAGCTTCTTTAATACTGAGCTGGACTATTTTTCAAACAAACTTACAGCTGTCCCCAGTCCCCTGGGGTGTCATATGGAAGCTGGAGCAAGCTTGTTTTCTCCTGCTATGGAGGGTAGAACTCAAAGCAATGACTTCAAGTTACAAGAAAGGAGATTATGACTAAACATCAGGAAGAACTTTCTGATAGTAAGAGCTGTTTGACCCAACGGGATAGACTCACCCGGGAGGTGGTGGACTTTCCTTCCTTAGAGGTTTCTAAGCGGAGGTTGGAGGGCCATCTGCCATGGATGCTTTAGCTGAGATTTCTGCATTGCAGGGTGTTGGACTAGATGACCCTCAGGGGTCATTTCGAATTCTGGAACACTGATTCTGGGGAGCCTGTGGCCCTCCAGTAGTTATTGAGCTCCAGGTCCCTCACCATTGACCATGCTGGTTGGGTGCAATGGGATTTGGAGTCCAGCAACATCTTCCCAGGCATACAGTGGCATACACCTGCTGGAATGCTCAACAAATATGGCATTATTTCTTGCTATTGAAAAGCCAGGGCTTTTTCAGCCACAACTTGCCAAAACTCAGGTCCAGCACCTCTCAGGCAGGTGCCATTGCCATTCTAAGAGAATGAGGGAAGTGTTCATGGTGAGTTCCAGCACCTCTTTCTAGAAAAATAGCACTGTCTACAACTCAAGAGTTTCATGCAACTATGACTTTCACATCACTAGAGATGATTCATGAGCTTTCCACCCTTGTTCCAGAACCTGCTCTTAGGGGCTAAGGTTCCAGTTACAGAAGATAATATGCCTTCACCAAAGTAGTCACCAATGATGATAGGGCTGCAGAGGCAGCACAGTGCAAAGAAATGATGGTCAAGTACAGAAAAGCAATCAGACATGATCCAGAGACAAGGTCACACAACAGTCCAAGCTCAATTTATCACAGGGCATTCAAGCAAGGTGCAACACAGCAAGGTGAGGAAACCAAACCAGGAGCCACAGACCTGTGTTTTCCCCAGCAACCAGAAGGCGGGGTTTGCGGTCCCCTAAACCACACCCAAACCCAGCTGCTGGCTCAAGTGAAGGAGTCTCAGGGTTTGCTTACTCACAAATGGATCAACACACCTGGGTCCATAAACACATAATGTGCTGCTGCTTTTCAGCCTGGATCCAAAGCTTTTGGTGCCTGCACTTTTGAAGACTGTGGGCAGGGCACTCCACCTCTTCCAGGAGTTCTTCACCAGGCATCCACCTGGAGGGCTCCTCAAGGAGATCCTCAGCATTGCTCCACAAGGACCTCAAACCGTGAGGCATGTGATTCATGCTCTGAGGACTTCATATCAGGTACCTGCTCAGGGCTGGGCGTGCCAATACCACAACTTTCATCACCGTAAGTTATTACGCTCACTTGCCTTAACCTCAAGAAGGCAATATGTGATGTGGGTGGTAGTCCACAAGAAACAACATGGAAATTTGTGTGGTTTAGCTTGCCATGGTGGTTCTGCATTGGTTTCTGTCCTTTAGTATTGAAGATGTTCAGATTGAAAGGTTGTGTGTGTGTGTGTTTGCAGGGAACGGACCCAATCTAAGCGAAGATTGTAGCACCAGTAGAAGGAAGGCAAATATGATTACACAGATGGAGTTGTACTGCGTGATAAATGACTTTCTGCATAACCTGACTCTGAGGTCACCATTCAGAGGGTCTGTGTAAGCCTTTGAAATGCTGCTGCAAAATATGTACACACCTGAAACCTTTGAGGCAACTCTTTCTCTTTAAAGCGATGGACTTTCTGGCATGTTTTATTTCATAGAAGGAGAAGTAGAATCTTGAACAAATAGCTGGAATGAGGATTATCCATCCGCCTTCCTGGCAACTGGTTTCAGTGACCCAAGTCTTGCTTTTCTGGGAAGGCTGCCAGAGTCCTTTGAAAGGATGAGAGTGCTGATGGGCGCATCTAGAGAAATTGTTTCACATATTAACCAGAGTCCTGCTGAAATAATCAAGTGAAGAAGACATGTGTGGGATTTCCCACTCTTCAAAAGCAGGTTTGGAGTTGGGGGCAATGTGGAGGGACAGCAGGACCAAAGATGGGGGGGGGGCAGAAGAGGAGGTACAGCAAGTAGACACAAAAGACAACCTCTACTGCTAAGTTGTTGCTAGATTTGAAGAGGTCTATATTATGACCCCACCAAGCCTAACCCAAATCATCAGTCATGTTATTTGCCCTAAAGTTTTGTGCACCTGCTTTTGATGTCTCCTTTGGACTACAAAGGGGGCAGATTTCCAGCCAATAGGCCTTGTTTGCATTTAGTGGCTCTGGAGACTGCATTTAAATCTAGGACATCCAAAGTTCCCAAGACCAGGGTTCAAATGCTCTACACCAGTAGTTCCCAAACTTTTTGAGGCTATCCCCCTTGTTTCCGCCCCCTATTCTATAAAATGCATCATTCACAATAGCAGTTTGCAAAGAATTCATAGAATCATAGAGCTGGAAGAGACCTTGAGGATCATCTAGTACAACCCCTTGCAAAGCATGCAATTGTCCCATAAGGGGACTGAACCTGTAACCTTGGCATTATCTACACCATGCTCTAACCAACTGAGTTAGTTGAACACCAAGGAATATAATAACACAGTAAAACTCAAAACAGGAGCAATTATTTGCACATTTATACAAAATCCAATCAAACCTATTTAGTTTAATCAATTAAACAGCACTGATTAACTTGGTCCAGTGATGCCAACCTTTCAAAGTCTGATCGTAGTTTACACCTCCAGAGCCCCCTGTTGCTCCATTGGCTTTTAGTTGTTGTTGTTTAGTTGTTTAGTCATGTTTGTCTCTTGGTGACCCCATGGACCAGAGCACGCCAGGCACTCCTGCCTTCCACTGCATCCCGCAGTTGGTCAAACTCATGTTGCTAGCTTCGAGAACACTGTCCAACCATCTTGTCCTCTGTCGTCCCCTTCTCCTTGTGCCCTCCATCTTTCCCAACACCAGGGTCTTTTCCAGGGAGTCTTCTCTTCTCATGAGGTGGCCAAAGTATTAGAGCCTCAGCTTCAGGATCTGTCCTTCCAGTGAGCACTCAGGCCTGATTTCTTAGTACCTGCTAGGTAATCCCACGCCTCCCGGGGTGGGTATGGATAAACATGAATGCACCAACATCTAGGGTGCAACACATTGTCTACCCATGCAATAGGGGTTTCCACAGATCAGCCCCCCTTTCCTGCTCCAACCTTCTACCTGAGCTAGTTATTGCAGCAGAGTGGTTGCAACCAAAAACCATTTTCATGGGACTGGTGGTGAGGCCAGAAGGCAATGCCATAGTAAAAGCTTGGGTCCTAGCAGTGGTTCCACCAGGGGTCCTGAAGGATCACTAGTCTCCACCTGTACTTCCCCATTCCCCGAGAGTCTCATTAAAAGTCCTTGTCCAAATTCTCACATGGGCTGAGGTATGGCAGGCTGCTGGAGAGAGAGAGAGTTTCAGTGGTGGCATTCCAGCTGTGGAATGCTGTCTGCAGAGAAGTTTGCCTGGGCTCCACTTTGATGTCTTTCCAGTTCCAGAAGGCATTTAAAAACCAACTCCCCAGGTTTTGGTGGTGCTGTGGTTTTTTTTGTATGAATCTGTCCCCCTCCCCAGTTTAAAACATTTGTGCATATAGCACCCCGATTAAATAAGACTCAGTGTTTTCAATAGCAGTGTGAGCTTAATATTATTCTTTGTCACAGATATAGCAGTTGCAAATTGATTCCAGTACTTCCGTGAATTTAAAAAAAAATGGATTATTTTTATGCTTTTATTTTATATAGTTATTTTTTAACATCTTTTAACATGTAAGTTATTTTACTGTTGTTTTGATGTTTTATTGAAAGCTGTTCTGATAACATATTTGAAGGGCACCAGTCAAAATAAATGGCCACCTTACAGACCCATAGGACAGAGTTGAGGGAGATATTTGATTCAGTTCACAGTTCAAATGCAGTGTTACCTATGAAAACAATATGATCCTCACCCAGTGCGACTGAACTGATCATGCTCCTCAGTATGCAAACTGAAACACAACTATCAAATGCAGTTCTCCAGCCAGGCAATGTGTACATACCCTAGGGTATGATGTGCATAAAAATAGATATATTAGTTATGATAATATGCAAAAGTGCATTACCTTAGATAAATTGCTTTGCAAAAATGTGTATAGTAGACAAAATTGCATAAAAGTGTAAATTATGATAAATTCACACAAAAATGCTGATTAATTTTCATGAGGTCTTTTTAAAAAAATCAAAAACTGATGTAAATGTGAAGAACTGAACTTAACATTGGAAATAATTCAGGGGTCAGCAAACTTTTTCTGCAGGGGGCTGGTCCACTGTCCCTCAGACCTTGTGTGTGTGGGGGGGTGGGCTATATTTTTTTTGGGGGGGGGAGAATTCCCTCCACCAACTCTCTCTTCCCTTCTCCACAGCACTGGACAAGCCCCGGTGGCTGCTTACCTGT
Source organism: Lacerta agilis (assembly GCF_009819535.1). Classification (NCBI taxonomy): domain Eukaryota; kingdom Metazoa; phylum Chordata; class Lepidosauria; order Squamata; family Lacertidae; genus Lacerta; species Lacerta agilis. The sequence goes on from NC_046331.1 coordinate 39,930,367, forward strand.
GCCTTGCAAGCGGCATGGGCTGGTGGCGGCAGCGGTGGAGGGACGATGAGTGGTGCAAAAGGGCTGGCTCCGGAGAGGGGCTGCTTAAAATGGTGCTCAGCCAACCATGGCTCAACAAAGCCCAGCCCCCTTCCTCCTCTAGGAAGGGCAGGGAGAAGCCAGGAGGAGGGAGGGAGGGAGGAGGCACCACAGCAGTGTGGGGGGGGGGGGGATGGCGCAGCCCAAACAATCAGAATCCCCACACCAATCTACACAGCAATTCCCAGACCGTCTGCGGGCTGGATCCAGAAGGCAATTCGGCCAGATCTGGCCCCTGGGCCTTAGTTTTCCGACCCATGGGAAATATGATAAACAGAGAGCACAGAAAACTGACAGATCCACCCATTCCCTACTATAGGCAAGCACAAATAAATCAGTTGCTACAAACCAGGGGGCAATACATCAGGGCTGGATGGCAGGCAACGATTTGAGCTGAGCCAGGAACTAGGAGCCTTGGAACCAGCCAGTGGTCAAGAGCAAGTCCAAACTAAGGAAAAGCTCTGGTGGAGCAGGCCAAAAGCCCATCCTGTCCAGCATCCTGTTCTCACAGAGGCCAGCATGAAGCTTACATGAAGAACCTGCTTACAACAGTCGTGTCCCCACTTGTGATTCTGAGCAACTGTTGTCCCAGGACATACTGCCTTCAGCCATGGAGGCAGCCATCATGGCGAGCTGCCATTGATAACCTTGCCTTCCATTAAGCAGACAAGCCTGGAGGAAACATTAAGGAGGAAGTGAAGATCGAAGATTAACAAAGGATATAGGATTATGCCAGAGCTTGAGGAGGCCACGCTGCACAAGCAACATCCAACTGGAACAGGAAGCCTGTTAACAGCGGTGGACCTTGGCGTCTCAAATTTCATAGGCGCCCACCACTTCACACAATCTATTCTAAGACAAAGTTGCTGCATCCCCTGTAGTGCCCCCGAGGCCCCTCACCCAGTGCAACTGAACTAATCATGCTACAGTACTCTAAACCAGCCTCTGCTGTTATGCTTCTGTCTGTCCTGGAACTGAAAGTATGTCATGGGGAAAGCTACTGCTTGAGTTCAGTAGTTCACAACAAAGAAAAGCTATTCACAGCTCCAGCTGCTCCAGACACAATCAGTTTTTGCATATTTTTGTAACAGCTTGTGTGGGGTGTGTGGGTGTGTACCTGGATATGGCATAGCAGAACTGTAGTTCAATGGTAAAAAGGTAAAGGGACCCCTGACAATTAGGTCCATCCGTGTCCGACTCTAGGGTTGCGGCATTCATCTTGCGTTACTGGCTGAGGGAGCCGGCGTACAGCTTCTGGGTCATGTGGCCAGCATGACTAAGCCACTTCTGGCAAACCAGAGCAGCACACAGAAACGCCGTTTACCTTCCTGCCAGAGCAGTACCTATTTATCTACTTGCACTTTTGATGTGCTTTTGAACTGCTAGGTTTGCAGGAGCTGGGACTGAGCAACGAGAGCTCACCCCATCTCGGGGATTCGAACCGCCGACCTTCTGATCGGCAAGCCCTAGGCTCTGTGGTTTAACCCACAGCTCCACCCGCATCCCAGTTCAATGGTAGAACATCTGTTTTCTCTGAAGAAAGGCCCTGGCTTCTCCCAGATTTCACATGAGTCTCTCCCAATACTCTCTGAAATCCCAGAGACCTGCTGTCACACAGTGCTGACAATATGGAGCTTGATGGAGCTTGATCTGACTTGGTACAGGGCAGCTGCCTTTGTTGCTAGTCTTGAAACCATTCATTTGCCATGTACAAACGATAATTATTCATTGCTCAGCAATGATAAAGGTTAACGTAGTCTTCCTAAAAATATTGTTCTTACTAAAATATTGATCTTAATAAGCAGGGGCCTATAATTTATAAGAGAAATATTTGGCTTCCAAAAACTGATGGATGTTTATATTATTAGCCTAGTTGTTTTTTCTCTGAGATTTTCGTCTTTACTTAATGACTCACAAGGGTGTCCACTGAGAAGGATAAGTCTTTGGCTTTGGACTATTTTAGTGGAAGATCCTCTTGGAGAACAGAGGGTCAGGAAAAGTGGCAATAAATCAAAGGTGGGAGGCGTTAATTGGAACACATCTTTGGAACACACTATGGCAACTGCTAAAGGGTAGCATTTAAGAACATGAGAAGGGCCCTGCTGGATCACACAAAGGCGTATCTCATTTTTCATGCTATTGTTGTAGAAATTATTGAATAGAATGAAAACTGAAACTTGTGTGAGAAGGGCTGTGCAAGTGAAGGTTGGAATGTGAAGGTTGGGTTTGCAAGGAAACTGTGAGAGAACGACAGAATGACATGTATGCTGAAGCTATTGACATAAGTCTTAAGAACAAAGGAAGGAGGAAAACATAAGAAAGTTGTTATATCTCATGATTAAAACAGGAGAAACTAGTAGAAGTATGTACAGTCATACCTCGGGTTACGTGTGCTTCAGGATGCGTTTTTTCTGGGTCCCGAACCCGGGGAACCCAGAAGTGTTTATTTCCGGGTTTCCCCTGGCGAGCATGCACAGAAGTCTTCTGTATAGTTCGCGCATGCGCAGAAGTGTGATATCGCATGCACAATATCACTGCTCGGGTTACGGACTTTCCGGGATGCAAATGGCACCCTGGAACGGATTGGGTCCATAACCCATGGTGCCACTGTACAGTGGTACCGCGGTTTTCGAGCAGCTTAGTTCATGAACAACTTGGAACCGGAATGCTGCAAAACCGGAATAGTAGGGGTTTTCGAACTTTTTCCGGAAGTCAAATGTGCTGCATTTTGCCTCCCCGTGTTTCCTGTTGCGCCACAAATTTGCGTCCCCTGTGTTTCCTGTTGTGCTGCTAATTTGTGTCCATCCCCCCATTGTGATTCAAGCCGTTTCCGATTCTGATGTGATATTTGGAGCTTATATTTGGTCTTTTAGTTTTGTTCTTTATTTTACATTTTTTGTTTTGAGGCTTTTTCAGTTAATTTGTTTTTGTGACTGTGTGGATCTTAGTTCAGCTACTGATTGATTGTGTGACTGCAGAAATGGATAAAAGCCCCCATCGAAACAATGACTGTCATCAGTGCAGGTAAAACAAAAATTACTTTTAATTTTTATTATCTAGAATAATGTTTTATTTATTTTATCGTACAGTACATTGATTATTGCTTTCATTTTATGGATCAATGGTCTCATTAGATAGTAAAATTCATGTTGAATTGCTGTTTTAGGGGTTGTTTTTTAAGTCTGGAACGGATTAATCCGTTTCGCATTACTTTCTATGTGAAAGTGCGTCTTGGTTTTGGAACGCTTTGGTTTTGGAATGGACTTCGGGAACGGATTAAGTTTGAGAACCAAGGTACCACTGCACTGCCTTATATGGACATAACTGCCCCTTTCCCTGTAAACGTATGCAGTGGTACCTCAAGTTACAAACGCCTCAGGTTACAAACACTTCAGGTTACAAACTCCGCTAATCTGGAAGAGATACCTCAAGTTGGGAACTTTGCTTCAGGATGAGAACAGAAATCGTGGTCTGGCAGCACAGCGGCAGCAGGAGGCCCCATTAGCTAAAGTGGTACCTCAGGTTAAGAACAGTTTCAGGTTAAAAACGGACCTCCAGAACGAATTAAGTTCGTAACCAGAGGTACCACTGTACTACAAATGCTTGTACTGCATGTTTGGTGTGCCACCCCTACTTGCTGGTTGAGGTTGTTTCACACTAGCCTTGCAACGCCTAAATAAACACCTTGTTTCGATGCCTTCTGGAGTCTGGATTTTATTGGCTGTTCAGACTGAAGCCACAGGGTACTGGGTATTGAGCCTCGGTGGCGTAGGAAGGGGTGTGTGGTGGGTGCGGGCCGCCCCGGGTGTCATCACTGAGGGAGGTGACCGGGGGCCTGGCCTGCAGCGTGCCCGAGCCACATGTCTCTCCTGGGGAGTGGCGCGGTGGCTCGGGCCCCTGCAGGCTCTGCGCTGCCTGAAACGGCAACATGGGGCTTGCGGACTCTGTGGAGGTTGCACGCAGCATGCTCTGCCCCAGCTTGCTCCACCCCCAGGTGCAGGGCATTTGTGCTGCCCTGGGCACTCAAGCAGCTAGCTACACCACTGTTGAGCCTCAATATTTCCCCAACACTATTTCCCATAGTGGCCAACCAGGTGCTCCCAGAAGCCTGCAAACAGGGCATGAACACAAATGGCCTCTCCTATTCTTCTTCCTCAGCATCTGATATTCATAGGTCTAGAAGTAATATGACATGTAATCATGACTAGTAACCATTGATAACATTATCTTCCATGATTTTTTTTTCCTGATCCACCTCCTAAGTTGGTACTCACCACATGAACATAAGAGGAGCCCTCCTGGTTTATACCAAGAGTCTGCATTCTGTTCCCAAAGAGGCAAACCGGATGCCACTGCAAAGCCCATAAATGCAATAACTCTTTATATTTTTTGTTCCCAAATGAGTAAAGCAAGGCAGTCGAAACATAGGAAGCTGCCTTATATATATATTGAGTCACTGTTGACTTGTGTAAAATGTGTAGTCTACCAAGAACTAAGGTGCCATCCATCTTATATTTGTGCATCTGGTTTTTCCTTCCTAAGTGTAGAACAATAAATGTGTCCCTTTTGAAATTCATTTTGTTAGTATGGGCCCAGTTCTCCAATCTGTTTAGGTCATATTGAATCCTGATTCTGTATTCAACAAAAATGGGTACCCCTCCCAGCTTGGTGTCACCTGAAAATTTGATGATTGTTAGTTAAGTATTGTAGCTTAACAGTGTCAGACTAGGACTTGAGGAGGAGTGTCTAGGTTCAACCTCACCATCATCACTATAACATACAAAGAGCTGCCTTTTGGTAAGGCAAACCATACAATTCAGTAATATTGATACTGACTCGCAGTGACCCTCCAAAGAAACCAGGTATTGAACTTGGGTCCTTCTGCATTCAAGGCAGATGGTCTACCCCAAGCTATAGCTCTGCACCAGGAAACCCAGTGTGTGACCTTGAGACAGCTGCATACTCTCTCATCCTAACAATGATCTCACTAGGCTGTTGATGTAGGATTGAATGTGGGAGGTTGTGATATGTGGGTTTCCTTGAGCTCGCTGGAGGAAAGCTGGTATGTCAATTAATAAAAATTGCCCTGCTGGGTCACGTATGTGTGAACCAGCCCTTAAAAATTACAGATAAGGAAGATCAAAAGGTTTGGGGGCAAAAAACACAATATTCCACATTGTGGCGAGCATGGCTTACCGTCTAAATTTACTGGCATTTAATAGAACTGTAATGTTCTCATTCTGCATTTTTACAGCAGTAGCATCAAAATATTTTACAGGGGGAACTGCAATTAAACTCAGCCAGTTCTCTTAGCATAATTTCGCCTTGCATTAATTTTTAGCAAACCAAGTTATGGGTGTAATATTCCTCTTGATACTTGTGGTTTTCAAAAAGAGAACAAAATGCCTCTGAATGGTAATAAAGAATATTTCTTCACCAAAGCGAGTGCAGCCTTTCCCCCTTCCCCTTTCCCTTTTTGAAAGATGCACATTAAGTTTCCTGGAGGTTTTAATTTCAGCAGGGAAGGGAAGAGCGGAAGTGGCATTTGTCCCTTTAAATTATAGTTTGCGTGTTGCTGTGCCCCTTCACTTAATCTCTCTAAACAGGTAATTTACCAGCTTTTGGGAAAGCACCCATGTGCAAGGAAATGTTAGTACACTCTGGGGATGCATTCAAGATTGATTGCAGTCTAACTCTGTGCACCATGCTAAGCTCTGTTTTACATGCACCTAAATCTTCAATGATTTCCAGACAAGTAGAAGGCAAGCAGTCATTCAGCATAATGTTAGGCCTGGTCTATACGTGCAGCCAAGGGGCAGCACTAGTGGGGCTACCCTTGAAGACAACTTGGAAACTTCAGCTGGTCCAAAATGTAGCAGAGGTTCCATTTACAGTTCCTATAGCCCCTGTTTTTAATCAGCCACATTTGTTGCAGGTACTTTTCCGGCCCATGTTAGTGCTTAAAGCTCTAAATGGCTTAGGCCCCAAAATATCTGAAATAATGCCTCCTTCTCTACTGACCCACTTGGGTGTTAAGATCAACAGACAGGGCCATCTTGGTAGTTCCAACTCCCTCTGAAGCTTGGGGTGGTGTTGACGGTCTGGGAAATGGCCTTCTTTGTGGCAGCCCCTAAGCTGTGCAATTCCCTTTCCACAGAGCTGCACCTGGCACCTTCTTTATATGGTTTTCATCATGTGCATTGAGGGGAGCGAAAGTGCTTCAGCCCTTAGGAGCCAGCATCTATGCTGTAAACCCTGCACTTCCCTCCACTGAAATGTCCATGGGATAAGCCCCTGAAACCCCCTGGAATATTTATTATTACTACTATTATTTATTAAATTTGTATACTGCCCTATACCTGCAGGTCTGCTTGGCAGAAATTGGGGGTGGCTCATAACCCTCATGACAATACAATGAAGTGCACTCATACAATCCATCAATTATGCATTTCACTGGTCCAATCATGCAGAAGAATAAAGCCCCAATTGTGATCTAAACAAGTTATGTATAGGTTCACAAGATAATGAATATGGTATACAACTTACCCCAGGAGATCCCACCATAACATTCTCTGTGTTGGGGGTGGACTCCAATCATTATCTCTCTGTAAAAGACATTCACAGAATGGTTAAACAACCGATCCCTCTTCCCAGGGAACTCTGAAAATTTTATCTGTGTGAGGAGGATAAGGAACCCCTATCAACTCTTAGCACCCTTAATAATCTACACTTTCAAGGATTCTTTGCCAGAAGTCATGACTAACAGTGGTCCATACATTGTTCTAAGCTTATTCCTCCCTCCCCCATTCCACTCAGTTTTATTCCCATTAAGTTTTGAAATGATTTGCACCATTAGCATCAATTTAATATTTAATATTATCAATTTAATATTGTGGGTGTTGTTGGGTTTTTTTTGGGGGGGGGGGTAAAAATAAAATTAAAGATGGTAGGATAAATATGAGTGCAACTGTAATGAAATAATATTGCTAAATCAAGAAATTGCACACACTGTTGTGACAAGGAATTAGAACATTAAAGCACACTATGCAAGACATCTAAAGTTCAGCACCTTAGAGAGTTAATTAAGACTTAAGTTAATTGGCAAAGATCTTATCATTGGATGGGAAACAGAAGTGATGGTCTTGTTTGTGCTTAAACAGAATAACTGAGGTCATTACAAGACTTTTTGGTGCATTATTGACCGATTTATAATTTCTTAATTAATTTTTGATTGACTTTCAAAGTATCTTGTAGCTTGACTGTTAATTATCTGACTTCTTATCACATGGGAAGGTAGAGATGTGCAGGAATACTGTTCACACTCTAAAGCTGCATTCATGGCCTTTACAGACAATTTCCGACTCTTAATAATGTCATTGTATGCGCTAATCAAGTACAGCCCTTACTGCTGATATACCAATCTCCTGCTGCATTCGTAATCAAGCTCACCTTTTGAGTTCACCAGAGATAGGATGATGTTTCGGGGAAGAGCTATGAAATTGTTAACATTTGCTATAAAACTGTAATGTGGCCCTTATCAAATGGATCTTAGCTGGCTCAACAATCATGCCATTTTAGATCTAGAGTATTGTTTTTCTTCCAGTTAAGCACAATCCTCGTATTGGTCTCCAGAAGAAATAGGACAGTTTAAGGTATAGGTGTCAACCTTCCCTTTTTTGTGGGAAATTCCCCTATCAGTATAGTATAGTACTGATAGGGGAATTTCCTGCAAAAAAAGAGGAAAGGTTGACAGCTATGGTTTAAGGAGTGGCCTGAGGGTTTGCGTGTTTAGACCTTTTAACCACCCCCTAGAAATAAATTCAGTCAATACTCAAATTTTGGTTTGGTTTTTGGCAGAATTTAGGCCACAACTTTATTGATTACAATCAAGTGAGTGGTTGCATAGGCTCTGGTTCGACTAGCTCCCTGCACCGTTGCAGGCAGCACTGACCCAGGGCTCTACCGTAGGTCAGCCTAGGGTGAACACCAGGAACAACAGAAGGGGGTGTGCCTCCTGCCTGCCACCCTGATGTCCCCTGGACTCAGGCACAGGCACAACCCCTCTCAGGGTTGACCAAACCATTGAGTCCCTGGATTCCTTTACTGGAATACCCTTCACATAGGGATGGTGAGACCCTTCTGCCACCCCATCACCTGAACCAGAGCCTATCCACAACCTTACAAGTTGCAATGATTTGCTACGCGGCAGGTGAAACCCAAGTGGCAACAGTCAATCAGCCAAGTGGGCGAGATTCCTGCTGTGCCCCTGTCCTAATGACAGGCGACACACGGCGGCATAGCAAAGTCAAGCGCAAGCCCTAAATATAGGAAGAGGTGGGTGGGTGTTCCGATGCACTAGCTCCAAGAGGAAGCTCGGGTACATGTGCATCGGCTTAAATAGGTCCCTCGATGTCCTTTACTTGCATCCCATTCGTCAGATTGCTCCCAGCATCGAGGGAGCTACCAATAGTGTGTTGTGGCTATCCAAATGATCCCACCGACAACACAAGGTTGCCAGGTCGCACTGCTCCCTCTTTGAGGGAGGACCCAATTTATGAGCTACAAGTGTCATTCTTCAGGATTCAGTTCGGGACTAGCACAAAGCATTTTGCTGACTAAGGCAAAAGGAAGATGGCAACCTTTCCAGTTTCACCTATGGAAGCCAGATGGACCACCAGTTTAATATTGCTTCACTTTGCCAATGGGATGGCATCTTGCACTACATCTGAAGGTTCCAGGTTAGCTTAGGGCACTCAAGGCAGGCTGTGAAACAAGCACAGTCCTCTCGCATCACATTCCCACTCTCCACCCATCAACCACCAGATACACCTGTCTCACTTTGTCTAATGGTACAATTGGACCTGCTTGAAATTAAAACCTCGGAGTGGATAGATGGTTTCTCTTGCCAGTAGTGTGATTCACTGCACATGAACTTTAAGGCACCATGCAGTGAGCAGCCTGCTGCTTCACACATGGCAGCTGCCAGATCTTTATTTCTATTTCTTAACATATTTTAGGATAATTTGCATTTAGGGCAAATGCATGTAGGTGCATGTGCATGAAGTTTTAATAGTGTTCCATTATTGTGCAAGGATGTCACTTGTGCAGGTAGGGTGTTTGGCTCATTTCATCATTTTAATGGAAGCCCCCCCCCCCCCGCCAACACACCTATGGAATATTTACATATTCTCTGATATTTCCCACCATCAGGCAACATTATTTCCTTACAAGCAGCACAGATAAGTCTTGCCAGTGCCTGTGACTTACGGTCGTATAGTTTCACGATGGATAATATAAAGGAGTACCACACAGAGCAACATAAAACAGCATTTAGTTTGCTGTTAAATCAACACAGAGAACAAGGCAAACACCAGGCACTCTTTCCAATTGCTAGCTATGTTTTGTTTTAAATCCATCTAGCTGGTAGTCAGAAAATGCAATGTAGACAGATAATAATACAAAGGAAGTTCAAAGGAAATGCATTTATTGGATAGTCTCCAAAGCATATGAATTTAGATTGCTAATATCAAGGGAGTTTATGCTTTTGATAGAGCCATGGAACCATTCGGTGTAGGGATGGAGGTTTACAAAGATTCGGACAATAATGATCATTAGGATACACACACACACATACTGAAAATAAAATCAGTAAATACATGGAACTGAAAATAGTTTCACCCCATTACAATAGTTAACAGGACTCAGGTCACATCCACACAATACAGTTAAAACACCCTTAGACCACTTTAACAGTCATCGATTCCCCAAAGAAACTGGGGACTGTAGTCTGCTAAGGGTGCTGAGAGTTGGTAGGAGACAATCCAGTGTTTTCTATCTTACAATGACACTTTTAGACAATCCAGATTGGAAGCAGGTTGGAAGCATTATACCACACTTTCTAAGGAATTTCTTCATTACTTTACTTATTGCATAAAGTCTAATCTTTTAAGAAAGCCATAATAATAATAATAATAATAATAATAATAATAATAATAAGGTATCTGAAGAAGTGTGCATGCACACGAAAGCTTATATCAGAACAAACTTAGTTGGTCTATAGGTGCTACTGGACAATTCTTTATTTTTTTAATTTTTATTTCAGACCAACACGGCTACCTACATGAATCTTTTTAGAAAGTGTGTTTGTTCTGCCGTCCAACTGCCACGTTGTCTGCTTGCCTTTGGACCACACCAGTGAGCCCAAGAGGGAGGTCATGTCCTCTGGACAGCCCAGGACCTCTATGCACACTGCCCATGCTTGCACCCCTGAGAGGTCACTTCAGGGCTGCCACACAGCAAAAACAACATGGATGGCAGCAGTTAGTAGTTGCCAGTGTCTGCAGCCACAACAGGTGCTGTGATTCTCTAGTGGTTTTACTTCACACCAGGTGGTGCACTTCATTGTCTCTTAGCACGTAAGGATGCCAACCAACCACCACTTACATTCTGATACACCTGGAAGTTTGGAAAGGTCAAATCAGGTTTGTATGCAGTGAAAAGCGAACTGAGCAAATTTCTCCTCTGCCTGTGGACTCAGCCCTTTGAACTGGGTCTGGAAACTAACAAGAACCCAGTGTAAGTTGATAAAGTATCAGTTATATACAGTTGCAAACTCTTTTTGATTAGCTCTGTTCTGGAATCCAAACTGGTCCTATCTCATTACGTTCTTTTGCTTCTGTCTTTGAGTGTCTGAAATAAAATTCAAATGAGATTGAGCACTTGTAATTAGGTTTTAATTCATTCTATTGTGAAGTATTTTTAATCTCTATTTAGCTTTACATTTGTAACATCATAAGCAGTCTCTAGCACTGAAGTAAGAGGGGGATGGGACACTAATTCATTGTTTATGGAGTAGAAATTAGTATAATGATTTTGATTCAGAAACTGAGGCCTGATTCCCACATTTATCTGTAAAGCTGCCATAGCAGAAAAAAGTTTGCTTTTCTTGAGGTTGTTGGTTGTATTGAGACCAGAAAAGTAGGAAAGGACCATATTAACGGCAAATACAGAAAGGTGTTGTTTTAAAACAATGAAACATGCAGTTATTAACCTGCAGTTTGAAGTGTTCTGCAGTCCAAAGAAGGCTGTACCATGTGATTTCTATGCACATATAGATTGATTTACTCTGAGCAGCTCTCCAAAAAATAACTCAACATCAGGTAAAATTGTGTGTGTGTGTTTTTAATGTAAGAACTATGTAGCAACATAAGTATTTTAGGAGCCTTCCAATATTTATAAGAAATAGTAGGTTATTTTTATAAAAAATATTTATACCCATTTTTTAGAGAAAGCATTTACAAGGCTATATACAATTTTTTTTTTAAAAAATGAGACAATAACAAAAACAAATTACAATATATTTTGGAACAGGGTTCGTCCATCTGTCCATCTCCTTGTCTGTCCATCTCTTCTCTATAGGTCCAGCCACTGCTTGAGATACCTTCACCAAACTTGGCACATGGGTTTCCAAGATGGGTGTGGCGGACTTTCTTTGAAAGCAGGATATCAAATCCAAACTCCTCCTCCTCCTCCTCCTCCTCCTCCTCCTCCTCCTCCTCCTCCTCCTCCTCCTCCTCCTCTTCTTCTTCTTCTTCTTCTTCTTCTTCTTCTTCTTCTTCTTCTTCTCATTGTTTGGCTGCTGGGTGCCATTTTGAATCAAACTGGTGGACCAGAGTTTCACTTTGGCATAACTTCACCTACTTTTCAGTGTGGAAGTTCCAAACTAAAAAATTATACTATTCATTTAAAAAAACAAAAAAAATATTTATTTTTTGTTTCTATAAATTCCTGGGCAGTGGTGGGCAATCCTTGCTAATAGAATCATAGAATCATAGAGTTGGAAGAGACCACAAGGGCCATCTAGTCCAACCCCATAATAACATATAGCAAAGTAAGTTGATTGGTTAATGTGCATAATAACCAGCCATTATGCACATTTACCATATCTCATGGAGCATGTGTGCATAATCTGTGCACATTTTTCCATCAATATAAATAATCTCCAACAGGCCTTAGGAAATGTGAATATCTTGACTGTATTTCATGTTCTTTGACCATTATACATAATTCCCAACAGGCTTTGGGGAATATGCATATCTCAGTTGTATTTTGCACATTCTTCAGTTGATATGCTTAATCTCCAACAGCCCTTGAGAAAAGGGAATATCACAGCTACACTTTGTACATTGCTTGGCCATGGAGTAGGGAATTCCCAAGCTGTGGGGCCACTATTGAAAGATGTGGATGGCAGGCCAGAAAATAGGGTGTCTGAGACTCATCTGAGAGCACAGGTCGGCCCATATCAGTACAGGTGGCCCTTCAATTAACCCGGTCCCAAATCATTCAGATTAGTATTGGTACTTTAAGTTGCACATAGAATTGAAAAGGTAGCCAATACTATTGATTGCATAATCATTTGCACAATTCATAAGCAACTCATGTATAATATCAGCCAACTGCCTAGACCTCTATTTGTGTTGTGGCAGCTACATTTTGTACCACTTGAAGTTTCCGGACTATCTGGAAGACAGCCCCACACAGAGATTACTACAGTAGTCTAGTCTGGATATAATCAGGATGTGCATGACTGAGTCCATACCCTCCAACATTTCTCCAATGAAAATGTTCATGTTTATCATTCCATAATGATAATTTTATTGTTTATACCCCACACATCTTACTGGGTGGCCCCAGCCACTCTGGGCAACTTCCAACATATATCTAAACATAATACAACATTAAACTTTTTTTTAGAAAAAAAATCCCTATACAGGATTGCCTTCAGCTTGGGGGTTGGATAACTCCATACCCTCCAACATTTCTCCAATGTAAATGGAGACATCCTAAGGAAAAGCTGGACATTCCAGGATCAAATCAGAAACCGGAAAGGCGTCTCTAAATCAGGGACATCCCTGGAAACTTGGAGGGTCTGTGAGTCCAGGTAAGACTGGTAAGAAACATTTCTGGCCTCCAGTCCCACCTGCACCTTCATAGATTCTTACCCTGTGGCAAAACTGATTGTGGACTGCCCCATTCTCAACTACTAGTCTGACCAAATGCTTTCCCATACAAAACCTCCTTGCACATAGAAGAGTAGTTGTCAGGGAGAAGGTCAAATGTTTAGAACTGTGTACAAAAACATTTGTTATTGTATTTTTATACCCAGACCCAGCAACTAGGGATATAAATAGGCATTGATTGGAGCTCTGACCCATGTTTGTTGCGTGCAGCTGTTTCTCTTCCGCTGCAGGCCGCTTCTGACAAAAGCTGCATTATTCATCTCAGTGTTGTGTTATTACTGTACATTACTCTGCAGCATTCATTTCAGTACTTAGGGAACACAATGCAAATGGAGTTGGGGGAGTGATCAATTATGTATTACTTGCTGACTGAAAACAGCAGCAGCAGCAGCAGCAACAGCAAATGCTGATAATATCGGCCAGACTAATTTGTGTTCTGGACATGAGGTGACTTAAGTGGACAATGGCAGTTTCTACTCCTGTTTCCATTTCCGTATCAATTCTTTAACATCCATGCCCAGGGGTGCCAACTTGAATAAAATATTGTTGGGGCCCAGGTAAGCCCCGTCCCAAATAATTGATCACATGATGCAGTACACACCCACACACCATTTGAATGGGATTGCCCATCAACTTTGTGGATGTCCGGCACCCTCAAATATTTGATTGTGGGGGTCGAAACCCACAATGAAGAGTTGGCTCCTATGTCCCTGCCTACAAGACAGCATTGCAGGATAGGACATTGCTATTCAGAGCAGCCCTCTTCCATTCCTCCTCCCTTGGTTTTCCGTCTCTCCTCCTCCCCCTAGTCATGCTCAGTACTCACTGAGGTGCTTTCTCACCAAAATGAAAAAAAAGAAGGCTAACTACACCCAAATGTTAGTCCAGGAGGTGTGGATTGCATCAGTGAATGTCAGAGTTTATAAAGGTCAAATTACTTGAGTATCCCTAGCCTAGATCTGGTTAGTGCCTGCATTGGAGACTGCCTGAGAACCCATTAACACCACCTCGAGTTTCGTTAAGGAAAGGTGGGATAAAAAAATGTAATGATTAATAATGATATGAAAGAAAATCATATTTAAAGGAGTCCCTGCTGTGCCCTCTTGAAAGGTTGAATTTCCAGAAATGGTTCTGTGATACCAGAGCATTAATGAAATGATGTCTTCAAAGACACTGGAATTCTAATTGCTATCCTAATTCAGCTCCTGCTGCTACTGGTAAAATAGCTTCTGTGCCCATTCCTACAGGATCTAATTGTTGTTGCCTTGACTTCCCCAGAGCTCTTTAAGTGGTTTCACAACCGTTGGTTCTACTTGGACACCGTTGCTATGCCTGGGATCTCTGGCCCCTGTGGATTGGAAGCTTTCAAATGCTTGACTTTGTTTTTATTGAATACTTGATCAGAGTGCATCCTGTGGTCATAAGTATAAGGGAAGACTTGCTGGTGTGCTTTCATGCTGCATCATCTCAAGTGGATTTAGGAGGTGGATTCCCATAATAACCAGATTAATTCAACTCAGTGAAGACAGTGCTCATACTTCACATGCTCATTCACAAAAACAAACATTATTTGGCTTTACGGTCCTAAGACATCACTGTGACAGTAACATGAAGGTGCTGGAGGGGAAATAGTTAAACCAGGTTACCAATCAGAACGCAGAGGGGGTGGAGTCAGAGTGACAGTTAGTTGGCAGTTGGGAGAGAGAGGGAATTAGTTGTGGGAGTGGGTTGGAATTGGGAGGTTGGTTGGAGTGGGAGTGAGTTAGGAAAGTGTGTGCGTAGGTGAAGTTAGTGTAACAGGAAAACTGAGTCAAGACCAGTTAGGAGAATAGAAGACAAGTAAATAGCTGAGAGGTGGTTAAGTGAGGGAGAGCTGGTAGAGGGAGTTATAGGTCTGGGAAGACACCCATGTTTGACATTGTTTGCAGTCGTTTATGAAACCACATGCTTGTTATTCTGTAATACATAAACATACGTTTGATGTTACAATTTAACCCTGACTGGACTCAATAGATTTACCAGGTAGGGCCTGGTTGGTGGCAGCGAGAGAGGAGAGCGTGGTGGCACAGGGATCAATCGACGGTGAAACGTCCGGGGACCCTGTGTGCGATCGCCACAATCACCAAGCTCAGGAATGGAGCAGCAGGGTTCGTTGGTCAGGGAGTAGGAACAAGAGTGTAGACTTGTAAAAGAGGCTGTGGGAACTTCCTCCCTGAGAATATGGCCACTACAGCTGGGGAAGCAGTCTGCCCTCCTAAGGAAGAAAGTGTAGCAATAGAATGCCCTACTCTTGGGCTCCTTAAACTTAGACTGCTGCTTCTAGCCTGAGCATAGCAGCTGCTGCAAGACTCACACCCTGTTGTGGAGCCAGCATCTCTTTTCTGCTTCACTAAATATCTTTTCCTTGATCTCAGATAAGAGCCTCTTGTTTTGGGATGGAGAGGAGCCCGGACATTTATGCACAAAAAACATTAATGCCTTGACCTGGAGGGTTGGGAGAATTATTCATTAGAGTGGGCAATCTCTGTACATAGAACAAGAGGAGATAGGAGACTTTCCCCTTTCAAAGACACCAAATTACATACGTAGCTACAAGTTTCCAGGGGTGGCACATCCCATTTCGCTGTCTGAGGTGAAACAGGAAGGTGCCACTGCACTCTGCCGCCACCACTGCAACCTCATGCCAACCCACCAAAGACTACTTTATCTAGGTGATGGCAATGGGTTCTGGTGAAAGCATATGAGATCTTTCCTGCTTGCTCAGAAGAAAATGCAGCTCTTGAGCTGGAAAAGATTTCTCCTCCCTGCAGTAAGGCATCATGAGTCTTAAACCTTCCAATTTCATTTGCTGGAGGGTGAGGCTACTTTTCAGCTGTTGACAACAGGTTGGTTGTAAGATGCTTTGTGTAAACGGTAGGGATCAGGACTTGAGTGCTCAGACTTCAAGCATACCACTCTTCTCAGCTGCAGTTGGTTAGAGAGTGTGCTGTGCTGGAATTATTCTGTAAGCCACCAGGGTCGAGGCGAGACAATTCCCTTAGGTGGCAGGATTCAGAGGGGCAGCAGATTTTCACTTAAACCCTTCTTCCCTGGCAAGGAAAGGAGTAACATTTTTTGGTCTGCCTCAGGAGCCAAAATTTAATTGGGTAGCTCTGGTTGCCAGAGGAACCAACTTCCCCCCCCATTGAGGGGGCTCTCCTTGCCTCCTGCCGCCACCCAGCAGGCCCATGGGCAGTGGGGGTGGCAGTCCCCTTAATATGGGGGCCTCTGCCCCCTGCCCATAAATATTGAGGTGGCTGAAGCAGCTGTTCGGCTGTGGAATAGCCTCCCCCAAGAAGTGGTGGCATCTCCTTCATTAGTGGTTTTAAAGACCAGACAGAATCAAACTTTCATGTCAGCTTTGTGGGATGTAAAGCACAGGAGCAATCAAACACAACATTGCTAGAGTGGACATAGAAGGGGAACTCTAGGCCAGCCAGTCGGAACTTGCTGTTTCTCCTGGGTTGGGATGGACTTACTCTGTGTAACTGGAGATGGGTGTGGTCTCACCTGGGCAGGTTAACACAAAAACACAGGGACCAGACTCCATCTTCCTCTTTTGGACCACGCTCTCAAAGAAGCGAGATTGCTAGGATGCAGAACACAAAGGAGCTGTTTTCCCTTATGGAACAGTCTCCTGAGTAAATGTAACTTTTACTAAGTTTAAGTCTGCCGTCTGGGATCCAATTGTGAACAGATGATTTCTCGTGAGTAAACTCTTTTTATGCTTTCATAGAAGACTGTGTAATGTCTTATTTTGAGATGGATTAATGGGGAAAATACCAGGACATTTATTACAGAGGTTTTAACAAACCTGAGCAAGCTTTCTGCTGTGTCTGTGTTTAAAAAGGGGAATGAGAACTCTGCTAATTTCTGGGACTTGTAAACACAAGTTGGAATAGGATATCTTAAACAATATATCCTCTCCTGCATCCCAAAACATTCCCACAAGCTTTGTGCAAGCAAATCAGGATGAAAGCTCAATAAATATCACCTGCAGGCATGCTTGATGAGTAGCCACTGATGTCCTTCTCCTCCATGAATTCGTCCAATACTCTTTTAAAGCCATCTGTGTTGGTGGCCATCACTGCCACCTGTGGGGCAAGCTCCACACCACTGTACACTCTTCCACAAAAGACATGTTCACACATCACAATGAACGCAGACAGAAGCTGTATAAATTGTTGTTGTTGGGGGGGGCGGGTTGAGAAAAAGTGGACACTAGCTGATCTTTCACATCTCCCACACAATTTTGTTGGCACACTCATCTGTATTTCCCTACCCATTTAATCCAGATTTATCCTTTATGGAAAAACAACAGTAAAACACAAAACAAAACATGTTGCCCATGACCTATTTGCAAGATATGAATGACCCATTTACAGTATTAAGCCCCTGCCTGGAAAAACTCCCTGGATTGCTGGAGTAAAACCACACTATTGGAACTTTATATCCATTAGACTTTCCGATCCGGGCATCATTACACCAGGTTTTATAGACCGGATTATTCAGACTCAGCAAGCCTGTTTTTATGTCCGCTTGAAGAAGAGGGTAGATACTTTATTTTTCCTTAATCGTGCAGCCAATACATCTAAGCCTACATAGGTTACATTTGTTTTAAAACTGAGATGAAAATTAAACACACTTGTTATTCCATCTATGCTCAGTCCCCCCCTCTCTTAAAATGACCTCATTAATTCTTCTGCACTGCTAAGAAGAGATATTTTGAGAGCAGCTGTAAATTTCTCCTTATACACAACTGTCTGATTTTTATTTATCTATATTGTTACCTTAAAGTGATGTGCACATGAAACTGTGCAATTATGGCTGATTTGATGTTCTAAAATTATTCTGCATGATTACACAAAAGGTCTTGGGTTATCTTAAGTGATATTTTGGATTTATTATTGGAAGAGGAAGAGACCTTTAGGGAGCCAATTAAACTTTGCTGGTCAGCTTTGCTTTAGCTGTCTTATAATGCCAAGAAACATAGCCTCAGAAAATAATAATCAATTTCTCCTAAAAAGGATAGCAGACAAATCTTCAACTGCTATGACAGTGGGTCCCAAGAATTAATGGGGAGATTTCGATTTGGGGAAACATCCCTGAACTAGCAAAGATAAAATGTACTGCTGTTGCCAATTTGGTTGAAATGCAGTCCTGTTCTGTAAAAATAGCACCATGGGCTTCTCTGTTTATGGACTCTCTAGGTTCCCAGAGCAGAAACAGCCCTGAACACAAGTCAAGGATGTTATTTTTCTCACCTTCACCTGCCCATACTGGCAATTCCATCTTCTCTCCGATGAGTCTCACTGAGCACCTTCATTACTTGTGAGACACAACCAACAATAATGATCCTGCCTTCACATTACACCTGTGCAAACCCATTTCTTCAAATTACATCCTCGAACACAACCAATATAACCCCCTCCCCAAGCACTGAAGTGTGAAACGGGTTGGGTGGGGGTGTATCATTCAGTTTGTAAGCGTTTTAATAACTGGTGATGATTGGGATTGGGAGTTATATTTTAGAGAGAGAAGGCAGCTTGACAGCCAGATATCAAGTCTGGAAAGGTGGTGGTGGGGAGGAAGGTTGGCAGCTGAAAAAGAATACCTTTCCCTTGTAAATGGAGCAAAATCGATTTGGACTAGGAGAAAAAGAGATGGAGGAGGAACCCCACAGAGGCAATGCTACATAGTGATATTTAAGACCAGACCTCCATTTGAAGAGGGAATTATTGTAATCTTTATTGCTGTACTTTGGATCATGAGAGAGATTGATTTTTATTTTTATTTTTAACAGCTAGATGCAGCACAGCTGCTTACCTGTAAGAGACCCGTTGTTTCAAGAATGTCTGCTGTGCAATCTCACAGTTTGGAGACTGAAAGGCGGAGACCTGCGGGCAAGAAAGTCCTACAGTAGCGGATGGGGGACCTCAGAACCAGGCTCCTACTTTTGCTGGTTCCAGGCCCTGTAGCTGATTTTCCTTATCCTAATGCAACATAATTAGGCTTACTAAATTGGGAATAAAAGGCATTGTTCTGTTTTTGTAATGTCCTTGAGATGCAACCCAGGCTGGCAGTGGTGCAGCACGGGGGACAAGGGCAGTTGCCCCAGGTGCAAAATTGTTAAAGGTGCAAAAATCCAACACCTCAATACAGCTGCATGCTTCTGGGCTCTGTTGAAAACAGTTTCTCCATATGAACCAGGAAGTGCTTGGATAGGTCAGGGCAACCACTTGCAGTTTGGACCTTTGCCCATCTTGCCTGATAAAAACGAGTGGGGAAGGGAACTGCATCCTTGAGAGAGAGTTTGGTCCTTGCCTGCTTGAAGGAGGCTGTGCAAAACCACTTTTCAAGAATCACTTCCTGAATTCTGAAAAACTAAATAACTATTAACCAGTTGGGGAAATTGCTGTATTTATGCTGTCTGTGCTGACTTGATGATGTGTCATTTATTTACACATATATACAACCTGAGCCTACAATGGAGGGGTTCACAGCATTAACACCCCCAAATGGTATTGTTTCTCCTATTGCCGCAGCCTCTGACTCAAACAGAAATCAGCCATGGCTTTCTCTCTGCCTTTCCAGTCTGCAGCTCCTCCACCCAGGTCACATCACATCAAACTCCTGCTTTGTCCTAAAAGAGATCCCACCCATTTGCTCACTGGCACAGAACCCCCTTCCCTTTTGTTCTCTTAATGGCCCATCACATAGGCTGGCCTGGCTATTCCAGCAAGTGAATCTGTGCTGCATCCAGGAACTAGAAGGGTCTTGCATACAGCCTACTTCCTCCGGCACACAAATCATTGCATGAAGTTCAGTATTTTGTGGAATACTGTCTTGGGTTTTGTTTTTTTAATTGAGTAAGGTTAGAAAATTTATTGACTTCAAAGGAAAAAAACCTGAGTATAAATATCCCTTTGTTTCAGCATCTCTCATCCCTTTCATTTGAAATCACCTTTTGCTTGCTGCCCAGCTGTAGCCTTTCTGATTCAAGTGATTGTGATTTAACAAGGGTATCATAGCTCTGCACCAATAATCAATATTTTATAATTGTAATGCTAGTATTTTATAAAGTTCCTTATGCTTTTAATGTCATGCATCTTCTTTTTAGTAATGCTTGATTAACGTCTATTAAGTATAGGAAATGTGCCGTGTGCCTGAAGATTCATCCTTGAACATTAAGTAGTCTTGTGTGCTTACAGAGGATTAATCTCTCCCTTAAAGTGGCACTAGTTACAAAGGGAACAAAACTGAAAAAAATGTAACCCCCAGACTTTGTTTCTGCTACATAGAAATCAGGCTTAGATTTGTCCTCAGAACGGAGCAAAATTGTCACAGGTTTGGGTAGAAACTAGCCTACTGAGCAGAGGTAAAATTTATATTCATTGCTCCACCCACTTTTGCCCCTAGCCCCACCCACCACTATGGGGATGTGGCACTAGAATGTTCTTCAGAAAGGAATGCACCCCCCCCCCCCCGTCTGAAAAGGTCTCCCATCTGTTCAAGAGCAACTTTTTCAGTTGAAGGCTTTGACTACAGCAGCATTAGTATTGCTACTGTTAGTACTAGTATTAGTGGATTCCAGGGACATGGGACGACGGGACATGGAGGCGGCCCCACACCATTGGAATTCCTGTTCCTGGGAAATATCTGTTTCTGTTACAGCACTGCTGCCTATTTCTACATCTATATCCATAGGAGAAACACAGAATCACAGAATTGTAGAGTTGGAAGGGACCATGAGGACATTCTTGTCCAACCCCCTGCAGTGCGATAATCTTTCACTCAACATAGGACTCAAACCCACAACTCTAGGATTAAGAGTGCGATGCTCTACCATCTGAGCTATCCCTCAGGGGAAATATAAAAACTTTTAATGTTTTTATTGCAATGATTGCAATATTTGCACATTTTGTATGTTTTACATAATCTGTCACATCCCCAGGTGCAACTGCAGGCCCTGACCTCATCACTCAACACGGAGGAGAAATTCAATTCAGTGTGTATTAGAAGCCAAATCTATCAAATCTGTGCTTTCTGAAACACAGTTCCCAGGTTTCCTTTTGTGGGGAATCATGTGCTTTAAGTGTGTATCAGATGTGCTTTCAATGTATGGTGTGGATCTGCCTTGTAGGTCTGGTTTCGTTGCACATTTGTTCTGATTTGCTTATTAGGCACTTGTACAGCAGTGAGTATTCATCCTTGTTTGCTCGTGGGGTGTTTACACAGATTCTCTTTAAGCATTCTTTCATTCCACACTTTTCAGTGCATTTCCTCATCAGTTTCCTAACTGCAAAAAGTCAGTGCTGTTTAATTGCATTTGCTTGTTTGTTGGTGCAGATTTTTTTTGTGCTAGGGCAACAAGGCACTTTGTGCCATTTTAATCGCACAAACCTAAAGTTCCAGCACTTTATTCCCTCCTGCAAAATAACGACAGTTTCTGCTCCTACACGGATCAGAGTTTGTGCAGGTCCACCAGACTCTTACAGTGAAGCACTTAGGGCACATGATAGGCCATGTCATTTTAGAAGGTGGAACTTAATTTTTGCAAATTTATTCAGTGATGGGTCTTACAAAAATGTTTATGTGTATGAGGAATTCAAATCTGCTGTTATTGTTTTGTGATCAGACAGCATTTAACAAGGTAGGTCTAAGTTTGATGAAGCAGCAATGATGAAGAAGTGCTTTCGGAAAACAAACAAAATTATTTTAACTTCTGAAAATGTTGGGTAATACTAAATAACAGTAACAATATATAAATAATAATGAACATAAACATTATTCTATAATATATAATATCTTGTACAACTGGAATAACTTGGTGATCATTTTCAATTATTTCTATGCACATTTTACTTGCCAAGGAAAAAATAAATTATATTATCTTTTGGATTCCCAAGTCTTGTTAGAACTTTTTAGCATCCTTCATTTTTAAATATTTTTTTATTGTTATTAAATATTTTCTTACTTTACAAACGTTTGTGCATTGTCTCTTTTTCAGGTTGTAGAGTCTTTTCTACATAAGTGATGCTGACATAAAAACCCCACATCTACACTAAGTATTACCACTCCAACCCCCTCTCCGCCCCCTTCTTCTTCCCCAACCTTATACCTTATTCTGTATAAACCACTAAGCATCCTTCATTTTTGAAAGCTGAAAAATTCAACATGCTCTGTTAGGACAGAGTAGAAACCAGCTATCAAACAGCAAGCAAAGGGGAACCCAAGACTGAATCAGCACAGAGAGGTCAGAAAACAAAAAACAAAACAAAATGCCTACATTTGCTAATGTTTCTTTCTTTCTTTCTTTCTTTCTTTCTTTCTTTCTTTCTTTCTTTCTTTCTTTCTTTCTTTCTTTCCAGGCCAGGCTCTGCCAGGCAGTAATTGTGATGGGCATCATATGGATTATTTTGGTTGTTTATTTATTTGGAAGTGATTTGCCACCAATACAATGCATGGCTTTCTTTCTGCTTACCGAGCGCACCGTGGACTGTGCATTATATCATATTATATGCAGGGTTAGAGCACATTACAGCTAAATATCCACACCTTAGCATTTTGCAGCTGTTCCCCTGCCTTGGCAGCCTCTCTGGGCTTCTTTCCAACCTAGCTCAGCAAAAAAACAACAACACCGCTACCCCCAATGCCTCACGGCAGACCTCTTTTATTTATTTAGATTTATTGCCATACTTAAGAAGCTCTCCTCTTTTCCACCTGCTTTGTTCTAACCATGTCCTCCACATCCTTCACTCTCATATTTTACCCATCTGGCTTTCCTCCAGGGGACTGGCAAGCATCTCTGGGTGCTGTGGATCAGAGCTGAGCACCATTTCGGTGAAATGCATTTCAGAAAGCACTTTTGCTTCAGTGGTGCATGCCAGGCGCTTTGTGTACCTGGGTGTTGGGACTTCTAAGCTGGTCAGGAGGGCTGGGCTGTGAACACAGGAAGCAGCCTTGTCCTGTGCCAAATCACTGGTCCACCTAGCCTAGAATTTAGTGTTAACAGGTTATCAAGCATCCCAAAGCCCAAGAGCCAGTGTGGTGTAGTGGTTAAGAGTGGTGGACTCGTAATCTGGGGAACTGGGTTCGTGTCTCCGCTCTTCCACATGCAGCTGCTGGGTGACCTTGGGCTAGTCACACTTCTCTGAAGTCTCTCAGCCCCACTCACCTCACAGAGTGTTTGTTGTGGGGGAGGAAGGGAAAGGAGAATGTTAGCCGCTTTGAGACTCCTTCGGGTAGTGAAAAGCGGGATATCAAATCCAAAATTCTTCTTCTTCTTCAAGATCAATGGCTCAGGACAGGACATGCACCAATGACTGTGCCTGTCAAGCAGGAGACATGTCAAGAGTTGAGACAACGCCTTACTTTATGCCTAGCCAGGACCTTTGGTTCCTTGTTCTAACCACTGATCTGCTCACCTTGTAACCTGATCTAAGTTTGATTATTTCAAAAATAATTGTGCTGAGACAGAGTGCTGTGTCCACAAGTGGGAGTCAAACAATACACCCACACACTCCTCTCCATCCTTCATCCAGGCAAGCAAAACCCATGTTCAATGGCAGGTTCTGACCAGGCACAAACACTCAAGGGAGGTATGGAATTTGAACATTAAGTTGGGGGGCCAGGTGGGATGGGGTGTAGTCTGGAGGATAGTTCTGGGGGCCAGACTTAGAGGCCTGGAAGACCACGTTAGGTCCTGGGTTCCCAGCCCCTGAATTATACATAACTAAGACCACATTCACAGTGTACATTTACAGTGCTATGATGCCATTTTAAATAGTCATGGCTTCCCCCAAAGAATCCAGGCAGAGGGCATCTCAGTAGTGGCACCCGCTCTGTAGAATGCCCTCCCACCAGATGTCAAGGAAATAAACAACTATCCGACTTTTAGAAGACATCTGAAGGCAGCCCTGTTTAGGGAAGTTTTTAATGTTTGAAGTTTTTTTTTCCTGTTTTTAATGTTCTGTTGAAAGCCTCCCAGAATGTCCTGGGAAACCCAGCCAGATGGGTGGGGTAGAAATAACAAATAATAAAATGTTGTTGTTGTTGTTGTTGTTGTTATTCCAGGAGCTGTAGTTTGTTACAGTTGTTAGGAGCCTCTGCCCCATTCCCACCACAGAGCTACAATACCCAGATTGTTTTAGTAGCCAATCCCTGTGAGGAGAATAGGGGCCTCCTAACAACTCTTGCAGGGACGCGGGTCGCACTGTGGTCGAAACCACAGAGCCTAGGGTTTGCTGATGAGAAGGTCAGCAGTTCGAATCCCCATGACGGGGTGAGCTCCCGTTGCTCGGTCCCTGCTCCTGCCAACCTAGCAGTTTGAAAGCACGTCAAAGTGTAAGTAGATAAATAGGTACTGCTATGGCAGGAAGGTAAACAGCGTTTGCGTGCGCTGCTCTGGTTCGCCAGAAGCGGCTTAGTCATGTTGTCCACATGACCCAGAAACTGTCTGTGGACAAACGCTGGCTCCCTCGGCCTATAGAGCGAGATGAGCCCCGCAACCCCAGAGTCATCCGCGACTGGATCTAACGGTCAGGGGTACCTTTGCCTTTACCTTTTTTAACAACTCTTAGCAGCTATAATAAACTACAGCTCCCAGAATTCTTTGGGGGGGGAGCCATGACTGTTTAAAGTGGTATCACAGCACAATAGGCTTATGGTTTGAATGTGGCCTAGGACTGGGAAATCCCCCACTTAGCTGTGTTGCTTGCTGGGTAATCTTGGGCCAGGCACCATCTCTTAGGCTAACCTCCACGTCCTCGAGCTATAGTGATAAAATGAGGCAGTGCAGGTGGGGGGAGAAAAGAGAATTTCATATTCCACCCTCATCTCTATGGAGGAAAGATTGGATGAACACATAATGAATAAAGAGTTTTTGCTTAGAGTCTTTGTTAAGTTAGCTGGTGACTTGATTTATCATGTTCATTTGGCCATAATAAATGCTATAAACCAGACAGAATAATTTTAATATTCTTTCTTTGTTTACAGTAACTTATATATAAGCCAAGAGGGGAATCCTTCTTCCTGCATGAAAAATTAATGCATAGCTCTGTGATTAGACTAAATGTTTCCGGCTTTCGGATGTGTAACTGTTTCAGCTTTCAAGGAAGTGCCAGAGAGCTATGTTACTAAATAAGACAGTGGTTTTAGTTTTAGTATGTAATTGTTAAGGGTGCTGGACATTGTAGTGGTGTGAGGCATAAACTGCAATTCCCAGTATCTTTGGGGGAAGTCATGCTATAAATATATGGGTTGCATGCAACTGAAGTGTCAGAATTTTTTTATTTATTTTTCATTGCAATCTGTAGAAGATGGACACCAATTCTGTCATAGTTCTTTGCACATGCTCCTCTGGTATACATGTTCAGTCTAGAGAAGCATTGGTTCCTCCTCTGATCACTGCCCATTCATTGGAATGTGAGAAGTGTTAGTGAAAGCGGGGGGGGGGGGAGAGAGAGAGAGATAGGTATATAGAAAGGAGAATTCCCTGGGTGCCAAAATCCAAGTTGGGGGAAAGTATTTTTTGGTGAGAGAACCCCAGCAGAGATTTAAAATCTCAAAACATGCAACAAAGTAAAGTGTGGGGAAATAGGCTGTTAAGACCTTTGAAATATGCCCTTTAAAGTGAGTTCCAAAGTTTCCCCCCCTCTTCCTCTAGCATAGCAAAAGGCCACGGGTTTAAGTTAAAAATTGTTTACCTACAAACTCTTCAGATTTGTGTGTTTTTCCATACAACATTCAGAAAAAAGTTGCACAGGTAGCAAAACTTGGCTTAGTTCTAAAGTGGTGACATGTTCTAAATTATTGGTATAGGAACTCAGTAGTGACTTATGAGACATATGCAGTCTGAGCTAGAGATGGGAAGTCCTGGGAAAAAACCCGGAAAAATTGGGGGTGGGACCAGGTTTTTTCCAGTTTTTCCGAAGCTGTCCCCCCCCCCCGGGAAAATTGAAAAAAGAGTTTTATATCATTTGAATATTCCAACCCCCCCCCCATTTTTCATGAAAACAATGGCTTTGGGAAAAAACAGAAAAAACCTGTCGTCGTCCCCTCCATTTCTCCTTTTTTTCCCAGGCCTCCCAGTGCCCACACTTTGGAGCTCTCTGCTGACTGACACAAGGCAGGTGCTCTCATTGTACTCTTTCTGGCAACTGCTCAAAACATTTTCGTTAGGGCCAGCCCACCTGAACACATAGAAGCTTCATACGATTTACTTCCATTTAACCACTGCTGACTTTAATCATCTTTTGAATACTTTTAAATACCTTTTAACTGTGTTTTATCAATCATTTTAATCTTCTGTTGTATATGTTTGTAAACTGTTTATAATAATTATAATTATTATAATAATAATAATTTATTATTTATACCCCACCCATTTGGCTGGGTTTCCCCAGATACTCTGGGCGGATTCCAAAAGAACACTAAAAAGCAATAATCTATTAAACATTAAAAGCCTCCCTAAACAGGACTGCTTTCAGATGTCTTCTAAAAGTCTGGCAGTTGTTTTTCTATTTGAGGGCATTCCACAGGGCAGGTGCCACTACCGAGAAGGCCCTCTGCCTGGTTCCCTGTAACTTGGCTTCTTGTAGCAAGGGAACGGCCAGAAGGCCTTTGCCACTGGACCTCAGTGTCCAGGCAGAACGATGGGGGTGGAGACGCTCCTTCAGGTATACTGGACCAAGGCCGTTTAGGGCTTTAGAGGTCAGCACCAACACTTTGAATTGTGCTTGGAAACGTACTGGGAGCCAATGTAGGTCTTTCAAGACCGGTGTTATGTGGTCTCGGCGGCCACTCCCAGTCACCAGTCTAGCTGCTGCATTGTGGATTAGTTGTAGTTTCTGGGTCACCTTAGGTAGCCCCACATAGAGCGCATTGCAGTAATCCAAGCAAGAGATAACAAGAGCATGCACCACTCTGGTGAGATAGTCCGCGGGCAGGTAGGGTCTCAGTCTGTGTACCAGATGGAACTGGTAGACAGCTGCCCTGGACACAGAATTAACCTGCGCCTCCATGAACAGCTGTGAGTCCAGAATGACTCCCAGGCTGCGCACCTGGTCCTTCAGGGGCACAGTTAGCCCATTCAGGACCAGGGAGTCCTCCACACCTGCCTGCCGCCTGTCCCCCCAAAACAGTACTTCTGTCTTGTCAGGATTCAACCTCAATCTCTTCTATATTTTACAAAATATAGTTTACAAAAATATAGCTCTCTTCTATATTTTTGTAAACTGTTTAGAAGCAGTTTATAATATATAATAACAAATTCAGTTTAAAAAACACACACTCCTTTTCCTTTCAAACAGAATTTGAGCCTTAGTACAACATACTATTAAGTAACTGGATGTTGGTTCCTTCTGGGCGTGGCATGCAAAAAAAATCACCTTATGCTTTGCCCCAGCTGTCCTCAAGTAGAGATGGGAAGGCCTGGAAAAAACCCCGGAAAAAATGGGGGAAAACAGGTTCCCCCTCCCCCCCAAGCCGTTTTTTAGAAGTCAATGAGAAAAATGACAAAGAGGAAGAGGAAGAAGAAATGGAAAATGATACCAGTAGTTCAGAAAATGAGATAGAATAAACTGCATGTATATGTTGTGTCTTCTGGTTTTGTTTTTTAAAAGCACTACTCAAAGGGTATACCTTCTATGGAGCTTAAATATTGAGATGGACCTTCACTTTATTTGCTGTTGGTGCTAAGGGGCAAATCTGATTATTATTTATGTTGATGGTTTCTTGCTTTTTTGTTGCTTTTGAAGGAAAGGGGGGGTGTTAATACTGTACTTTTATATACACCGTGTTTCACGCAATTTGTAAAACTACTCCACACTGAACTTCTTTTTCAATTTCCCCCAAATTTCCATTTTTTTTTCTGGAAAAAACGGGGGGGGGGGATATCAGGAAATTTTACATCTCTACTCTCAGCTGGAGCAACCAACTCAAACCACTTCATATGCTGAACATTGCCCATTTCCTCCCAAGATAAGGGAAGGGGACATAGCTAAGCCTAGCAGGAAAGCTTACTCTGTGGCATTAATCCCCTTTGTGCATTAATTAGACTGAAGCATGTTGGTTATATGAGGTTGGTTATTCCACCAAAAAGGGTTTACTTGTGCTCAACTGTACATGCAAAAAGAATTCCTGAGCACAATTACAGACTCTGCATGCACAGAATAGTATACATGTGGAGCTTGTTCTTGCCCACACTTTACACAGAAGTCAAAGTTTGCTAGTGGGCCAAGTCCAAGGTGTTATTATATAAATCCCATATATGCCCACTTGACTGCTCTGATTTGCATGACTAGCACTATTACATACATACACAATTTACTTGAGTGGTACCTTTCTTTGGTTAAAAGGATAGAGATGGGTGCGAGAGTATCTGTAGAGACCAGCCAACTGTACAAAGAGGGAATGTGCATTCTCTGCTCCACCCACTTTTGCATCTGGCCCCACCCCCACTAGCATGTGACCCTCAGTAGGTTGCTCAGAAGGGGATTTGGCTTCCAGGCTCCAAGAGATTCCCCAACTCTTATCTAAGCTGTAGGCAGCCATCAAGAAGAAGCCAGGAGCGATGCCAATTTTTAGCGAAATAACTGAAACGGTCAGTTAAGCCAACCCGCAAGGAACTTTTGCTTCTTTATCCCCAGTCTGTTTAATCTAACACACTAATTTGACACCAAAGTTCTCTTTTATAGTATGTTATTATGACAAATGCTGAAAAATGCCTATGCATGCCTTGGGATGGCCGGCTGCCTTGCTATTTTTAAGCAGTTGTGCCTTATTTAATTTCACTTAAGCCCAATAATTAATTTTATCAATGGCCAATTTAGTGCAGGCAAACCGCGATTAACCAACATGTTAATTTGGACCTCTGTGTTATCTGCCAACGCCTAGAAATGGCTTGCCGTCGGCTTCACTGACCTCTGCCTTGCCTGCCTGCTTTGCAATAATTATGAAAATGATTAACTGATCCTACACATTGAATTGTAATTCTGAGAGGCCCCCTATGCTGACATTTTAATTCATTGAATTTTCCCTTCAGATTGAATTTTATTCATGTAGCTTGGCTTTTTAATTCATTGCAGTTTTAACTTGGCTGTTGGCATCAATTCATTGCTAAGTCACACTCTCATTCATCAATGACCTAATTAACTGCCACCTCTTGGTACATGCTGAATAACTCGACTGATCATTGATAGTGCCTGTAAATATCAAGGCCCTATGTTACAATATGGAGAGAGAAGGATGCACCCATAAGTCCCTCCTGTGCATATGTGCTGCCTTCCTCCATTTACCCACCCTTTAAAATCTTCCTCAGAGCCCTTCCTTTGGAGGCCTGAAGTTGCAGAAACTAATTATTACGAAAAACAGGCCACATTTCAAGCTCAAGGCAATTTCATGGCCAGTGGCTAAAGATGCCAGGTGTCCACTATTTGAGCGGACGGTCCGTTTTTTCACATTATGTTCACTATTTTTTTTCACAAAATAGTGGACATTTTTTTTATTATTCAAAAGCTTTATGATGAAATGGTACGTAATCTAAAGCTGTACAGTCTAAGAGAATAAGGATAGGAGAATCGCGTTTTGTCTTTTTTCATAAGTAAGAATGAGACAAAGATCAAATATCCATTGAACTCGATTCTCCGAAAAAATCATTAATCATACTCAATTGTTTCACAAGACATTTAAAAAATGGGGGGGGAGGTGCCTCTTGCCAGAGTTCTGCCCCGCCTGTTCCTGACTCGCGGGGAGAACAAAAGGGAGAGGCACGAAAGAAAAAGACGCCTCTTCCTGTTCCTGACACCCAGGAGCAGCAGCAAAACAGCTACCAGTAGAGGCACGGGGGCTGGGGGAGGGAGAGGTGGGCTTGGAGGAGACTTGCCCGACAACCTGAGAGAGCGAGATCCTTGCCCCAAGGATCGCCTCCCTAAAATGGCATCAAGTGATGAGAGTGACAGCGAATTCTTTAAAACGAAAGAGAGGAGTGTGCAAATACACCAAAGACTGGGAAGCTACTTTTGCATGGATTACCAACAACGAAACCGACAGAACAAATACAACGGCCTACTGTAAATTGTGTCAGAAATCGTTCACAATTGAATACAATGGTATAAAAGCTGTCACACAGCATGCAAGCACAAAAAATCATTTAGATAAGGAGAAAATAGCTTCCAGCAACAAGCGAATCAATTCGTTTTTCATTGTTAAAGACTCCTCTTTCAGTGAGAAAGTGACTGTAGCTGAAATGGCTGAAACTTACCATGGGATCAAACACCATATTCCTTTCCTGGCTCAAGATTGCGGTATTAATGAAGCAAATTAATGAAGCAAATTTTTGATGATTCAGAAATTGTACCAGGAACAAACTCAGTTGGTCTCTAAAGTGCTACTAGAAAGAATTTTCGATTTTGTTTTGCCAGTCAGCTTTGTAACTGAGTGGGGATTTGAACCTACATCTCTCCAGGCTGAAGTATGTATGCGAAGTACTAAATTGCACTGGCAATTAGGCAGAGCCATTGGTTCATATACCAAAGCCTCTGGAAGAGATAACTAAATTTGGAGAAGCGGCAGACTTTAAACTAAATAAGAGTAAAACAAAAATTTTACTGAAAATGTGAATGATCAACCTAAGAGAGATCTAAAAATAGCAACTGGATTAACAATTGGAAAGAAGTTAAATATTTAGGAGTTTGGTCAACAGCAAATAATATCAATGTCTTTAAATATAATTATTTAAAAGTGTGGAGAGAAATTAAGAAAAACTTAGAAGTCTGGGGAAGGATGAAAGTGCCTATGCTGGGAAGGATGACACTTACAAAAATGAATGTGCTACTGAAAATGATATTTTTATTTCAAACAAATTTTATTTCAAAATGATGTACAGGTGGTATTTAACTCCTAGTAAACTAGCAAAAATGTATAAATCAAAATCAGATGTATGCTGGAAATGTAAAGAGAAAAAAGGTAGCTTTTATTATATGTGGTGGTCTTGGGTAGTAAAAGCTTTCTGGGAAATGATCTGTAATGAGTTTTAAAATGTTTAAGATAACTTTAAAAAAACAACAACACCCAGAAGCTTTTATTTTAGGAATATTAGGTGCAGAGATAACCAGGGACCAGAAAAAACCTGTTTATGTATGCAGCAACAGATTCCCAAATGACGCTTGCTCAGAAATGGAAAGAAGATACAATCCCAACCAAGGAAGAGTGACAGATAAAATGAATGGACTATGCTGAAATGGCAGAACATACTGAAAGAATAAGAAACCAAGAAGAAAGCATTTTTAATAAAGATTGGGGGAAATATCTGAAAAACTATCTGAAAAACTATAGTGAACATATACATTCATTAGCAGGGTTAGCATAGAACAAGCATAGAACAAGCAGTTAAGTTAAGGAAACCTTTGAGACTAAATAATAAGTCGAGTTAATTCCGAGATGCAGTAAGAGAATTATAACGTAAGAAACCACAGAAGGGGGGTTGGGAGGTCAAATGATGTATTGTTATTGGAAAGTCTACCCAATTAGAATGATAGTTGAAAAATTGAAAATCCGGTGAGATCACTCAAATTAATATGAATCTTTCTGTCTAGACATATTCCTCTGTCCTCTCATTTAGGGTAGCAAATTTCTTTCTGTTCCTTTCTTCCACCTAAACTACAAGACACAGACCTTCTAGACACAGTGCTTTTTTCTGGGGGTACTCAAAGGTATGGAGTAACGACAGCTTTTTATCTAGAAGATAAGCACTGGTTTAAAGTGTGGCACTTACTGTAACAACTTCATGCTAAGTACCAGCACCTTTTTATTCTGAAAGAAAAGCACTGTCTAGACATATAATCCACTTTAGTGGAGAAGCCATCTTAAGAGGATTGAGGGGGCCTGTGTGGGACTCTGCGTGCACAATGTCGCAAGGAGCCATGGGGTCAAAACTGCCTCAGACCCTAGGAGTTGGTGCACCAGTGTGCAGCCAGAGCACAGATGCCAAGATACAAGAGCAAGCACAAACCATGTGCGCTGCTGCCAGAGTCTCTCCTGTCCTTCTCGCATCCTTCCTCCCTGTTCATGTTGCCAACTCTCAGCCCCAGGTTCGGGCATGCAGTTCCTGCAGGAAAAGCAATGGTGGTGGCTGACAGAGGCATGGCAAGCGCATGAAGAATCTGCCCCAGCCAGGCCAAACTTTCTCAGTCTACAATGAACATCAGACATGTTGCCACACCCCACCATTTCCCTATATGTGTGCTTCTGTTTCCCCATAATTCACTGGGTGCTATATCACCCAAAATTTCATTATATGAGTGTTGGGGGTTTAGTCCATGAAAACAGGGTAACTGTTTACAGTAATTTTTAAAAGTAAATTATAAACTTTCCCCATTCTTTATTAAAGTCAGCCTCTTCCTGGTTTCTAATTCTTCCTGTAAGTTTTGCCATCTCAGCCTAGTTCATCAATTTTATCTGCCACTCTTCATTGGTCGAAGTTGTGCCGTCTTTCTATCTCTGGGCTAACAGCATCCATGCAGTCGTGGTCATGTACATGAATAATTTTGTCTGGTCCTTTGGGATCTCTGGACCTAAAATATCTAAAAGGAAAGCTTCTGGTTTCTTAGAAAAAGTTATTTTCAGCATTTTTTTTCAATTCATTGTATATCATTTCCCAAAAGTCTTTTATCAACTTACATGACCACATGTGATAAAACGTGCCCTCTTTCTCTTTACATTTCCAGCATGTCTTAGACTTTGATTTATACATTTTAGCTAATTTACTAGGAGTTAAGTACCAATGATACATCATTTTCATATAGTTTTCTTTCAAAGTATAATAGGCTGTAAATTTTAATCCTATTGTCCATAATCTCTCCCACGCTGCTAATTCAGTGTTATAACCAAAATCCTTTGCCCAGTGAAACATAACCGATTTGACCTGTTCTTTCATTTGCCAATCTAATAGAAGTTTATACATTTTATAAATCAACTTAGTTTTATGTTCTAACAGTTCCTTTTCAAAATGTGAGGTTTTGTTTAGAAAAAACTTCCTTTTTATCCATCTTAAACACTTCATTAATTTGGTGATATTGCAACCAATCGGTTACTAATTCTCTTATGTCTTCAAACCTCCTTAACTTTAAATTTTGATGTATTTCTGTTAATAATTCTTTATATGTTGCCCAGTCATTTCTCATATTTCTTTTTTTCACCAATATTGCTTCAAGCAGAGAGAGCCACCATGGTGTTTTAAGTTCGAATAGATTTTTATATTTATCCTGTACTTCATATGCCACTTTTCTTATAACAAGATTTAAAAAAAACTTTATGAACTTTAACCTTGTTATTCCAAAGCGTGGCAGCCAAATCTGTTATCATGTCCTTCAAGATCTAATATGTAGCCATTTCCCAATGATATACATTCCTTTAACCAGCAATATCCATGGCCAACTGGAAGAGTAACCAATACATAGGGCTGCTTCACACATCACATTAAGTCATAGTTTGTTTTAAAGCATGGCTCAATGGCAAACTTGCCTCATTTCACTGATCAGGTCCCTGTGGGGTTCCCTTCTTCCTCATGATACCAGAAAGGCAAAAAAGGGCTACCCCATAGCTTGACATTTAATGTTAAGAAAACAAACCATGAGCAGCAAGCCAGAAATAACCTTGGTTTATTGCTCTTGGTTTGTTTGAAACAAATGCCCCATCTGCACTATATATTTAAAGCAGTATCATGCCACTTTATTATTGATTGATTGATTGACTGATATACCACTCTTTATCAAAAAGATCCCAGGGCAGTGTACAACATTAAGAACACATTTTGTGGAACATCAATAACAATAAAAAAACAGAATAAAAGCAGAATAAAAAGCATATACCAGATAGCAAAATAATAAAATAATCCTAACAACTGCCCCCTGCTCCAGCTTTAACAGGCCATAGATTATTTTATGGTTGAATGTGTGTGTAAAGAGGAATGTTTTTGCCTGGTGCCTAAAAACATGTAATTATAGCACCAGGCAAACCTCTCTAGGGAGAGTATTCCACAGTCGGGGAGCCACCACAGAAAAGGCCCATTTTAATGTTGCCACCCTCCAGACCTCTGAGGGATGGGGCATAGAGAGGGGCCTCAGATGACTTTAAACAGTCTCCCAAAGAATTCTAGAAACTGTAGTTTGTTGAGAGTTGTTAGGAAACTGCAATCCCCTTCCAAGAGCTACAATTCTCAGTGTGATTAACAGTCAGTCCCTTTCCCCAAGGGGAATCATAGCTTTGTGAGGAGCATAGGAGTCAAAATAGGAGATGGAGTTTGTCTGAATCTAGAAAGTGTGTGCCAAAGGTAAGAAGCTGTTAAATAGCAGCACCTGGACAAACTCCACTTTTGCTGAAAATTTCTGACATTGCTGATGAGAAAGGCACAGCAGGAATTCAGAACAAGAGAAAAAGGGATTTATAGGCAGCAAAACATCAGTTCACGGCTTGTGATTTTTTTTATTTTTTTTGCATGAGGAGAGTAGGGAGGATTTAAGATGGAATAAAGTATTTGTGAAGGCCTCCATAATTTAATTTTATTTCCAGTGCTGTCTTTTGGATCAGAGGAAAATTCAGTCTTTATTTCCAAAGCAAAATTGTTATCTCTCCATGCATGCAGCTATTGCAGCTAGCAAGATTTGATTGTTCTTTGGTTAGCCTTTTCTAACCCCTGTATGACTCATCTTGACAACTGACCAATTCTGTTAAAGTCCCTTTTGCCTTGGGATGGGGATATGGGAAACATTTAATTTTCAGGCCTTAGATTGGAATGCCATTTTCTTCTGAACCTTTTTCTTCTTTCCTTTTTGCTAAAGTTTTTATTTATTTCATTTTGAAATGTATGCAAAACAGAGGGAACAATTAGAACAACAGATGAAAATTAAAAGATGAGGAATGAAACTATAAAATGGGCAAGCAGAATGAGTATAGTTGTACATGGGTTAAAAGTCCAAGTCGAGACTTTCAGTGTTATCAGAGTATCAAATAGAGTTCCAGATTTTCCAAGGCTTCTGATGAGGGTTGCATTGAAAATAATATTATCTTCTAAACCTTGAGAAGGACTTTCCAAGGTATAGATTAGTTGTGTAGGATTTTATTTTTCCTTTTAGCCTTGCTTTTTAGATCCAATACCCTGATTCTAGCTATGATGGGGCATATGTCAGGGTCCTAGAGTCCCAGCGGGTCTCATCACAGCTGACGCTGAACTTCCAAGACCACCCCAAAGATGATGTTGCTCAACTGGGTGGCAGCTGCACCATACAGAGGTCAAGACCCATCAGATTTATATGTAGTGGCCAGCAGTTGCGTCTCATGGCACTTCCTGTACCTAAAGATATGGATTTAACAGGATGATACTGTGTTGCTTGGGTCTGAGAGAAAGTGAAGACAGTGCCTGGGATCAGGTTGCCAAAAGGTGATTTAGTGTAATCCCTGAACTTTTCCTTGCTCATGTGCGAATTGCTTAACAATACTATTCTGATACTGAGAATGGCTAAATGTGTCCAGCCAAACCATGTTCCAAAGGTCCCTCATTCTGACATGGCGTCAGATTTCTGTTATGAATTCTGGTTTTCTATACATTTTGGCCTTTTAGCCATCAGGTAGCCATGCTTTTAAAGTCAGCTTCACAGTCTTGGACCTGGAAGTGGAATGGGAATGTAAATGCACCCTGTGAGCTTGTACGGAAACACACTAGTCCTCATTGTTATTCCTCTTTAACTGAATCAAACCTCGTTTGAATTTGACCTTACATATAATGCTCTGAACAAATTACATTAAAGACTTCGAAGTCAGACATGGCAAGATCACCTGGAAGACCCCATGGGAGCCTCTCTTTTCAAAATTTCCATTCAAGGACCAACTTTCACCATTCTTTCTTTTTTGGTACACAGTAATCACACCCTGAGCAACAAACTAGCCTTCAAGGAAAAAAATAATAATGTTCCCTTCCCCTCTTTTGCAAACTTGTTTTTGACTGGCAAGGTCAGACTAGTAAGGCAATTTATACATAAGAAAATGAATGTCAAAGAAAATTGCTGAAGCCCAGTTTTCTCCCCAATATACAAATTTGTCAATGTGCAGCCAATTATTTTCACTGATTGCATTGAAATAACTGAACCACATGCTTCTACCTTCCCATCTCCCCACCAACCTTAAGTGTTACAGTCCCAGAACAAACATAGCATGGCAGCTAAACTCAGAGGGATCCTTTCACTCATGGGCCAAATTTGGACCACCAGGCCATTTTCTAAAAAAACATACCTAGCTCCCAGACTACCTGATGTCTTATGTGATGTTATGTGTGGGCCAGGTAGAGACAGCTGAATTGCATGCTTGTACAGATGGTCCCTGCAGAAAGCAGGCCTGAGCTTACCACATGCCAGTTTGATCAATATCTCACCCTCATCCCCATGGTTTCAATTTAAGAGAGGGGCAGGACCACCACCTGCCATCTTTGACATTGGATGATTGACAAGTGGTTGGTACTACCTCTCAAAGTTGGCTCAAGGGGTGGGATGGAGGACACAAAGATCTAGCCCGCTAGCCAAAAAGGTTCCCCATCCCTGGCTCAGCAAGTCGCCCAGATCTGGAATCATGGTTCAGCTCTCTCCTCCTTCAGCCAAGAGCTGCAGCCAAGAACAAACCTTGACCATGACCCCAGGTTTGGATGACATGATATGTCAAAGCTTTGCTTTGCTGTTCTACTCTGTCAAGCTGTCCTAGCAGGACTGGGGAGAAGCACATCAGATAGGATCTCCTTCCATTCATATGCTCTTGCTAAGCCATGTCACAACACAAAGAATACCATTGCTTGTTTAGACAATTTCACATCCCCAAAACATAGGAAGCTGCCTTATTCTGAGTCGGGCCATTGGGCTATCTAGCTTAGAACTGTCTACACTGATTGACAGTGGCTCTTCCAGGATTCAGTCCAGGGTCTCTCTCCATGCTACCTGGAGATGCCACGGATTGAACATGTGTGACCTTCTGTATGCAGAATCTCTTCCCCTGATTTTAATTGGATGTACAGTCATACCTCTGGTTGTGAACGGGATCCATTCCTGAAGCCCGTTCCCAACCTGAGCAGCGCACAACCTGAAGTGCCACGTCTGTGCATGTGCACAATGCAATTCGGCGCATCTGCACATGCGCAAGGCGTGATTTGGCGCTTCTGCGCATGTGCGAACTGCCAAACCCGGAAGTTACCCATTCTGGTATTTTCAGGTTCAGTGCGTTCGTAACCCGTGACGAACGCAACATGCAGCGTTCGTATCTAGAGGTATGACTGTAATAATAAAAATGAGATCTCCCAATGCCCAGCACCAACAAGGAACCTAATCCCAAAGCATTTTGAAACCAGCAATAATGAAGACATGCAATGAAAGCCTTTGCTCCCACACCCACATGAAAGCTCAACATTGTCTAACTTGAGAGGACTGGAGAGGACAAGGATTTAACTTCTGTATACAAGGGAGATGATCTAGCACTGAGCTATGACCCTTCCTCTGGTATCTCACTGAGGAAAATTGGAACATGCGTGTCATGGGTAGGCTCTATAGGCTATGCCTCCCTTGCAAGGTAGGACTGCTGAAGCATGTCTTTTTGCGTGGCCTGGTGGAGTCCCCCGAACCCTGGGCAGCCCCTGAGGGAAATAACAACACATGACAACGTTCTATGGGATTAAATTGGCCACAACTTTATTAATATTCAGATGTAGGGAGACCTTGGATCAGGCATTGGGCATTTATCCAACGGCCACTTCCCAGGTGTGACTCAGTTCTATTGTGTGCACAGTATAATCCCTCCTTCTACCTGGCCAATTCCCCTGGCAACACCTCCCCAGTCGGGATTGGGCGGCTGCGGGAGTAGGTGGAGCCCACAGGTATCCCAACCTGAGGAAGGCGACGCCAAACCAACTGCCAGGAGCTGCACCGTGATCCAAGGGGGCTACTCGCGACCATGCAAAATGTGCACCCCATTTAATGAGGGGAATGTCCATTGTGTAATTAATACACTGAGAGCACCACCACCACCAAGGCTGGTTTGGACCACAGCTCTCATCAGCCCCAGCTGGCGTATGTCTCTCTTAGGAATAGCCAACACTCCCCCCCCTCCCCAAGTGATTGCACTAATCAGAATGCAAGATATGATTTCCTTCCTTGAATGTTTTGAGTGATTCCTGAGAAGTTTCTAATTTTCCTGTGCCAATTCTATGGTCATTCCACTCTCTCCATGCTGAAGCCTTATAAGTATATTGGCTTTTTAAATAAATAACAATACTTTACAGCAACGGTGTCCTCGTTTCCCTACCAACTCTCTTTGCATTCACCTCTGTTCTGCTTCTCTCCCCCCCCCCCACACTCCTTGCCACTCCCTCAGTCATTTAGATTGTTTCCACCTCCTTACCTAGAATGCAGAGTCAGCTCTGATGCCCCTTTCTTAATTGTTACAGTGAATAAACATCCCACCAGACAACACACTGCTCTGCGGAACATAAAATGCAATTAAAAGGAGACACAAGAAGGACAGGTTGACATAATGAACTCAAACAGCAGGCATATGAGATGCACCCTGTCCTGGAAAACATCTGATATGATTTGCTATTAAAATGACTTCTGGAACTGAAAAGGGTGACCTAAATGGAAAGGATACGTTTATTTACGTGCCATTAATATCTCTCGCCGAAGAATTGATGCTTTTGAATTATGGTGCTGGAGGAGACTCTTGAGAGTCCCATGGACTGCAAGAAGATCAAACCTATCCATTCTCAAAGAAATCGGCCCCGAGTGCTCACTGGAAGGACAGATCCTGAAGTTGAGGCTCCAGTACTTTGGCCACCTCATGAGAAGAGAAGACTCCCTAGAAAAGACCCTGATGTTGGGAAAGATGGAGGGCACAAGGAGAAGGGGACGACAGAGGATGAGATGGTTGGACAGTGTTCTCAAAGCGACTGGCATGAGTTTGGCCAAACTGCGAGAGGCAGTGAAGGATAGGCGTGCCTGGCGTGCTCTGGTCCATGGGGTCACGAGGAGTCGGACACGACTGAACGACTGAACAACAACAACAAATATCTCTCTCCCTTGCACACACCCCAGGCACTGGCTTGAAGCCTGCCAAAGGGGTTATTGTACATTTCATCATATCTTAGTTTATTTTTTTTAAAAAAAATATGCAAATCTTATATGGTACATTGTCTTGCTAACTAATCCACTTCTGCCATTCAATTGACTTTGCACCATCTGAGAACAATGAACAGTCTATAGGCCAGGAGTCACCTGCATACCATTCCTTACTATGTATGGTGCCCATGAAGTGTCTCCATGAATCAAAAATCCATAATGCATGAGTTATGGTGGCCATTTTGTGTCACTGCACTGCCAGCAATTGCCATTTTGTGACTGGTGCCCACAGCACTTGCTCAAAATTCCAAATGCACTCACTGGCCTGAAAAGGTTGACGACCCCTTCTGTAGGCCTATTGACCAGTAAAACCAGTTTTGTGCCATTAAAAATACCGGTAATGGTTTCTCCCATAGTTTCCTAGGAGTTGAGAATGTTTTGATAGAATTCCTTAACACACTTTGCTCCACATATGAATATTTTCCCCAAATATAGTGTAGATGGAATGCCAAATTATCATTTTACCTGCAAAGTGAGTCACCCCATTTAGTTGGTTGGATGTTGAAAATGATGGTGCCTGACACATTCGCTTTGAGAAAGCATTCCACAACAAGGGAGTCACCACTGAAAAGGTCA
Organism: Lacerta agilis; assembly: GCF_009819535.1. NCBI lineage: Eukaryota > Metazoa > Chordata > Lepidosauria > Squamata > Lacertidae > Lacerta > Lacerta agilis. The sequence goes on from NC_046331.1 coordinate 39,970,283, forward strand.
TCTCTCGTTGCACCTCCTTCGGGTGAGGCAGACAGAGAATGGTTTCTGATGAAGACCACAAGGGCTGTGTTGGATATGTGAGAAGAGGTAGTCCTTAAGGTTTTGAGGTCCTGTACTGTTTAAGTTTTTATAGATCAAAACCAGCACTTTGAATTCAGCCTTATGCTAACTGGTAGCTGTTAGATTTGCTACAAAGCAATCCCTGATCTGGAACTTGTCCAGAGTAGAAAATGAATTTGCTCTCCACCGCAAGAATGAGATTCAAAGCTATACTGGAAACAGTCTTAAAATAATTACATATAAATATTACAATATACAAAGTAACATATTGCTCAAGCAACGCGATCACATCTTCTTTTTGGTCCTTGAAGCAGTTTAGTAAGCTTTCACCTCTCTGCTCTCATAGAGAGATCCTAAGCTTATTCATCAACAAAGTTTTGCATCTACCACTACTGCTGTTGCCGGCTCCATTGTCTGACATAAAACAAAGCTTCTCATGTTTCCTCCTCCTGCTGTGAGAGAGAGAATACAGATTTCAGTATGCATTGAAATACTAATTTTTGTACTGATTTTTTTTTTTAAAAAAAAAGATTAATGGGCAGAACAACACATGAAAAACACATAACATTGACACAGGATGGAAATAAGACTGATTTGTCCATACCAAAGGTTCCAGGTAGTCAGAAGAGAAGAATGGCACCCTATGCAAATGTGTCAAAGCTTTGTGCAAATGCACACACGTTGCTCCATTAGATAATCAGAAACTTCTTACTTCTCCTCTCTCTCTCTCTCTCTCTCTCTCTCTCTCTCTCTCTCTCTGTGTGTGTGTGTGTATAAATATATAGCTGGCATTTATTGCTCTAGCTCGAAACAAACAAGTGGAACTAGGAGCAATCGGTTGTTGTGCGGTTAGGGAAAATGTCTATTGTAGCCCCGTCTGCCAAAAGGGAGAAGTCGGCAGTTGCGTTTTACAGGCAATTAGTGGAACTTCTGGAGTCCCCGCATACATTCTGCAGTTTTTTGGCTGCATGCTGTCAGAATCGGAGAGGGTTTAATGCTGTCGCCAGAACATCATAAAATCAGGACTCGTGACGTCTGAAATGGAAATGCTTTGCAAAGCTTTGTGTTAATGAGCTCATTTGACAAATCTTCTTTAAAGCCGCCTGTAGCTGCAAAGTTTGGGTTGCAGCCAATTAAGTTCTATTCAGGGTAGACCCGTAAACCTAAGTTTAGCTACACCCAGGCCATAGATTTAAAGCACAATGACACCACTTTAAACAGTCACAGCTTCCCCCAAAGAACTCTGGGAACTGTAGTTTGTCAAGAGTGCTGAGACTTGTTAGGATACACCCCCTATTCCTTTCACAGAGCTACAATTCTCAGAATTCCCTGTGAACAGGCATTTTGTTGTTAAACCACTCTGAGAAATGTAGCTCTCCAAGGGGAGTAGAGGGCTCCTGGGGGCCCTCTGCACCCTTCACAAAATACACCTCCTAGAATTTTTGGGGGAAGCCATGACTGTTTCAAACTGGTGCTTTCAATGTATTGTGTGGGTGTGGACTTAGTCATGTCCATTAACTTCAACAGGTCTACTTGGTGTAGGAGCAGCACAAAGCCTTCTGCTCTGCATGCATTTTGTCCTGGGTTCAATCCCCAGCATCTCCAGGTAGGACTGGAAAAGACTTCCTGTCTGAAATCCTGAAGGGCCAATGTTGGGCGGTGAGCTAAATGGATACCGAGCTTACTAAATGGACTGATGGCCTGACTCAGTATAAGGCAGCTTCCTGTATTCAAATCTATTTATGCTTGCTGTTCTCTGAGAAGATACCTGCATTGCACATCCCCCCCCCCCTTCTGCTCTCTTCTCATTAAAATACCAAGGAGCTGACTTACTTGCTTACAGATACAAAAAAGGATTCCACTGACCTAGACAGAATGGAGACAAATTGTTCAGTTTCCTCCCAGGCAAACTCGAGTGATTGGGAAGTTGCTATTAAGTGAGCAGGAGGGGCACATTTTAATAATGAATTGTACCTCCGCGTTGCTGGCCCAGGTAAGCACACCATTATTTTATTTTCAGCATCTCTCTGCATGCACGCCCCAAAGTAATTAAACTGCTCACAAAAGGCTGCTTAGCTGAGCTCCCAGCAAGCACAGACCAGGAAGAAAACCTGCCAGTTTCAGGTCACAAGTTCCTCCGTTGTATTGCAGCCAACGCATCATGACAAAGTCATGTTATGCAGGGAGCTTAAAAGGTAACTAGAAATAAAGTCATTTACTTAAATGGGAGCTCCTGGTTTTGTTCCAAGAAAACAAAAGGATATGTGGGGCTTGTGTTTCTTTGTTTGCTTATTTTTTTATATGAGAGTTTTCAGCCTGAGGGCCAATCAATTTCAGCCTGAGGGCCAATTGCCCTTTTTGGCAGCTTTCCGAGGGCCACATGCTGGTGGGTGGGGTCAGGTGCAAAGGTGGGCGGAGCGAAAAACACAGCTCTTACCTTTGTACAGTAAGCTAGTTTCTGCAAACATTCATTCTCTCCTTCATCCAGGAAAGCAAAAGGCATTGTCAGAGTTCAAGGAAACATTCTAGCCAGGCAAAAGCACTCTGGAGGCCAGTGAGAGATATGTCCCAAGGTGAGGATGTATGGCCAAAGGAGAGTTCTGAAGGCTAGATAGAGAGTCCTAGAAGGACACAGCTGGCCTTACAGCTCAAGGTCCCCCATCCCTGGTTTATATAATTTATTGGCTTTCCTCGGTAACGAATGGTGTGGTGTGCAGAGATTCAGGGCCACCTTCTCAACACTGACGTTGTTGCAGCTTACTTGGATGACTTTGGGGTTGAGTGGCAACATCTTTGGGGTTGTGAAGAAACCGTGGTGGAGCCGATCTGGCAAATTGGCCTCCCTCTGCCTAGAATTCTCCAGGCCTACAGGGATTAAAAACAGTAAAGCAAATCACACAAAAATCATCTGTAAAAAAAGAAAAGAAAAGAAAAAAGAAAAGATACAGGGTGCTGAATTATTCAGAGTCAGGACATTGGCTCAGCTAGCTCAGCATTGTCTATAGTGATTGGCAGCAGCTGTCTGGGATTTTGAGCAGGAGGGTCTCCCAGTCCTATCTGGAGATACCAGGATTGAACCTGGGACTTTTACATGCAAAGCAGATGCTCTGCTACTGAGCCATGGCCCTCTGCTGGCCTAAATTCTCTTACCACCCAGAAGGGAATATCTTTTGCACACTTGGAACCGTGCTACCTTGCAATTTTCGAATGAAAAAGTGCTCTGTAAGTGTTTTGCTAGATCAAACAACAATTTATAAACTTACTTCTGTGTAAACTGTAACAACAAAATTTTAGTCAGAGTAGATCCACTGAAATGAATGGACATCAATTAGTGGTGTCTATTAATTTCAATGGGTCTACTGTGAGTAGGGCTAGCACCATATGAAACTGATTCATTGGGAGAGGTTTTATACCTGCGATCTGCAAACCACTTATGCCAGACCCAGCCTGTAGAACTTCTCTGCGTGTCCTTGCAACTCATCTAAGAATCCTGGTGAGTTTCTGGATCGTGACTTCCGAAGTTTGTTTTCTTTTCTTAAAAGAAAGAAACAGAAAAGCTCAATGAATCAAGTAGGAAAAGCATAAAGGAGAAAGGGAGAGAGGCAGCTGAATAAATAAAAATGGGCTTCCTTTCCCCTAAAGAGAAAAACAGCTAGTGTGAATTTTTCAAGCTCTAGTGGTAATTTCTAACTAAACATTAATCACATACAAAAATATATCCACAATTGTTACCAAATTAAAGAGAACTGGACAACTTGATAGCTTGTCTCCTAGAGACCACACCAGAAGAAAATGCACTCTCAGGGAACTGCTCTTCTTTTATCCTTGAGTCTTCACATTATTATTATTATTAGTAGTAGTAGTAGTAGTAGTACCCCACCCATCTGGCTAGGTCCCCCAAGCCACATGTATTTGGATTAACCATTCTCTGATTTAATCAGGGGATGATCAGTTAGAACCAGAACTTTGTGATAAATACCAAAGCTGCAATTCAGAGAATATCACTTGCAACTAGGAAGGTGGACCCAGATCTGAGTCACCTAAACCAGGTTACCCAACCTAGTACACTCTATACTGACTGAGACTGATAGTGGTTCTCATCCAAAACAACTTATGGTTGGCTTAGGCTCATCATGTCCCAGAGTAATATCACAACAACACAATGCATCTAAATTGCTATGATGCTACTTTAAACAAGCGCACTCTGGAAGCTGTAGGGCTGAGTGTTCTTAGGAGACCTTCATTTCCATTGCAGAGTGCCATTCCTTGAGTGCTGTAACAGACAATCCTTTTACAAAGGAAACCACGCAGTTGTAACTGTGTGGGGAACAGGGGCCTCCTAACCTTTAACAAGCTACAGTTCCCATAATTCTTGACTGTTTTCCTCCTAGGAGTTTAGGGTGACTTACATGGCTCTGTTCCTCCCCATTTTATACTCTCACCAACCCTGTGGGGTAGGTAACGCTGAGAGATGGTGACTGGCCCAAGGTCACCCAATGCGTTTCATGGCTGAGCTGGGATTTGAACCCTGTTCTCCAGGGTCTTAGCCTGACACACTGACCACTACATCACACTGGATCTCCGTGTAATTATCATGCATATTTAACCTATGTAACTTGCTGTCACATGATGTGATGGCCAGAAATTTAGCTGGCTTATAAGTGGCTTAAATAAATTTATAGAGAGAAAGGCTATCAGTGGCTATGAGTCATCATGGCAGTTATATGCAGCCTCCAGATCGAAGAGTATGCTATTGAATATCATTTGCTGGGCAGAGTGAAAGCAAGGAAAGGCTGTTGTTTTCAGGCTACTTGCTGGTAGGTTCCCCAGAAACATATTGTTGCATGCCACCCCAATCTCCAATTAGTACAAGATTCCAGGGGTTCCAGGCTACTCGGGGTTCATGTTTCCTTTTGGAATGAGGGACAGTGGAGACTGTGGTATCATTATGAGATATGGTTTATTTACACATATGTACAATCTGAGCCTACGATGGAGTGGTTGACGGAATTAACACCCCCAAAAGGGTATGGCATATCTCCTAGCTGCAGTCTTGGATTCAAACAGAAATCAAACATTGCTCTCAAACATTGCTCTTCCTCTCTTTCCCCAGCTTGCTGCTTTTCTTCCAGGTCACATCCCTGCAAAACTGTACTCCAAACTTTGGCTTTGTCTGTTGAGAGAGAGAGAGTGCTCCACCCATTTGCCATCTGGCCCCGAGGCCCATAATCCTCTGTTACCTCACCAGGCCCATAATCCTCTGTTATGCTATTTTCAGAATTAGGAGATTCAATTAGCATTTAACACTTGCTGGATTCAGGGATCATACTGCCTCAAACTCATAACAATATGTCTGGCCACTGCTGGAAATGGGATGATGGATCAGTCCAGGTGTGGGAAGCTAAGACCCTTCTGATGTTGTTGGACCCAAGCCCCAGCAGCCATATGCAACATGTCCAATGCACAGGAACAATGATAATGATGTAGCTGAATAGGATCCGGAGAGCCACAGTTCCCCGTTCCCTGGATTAGAAGTTCATGTGTGTGGGAAATTGTGACCTTCCAGATATTGTTGGAGTAAAACTCCCATCATCTCTGACCATGGGCCATGCTTGTTGGGGCTGATGGCAGTTGGAGTCCAAATATTGAGGGATGCAAACCCCCCCCCCCCATTCCTAGACCAGATGGTCCATTAGTCTGATCCACTATAGCTCCTTGCTCCAATGAGTGGTTACTCATTGCAACTGGGGACAAAAGTAGTAAGGGAAGGTGATGGCAGTCAGAAACTACTCCTTGCCCTCTTTGGTAACCCAAGCACCAAAGCCTAATTTTTCAGCACTGGTGGAGACAGAGCATCAGAATTTTGCACCACTGATCATACAGAGAACTCTGCATCAATTTCCATTAAGCTTGTATGCCATTGTTCTCTGACAAGCTCAGCACCACTAAATGTTTTCTGAGCTTTGATAGAACGGCAGAGGCAGGTTATGAAGAGCAGCCCAGCTGAGCCAACCCACAGGTCTCCGGCAACACTCCTATCATGCTAAGGAGGAGTGATCATGAAGCACAGTAATAATGGCAAGACTGATTACCTCTCAGGATGGATGTAATGCTACATTTCAGGGCTGAGGTGCGTAACTACTTTCCCCCCATTATATGTCCCTTTTGTACTTGATGTATTCTAGTCAATGGCAGCGTAATTTTCCAAGGTTCTGTAAGAGGCCCACCAAATGACTCTGCCTTCCCTTCTCAGCTCCTCAACAAAATTAAAAGCAGCTGTGAGCTTTGAAAAGGCACTGAGCTTACTCTTGTGCATATGTCCTGCCTCTCTCTCTCTCTCTCTCTCTCTCTCTCTCTCTCTCTCTCTCTCTGGTCAGTTGGGGGGGGGGGTAACTAATCAAGGCAGCAATCCTAAACACAAGTCCCATTCAGTAGAGTGGGACAAATTACAGTGGGCATGTATAGGATTGTTCAGTATAAGACTTTGATTTTCAACCTTAGATGCAACAATTGCATCAGTATCATTATTCTTATTTTAAAGAATGATGGTAAAGTTCTATACCCAAAAGAAAAAGAAAAAAAGTATTAGCACTCCATACTTTGGTGAAGGTCCCACTCATCTATGTTTCAATGTACGGGTTGAACAGATATGAAGCAAAAAAACCACACAGAAAAGCATAGGAGAGCCTTGAATGTGAACAGAATCCATGTCCTATACCATCCCTACCAGTTGCACATAAAACTACTGGTTGCACCAGAACTTAGCTAGAAATCCCACTGTGCATTTATTCCCATAATTCCTTGATCCTGAAGTGGTACAAGCAAACCTGTGCTTATCTGCCTTGGTGATCCCATGGTTTGATGCTAAGTCGTAACAAATCCATGACTGATTCTAGCTCCTTCGAAGAAGTGTTGTTCCCCCCCTCCACTCAGATTCCTAATTTGACTGAGCTTTACCATCTTAAAGCATCAATCTTCTTAATTCTCTTGCCAGTACATAAGAAATTGAAGCAATAAACCACAACCTGCTTGTAGTGGTGTTAACATTATTATGTATGATGCTAGCTGACAGGAGGACCGTTTTCCTATTAAACTTCAACCAAAGATATGAGCACATTATCTTGCATGCATCTCTAACACTTGCTGCTGTGGTTTAAAAAAAAAAAAAAAAACCTATTGATGACTCACTCAAAAAAGCTGACCTTAAATTCACCCCCATGCAATATTGAGTTTGCATTGGGGGGAAAAAGAGGGACAAGGTTTTCAGTTTGCGTCTTCATTATTGCCTGTTTCAAAATGCTTTCAGCTCAAGTTCCTTGTTGGTTCTGGGTATTGTGAAATCTCATTATTCTATTGCATCCATTTAAAATTAGGGGAATAGACTTAGCTAGAGCATCTACCTTGCATGCAGAAGGTGAAAATGGACCATAACCCATCCTTTGGCTGATTAAGCAACCCATGGACTTTTAAATGTGTTGGTAAGGAGGTGGGTTATTGGTTTGTTTTTATTTCCTTTTTATTATGTATTTTGTGTTCTCATTTTCTATTTTTATGTTGTGAACCACTCTGCAATCTTTGGATGAAGGCCTGTATAGCAACTAGCTAACTAACTAACTAACTGAGTAATACCCCTCCCCACTCCCCCACTATATTTAAGGATCTGGTGACTTCTGTTTCAGTGTATCTGAAGAAGTGTGCATGCACACGAAAGCTCATACCAGGAACAAACTCAGTTGGTCTCTAAGGTGCTACTAGAAAGAATTTTCGATTTTGTTTTAACTAACTAACTAAGTTTCCTGGTTCAATCCCTGGCATCTCCAGTGTCGGAATACGTTTCACGGATCCGCCATGGATTCATATTTATTTGGTTATTTTATGAGTTTTTCGAGGTCTATTTTTGGTATAACTGCGCGCAAAAGCGAAAGTGAAAGCATGAATGAATAGTGTGGTTCACTTATGAGATTAATCCGCCTTTATTTTATAGTTCCGGTCATGTTCAAAGTTGTTAATGAGCGTTAAACTTGCTTCCCGCCTTTTTGGAGGGCAGCAACAGTGATTTTATTGGTTAAAGCATTAATGATGATGTCACGTTTGTTCCATAATAAAAGGCAGAGGCACCCCGCTTAGGCAGTAGTTCGTTCATGTTCAGTTTGGGTTTTAGTTTAAGTCAAGTTTAGTTTAAGGGATTAGGAGCGGGCTGGACGGGTTGGATGGGTTTTTCCTTAGTTAGAGTTAGGTCGCGGAAGATCATTCGGTTTTAGTTTTAGATAGGTTCTTTTAGGTTAGCCTAGGGTTAGGCCCGCGGAAGATATTTCGGTTTTAGTTTATTTAGTTAGCCTCGCGGAAGATTGGGCGCGCAGGGACTTTAAGCTTAGGAGAACTTAGCTTAGGGGACGAGCCTATGCGGGTTCTGCCGAAGCCACTAAAGATACAACCGGTGTCTGTCTTCCTTTGGGGTTAAAGGGGGGAGTAAAGTAAAATTTTTAATTTCTTTAAACTGGTCCGCCTATTCAGAGTCAGGGTATATATTTTATTTCACGAGGCAACCGTTCATTAAAGAAGGCAATTAGGAACTCACACTTCATCGGAGTCATCAATTGGCTTACTCAACATCCTTCAGACTGTGAGGCTTGGCCGGCGACCGTGCTCAAAAGCACGCGGAACGCTGGCCGCTTTCCCCGCAACTGGTACCTCGTGCATAACCAGTCCAAGGCCGTGCACGAGGAGCTCCAGCACCCAAACCCCGACAAGTGGTGCCCTCTCTGAGGCAAAGCGTAGTCGAAAATCGCTTCCACGAAGACTCCGGTTAAAGGCAACATATCGGAAGTGGCTCGGAAACAGACATTGAGAGGTGAGGTATAACGGCCCGGTTTATCCAGGATTTCGCTGCAGTAGCGCGAATCCACCGCTTGCCCAAAGTAGTGTAAATAGAAATTGCGCGCGTGTATTTTGCCCCAAGGGGTCCCCGGGTAGAGCGGCAAGGAGTTTAGTGTAAGCCTACGGGCAGGGTAAGGTCTTCCCTAAAGCCTACGGGTGGGAAGGGTTCTGGCAAAAGCCTACGGGTGCCAGGGTTTTCGGTCAAAGCCTACGGGTAGGGCCGGTGTCTCCCGAAAAAGCCTACGGGTGGGAGGGAAAGGTTTTCTGGCTAAAGCCTACGGGTGCCAGGTTTTTCGGTCAAAGCCTACGGGTAGGGCCGGTAGCCCCTAGTAGAAGCCCACGGGTGGGGGCGGAGGTTTTCTGGCTAAAGCCTACGGGTGCCAGGTTTTTCGGTTAAAGCCTACGGGTAGAACCGGTGTCCCCTAGTAGAAGCCTACGGGTGGGGGAGGAAAAGTTTTTGAAAAGTGCTTAAAAAAATGGGCTCCTCACTCTCAACTGCTCAAGTTAAATTTTGTGAAGATTTATTGTACCTTTTGAAAAGAAATGGTCACCCTGTCTCTGAATCAGAAGTAGAGCTTTTAGTTAAAACTATTGGGGAAGTTTGCCCTTGGGTCCCTAGGGAGGGAACGAAAGATCTAGCTTCATGGGAAAGGATCGGGTTAGAATTTATGGCCAACCCGAAAATCGGAATTCCTGTACAATTAGTATGGAGCAAAGTAAGAAACTGCTTCCAACAAATCGCTCCAAGAAATGTTTTGCTTAATGGAACAGTGAATTTGGGAAATACTGCTTTTAATAGTGCCCCTGTTCTGCCGCTTGCGGTTGTGCCATTTTCGGCCCCCTCGCAGCAGCCAGTTCAGGCCCCGTTGTCGTACACGCACTCGCCCTTGTCCAATTTGTCATTGCCAGATTCATTGCCGCCTGTGCCGGTGCAGCAGACACCGTCGGCCTTCCAAGCCCCGCCGCGGACTGCCCCACCGCCAGTCGCTCAGCAGTCATCGCAGGCCTTTTACCAGCCAGCGATCTCAAGTCAGCAGCAGCCGCGGACCTCGCTCCAAGCAACGGTCCCGCTTCCTCCATCGCAAGCCGCGCTTTTGCCAGCGATCCAGCAGCAGCAGCAGCAAGCAGCCTTTTTGCCAGCAAACCCTGCTGCCCTGCAGGCCGCGCTCAAGCCAGCAGCTCCAGTTTTGCAGCAAGCTGATTTCCAATCAACAGCAATCCAAGCTTCAATGCAAGCAGCACAACAGCAATTTACCAACCCTTCAACACCTCCGATGCCAATGCAGATTCCAAGACAAGAACAAAGCCAAACAATGATGATCCAGATGCCAGGACTTGCAGTACAGAGCCAACAACCTTATGCTCCAACTTCAAGTCAGCCATCTTGTCTTCATCCAACTTCAAGTCAGCCATCTTGTCTTCATCCAACTTCAAGTCAGCCATCTTGTCTTCATAGTCAGCCATCTTCAAGGCACCCAGATGTCAAAGACTCTTTAGCACCATCTAGTGGCTCACCATTTGGAAAGCATCAAGAAGATTTAAACTCACTGATGCCACCTACAGATCCAACAGCAATGCAACCCATCTGCAGAACCCAAGCTTTGGAAGCAGCTTTGGGACAAATAGACTTTAGTGCTGATCCAATGCACATCTTTCCAGTGATTCGTGCCAATGGAGGACAACCTGCAAGATATCAAGCCATCCCTTTTGAAACACTACGTGAACTGCGAAAAGCCATACGCGAAAATGGACTTCAAGCTCCTTATACTAGAAGTTTACTTGAAGGACTGTCCACTAGTAGACTTCTGCCATCTGATTGGAAGTTGATTCTTCGCACCTTCCTGTCGCCTACAGATGCTCTTCTGTGCCTGCAAGAGTGGAAAGAAGTAGCCGCCAGACGTGCAACGCCACTCGCCACAGAAGATATGCTCACAGGATCAGGACATTACTCCAATCTCAATCAACAGCTAGCCATACCTGATGCTGCACTCGTCACCATAGCAGACATCGTAGTCAAAGCTTGGCGCAGATTACCCAATCGCACAGATGCTAGCTCAGTATCAGGGTTCGCTGCAGTTAGGCAAGGTCCAAAGGAGCCTTATGGGGACTTCGTGGATCGCCTGATTGTTGCAGTGGAACGCCAAATAGAAGATCGTCATGCCAGAAACATGCTGACAAAACAACTCGCCTTTGAAAATGCCAATGATGACTGCAAGAATGCCCTAACAGCAGTTGCAGCTCGCCCAGATGCCACATTGACTGAGATGCTACGCGTCTGCCAGAATGTTGGTACCCACTCCTACAAAGCACAACTCTTGGCAGCTGCGGTACAGATGCCACGTCAAGACAGCTCTACGCCAGTCAAGAAGTGCTATGGGTGTGGAGGCGATGGGCATTTCCGGTCGCAGTGCACAACAACGCCAAGGCCTTCTGCCAAGCCACCAGAGAGATGTCCCATCTGTCAAAAAGGATTTCATTGGGCGAATGATTGTCGCTTGAATCCACAAAACACATTACCTACCTCATCTCCAGTTCAGGGAAACGGTTCTGCGGGCCGCGCCCCGGCCCCGGTAAAACAATAGGGTGCAAGTTCAAGAACATCATGAAGGTCAACCATCCCAGAAAGGTGAACAACGCTACTCCTTATCCAGGTCATCAGGAAAAAGGAGTGATCCAGAGAGATATCTACTCTCCAGATGTCCAGAGAAAAGATGTGACCTCATCAAGCATTCAGGTTCCAGAGGTTTCATCATCTGCCTTACCTATTCAAAGGGTTCCAGTAGAGAATACAGCATTCAGTTCACCTTCTGCTGACCGCCCTTTAATTCCAGCTGATGTCACCCCTGCTTCACAGCAAGCAATCACAGTCAAGTCTCTGATCGCAGAATTGCCTTCAACGTTGAGAAGACATCCTACTGAAGTCAACCTTGCAACACCTGAGCTTTATTCACCTTCAAATCAAGGTCAGCCTATCGTTGAAGAACATTTGCCCTTGGTGAAACAGCAGTGTTCAAGTTGCAACCCAGCTGATGATCACTTTCCATGTGGCCAAAGAATACAAGTGAGTGAGCCAGCTCCCTCTTATGGAAGTTTAAACATCACTCCAGTTAACAATGTCCACACCTTTGTGTCACCTCCAGCTTTTAAGCTCAGCCCGCCACAACCAAGCAATTATCATGAACATCAACTTCGATTGCCTTGTGTCAAAGAAGAAGTTCCATCCTGCCAGTTTGATGCACAACTGACTGAATGCCAGCAGGTTCAACAGCATCAGCAACTTTTACCAACAGAGGAACCTCAAGTTTGCCAACTCAACGCCAAGCAGCTTCAGAGTTGCCAACTTCAGCAGTGCAAAAAGCCCGAAGCCAAAAAGATGTCTTCAGACACTGCCAACGAAGAACAAGAAGCTTCTTCTGTCCCAGGTATACCACTCTTCTTAACAGAGGACTGTTACTTTTCAAATCCATGGTTTGCTCAGCAATTGCCAACATCCATTCGTGGTCCATTCCCAGACACCTCAATTTGCCTTATCCTGCCTAGGATGGATCGCCTCCCTGCCACAGTCACACTGACTGCAGGCCTAGTTCGAATCACAGATTCATCGCAGTTGCTGATTCCAGGATTTTCAACTGTTCCTTGTGTCCTAACAAAAGGTTTGGAAATTGCCAGACTCTATTTGCTTACTTCCACACCTACAGCTCCTGTAGACTCTTTGCCTCCTCAGGCAGCAATGGCGCTAATCAAAATTACAGAAGAATGCCCTCATCTCGTCTTAGAAATGGGTGGACGAAAGATCAAGGGTCTTCTTGATACGGGCGCAGATGTCACAGTGATCGCCAGAAAGGATTGGCCTGACCAGTGGGCAACGACTGTCACCCAGGAAGTCTTCGGAGTCGGAGGTTTCGAACCCGCCCACCAGAGCGTGCATCCGATTACCTTCCAGTCAGACTCAGGCTCCATGGTGCAGCTCCGTCCACTTGTTATGGATGTGCCTATCACCCTTTGGGGTAGAGACTTATTGTCTAAAGCAAGAACTGTTGTCCATACGCATTTTTTGATGTGGGCCTTTGCATCAGCGCCAGTACATGCTCTTCCACTCACATGGAAGGAAGGACCCCCTGTATGGGTCGACCAATGGGCGCTGACGTCAGAAAAGCTCGCTGCAGCAAAGGCCCTAATCAAAGAGCTGCTACACCAGGATCGTGTGCAACCCTCTAATAGCCCTTGGAACACTCCAATCTTCGTCATCAAGAAGAAAAGTGGAAAATGGCGTTTACTTCAAGACCTGAGAAAGATCAACGAGAGAATTGTTCCAATGGGTCCCCTTCAATGTGGACTTCCTAACCCTAACCTCATTCCTAGAAACCATCAGCTTGCAATCATCGATCTCAAAGATTGTTTCTTTACTATCCCACTGGCACCTGCAGATCAAGAAAAGTTCGCTTTCACTCTACCTGTGTTTAATAACACCAGACCAGCTTCCAGATACTCTTGGAAGGTACTCCCTCAAGGAATGGTGAATTCACCGACTCTCTGCCAGAACTTTGTGGATAAAGCATTACAGCCTTTCAGAGCACAATATCCAGCCTTAGAAGTTTGTCATTACATGGATGACATCTTGATCCATGGAGAAAAGGTCTCAGAGCATCATATTGAGCATCTTACGCGCATCCTGAACTCTTTTGGGCTTTGTATTGCCCCAGAAAAGGTACAGCGCACTGCTCCATTTCATTACTTGGGTCACAAACTGCTTCAAGATACAGCCCTGCCAGAGATGCCGAGCATAGTCATCCCAGAATCCTTCACCTTGACACAACTGCAGCATCTCTTGGGACAGATAAACTGGGCTCGAAAGTCTCTAGCAGTTCCAACATCTGAACTCTCACCATTGTTTTCTGCTCTTAAGGGACATACATCTCCTTCGGATGTTATTCCGTGCACCTCTGAGATGCGTCTTGCTTTACAAGGAGTAAACACAAAGTTGCACCAGATAGCTGTAGATCGTGTGCCAACAGCTAACTGCACTCTTTCATGTGCCATCTTCACTACACCAAGATTGCCTACAGCAGCTTTATATGTTCCGGATACTTCCTCAAAAGTGGCAATCGTGGAGTGGATTCATCTTTCACACACGCCTCAAAGGAATGTGTACCCCAGTATGGACGCTGTTGCTGATCTCCTTGTTAAGTGCAGAGGCCGTGCAATTCGCCTGAGTGGAAATGATCTGCTTTCCATCTACCTTCCTTTCTCTCAAGAACAAGTGCTAACTTTGATTCAGTTTTCAGATAGTTTCCAGATTGCTATTGCTGATTTTGTCGGTTCATTCTTGTATAATCCTCCTAAGGACAAAAGATTCACTTTGTTGCAACAAGTAAACTATCACCTTTCATCCATGTTGGTGCTTCAACCTATTCCCACTGCAAAAACTCTGTTCACAGATGGCTCCTCTTCCTATGGTGTCCTTGCATGGCAGGAAGATGGGCAATGGAAGACTGTGTTTACAGAGAAACAACTTTCAGCACAAAGATCGGAACTGGCAGCAGTAATTCTCGCTTTTCAGACTTTCACTACAGAAGCGTTCAATCTCGTTGTAGATTCTCAGTATGTATATAGACTGTTATCATCGCTTCCAGTTGCTTATCTGTCTCCGTCCATGGACGAAAATCTCTTTAATTTGTTCGCGCAGCTTCAAGAACTATTACAGAGACGTTCATTTCCTTTTTTTGCTGCACACTTGCGCTCTCATTCTAACCTCCCAGGATTCCTGGTAGAAGGAAATGCAGTAGCAGACGCTGCCCTCAGGACTCTAGCTTTCTCCTTGTTCGACAATCCTGTGACAAGCCATGAAACTTTCCACCAATCAGCAAAGGTTCTACACAAGACCTTCAACATTCCAATGTCACAAGCAAGGGACATTATTTCATGCTGCCCTTTGTGCTCCAAGTCTCCTATCTGCTTGCCATTTGACGCTGTAAATCCTCGAGGCACAGAGGCGAATCAGCTGTGGCAGATGGATGTGACACATGTCCCAGCCCTTGCTCCAATGTCTAAGTTGCATGTCACAGTGGACACCTTTTCAGGTTTCATTTGGGCTACAGCACTGAAGGGAGAAACTACGAGGCACGTCATACAGCACTGCATGAGAACCTTTTCAGTTATGGGAAAACCTCAAGCCATTAAAACAGATAATGGCCCGGCCTATGCTTCTCAGGCCTTTAGTGACTTTTGTGCGCAATGGAATATTTCCCTATCCCACGGGATTCCGTTTAATTCGACAGGCCAAGCTCTCATTGAAAGGACACACCTCACTTTCAAAACTCTGCTCCATAAACAGACTGCAGGACGTCACCTTCCAGCCTCGGAGATCCCTTTGGCAGTTGCAAAGGTGCTGTTCACCTTAAATTTTCTTCTCTTTCCACATAACAAGCCTCATTCCCCAGTGGATCTCCACTTCAAGAAAGAGGAACAGCTTCCTCGACCTTTGGTCTCTTATCGCCTCTTGCCTGACATCGAATGGCAAGGACCAGTTCCACTCATCACTTGGGGTCGTGGGTATGCTGCAGTTGCCCTTGAAGAAAAGGCTGTTTGGGTGCCTGCCAGATGTGTGCGCCCTTGGAGAGCTAAGGAAACAAGTTGAGAATATCCACCTCGTTGTTTGACTGCACCAGTTTCCAGTGTCAAATGCAGCAACTTTTCAAAAGTGCTCAACTAACAGCACCAGTTGAATTCTGGGCAGTTTGCCTTACCCTCCTACTGCCTAGGCCTTTTGTTTGCCTCTGGGCAGCCCTCTGATTCCTGGCTGCCTGGATTTGTTCCAGTTACTCCCATACCTGCATTCACTAGCAGATCGCCCTGATTTGCTTGCTTAACCTCCTTTCTTCTACAGGTATCGTTGTTTCTTCAGAACTCGATGTTTCAGAACTTTCCTGAGCCCCATGAACTTTTCCTGAGTTCCAGGACTATTTCTTCTACATGGTCGTGTGTAGTCGGAGAAGAAGACGACCGGCAACTCATTCATCGTCTTCATCCTCCTCTCCAACACCATTTTGCAGTTCTAAACCTGTCTTGTACTTTATATTGTACTTGTAAAAATTGCATATTTGCCTTTGTATGCTTCTTGAAATATCCGCCTCGCATATTACATGTGTTTTCCATATAGCTTGATAATTAATGATATGGATGCTTATATACATGAAAACTTTTCTGAAATGGTTTCCATTTAGAGCGTCACAAATTTTGATGATATGGAAATGTTTACGTAAGGTCAAAACATTGTCTTTGTGCAGTTCTAGTCATAGACATATTCCTGCATTTATGTTTTATTTCAGTAATCTTAAATCTCCTCGTTGTGCTTACAAAAGTTGTAGTTCAAACTGTGGTAACATTTATATACCTTATTTGAAATATTTTTCTTGGTCAAAAAATTGGTCATTCTCGGATTTGTTCAAGATATATATGTCAAGTCTGGTGGCGTCCTACCCTTTTGGTACCCCTATTTTCTTTTAAAAAATCCCCCTCTATATGCTACCTTTGGCAGTAAACCAGGTTCCCAGCTTTTCCCTTCACTCTGTTTCCTGCTGTTGATGGGAGACCCTTATGTAGCTGGTTTAAATCCCATCTCGTTTCGCTGGAAACCCTTGCGTAGATGGTTTAAATCCTCATCCTGGCTGGGACACCTTTATGTAGGTAGCTTAAATCCCCTCTTGTGGCGAAAAACACTTGTACTTAGGTGGCTTAAATCCCCTCTCTGGAATCGGACCCTAGTTCCCCGTTACCTGTGGTTGCTGTGGTAAGTCCAGAATCTACCTTCCTGAAAGTTCCCTCGATTCTGTAGCCTCAGTGCCACAACCCTTTTCTGTTACCTTATCCATTTTTCTTCAGTTTTCCAAATAAAAATTAAAAAAAATGGGGGAGGGGTCTGGGTAGGCTATGTAGCCCCAGCTCTAGTTATACTTTAATTTTGGGTCCCGGATCGGGACCTCTCTTATGTTTGGGCAGTCGTTATCCGTTATTTTTAATTTTGGACCTGTATCAGGTCCTCTCTTGTGTTTGGGGAGTAATTTGTTGTTTTACGCTGCACACGAAAGTATACATGCTCATGAGGTGATTTGTTGTGTTACACTACATATTGAAGTATTTATATATGCCTAAAAGGTTTACAGTGTATCGGATCGATCACTTTTTATGTTCGGCTAGTGGTTTGTTATTTTCATGACTTTATTGCTACATTATTGTACAAGTATTTCCTCTTATGAAGGGGGTGGATGTTGATGGTTTTGCTGGTGTTTATATCACAGTTTTGATGTAGACTTTGGTGTGGACACTGTCGACATTGTCGACGTTCGCCTTTTCGTGTCGAGGTCTATATCAAAACAAATGCTAATGTTTGTGTCAGATAAATGCTTATTATATCTCTAACCTTCCTTTTTTATATAACTAAATCAAAATTAATTTAATTTAAAACAAAAAAAGAAAGATGATATGTCGGAATACGTTTCACGGATCCGCCATGGATTCATATTTATTTGGTTATTTTATGAGTTTTTCGAGGTCTATTTTTGGTATAACTGCGCGCAAAAGCGAAAGTGAAAGCATGAATGAATAGTGTGGTTCACTTATGAGATTAATCCGCCTTTATTTTATAGTTCCGGTCATGTTCAAAGTTGTTAATGAGCGTTAAACTTGCTTCCCGCCTTTTTGGAGGGCAGCAACAGTGATTTTATTGGTTAAAGCATTAATGATGATGTCACGTTTGTTCCATAATAAAAGGCAGAGGCACCCCGCTTAGGCAGTAGTTCGTTCATGTTCAGTTTGGGTTTTAGTTTAAGTCAAGTTTAGTTTAAGGGATTAGGAGCGGGCTGGACGGGTTGGATGGGTTTTTCCTTAGTTAGAGTTAGGTCGCGGAAGATCATTCGGTTTTAGTTTTAGATAGGTTCTTTTAGGTTAGCCTAGGGTTAGGCCCGCGGAAGATATTTCGGTTTTAGTTTATTTAGTTAGCCTCGCGGAAGATTGGGCGCGCAGGGACTTTAAGCTTAGGAGAACTTAGCTTAGGGGACGAGCCTATGCGGGTTCTGCCGAAGCCACTAAAGATACAACCGGTGTCTGTCTTCCTTTGGGGTTAAAGGGGGGAGTAAAGTAAAATTTTTAATTTCTTTAAACTGGTCCGCCTATTCAGAGTCAGGGTATATATTTTATTTCACGAGGCAACCGTTCATTAAAGAAGGCAATTAGGAACTCACACTTCATCGGAGTCATCAATTGGCTTACTCAACATCCTTCAGACTGTGAGGCTTGGCCGGCGACCGTGCTCAAAAGCACGCGGAACGCTGGCCGCTTTCCCCGCAACTGGTACCTCGTGCATAACCAGTCCAAGGCCGTGCACGAGGAGCTCCAGCACCCAAACCCCGACACTCCAGGCATGGATGCAGGAAACCCCAGTGTAGACAATAATGATCTAGATAGCCTGCTGGTTTTCTTCAGTATAGGGCATCTTCCTAAATTCCTAAAAATGAAGACACTGGGTGATTAGAATCACAAATGAACCCTTTTTTATATACAATACTGTTGTTTTTATATACAATACTGTTTTGATTTGTTCGTTCATTCAGACTTTATTGGCATAATTTAGGCAATTAAATCATAAAAGTGAGAGATAATAATAATAACAAATAAATAAAATAATGGTAATTCAGACATATTAAATGCATAAAACATATAAAAGATTCGGTAGCCACCATTAAGTAAAAATTAAGTAATTTTAAATTTGACTTTTAAAATCTCGACTAAATATCCTGAAACCATCTCAGTATATCGTCCCTCAACAGATATTGGATCACAAATTCTTTGAAAATAGATACCTTAAGTACAATGGGGGGTTTGGGGGGGGCTCAAAGGACCTCAAAGCAGAATCAGTGTATTAAATTCAGCAAAAGGTACAATTAATATGCAGTAAAATGCAACCAATAAATCATCAGTTAGAACTACAGCATATAAGGACAAGAATAAAATACAGCCTTTCCAAGCGTAAATGTTTAAAGAGTGCTCTCACAACATCAAACACCATTGAGGACTAGAAACATGAGAGCCAACTCCCTCTCCCCTTCCCCACTCTATACTTAAAGTAACAGAATATTAGTACCACCACATTCTAACTATTCAGGGCAAATAAGATATCAATGTAAATAATTGCTTGGAAAACTACCTTTTTTTAAAAAATGGATCATATCCCATCTTAAGAGTTTCCAATATACAGCTTACGGTAACCACACAATGTTTATGCACTCATTTATTCAATGTTGTACTTTGTGTCATGTTGCTACTTCAATCATTGCTGCATGCACACAAATGTCTGGGGGGAAATGGAATGTGTCCATTTCTTAACATGGGTCATTTTTAATACTGAGCGCCAAATGAAAGCTAAACTTGATTTTCATATGAAGAGCACACATTTCAGAGTGAGATGTTAACTGAAAGCCAGTGCAATGTAATGGACTGGATGTCAGACTTGGGCTTAGGTGAGCTAGGATCAAATTCCCTGTCAGTCAAGAAACCCAGTGGTTCATTTTTTGGACTGGTCATCCCTTCCAAGCCTAACTTATCTCACAGTATTTCCGTGAGGGAGAATGGGCTGGAGGTAAACAGTGAGCACAGGAACATACATAACTGTCTAAAACTGAGTCAGGCCATTGGTACATCAAGTTCAGTATTGTTTACACTGCCTGGCAGCAGCTCTCCAGGGTTTTGTATAAGGGACATTTCCAACCTATGTGGAGAAGCCTTTGGGGATTGAACCTGGGACCTTCTGCAGGCAAAGATGTTCTACCACTAATCTACAGACCATTGTCCTATGATGTCTTTGGGGCAAAAGTCCAGGGCTCCCAAACACAGCAGGCCTGGGCCACCAAATTTTGAAGTGAAATAGATGCACACCGTCATTAAATAAGGGAATCCCATGAAGTACAGAGTCTAGATTTCCCTAATTGCGCCACTGGATGCAATCCATGGCTATCTCCCAGGAGAAAGAGTATGATGAAAAAGCAATGAATAGTGAATCTGAAAACAAAATGCCCAACTTTTTACCTCTTATTTAGGCTGTTGTAAATCTAAATAAGGAACGTCACAGCTTCAGAACTTGATACTAACCATTTTGCTTGGTCGTAACCACTTGCTTTCTGCCATTGTTGCTAAACGAATTTTGGCTTGGTGACATTTTGTGCAATGGTTCCTATAATTCCAAAATATACCATTTGACTGCATTCCAGGGTTAATGCTTCCCCAGGCACTCAGGTCTCTCTACAAACATAAAAAAATTACATCTTGGCTGCAGTTTGCTTCATCCAGTATTGATTTCGTATGTGTTCAGACATATGTTTTATACATTATAGAGAGAAATAACCACTTTTCTATCCATGCTCTCGCTCCCTTGGTATTGTCAGCTCTTGGTGAAATGTCCCTCTACACATGGAGGAAGAAAAGGTTAAGCAATTACAAATACATTAATTTTAAAAGCAAAACGATGAAGCACATGGGAAAGTGGGTGGGGGAGGGGGAAAGGATGGATGACCGACAGGATATAATATACTAAGCACACTGGATGGTGAATGAACAGACTCCGTTTTGTTTGGGAATTGGCCCAGCAATAATGACCAGACGAGGGACGCATTTTGAGGAGAGAAAAGGCATATGAAGCGAAATAAATTTGCAAAACAGCAACGGGATTTCCTTTGCCGCAGCTGCGAGCTATTACCAGCGCCAGTAAATCATTCAAGGGTTGCTTTTAAAAGTGCAAACTGACAGTCTGCTGGGAATAAGTTTTAGGAATTTTTGCAATTCATCATCTTTGCTTGGAAGTTAGCAAGAGCATCCATGGCCAAATTAAAAGATGCTTTCTAATCCCCAAGTCTACTCCCTCCCTCCCTCTCTTCCTTTCTTTCTCCAAATAATTAAGAAACACATACTGCATTTTATCTGAAGAAGCCGTGTGGAGGCCCTTGAAGCATATTTTCCATTCGAATGAAAATGCTTTGTCATGGGAACCCAGGTCTAATCTTCTGCTCACAGACAAATGTGTGTCATCATTGATGGAAGACCAATCATCTGTTTAGGTGAGAAATAATAACTTCTCCAAGATTGGCTGCTTCAGGATATGTCTATCCAATAAAGGTGAACATTGGGAGATCCAAGGCAGATAAAAGCAGATATTTCTTTGTGCAGTTTTTAGGTGAACTGCAGAATCTGCTTCCATAAAATGTAATGATGGCCACCAACTTGGATGTCTTTAAAAGAGGACCCCACAAATTCAGAATGTGAGGCTATCAACAGCTACCTCTGTTGATAGTGTGAGGCTATCAAGCAGTCTGCCTCTGAACACTAGATGCTAAGAATCACAAGTGAGAGAGCTGCAGTTTCAGTCACATCCTGACTGCAAGCTTCCTCATAGGCATCTGCTTTTGAGAACAGGATTCTGGACCATTGGCCTGATCCAACAGAGCTCTTCTTATGTTCACAGTTGATGAAGCCCTGGGCTATATGTCCTCTAATGAGCTGCCTCCTTGGTCACTGGGCCTGGGCAGCCTTGCCTAGCTTCAATGGCTGTGCCCCAAGAAGCGCTTATTGGTATAGGAACTCAAGAGTATCTGACGAGAGCCATGTGGCTGAGCTGCAGGGGTCAGCTCAAACCTCTTCACACTGAGCTTCTCAGGTAGGCTGGGGGAGAACAATAGGCTTGATTACTTATTTCATTCCAAGCTAAATGAAGTGGCATAGCTAAGCTTGGCAGGACAGCATACTTTGTGGAATTAACCACTTCATGCTTTCATACCCAGCTTGAGAAGTTAACCAGAGGCATGCAATGTGGATGCTGTGGGAAAACAGAATGCGGTGCTCAGTGGTTCATTTGACCCATCCAGTAGGGCTTTTCTTAGGTGTAGTGGCTGGGGAGACCCGGCCAGATGGGCGGGGTATAAATAATAAATTATTATTAAATTATTATTATTATTAGTGATACTTTTAAGGAAAATATACGCTCTCCAGGTTCCACCCCTAGCTGCAGTCAATGCTGTCCCCATCGGTCCAACCACTGCATTTTTCTGGGGAGATGCAGGGGGACGCGTATCCCTAAACATTTTGTGTTGCCCCAACTGACCGATGGACCGACATGCCAGCTGTCTCCACAGTAGCAGTGAGGACTGGAACTCCATCATTCTTCCTGCCGGTGCCTGGGGCGGATCTGTGAGAGATTCCTGTCTAAAACCCTGAGAAGCTTTCACCATTCTGTGTAGGCAATATTGAGCTAGATGGACTCTGTATAGCTTACTGTGTTCCTAAATATATCCCTTCTCTGGGCTCACCCCACATCTCAATGCAGGATCTGAACCTCCCCATGTTCTCACGTGGGGGTCACAATGGGGGGTGGAAAAATGTAATCAGCAAATGGCTTTATTTCTCTGTTTTGAAACTTATTCTCCAAGCAGTGTACAATATAACAATAAAAACCAAAACAGATAAAGCCAGCTAAGCCAATTAAAACAGGAAAATCAAAATACAAAATGACATATAAACTGTGGCAGCAGAACTGGGACATCAAGAGACAAAACCCATTTTTATAAATAGAAAAACTTCAGCCTGCCTGTAAAATGAAGAGAGGAACAATCTAAAAGCAAGCCTCCTCTTGTGGATTATAATGGCTATGGAGGTTCATATAGATATATCAGATTTATGAATCACTTTCCAAACCTCCCAAAGCAATTAGCAAAACATATATAAAAACAATTTCAAAGCCAGTACAAATACAGACTTAAAAGGAAAAGGGAGGCTTTCAATAGGTGTCTAAAAGACTGTAAGGCAGCCTTTGTCTTATTTGTAATGGGGGGGGGGGGTTCCAAAGGGTTAGGTGCCACCATACTAAGGGTCTGATTCCTAAAACAGGTAGAATGCACCTCCTGTAGGAGGCCCTCTTCTGCAGAGCACTGTGATAAATGAGTATGTTGGTTGCCATCCATCTGTCTTAGGAGTCAATGGAGGAGTGCTCCTTCAGGGGTGGTCAAACTGTTGGAAGGTTGCAGCTCCTGTTGTGTCTGTAGAGACCGATACAGGAGAAACATGTTTTGTTGCAGCTGGGGAAGATGAAGGCATCAGGTTGTGTTGATGCAGGTGTACTATACCATTTCTTCTTTCTGTGCTCCTCTCAGCGATAATTCATGTTCTGGTCTATACTATGGTTACTTAACCTGGCTGGCTATCTCCAGGTGCTGTGATGGATGTTGCCAGCCTCCATGTCATGTTTGCAGGCATCTTTGTAAGGGAGAGTAGCTATGTCAATGGGCCTGCTAGCTGAAGCCACTTTTCTACACAGCACATCCTTGGGGATCTTGCTATCTTACATTCTGCGGACATGACCAAGCTAACATTGACATCACTGAGAAAGAAATGCAAACATGCTGGGAATGGGCTTGGAAGAGCACATTGTTATTGCAGACTCTGTCCTGCCATGTGATGCCCAAAATCTTCCTGACACAGCACATGTGGAAGGTATTGAGGTGTCGCTCCTGTCAGGTGTAAGTTGCCCACAACTCACTTCCATAAAGCAGTGTGTTCAACACACAAGCCTGATAGACCTTCATCCTGGTATTGGTCGTTATCATCACATTCTCCCATACCCTGTTGGAGATGCTTGTCCATCTCAGCATCCATGGAAAGGCTCTTGGTTACGGTGGAGCCCAGGTAGACCAAATCATCTGCACCCCAAGTGTGTAGTCACCAATGCTGATGCATGGAGTGCTGGTGACATCCTGACCCAAGACGTTAGTCTTCATCAGGCTAATGGCAAGGCTGAACTCCATGTAGGTTTAGACAAAACGGTTGATGAATTTCTATAGAGCTTCTTTGGAGTGTGCTTTTGTCACCTGCTATGTCAGTGACTATGTTTTCCTGTGAGTACATTTCTTGATAGTGCTCTGCCCATCATTTCATCTGCTTGCTATGGTCTGTGATGATCTCTTCAGACAAAGCTTTCAGCGGTGCAGTTTTCCGGACTGTTGGTCCAATGGCTTTCTTCATACCTTTGTACATTTTGATAGTGTTGTCACTGTCAGTAGCAAGTTGAACACTCTAACACAGCTTTAGCAAGTAGTCTGGCAATTTGCTAGACATTGCTCCCTGCCTTTCTCAGTGCAGCAAGTGTCTTCTCACAGGGCACACATTTGTAGTTCACAGGAGCCTCACACTTTGCAGCAACAGGCTCCTTGTCCTTAATGCCAGTCTCAAACCAGTCATGAATCTGCTGCTCTCTTTTGCCAAAAGAGGGTATAGCTGTGTTGCAGGTTGCCTCTTTGATGTAGTTCACTCTTGCTTTGACACTGTCTCTGGGGCGTTTTAGTAGAGCTTGTTTGATGGAATCAGAGAAGTGTTCACAAAGTTCAGGTATCTCTGTTCTGGCAGTGTTAATTCATGGCTGCACTTTCTGCTTTGTGCTATGGGTCCTCTTTGGATGGAGAAGGATTTTGCTTGCCACCAGGGAGTGATCCATGCTACAATCAACTGTGTGGTTGCTTCATGTGACATGAACACAGTCCAGTGCCAATTGCCTGGTAACAATCAGGTCCAGCTGATGCCAGTGGCCTGATCTTGGATGTCTCCAGGACACTCAGTGTTTTGCCTTGGTAGAGAAGAACCTGTCTGTGATGCAGAGGCTGTGATACAAGCACAGCTTAAACAGTCTTTGTCCATTCTCATTCATGCTGCCAATACCAACGTGGCCTATGCACTTGTCCAATGTGTGCTGATCGTCCCCAACTCTGGCACTGGAATCTCTCTGCAGGACTAGGTGTTCACAGGCTGGGACCCTCCTGACAGCCTTGTCTAGTTTGTCAAATAATTGGTCCTTGTTCTATATGTCAGAACACATAGGGAGAGCATAAGCAATCAAGATGTTAACCAGACTGGAGGTAGTTGAGAGGTGAAGGGAAAGCAAGCATCCTGAATCCTTGGTCGGCTGTTCTATTACAGATAGAAGGGAGTTCCTCACCACAAAACCTATGCTGTGATTAGGTGGGTCTTCAGGATGCCCTCCTTGCCAGAAAAAGGTGTAGTTCTTCTCTTGAAGATTGTCATTCTGGTCTCCTGTAGAGTGGCAACATATATACAAAGGATATGATAATATTTTAGGTATCCTAGTTCTAAGGTTCCAGCACCTTGAACTTTGTCTGAAAGCTGATTGGAAGTCAGTCAATTTATTTCACTGCAGCTTAACATGGTGGCATTATTCTGCCCCCAACCAAAGCTTCCAGGCTCAGAGGCAGCCCCACATACTGTGCATTGTAGTAATCTAATATGGAGGTTATTGGCGCATGGACAACAATGGACAGGCTATCCCAGTCAAGCAATGGCCAAAGCTGTATTGCCAACCCAAGCTGGTAAAGGCACTCCTAGCCTTTGGGGTCACCTGAAGTCACACAGATTTGGTCATGAGTCTCTCTGTTCTTCTAGTGGAGGTGGTGGGATCAAGGTTAGATGTAGAAAGTTGAGTAAGAGGAAAGTGACTCCCAACATTTTTTCCCATCCTTTAGCAGTACTTGTTGAATGAGTGTTTTGTTCTTGCTTGGAATTTGAAAGACCAAAACGTATTTTGTGCTAAGAAACATTCCCTCATGTTAGCTAATGACCTTTAGAATATATTTTTTCATTCCATGATAGGACATACTTTTGTTTACTTGCTCATGGTATCTGGAATATTCTGCTTTGCAGTACTTCCTTCTAAGGATGCACAAATCTGTCAGTCTTTCTGTTTTTCATTTTTCTAGTCTTAAATTCAGTTCACCACATTTCCACATCAGTTTGCAATAATAACAATAAAAGTCCTCACAAAATTTTGTCTGAATTTTAGTGTACATTTCTTTTTCTTTTTTATATAATTTTATTAATTTTTTATACAAATCCAATAAAAGCCACATTGTCACATTACCAAATTACAACCCAATTAAAAACAGAGCCAATTATTTAAAAAACTTCCCATGCACTGGGTTTCAGGATGTGAAGTTCTTATTTCTTCCTGGTTTCCCAATCTTGATTAATCCATTTACAACAGTTCCTATCTTAATCCTTTGTTTTACAGACACTGGTTTCTTGACTTTCATTCGTAGTTACAAATTTATTAACTTTGATCTCTGCAAAAGGAGTTTGTGTCCAATATGTTTCCTGTGTGAGATATAAATTTTCTATCCATTTTTTCATTTTTCCTGTGTTTCAGTTAACATGTCATTTCAGGCAGAACAAATAAGAACAAATTTCTGCTCACTTCCTAGACCACAACCAATCTCTTTATGTTGGCCACTTGCTTTATTTGCTATGATTTGCTGTCCTTCCCATGCAAGACAATTCCTCTAACCTTGTAGCATATATTATGCACCATATAAATTGCAAAATATGTCAGATTCTCTCCATACACACCACATCCTTACCCCAAGTTCAGCTTCTCATTTATTGTGGAGGTCTAATCCTTTTCGCTTGCTGGGTTGGAGCAGATGACATGAACTTTCCCTCTGTTAATTCTGGAATTCGATGATCTTTGCCTTTCATATTTGTTTATAACCTGTGCTTCCTGAGAAGTAAAGCTCCCCACCCCAACCCACCAGCAAAACTTCTAATAATCTGTTTATCCATACCCTCCAACATTCCACAGAGGAAAATCAGGATGCATGCAGGAGCCAGCTGACTTGTGCAAGAGCATGCCCCTCCCCCCCACCATGCAAGTCTTTGCTGTTATAGCCACACAGTTTTCCACGACACCTTCTGCTTTTAACAGAAGAATGAGACAAAAACCACAGAGAGCTCTTCAGTTCCGTCAACTTCATTAAATACAAAAGCACTCTTACAAAAAGAAGAAAATCCACCAAAGCAGAAACCTAAAATTCATTTTCTGCCTTGTGGATAATTTCTTCCCTACAAGTTCCATTATTTAATTAAGTACACAAGGATTTTTAAAGTGGAAGAGGCAAAAAGGGGAAGTTTTCCCCTCCGTTGACCATTTTTTGTGTGCTATGCAGTCAGAAGAAAAGGAGTGAAAGGCACCATGCACACATCCATGCACATGTATGCACACCCAGGTCCCCCCAGCCTCCTCCTGTGTCTAGGGATACTGTTCTCTCTCCCTCTTAACAACTCCACTAATGGTTACCACTTCCCCTCATCTTGCCTTCTTGCTTGCACTAACTACCACCTGCTTTCAATTCTCCGCCCTCTCTTTTTCTGCTTCCCACCACCTGATGCTCCCACCACACTGCCGCCTTCACCCTCCAGCACTTAAGTTGCTGCTTCCCAAAAAATTTTGAGTGGGGAACGCACAGGGTTTCAGAACCATAGACCCAAACAAGGGATTCCTACGCGGTCAACCATAGAGGGGATGGGGAAAGAGAGCATGTATCCAATCAGAAGCTGGGGTGGCTTCTATAATTCTGGGGTGGTTAAAGTGGGATGGTTGAGGGGTTTGTTTTATCTGGCCAGTGTTGTTCAATTACCTGGAAGAAAAAGAAGTGACAGTAACTAAACTGGCTAAACATGGGATAATTGGCACATATCCATAAATATTAGCATTCATAAACTTTCCAGGGACAAAATGGAAGGCCAATATGTGAAACCAACAACTCAGTTGCCTTGAATGGAACTAGGTTTCATGCCAGGGTTATGAATACTGATAGTGCAGGAAGATCAAGGCCACTTTCAGACTATTTATTGACCATTCATGCTAATTGGTTTGTACAGCATTTACAATGAGGCTATATGTTGTCAGCTGTTTATTAATCATTCATTCTGATATGTTTCAGGGAAGTTATACCAATCTCATGCCAAGTAACTGTTATCCCAGCGCACTGTCCGTTACTGCAAAAAGTCCGATTTTCATTTTTATTTTTGAAAGTGGAATTGTTAGCACAAGAACATTAAATCCACTTAACTGTGGAACCTGAAGTTGCTGATATGTCCACAGAATAGCAGCAGTCTGGAAGTGCCCCCAAAATCTTTCTTCCACTAAACCAAAACACCCCAAGTTTTCAGATTACCCCATCAATTTGAAAGGTGCTCCTACTCCAATATATCAGGAAAGATTCTATATGAGAAGCTGATCTGAAGTCTTCCACTAAAATAGAAGCATCAAACAGATGTGTGTGTTTATCTGTGGTATCAAAGAAATCTAGCTCCCCATGTCTCAACCCCCCCTGCTGTTTTTCTTAGGATGTGCTGCTGCATAGGGTAAGGGTCTTTCTGTGTATAGAGAGGATCTGAGATACTTTATAATTTATATAGTATGAACATACCGCTGAGTAAGAGGAATTTTTGGCATGAAAAAGTCAGGAAGAAGCAGCTCATTAAGCAGGACCTAACTTTGAACACCCCCCCTCACTCCCCCCCCCAAAAAACCAAAACAAAGGAAAACAGAGAAATAGAAAAAGGAAGATTGTATGAAGCTTGCCTGCCTTGGAGGTTTAATCCCAAAGCATTTGGGTATAATTAATGAGTAAGTGTGTGTGTGAATGAATGAGTGAGTGAATGTAAGGCAAGTGATTAACAGCATAAAAACGAAACCATGTTGTAGATAGCATCTTGTTGTCATGACTAATGGGGGAGGTCCTGTTCCCACGTTTTCACTGCTGGAAAACCATGAATTTAAAATGGGGGGTGAAAATATCTCTTTACTGACAATATCTAAAGGTTTGGAAAAGACTGCCACATATTGACTTAGTTAAAATTACCATAGTTTCCATGTATAAGACTATTTCTTTCTTTAAAAATCATGTTAAAAAGTGGGGGTTGTCTTATACATGGGTAGTGCATAGGGTGGACATTTGACTGGTTGCTGGTGAGGCTGTCAGCGGCTATTGTGCGTGTTATTGGTTGCTGTGCCAATGGGTGGTGTTGATCGGCTGACGGGAGGTGGATTTAGCGGTGCGTGCAGGTGAGCGATTTTTTGCAATCCCCCCTATAAAAAGCTCAACAACCCTGGGTAATCCTCTCCCAAAGGCTCAACAACTCTGTACCATCTCCCCCCATTTTCTTAAAATTGAGTCCCCCCAAACAGGTGTCTTATAGATGGAAAAGTATGGTAGGTTATATGGAAGAAAAAGGAAGGGTATTAAATTGGCCCAATTTGCATATGTTTGAAAGACCACTGCAGACCACCTTGGGTGTTAAGATTGGCAGAGGGGGTCTCTTGGTTGTCCCACCTCACTCAGATGTTCCCAGACTGGTGGCCTGGGAGAGAGGCATTTTCTGTGGTAGTCTCTAGGCTTTGGAGATGCACCTGGCACCTTCATATACAGAAGACACTCCTCTTTATCCTGGCTTTTGATATTGTGTGTGTGTGTGTGCGTGCGCGCATCTCCCACCCTATTATTGTGATCATGAATTGTTTTAACTGATTTTAATATTGTCTTCCTGCATTGTTGTAACCTGCCTTAAGAACCTTAAGGTTGAACAGTGGGTAAGACACCACCACCACCATCATTGATGTCAGAAGGCATTGTTCCTGTCCCTGTAGTCATTGCATGCAGTACTGTTTCCATTCTGCTGCTGTTCATGTTTTGGGAGGGAAAACTGTGTTATTCATCTCGCTGTCATCTGTGGCAAAATTATGTAACATAACGTAATATATGTAACTAATTACATAAGGCATGTAAGCTACATTGCCCTTGCATTATTCCATCCCATTTGTTTTAATGAAAAAGAAACACAATGCAAATAGGTGTGTGTGTGCGCGATCAATTACATATTAAATCAAAAGCAGTGAATACCAATTGTAATTGCCAGATTGATTTCCATTCCGACAAAGGATGAATAATCAAATGTTGACAATTACCCCATTTCTGTTTTTGTTTATATTTCCCAACATGCCTAATCACCATCTAATAATAATAATGATAATAATAATAATAGCTGCTGAATGGGTGATGTGTAGCTTGAACCTGAGAAACAGGTACTCCTTTGGGCACCAGGTGATGATTAGATGAAACATTGCTTAAAGCCCATTGAGGATATCCTATTAAATGCTCCATGCTCTCTCTCTCATGAGAGTCAAGCACAGAGTTCTAATATAAAAAGACAGAAAAGACAGGTAAATACTCCCAGTTTCAAAGATAAGCATCTGTTAAAAGAGCACACCAGCTTTGCAATTGTTTTGTAACTTGCCTTTTCTGCAATCTGCAAGCACGCAAAGACAAGAGGAGGGGAATAAATGTGGATGCTGATGGCAGAAACAGATGTTATCTCACATAATGAAGCACAGGGGCCTAATTTGTTGCTGTTTCCCACCAGGAGGGTTGTCCATGGAGCATCTCGCTAAATCTATGTTGCATTGGCACCTATGTCCTGCTGAAATTGGCATTGCACCTTGCAAGCGGGCATCCAGCCACTCTAACAGATGGCATCAGAGGAGATATACTCAGGATGCTTACGTGCTGAAGGAAGCCAGTTCCCGAAAACAAACAAAAGGAAAACAAAGAGTCTAGATCTATAGGTTTGAATTCTAAGGGTTTTCCAGCTTACGGTACATTCAACTGCAGATTTTAAAACAAGGGCATGCCCAAGCTGTATACAGAAAGCTTAACTATCTGTAACCATGATGGTGTATGTGGTTTTTTTGTTTTTTTGTTTTACTTAAAACAAAAACAAAAGTAGTTCAGTTTGCATCTATGCTTAGTTTTTTAAAAAAAAAAAAATATTATGAAGGAAAGCATGGCTTAAAATTTAAATTATACTCATTTTTTGAATGGCAAAGGTTCTTTCAATTCCTCTTGGGTTCCTGTTTGCCTTAAAGGATTCCCAGTACAGGACTTCCAATACCTCAAGCAATAACCAACTACTGGTTATCTATCACCACCATATAAATAAATTTCCAAAAATGTGTATATTAGGCAAAATTGCCTACAAAGGTGCATATTAGGAGCAATGCTGACAAATTTTCATGAGAGCTTTTTAAAAAATAGCAAACTGAAATGCAGAGAGAGCTGAGCTTAAGAAAAATGAGAAGCTGAGAGCAACCAAACTCAGATTCTCTCATCCTTTTAAGTCAACCTTAAAAGTAAGCCTTTTAAGAAAACACACAAGCGCGCGCACACATACATACACACGCACACACATTATTGGTGCCCAGTGCCAAATGGTGAGGCGGCCACCACTGCAGTCTGATTCCAGAGCATTAGGTAGCAGGAGGCCCACTTTACTGAGGCCTCCTCATGTTGGAACTGACCTGCTTAGGCAGGTTCATATCAGAGGAAATTCCCTCTTGCTTACTCTGCTCCCAAGTCATTTGTTACTATTATATTTATAAAATTTCTATACTGCCCTTCACCCAAGGATCACAGGAACGAACGAATACAATATATATACCTTCACAGTTTAAAATGCCATAGATTGTTTAATTAGCCAAAAACCTGGGAGAAGAGGAATGTTACTACTTGGCACCTTAAGGTCCGAAGCTGCTCTTTCAATGGTAGCCAGTCAGGCATGCCAACTCTATGGGGCTGAGGCCTCTCCACCTGACTTGGTATAAGGTGTCAGTCTACAGTATCTTCCTATGCTTCCTAACTATACAGCTTAGTGATGTGGCCACTGGCTCTTAGGAGCAAAGGAGAGGCTTTAATTTAGATTCACCCCCCTCTCTGTTGCTTGTGGTTGATAGCTGGATCCAGGCAGGAAGAAGTAGAAGCCTAGCCTTGACCCTAATAATGTTCTCATGCCTGTTTGACTGCAGTCAGAAATAAATGATGAGCTCACCATAGGAAGCTGAAATGTGTTGAGGTACATAATCTCAAGATCCACATAGACCCTGACGACAGTTGGATATGCTTCCAGAGTTGAAACCATGTGGGAAATCATGCTGGTCACATCCCTGGGGCTTCCATATCAAGTGGCTTTCTTAAGAAGGGATGGAAAATTTCAGAATCAGGGAGCCTCCCCAGGACCCAAACCTCTGGAGCCGTTCTTCCCATCTGGCCTGCTTTGCATCCTTCTCAAGTGTTTTTGCCTGCCTGGAATGTGCCCTTGAACTGAAGCTGTGATAGCTCTGTCAGTAGAGCATGAGACTCTGAATCTCAGGGTCATGGGTTCGAGCCCCACGTTGGGTGAAAGACTCCTGCAATGCAGGGGAGTGGACTATGTGAGCCTTGTGGTCCCTTCCAAATCTACAACTCCATGATTCTTTGATTCCATTCTAACTTTGACTAGGCTTCTTACTTGCCTGCACAGAGGCAAGTGGCTTCTCCCACCACTGTCATGTGGCCCAGAAGCTTGCCCTGAAGGCAATGTGGCCCTTGGGCTGGAAAACATTCCTCACCCCTGTTTTAAAGGAATGAAATAAAAGCCAAACTCTGGATCAAAGATAACTTCAGAAGCAGAACAACAGGACTATCACCAGATGAGCAACAATTTCATCCCAGCCTCTTTGTTTCCTCAGATTTTTTTTTTAAAGCAAAAACCCCCTCTGTATAATGAGCACACTCCACACAAGCTGTGCAGAGCAAGAACTGATTCCAAGGAGGTACAGAGACCAGCAATAAAAAATGAAAGGGGGGGGGGAAGAGAGAATGAGAGGGAAAATGCCCCCAAACCTTCAAGCATGGACTTTGTGACATCTGCCATAGCATTGTTATCCAACACCATAATTTTTTTTGTGTCACAAATCTATAATAGTCTCAACTTTTATTTGTGAAATATCAGTCTGTCGGCAGCATCTCAGAGCTGGCAGGCGAGGACTGACAGATGCTTCGATTTCGCCTCATCTTCAGCTTAATGTGGCTCTCTCATTACACCAGCTCGAGCTGGGGAAATTATTCCTTCGCATTGGAAAGCCGACGTGCAGCCATCTGTCTCTGCGTGGTTATCAAAACTAATATGGTAATGTGGAAAAATTAAGGTCTTAAATGATACCTGGCAACTACCAAAAGATGCTATAGGACAAGGGGAACACCTAAACCTCAAAGCCTCCCTGAATCATGGAAGGTGTTGTATGAGCCTTCCCAATATTTAACCAAAGGTGGAAAAGGAGTAGGGCAAACATGCATCCTCACTTGCTTCCAAACAGAAGACTCTCCTTGGTATTCTCTGATGGAAGGGCTTCCTAAATAGAGCACCAGTATGCAGTAGTAATTAGAGAGTCAGGCTGGGACCTGGGAGACCAGGGTTAAAGTCAACATTCAGCCATGAAGCTCACTTGAACTTGAGCTTGGGCTAGATTCACTACTTTCCAGAGTACCCTACCTCATGGTGTTGCTGTGAAGATAGAGTTGGGTGGGAGGAGAACAATGTGTCCCACCTTGAATTCTTTAGAGGAAAGGGGGGATAGAAATGAATTGAATAAATAAATAAATAACCTTAAGGAAAGAGAGTGAAGAGGAGTGTGTCTGTTTGAGGTTGCCCATCAACAGCACTTGAGCTGCACACTGAAGAGGACCAGGCACAGATCTACTGATCACAGCCTGCCTCACATAGTGAGAATTGCATTTATGTTTACATTATAGTATACCTCTTGTAATGTATACTTTAACATATGCATTTTTATGTAATCTGGTGTCCTCTTTTTGGGGTGAAAGTAAGCACAATTAGAGCACCTCCACCCTGTCAGCATTTGTGAGACGGAATCAAGCATCTAGCAGGAAATTTCAGTTTGCACCATTAACATGGATTCAGGAGCTGGGTTGCTCATGTGCAGCAAATCCACTTTAAAAAAGAAACAGCACTTTCTATGATTAGGAAAGTATTGGGAAATGCATTGAAACAGAGGTGCCAACTGGAAGAAAATATGGGGGTCAGGTAATCCGCACCCTACATGATGCGGCGCATGCACACTATTTAAATGACAATGCCCATCAATGTGGTGGTGTTGGTGTTCCCCTCAAATATTTTATTGGGGGGCGAAGACCCCTTGGCCCCTAGGAGTTGGCTCCTATGCATTGAAAGATGTGGAATAAACGGATGATTAACATGAAGGCACATAAACACCCCACAAGCAACTCAGGAGGAATACTCATTGCATAATCTCCCCAGGGCAAACAAATCAGAACAAATGCTCAGTAAAGACAATCTAACCACCACATAAGCTTTGTGTAAGCAATTCAAGATGAATGCTCAATAAGCAGATTGTCTGGAGCAGTCCTTCATGAAATGGCATGATGATCAGGTTGGCTACTCAATGGCAGGCCCATTCATTGCTTGCTGCTGTTCAGCCTAATGTATCAGGCTGTAGTCAGCTCATGCTTTTCAAATAAAATAAGTTAGTCCACAAGACAAAAATGTGGTGTCCTTAGTTTATAAATAAACTCCTTAAATGGCTAGAGTACTAGAGGTCACCTTGACCACAGCACTTCCTTATCCGTTCTGCATATTCTGGGAACTCATGTCATCTAGCCCTTGTCTAAAATTGTTGTTATTTTCCAAAGCATAGCTTTGCATTGGGAACATATTCATACTAGATTGGAATATCTTATAACTCATGTCTGCTACTATTTGTTTTGACAAGCAATATCTCTCCAGTTTTCCCCAGTCCTGCAAGGTAATTAGAACTGGAAATGCCATGGGAAGAATTCAGAACTTTGTACAGGCATAGAATGTTCTGTCACTGAACTATGGCATTCCTTAAAGATGACTGTAAAGTCAGCAAATCTCTTATATGTATTTAGTGGAGGCAGTTCTGGAAGAGGAGGTGGCCAAATGGCAGTTGGCCCCCACTGAGCCAATGAAGGGGGCCTCACTGTCTCCTCACACCTTCAGATGTCAGGTGAGAATGGCTGTTGATGGCAGAAGCTCTGGGAGGGAAGTAGCCAAATGGCAACCACTGGCCCCAGGTGAACCTCTGTCTCAACGTTCCATCAGAAGCAGGCCATGTGGAAAGGAATGCTGTTGGAGACAGTACTGGTTGGATTCAAATAAATTGGATACTCGGAGTCCCTGGCAGGTGAGAAGACTCTGAAATGAATACTCTCTAAAGATAATCATGGTCTTGACAATTAATAGTCTGAGGTAGACAAGCAGAAGGTTAGACTTGAGCTTTGTTTCAAATGGGCACTGCCTGGATGGGTGTGGAAATACAAAAAAGGCAAGACAAGAAACCACATATTCTTCTCAAGACTGTACTTTCCACTGAAACACACACTCTGCCTTTTAGAGCATGCTGTAGTACTTGGCTGTCAGACTCTTGATCTCCATGGAAACTGTGGAGCTCTCATTAAAATACTTGGGCCATCCCCCCCCTCTCCTTTTTTCAGGAGAATTATTTGTTAGGCTATATAAATACCAAAAGGAATAGGGTGCGGGGGAGATAACCTGGTGAAACAAGGAATAATTCGGCTTTTAGACAATTGCAATCTAGCATTTATTTCCTCTTATCCTGGGAGATTTTCTTGTACCCTTCAACAAGATCATTGTAATATTTGCAAGTGGTTCCCCCCTCCTTTTCTTCTCCATCCCTTGCCTCCCCCACCTCCTCCCATCATTCCCTGTAATCCTGCTGAATCTTATTCTTACAAATCAAGCTGTTGGGCTTCCATGGACAGGGATATATCAGAAGCTCCAGGATGTCCATGTTGCCAGTCTTCCTGCTCACAAATAGCCACAACCACAAACAGTTGTTCATTGGAGATAATGGTGTTGCGTCATATGTTCCTCCTCTAGCGGATACCCTCCCACAGTTCCTTGTCTGGGGGTGGGCAGTGGCTGGGTTAAGTGTCAGGTCCCATACCTCATCCTGTAGCCTGCTGACCTCTCCAGTTCCTAGAGAGTCCTTGGCAGTACTATTTTTCTATTTTGAAAAAGTGGTACCATAACTTACCGCGAACCCTTATTCTCTTATAATAGCAATGGCGCCCACCTGAGAGGTGCCAGAACTGAGTTCCATCAGAACCTGGGAAAAAGGCCTGCTCCATAGGTGGCACAATGGGTCAGTGTGTCTAGCTGTTAACCAGAAATTGGTGGTTCAAGCCCTTGGTACCCCTTCCAACTCTATAATTCTATGGTTCTATCATTCTAACCTTCCCCCTACTGGGCTATGGCTCAACTGGAACACCAGTCAAATCTTCTCTGCCCCTCCCTTTCCCATCCTCCTCATTTATAAAGAACTCTGAAGCCCCAATGCAAACAAATGAGTTTCTCTTCAGCTGGTCTGTCTTATCAGGCCCCGCTGCAGGGAGGAGACATGGCAAGTTTTGTCTGGCTACAGGATTGTCCCCCTGTCATTCTGCACCAACATTTCTTTATCCTGCATTCATGCAGGAGAGACACACAGAGGGGCTGTGGGGAGGTCACTGGTGGTCCTTCACATAAGCCCCACTGCAAACAATCTGTCAAGAAGGAAAGGGCATCATAATCACCATACATAAAAGTGAGTATCTGGGTTTGTCTTGCAGCCCATGGAAGGTTATCCAGAAGGTGAATGTGCCCCTTGGGGTGAAAATTTTTCTGAATCATGTTCTAAACCACGGGGGGGGGGGGGGGAGAGCCAATACCCACAGCACTCCAGATGGATGGCAGAGGGTGGTGCCACGGCAGAGGGGGCAACTGTATAATTCCTGCAGCAGGGTTATTGTATAAGTGCTGTCCCTTAAACTGAAATTCTATTCCGTTTGCATTTAAAGGGGAACTTATCTCATCGGCACATCCCTAAACAAGATGCAAACTGAAACAGAGCCATCCTTTGAAAAGCTTACTTTTCCAAATGTGCAGTTACCTAGAAAACGAAATGCGTGCAAAATAAATAAATAAATAAGATTGGGCATTTTTTTGCACACACACATGCAAAATTGTGTACAATATATTAGCAGCCTTCCTTCTCTAAAATGCTGGCATGTTTTATGTGCATGTAAAAAGAAGAAGAAGAAGAAGAAGAAGAAGAAGAAGAAGAAGAAGAAGAAGAAGAAGAAGAAGAAAGGAAAATATGGAGATCTGAACTTAAGGTTGGAAAAATGAGAAGTGGAGAAGAAGCAAAATTGTTATATTCTCTCATCCTAAAATTGTTTCAAGGGGCATTGGTGGCGATGGTAGGCACCTAGTACTTCTGCAAAACAGAGAGCTGTCTCCTGCTTTTCATCCCTAGTTAGCCACTCATGTAAGCTCCTAAATTGAGTTGGAAATTTTCCTGCAAATTTGGGGTGGGTCTGGGGGGACATTCCACTGAAAGCTTTCAACTCAGCCTTAAATCCACCCAGAGCCCTGTTCTTGAACCCTTTTTATGTCTGACAGCTGCCTAGCCCTCAATTCTCTATTTTATATCTAGTCATAACTTATCTTCCTTTTAGCCCTTTAAAGGTTGAATTATTAAACAATAATGTTGACTTTTGCTGGATTTCTTTTGTTTTTAAATTAACGTATTTGAATATCAGCCTCCCAAACTCCCCACCGCCACCACTGCCTTTGTTTGACTGACTTCCTAACTTTTTAAAATAATAATGTCATTGAGACCTGCTACCTGGCATTGGGAACATCTAAGACAGAGAGGTCCAAGCAAAGAACATATTGAAGGGCTAAACTCAAGAGACATTTGAAAGGTTAAATCCACCAGAGAGATCCCTAGTTATGATGAAGGAAAATTCCAGAATCTGACCTTGATTAAAGCTGCCAGTCATGGTGTGCTTTCCATTGTCTCAGCTGCAAGGCAATGAAATAATAACAATAAAAAACACCCTTCATTCAAATCACTTATAGGCGGTTAGTTAAATAACTTTTTAAGGAACTAAACTGGCTGTTTGGGAAAGGCTGTTTAAACAGCTGTGGGCAACCTTGTACCCAATTAATAATATTTAAAACAAAAACAAAAAAAACACTTCATCTATATGGGAGAGGAGTGCAAAAACGGGAGATCCTGCATGAAGCTGCATGAATACTGAAATACCCCCAACCCCTGAAGCCTTTCTCTAGGTGTCCCTGTCTCCACACAGGGGCTTTTCGGTGGTGGCACCCCAGTGATGGAAAACCTGCCTCAGAGGTTATGCTTTAGGAATTGGGTCAGAACGCCTTTACTGGCCTCTGCTTTGAAATAAGCCCTGAATAATATGTACTGCTGTTTACAAATCCCACTCTGGCTCTATATATTTTATATTGCTTCATGCCAGCTTCTGCTACTTACCACTTTATGTTGCATTTTTATTCTTTAAAAAAATATTTAAAAAAAAAAAACAGAATATCCCTGTGATTGAATTCACATATAAAGGCAAACCTACCAGATCTGCTATTTCTGAAACAATATACCAAACAGAAGCACAACCATCCTTTGAAATTCGCATTGTTCCAAATTTTGCAATGTGGTTTCTGGGCGAAGTAATGTGTATACAAATGCATATAATAGGGTGAAGTGTGCATTAAGACATGTAAAGTAGCATATTGCAGAAATGCAATCTATTAGGAAAACTCTTTTGCAAAAATGTATGTCAGACAAAACTGCATACAAAAATGCTTCTTTTAGGAGAATTTTGCCGGTGCATTTTTTTAAATTTTTTTTACTTTAAAAAGCAACAGGAGATCAATCTGGAAGTGTGAAGAACTGAATTTAAGTTGGGAAAAATGAGAAACAGAGAGAAACCAAAATTGTTTGATTCACCCATTTATACATGTGATTTGCTGCTAGGAAGCATCCTTGCTCCTGCAACCTGATTTCTCTTCTCTTTTTCAGTCCAGATCCCCATTTCTGCTCCTTGTTCTTACCAAGCCCCAACTGCCCCTGCAGAACAAAGCCTAGAACTTGAAAATCTTAAACTTTGGGTCCCATTGCCCTAATCTACACCATATCTTCCTGGCATTACTTAGATTTCACACCAGTGATCCTGGCCTTGAGCATCACATCTCAATGCCTTATGCCTGTCTTAGTAAATAAAACTGCTACCACATCCCACAGGGTTGCAGAGAGTGCAAATTCATTAGCACATATAATGGGATTCACCAGGATACCCTCTCTCAAAAGGTGCTATGGAAGTAACAACATTTTGTTTTAATTAAGAGTGGGATGCCACTACTACGAACACTCTGCCTTCTTAGCAATACATGATCAATGTATTTGAAAGTGGGGGGAGCTGTGCTTTCTTAGTTGCTGCAACTTTCTGAGATGACTAGAACCACTATTTTAGTCCTAACACCCACAGCCCACCATTGATTTTCAACGTTCAGCCTCTGCTAATAATAGCAAGGACCAGATCCAGTTCTAATGAAGGACTGCTACTGAAAAATGTTTAACAGCATTGTAGCTAAAATGCCCGGTGAGGTCATTCATGCTCCTTGAATTAAGGGCCCTTGTGGGATTCAATGTATTTATTATATTGAGGGGAGGATCTGTGGCCCTCCAACAGCTGTTGGGCTCCAACTCCCATATGCCTTCTGTTGATAAACAAAAAGAAAAGGGTACAAAACATGTGGCACAGATTATCATTCACATAACAAAAATGAAATGCCATATGAAGTTACAGCTTATTCACCAAGCAGATCTCTCCATAATGATACCTGCACCTCAGGAGGCAGATAAAAGGGGCAAAAAACACAAATCAAGTACTCTAAAGCTTGTCTTTTTAAAACTTGATTTCTAATCACCCTGCTGAGTTCGCCCATCTGATAACCTATCTGAGTTAACCTATCTGATTTATTATCTCCCAGCCTCTGGCAAACCTGACCAGCCTTGCTATGGGAGTTAGAGAGCAATGACTTCTAAGTTCCCCTTCACCAGCAGTCTCACTGTTGGATAGATTGCTGTGCAATGACTGAATCTAGCAATTCTGTCATAAAAATGCATTTCCTAAACCAGAGTGAGGTCTATATTGGTATGGCCATTTTGTTTCCATGGTGGACAGAAGGTATGTCTGAAAACTCGCAAGCAACTTATGCATGATGTGGAACCCTGCCTGGTCTGGGCTCTGTATCAGATCTGGGAGACAATGTTCCAATAATAGGGAAGTCCCAGCAAATATTCTTTTCACTGTGGCTGGGATGGGGCTTTGAGGGATGGCTCTCCCCCTCTGAGGGCAGGTCTTCTTCACCCATGGAGAGGAAATCTGCTATACCCTGTGGCTTCTGGGATACCTACCACCTCCAGGACCACAAAGAGGTCAAAGGATTATATCCTTCAAGAATCAAGAAATAAAATATTTAGAGGGATTTTTTAAAGCAATTGAACTATGAAAATTGAGCAGCAAAGAAACTGAGATGTCTTAGTGTGCAATTCTACACCCAACTGTTGAATTCAAATGGGACTTGCTTTTGCGAAGACCATGCTATCCCCTACAAACAGTAAACTAGACAGCATGTAGCTCAAAACCTAACAACTAATTTGTACCAAAAACATATTGGAATAAGGTGGCCACCAGATGTAGAGAAGCCAAGAAGGAATTAGATAAGGCTTCCAGGTGAAGGATTTCCATAAACTGGGTGATGCAACAGAACATCTTGTCTCAGCAGTCCACAAATTCTCTTGGAACAAAGCACAGCTTCCTGTGCATACGTCAGTGTGTGAGAAGGATCATGTGGTGAGATGCAGTCCTAGAACAGGGATCAGGCAACCTCTTCAGTCCCTGCAAGTCAGATCCTCCCGTTTCCCATCCCCTGTGGGCCACTTTGATAAGTGAGTGGGGCTGCGCACCTGCCAGCAATCTGAAGTCACTATGATGTTAGGTGATAACTTCAATGAGGCCTGCGGTAGGTGATGATCAACTGATAGGCATTGACAGTGAGCCCTGCTTTGTCCATTTGAGGGCACAGTTTGAATTCAAACCGCACCTGCAAATAGACACTTCTTTCTGCAGACTGCAAAAGCTGTCTACAAAGAGAGAAAATGCCCAACTACAGATGCGCTTTGAATCCAAACCACATCTGCAAATAGACAACTTCAGAAGAGCTTGCTGTCAGAGCCAATCAGCTGATTGGTGCTGTCAGCAAGCCATACTTGCCAAGAAACAATTGGGAGCACTATTTAAGCTGCCATCACTTCCTTTGAAGCTGCATCGTTATGAGTGAGCTTCCTGGGGCATCTAGTCGGCCAGATGCTAGAGTAGATGCACCCTTGGCCTGATCCACCAGGCTCTTATTACATTCTTATATCAAACATAGCAACACATATGACATCAAATGGACATGGTTTGGGAAAAGCGGCCTCATGGGTCAAATTAGGACCCATGCCAGACCTAATTTGGTCTTCAAGCTGGAGGTCCCTCCCTGCTTTTTTAGAAGATAAACAGGGATGGTAGCTAAATGGCCTGCCCATGACAGGGAGAGTTACTATGAGGAACACCAAAAGCTGCTTTAAATTAAATCAGATCATCAGTCCAACTAACTCAGCAATTCCTATTCTAATTGGCAGAGGCTCTCCAGGGTTATAGATGGGAATTATTTCCAGCCCTACCTGGAGATACCAGGGATTGAACCTGGTACTTTCTGCATGCAAAGCAGATGCTCTCACCACTCATCTTTTAAGACAAAGAAACAGAGGAAACTGCTGTGTACAGAGTTTGACCATTCATCCATACAGCTCAGTATTGTCCACTCTGACTGGCAGCAGCTGTCCAGTTTTAAACAGGAATCGGGGAGTTGAAAGTGACCTCTGAGGTCATCTACTCTAACCCCCTGCTTATGCAGGAAACCCACTTTATCATTATTTCTCAGTCTTATCTAGAGAAACCCAAAATTGAACCTGAGGCCTCCTTCCATACAGAGCATGCTCACTACTCCTGATATAGGGGAAATCAGTTCAGAACTCTGCATGTGCAAGAACCATGCAGAAAACACTGAAGACATCCAGCTCAGAGCTGGAGAGATTGAAAAGGAGGATATAGGAGGCATTTATGCCTGCTTCTTCATCTTTTTGTATGAGCTTCCTGGTTATTGTATCCAGGATGTGTGTCATGATATCTTAAGATAGCAAATAATTGTTCTCCCAAGGTTTCTGCATAGAGTGCTCAGACAGAGAGCAAGTTTCATCTGAAGAGGGAAAAGAAGAGGCTGCTTCATCGCCAACATAAAGGCACCTCACATTTCAAAAGGAGCCTATTTATCTGATTCAGATAAACTTCTCTTACTTGGAACAGACTCGGGAACAGCCCACTTCATCTCTGGGTTCAAGAGAAGAGTCACAACTCACTGCCCTCCTATTCTTTCATACATAGAGGTGCTGTGTGGGGGAGAAACTCAAGGAAGGAAGGAGTGGACCAAATTTCAGAGAAGGGGGCAAAAATAATATTCCGGCTTCACTGAATTTATTTCAGACTTTCAGGACTTGCCGATGTACAGACCAGTGTCCTTAGTTAATAAACAGCTGCAGTTTCACACTACCATTCCAGGTGTGTGTGTGTGTGTGTGTGTGTGTGTGTGGACTACATGTGTACAAATGTAAGTAGTGTGCATCTAATGGTTGTGGAAGGCTGGTGATGGTAGTCTTAGGCCAAACTTCCAGAATCTTGTGTACTCTAGATGTTGTTGGACTCTGATGCCCATCAGTCACAAACAGCATGACTAATGTCCAGGGATGATGGGAGCTGTCATCTAAAACATCTAGAGGGCATCAGATTGGGGAAGGTTGCCTTAAGCCATCAACAGTTTTATTCCATTTGTACCCTGCCAGAGGGGGTTCCACAACTATTATGTAGAATTGAAGGCAAGAGGCGGGGGCACCAAATTTGGGCATTGAATGGGACACTGCTAATATTTGAGACCCCAAGATCCGCCACTGGTCTTAACCCCTTCATGCATTTAATTAGAGTTAAGCATGTTGGTTATATGAGACTGAATATCCCACACAATTCAGTGTAAGTCCAGTTCCTGTGTTCTTAAGCTGCTTGTCTATAATGCCACCTATTGGTGCAGATAATTTTACATTTTCATACTTCAGATTTCCCATATGGTACTTGGACAAGGCAGTTCACCTCTCCATATTGACATGGGAAAGGTACCACAAGGTAACTTTTCGTTAATTGTCTTGAATGCAGACATAAGCCCAATGGTGGAAGCCCCAAGTGACTTCTGTTACTGAACAAGACTTTCTGCCCACCACAACTGCAACTCCTATTCATAGTCCAGGTATGGGGAACCATGGATGCTGAGATGTTGCTGGACTATGACTCTCATCATCTCTGGCCACTGGCCATCCTAGATGGGGCTGATGGGGGCTATAGTACAACAATATTTGGAGAGACACAGATTCCTTATTTCTGCTGCTGCACTTTGACTTTCTCTAACACTTCTCAGTGACTTCCATTGTTTGGTGCACTCCCAATGCTGTGAACTACAAATCCCAGCATCTGTGACACCAACCCCTGTTGGCCAGAACTGATGGACAACCAAAATATCCAATGCTGGATATGAAACTATCCATGTTGGCTGTGGTGACATGAGATCATGTATATATTGGATGTTAGGGATAGAGCAAACTATGATGCAGGCACTAGGGTCATACCAATGCCAGAGGAAGGCAGCCATATTTACATACACCCCATCTCTAACTATATTCTTGTGTGGCTCCCTTTGCTTTATCCCAGTTGTAGTTTATGCCTCTAGGATTTCATTGGGTCAGGGGCTAAAGAGAACTCTCTGTGATTGACAGTCAAAAAGTACAGTTTTATCAGCAAGGACCCACAAAGCCAAACAACTTCAGAGAAGTGCACTCAGCAGAAAATGATGCATATTTCATTTTATGGAGCCACATGTGAACACCATATTCTTTCCCTCACTCATCTAGAAGACAATATTGAGCTAGAGGTACCAATAGCCTCAGGATAA
Organism: Lacerta agilis; assembly: GCF_009819535.1. Classification (NCBI taxonomy): domain Eukaryota; kingdom Metazoa; phylum Chordata; class Lepidosauria; order Squamata; family Lacertidae; genus Lacerta; species Lacerta agilis. The sequence continues at coordinate 40,013,939 of NC_046331.1, forward strand.
GACAGCTCTCTTCATCTATACAGACTTAGGGGTTCACAGTCTGTGAGTTCCACCAGTGGTCCATGGACTTAATTCAGGTGATCCATGGCATGAAGATGGAAAACAGCACTTCCATCACACTGAATATTCATATTGATTTTTAATCACGTTTTAATCACATTTATTTCTTGTATTAAAATTTGAGTTCTATGGAATTACAGTTGCTACAACAGGTGGAAAAATCATTAAGTAGTCCACCAAGTAGGGTTGTCATGTGTCCTCTCCCCCCCCCCAGGACATGTCCTCTTTATCAGGGGAAAATTTGAGACGTTGCATTTATTTGCTTTGAATGGCCATCATAGCATCTTCTTTTTTGCTCTTCAATATATGGCAACTACCAAGACTCTCAGCAATTTTCAAGTAGACCATTGGGGTAAAAGTTTGGGAACCACTGGGCTAGAACATTGGCTGTAAAGACCATAGTCCTCTCCTTTTTACATTTTTTTCAGTTTCACTCGGCAGCAGAAAGGAGGAAATTAAGGCACCTTCTTCTTCTGCAAATAAAAACTAAGAATCACTTTTATCGTTTCCTAATATCAAACATGTATCTTATAATTAAATTTCAATCCCTCCCCCCTGCTGTCAACTAGGATCATTCATTTGACAGATCCTGCAGAGAGATTATTACAAGATTATAAACTATTGTCAGTCAAATTATCAATGCAGGTCTGAAAAAAACCCCTCAACATTTTGTCAATGCTGAGAGCAGATGTGGGAGGGAAGGAACAATGAATGACAAGAGGTTGTCAGTTCTTGGTTAGAAATAATTGGCACAGAGGAGACAAAAGATGAATCAAGTGAAAAAAAGAGTTTGATGGCAAAAGCTCTCACATTTCAAGACTTCTTCTAAATAGGAGGACTAATGCACTGGAGAATGAATGGTTTCTTGAACTATGATGTTTCAATTTATTGATGATGCAATATGACTTCTGCTTAAAGTGGTTGAGTCATTCATTCATTCTGCTTAAAGTGTTTTCTTTAAGTTGGGTGAGCACCAGCCTGAAAAGAACTTAAGCAAAATGAGGTTGGCAGGAGCAAGGTTACAGAGTGCTCAGTGACAACCAAGAATGTTAAGAAGGCAGCAATTTCCATTCCAACTTTTATTTGCAACAATCGCCCTTGTTTCTGTTCTGCTGCAGTTCGCTTTCCATCAAATACTATGTTATTCATCTTGCTCTCTGCTATTTAGCATGAGTTGCATATCTACTTGTGCAGTGTATGTAGTCTACATTCATTTCGGTGTAAAGGAAACTTCAAAACAATGGGGGTTGGGGTAATTAATTACATATTGTTTGGAGACTCAAAAACAACAACAACCCCACAATGATGAAAATGAATACTGGACTAATTTCTACTCCTGACCACAGATGAACAGGCTTCTCTTTCCACCACAGAGTTTCCTGGGAAGAGGGTTGGACCATTAAACCAACCTGGGAAGTGTAGCTCTGAGAGGGTTTCCTAACCTCTCTCAGCACCCTTAACAAACTTCAGTTCCCAGGATTCCTTGAGGGAAGCCATGACTATGGCATCATTGTGATTTCAATGTATAATGCATATAGGACCTAAGTTCACTGTTGCTGAAGCAACATCAAAGCTCTGTCCCCTTATGGACAACTACATAAGGACTGGCCTGGCCTGAGGCCAGTGCTTGCATCATACAATAAACAGGGCTATGTTGAAGTATCCTACAGTAGAAACAAATGGCTTATGAGTCACCCAAGATGTACAGGCCTGGCTTAAGGATTGCTATTAAAGAAAGGTTAGAGACTGTTTAACACACACTTGTTTCCTGACTGTAATAAATCTTAACATATAAAGAACCCACACCATTCTCCAAATTATTGGCAGTAAATGTTTTAAAGCCCACCACTAAAAGAAAGAAAGGGGGGTTTTAAACTACAATAAACATCAGTGTGTCCAAAACCTTTTAAAAATGACAGCTGCAGTTCACAGACCATTCAGACTAGAGCAGTCTCATGGACCTGGGCTGGAATCTCATAAGCAAGGCAGCCTATGAATGGCAACCCATTCTCTCCCTCCCTGCTAGGAATATCGATTTTGTTTTGGTTTTAATTGTACATTAACATTCAGCGTTGACATTAAACACTTGCTCCCCATGGGATCAATGGACAGAAACAGCCTACTTTTACAAGTGCATATCATGGCTGAATAAAATCAATCACTCTGAAGCCCAAGTGTGTAACAGATTCCATGGTGCAGGCATCATCTGCTGCCCTATGCCAATGCCTCATGATTACTTTTAATCTTAGAGTAATCTCCACTCATATTAAAGTAATTGAATATCTACAGGATAGTGGAAATATTCCAATTGCTCCCTGACACTTACAAGGTCTGTTTTTTCTCTACTTGTGTTTTTAGAAGAGTCTTAAGGTAACTGGGAGCTGTGGCTGAGACCATATAACACCGGTTCAAAGTGTTGGTGCTGACCTTTAAAGCCCTAAACGGCCTTGGTCCTGTATACCTGAAGGAGTGTCTCCACCCCCATTGTTCAGCCCAGACAGTGAGGTCCAGCGCCGAGGGCCTTCTGGCGGTTCCCTCCCTGCGAGAAGTGAGGTTAGAAGGAACCAGACAGAGGGCCTTCTCGGTAGTGCCGCCCGCCCTGTGGAACGCCCTCCCAGCAGGTGTCAAGGAGATAAGGAACTAGACAACTTTTAGAAGACATCTGAAGGCAGTCCTGTATCAGGAAGTTTTTAATGTTTGGTGTTTTATTCTGTTTTTAGTCCTCTGTTGGAAGCCGCCCAGAGTGGCTGGGGAAACCCAGCCATATGGGCAGGGTACAAATAATAAAAAAATTGTTGTTGCTGTTGACTGCCTGAGCTCGTATATCCCAGCCCAATGGCTGAAATCATCTGGAGGAACAGTGTTAGTTGTCTCCCATGTTACAGAAACCAGACTGGCCTCAATCAGAAGTCCAGCATTTGGTGCCACTGGTCTCAGGCCCTGGAGGACTCTTCCTGCAGAGATTCAGTAAGCACCATCACTTTTGACTTCCATGCATCTCTTGTAAGCTTTTTTATGTGACAGGCCTTTGCAGCTGCTTAATTTTTTGACTAGTCTATTTGCCTGAGATTGCTGACCCAACAGCTACCTGTCCTTTTTCTGCTTGCTGAACCTCCTGGTCAACTTTTCCCCTTACCCTCAGCTCTGAGACTCAGAAATTAACATAGGAAGGTTCTTTTTATTAAATCAGACCATTGGTCCAATGGTCCCAATGTCATCTCCGAGGTTCCAGACAGGGGACACTCCTAGCCCCACCTGGAGATGTTTGGGGTTGAATCTGTGACCTTCTGAATACAAAGCAGATGCTCTTCCACTAAGTTATTACCATTCTCCACCTCTTTTACTGTCCTTGGCAGATGTCAGTGTGATTGGGCTATTTCACTCTAGCTGTTGATTCATAGAATCTTATAGAATTGTAGAGTTGGAAGGGACCACAAAGGTCTTCTAGTTCAACCCCCTGCAATGCAGGAGTCTTTTTGCCCAACGTGGGACTGAAGCCCAGAATGGGACTCAAGCCCACAATCCTGAGATCAAGAGTCTCATGTTCCACCAGCTGAGCTATCCAGTGGAGACTGAGCTATCCAAATATTCCCCCAAGACTTCCTAGATGTAAACGGGTGTCATTTCAATTAGAGATTCAGGCTGTGTGTGTGTGTGAGAGAGAGAGAGAGAGAGAGAGAGAGAGAGAGAGAACACAGAGTGTTACTAAATTCCAGACACTTCTGGAAGTAGCATGTGAGACTAGTATAGCATGGGAAGCAACACTATTGTTGGGGAAACTGAACCCAATTTCTGACAAACAACAGGCGTTTATTTCTGCTATCAGCAAAACTAGCCCCAGCTCGCAAGTTGACACATTGTGGTTGCTGTTTGGGCCAATTCTTGGAAAGAGCCAGACAATATCCTCTCCTCCATCTTTCATTTGGGGGTTGGCATTTCAAAGGACTTGGAATGAATGCCAGACAGTTTGGCAAGTCTCTAATTGACTGTTTCAGGGCAGTAAATTAACAGGAGGTCTCCCTGCTTCTCTCTCTGTTGTTTTTCTTCTTAATTTTATCAGGCGGACGGCTGCTTGGCAAAGGGGACCCACATTCTCCTCTGTGTGAATTCTGGGAGTGGGGTAAATACCTCTGGGGAGATATATTTATTCCTCGTTGAAACTTAAGTTGCAACAACAGCAAAAAGTAGTTACACAGTGCGACATACTGAAATGAATGTACAAGCAGTGTGGGCACCAAGAGACTGTGTTCCAACATCAATGGTGCCAGTCATTTGGCATTGAATTATGCGCCAGCTGCAAAGCCTTGGATCTGGATAAGTCAGAGAGTGCTGGCAGGCTGACAAGGTGCTGCTTTGGAAACATAGGGAGCTGCCTTATATTTAAGTCTAACAATCAATCCCTCTAGCTCAGCATTGTCCCACTGACAAGCAGCAGCTCTCCAGGGGTTTAGACGGGGGACATTCAGTCTCACCTGGAGATGCCAAGAACTGAACCTGGGACCTTCTGCATGGGAAACTGATGCTCAGCTGTTGAGCTCGGGCCTTCCCCTTGGACAGAGATAGGCAAATCAGTTAATTCTGGTTTCTCCCACTTTCTCATTTTTCCAATCTTTATCTTAGTTCCTCACATTTTCTTATTGGTTTGCCAATTATTATTTTTTAAGTCCTCTTGAAATTAGTGCAGTTTTGGGAGTAATATACACAATTTTTATGCAGCACAGGACACATGAACACAAATTGTGCATTTTAAAATGAGAGTACTGGCATCCCCACACTTACATGTCATCAACTCGCACGTGACCACGTATATGCTTGGTGCTTGGACATAATTAAAAATGAAAAAATTCTAACCAGAAATGATGGGAGAGCTGGAAAGTACATTGTGGCTCGTAAGGAGACCACTCTGAAGAGCCTGAAGAGGACATCAATGAGCCAAACATCCAGGAAAAAAAGATACTCCAACAACTACAAAATGGCATGCAGGAGCTCTTGCTGCTGCCATGCTACCCTGCTCAACAGCTGTTGAACAGGAAGCTATATGTACTGCAACGAGCTCCCCACTTACGTGCATTTCACTTATGCACATGGGGGCCTGGAATGTAACCCCAACATAAAATCTATGAATGGAGAAGAGAAAATTAAGGGGAGACAAGATAGAAACCTTCAAATATCTGAAGGGCTGCTGTCATATAGAAGATGGAGCCAACTTGTTATCTGTTGTTCCAGAGGGCAGGTCTAGGACCTATGTGTGGAAATAGAAGGGCAAGATATTTTGACCAACTTTATTAGGAGTAACTTCCTAACAAAAAGCAAATATTTAAAACATAAGAAGAACTCTGATGTATCAGGCCAGCAGAGTGCCTAGTCCAATATCCTGGGCTGGGCACATATGACATTTTATTCTAGAATCCATTGAGATGCAGCACCTTACCCCTTATATAGACCACGCCCATAGAATCATAGAATCTTAGAGTTGGAAGGGACCCCAAGGGTCCTCTAGTCCAACCCCCTGCAATGCAGGAATATCAGTTAAAGCATCCATGATAGATAGGCATCCACCTCAGCATACAAACCTCCATGGAAGAAGAGCCCATCACCTCTTGTGGGAGTCTGTTCCACTGCTGAACAGCTCTTGCCAAGCTAGTTTTGCTGCATGTTTTTGCCCCTAAGAAGCACTTCCCGAAAAGCTGCTTTTATTCTGAGAATGAAAGCTCATTTCAAATTAAATCTGCATTGCCCCTTAGTGTGTCCATTTGAAAGCAGATGTAGGCAGTTCTGCCCAATGACATCGTGGGTGGATGTATACCAAGATTGTAATGACCACTTCCATCTTTATTCACCTGGGCATGTGCAGGGGGAGTAAAGGCATCCATAACCTAATCAAATGGATATCCAACAACCACACCCATCAATCTAGATGGAAAGCAGCATGTGGAGGAAGAGCATTAATGAGTCCAGACTCAGAAAAACTAAACTATTGTGCTAGAAATGGGTTACTGTGTATGCAGCTCCACTCCCTAGTGGCCAACTAGATGCTTCTGGGAAGCTTGCAGGCAGGACCTGAGCACAAGAGCCCTTTCCCCTCCTGCAGTTTCCGCCAAATGGTATTCAGAAGCGTTACTGCCTCCAACAGTGGAGGTGGAACATAAAGGCATCAAGGGTAGTAGCCACCAATAGCCTTACCCTCCATGAACTCCCTAACGGTAAGAGCTGTTCAACAGTGGAGCAAGCTGCTTCAGGGGGGCAGGGGGGAAGTTATCCTTCACTGGAGGTATTTCAGCATCTGTCGTCACATCTTTCAGGGATGTTGTACTTGCATCCTCTATTGCATTTTTGTAATTGTTATGCCTAGAGGACATGGAGGCATCAACCCCCCATTTTTTGCCATCTGTTTGTAAGGGCAATTCTATGAAACTAACAGCTGTGAACACCGTAGAGAATTTGCTTGTCTCCTGACTTTATTTGCTAGTCTTTTTATCAGCTTACTTTTTACTGAATATGTTTGTTTCCCACTCACTGAATTCAATGCGACTTACCTTTAAGTAGACAGGGTTACAATTGCAGCCTTCATGCAGTTGTGCTTCTCTCTCATTGTAGATGTTCCTTTAGATTTCCTGGCTATACATAAAATGCAGGGTGTTCCTTTAAAGACACAAAAATGCATCCAAGTTAATGCAAGCTAGTTTGCAATACTAGCAGTAGCTTTGACGGAATAATTGATTTATACAAAGCAACTACCCTAAGCAAACTGCATGACACAGGAAAGGAGCATTTGGCTGAGCAAGCGGCCACCATCAGTTGAAATTATGGGCTATATATACACTTAAAGCAAAATGCTTCCCCACAAAGAATCCAAAGAACTGTAGTTTACCTCTCACAGAACTACAATTCCCAGCACCCATAATAAACTACTGTTCCCTGGATTCTTTAGGGAAAGTAATATGTTGGTGAATATGCAGCCATGATGGGAAGAAGCTGCTTCATCCAAGCTCTATACATAAAGATGATGCACATTGTATTACCCAACTTGCAGATAACTGACACATAAAATGGTGTAGGCTGGTTGGTCCTTCCAGGTGTGGTGTATCTATCTCCCTCATTACAGTGGTAACTTGGTTCTCAAACTTAATCAGTTCTGGAAGTCCATTCCAAAACCAAAGTGTTCCAAAACCAAGGCGCACTTTCCCATAGACAGTAATGCAAAACGGACTAATCCATTCCAGACTTTTAAAAACAACCCCAAAATCAGCAGTTTAACATGAATTTTACTATTTTACGAGACCATTGATCCATAAAATGAAAGCAATAAACAATGTACTGTACTATAAAATAAATAAAACAGTATTGTAGATGATAAAAATAGAAATTTTAAAAAAAAATCTTACCTACACTGATGATAGTTATGGTTTGGAATTTATTCATTTCCGCAGTCACACAATCAATCAATCAGTAGCTGAACTGGGATCCACACAGTCACAAAAACAAATTAACTGAAAAAGCATCAAAACAAAAAACGCTAAATAAATAGCAAAAACAACTTCACCAAACATAAGCTCCAAATATCACCTCAGAACACTGCTTGAATTACAATGGGGGGACACAAATGAGCAGCGCAACAGGAAACAAGGGGGGGTGCAAATCAGTGGCACATTCCTGTTCACCCAGGTATTTGGTGGCTGAAATATTATTGATCTTGGCATCATTGAAACTTGGACTCAGCTACATTAGGAAAGCAACAGTGATTTGAATGTGCTATAAACATGCAACACCAGATGACGACAGAGAGCAGGAAATTTTAAAACACGATTTTCCATAGATATTTCCCCCCTCTCATTTCTGACTTATTTATAGTGTTTATTTTCCTGTGCTTAGATCCATCCACTATTACTTATGAGGGTACAGGTATATGACTATTTTTATTTTTTGGAGTTCTTAATGCTTTAAGATGTTTTAAATATATGACAATTTTATTTTAATCACACTGTTTTCCTGCTTAATTGTTTTCTGGTCTCATCCCTTTGGGAAGGGCAGGATAGAAATTTAATAAGGTCATCATCATCATCATCATTCAAGGCTGCAGACACATGATATATTTAAAGTACATTCAAAGCATATTTCCTCCCTCAAAGAATTCTGGGCACTGTAGTTCACCCCTGCATACCATTACATCCCATCACCCTTAACAAACTACAGTGCCCCTGATGGCAGGGGGAATGTTCTTTTAATATGTTTTGAAGGCATATTGTGTACGCAGCCTAAGTGTCTATTTTGTCAAATGTATGCCCAAGAATCAGCTATGGACTCCCAAATGGGAATTCCTAAGCATCCGTTGAGAAAAATGCAATACAACCAGATGTATGCACAGTTGTTTACACTGATTTCACAAGATCATTTTGCCCTGCTTGCTTGATTCATGCTGAGCATCTATGGAAGGGAATCCCTCATCATTAGACAGGTATGCCAACTGGAGACCACCTTATGCACCTGCGTCCACTGCATTCTACAGGAATGTCTTTCATTGAAGTCCCTCAGGTATCTGAAGCCCTCTCCGCAGTAGCTCAGAGCAGGGCTTTCAGCATGACAGCACCTGCTTAGTGGAAGATGTTCCCTGTTGAGATATGACAGACGCCCACTCTCTGTACTTAACAGAAACAACTGAAGACATTTTTGTTTCGACAGGCTTTCTCAGCCGGATAAATAGGTCCCTGCTTTAAGGTGTTCATCTTGCATTGTTTTAAAACTTAGCTTCAGGGGAGGTTTGCACTGTTTTCAAAATGGTTTTAAGCTGTTTCCATACGGTGCTTGTAAATCACCTTGAGGCATATGAAGAAGGTGATTTATGAAACGAGGAGGAGGAAGAGGAGGAGGAGGAGGAGGAGGAAGAAGAAGAAGAAGAAGAAGAAGAAGAAGAAGAAGAAGAAGAAGAAGAAGAAGAAGAAGAACCTAGCCTGTTAAGCATATAGGAACTTACCTTATGTTAGATCACATTTTTAGCCACATTCACTTCATTTTTATTTCCCCACCAAATTTTATTTATTTATTTTGTTAAGTAAGTAGTACAAAAAAAACAAAATAAGAAAAAAGAGAGAAAATTTGATTGAAAACAATCAAAAAACATTGAAAGCAAATATTACTTAGGTAAAGGTAAAGGGACCCCTGACCGTTAAGTCCAGTCGCGGACGACTCTGGGGTTGCGGTGCTCATCTCACTTTACTGGCCGAGGGAGCTGGCGTACAGCTTCCGGGTCATGTGGCCAGCATGGTGAACCAGAGCAGCATACGGAAATGCCGTTTACCTTCCCGCCAGAGCAGTACCTATTTATCTACTTGCACTTTGACGTGCTTTTGAACTGCTAGGTTGGCAGGAGCAGGGACCGAGCAATGGGAGCTCACTCCGTCGCAGGGATTCGAACCGCCAACCTTCTGATTGGCAAGCCCTAGGCTCTGTGGTTTAACCCACAGTGCCACCTGCATCCCGTAAATATTACATACTTATAATATAATACTCCCCCCCACCCGCAGCTTCCCTCCGCCACAGTTCAACTTCTTTGAATCTCTATTTCCACCTTTATCTTTGCATTCTCCAAATGTATCATTCTTTGTATTTCTTTTATCTCTTCTCTTTTCCAAATCATAGGTATACTTTACATTTTTATTCTAGGCATATTAGCATATCCTTCTTAGAACAATATTTTAACATATAATCTTCAAAACATTTCCATTCCTTTTTAATTTTTTTATTTGACTGATATCTTATGATTGAGGTTAGCTTTGTCAGTTCTAAATATTCATTTAATTTGCAAATCTACTCTTTTGAGGGCAAGATTTGAGATTTCCATTTAGAAGCAATCACTACCCTGGATGCTGTAGTTGTATATAGAAAAATTCTTTTTTTCACTTGTGGTATATCTTTCCCTATCAAGCCTAGGTTTTTAACAATCGGGATTTTCAACATTTTCTTTAATTCCTCATGTATTACTCCCCAAAATTTCTTAATCTCCTCACAACCCCACCACATGTGTATTGTTGTTCCTGCTTCTTTGCCACATTCCCAACAGAGGTTGGATTTCAATTTATAGATTTTGGCCAGCTTAACTAGTGTTAAATACCACCTGTGGAACATTTTAACAAATTTTTCTTTAATTGTATAAGAGGTGGTAAATCTTATATCCTGTCGCCAGAATTTCTCCCATTGCTCTAAGTATATCGTATGTCCAACATCTTGAGCTCATTTGATCATAGTTTCTTTCACTTCTTCATCCATCAATTCCCAATCAAGTAAAAGATTACTGTATATGTTTTAGACAGTATTTTCTTAAGTATTCTTAAACTGGTGCTCAGTTTAGAATCCTCTTTTGCAAAACCTTTTTTAAGATCTGAATTAAATGCACTTCTTAGTTGCAGCTATTGCCATCTATCTGACACATATTGTTGTATCTCCTCATAGGGTTTATTCTGAGTTTTCCTTGACCTTCCTCCAGTAGTTGTCTATATGATGCCCAGTTTGTTCTCATATTAAGTTTTTTCACGGCATGTGCCTCCAGCGGCGAAAGCCACCAGGGGATCTGTGGTTCCAGTTGCAATTTATATTTGTTCCAGACTTTATATAATGCATTCCGGAGTAAATGATTTGTAAAATCTTTATGGACTTTTGCCTTCCCGTAAACGAGATATAGCCACATCCACTATAAACATCCATGGCCTCAACCAAAGAAACCTGCAAGCTGTAGCTTTCTATGGTTGTTAGGAGGGGACTTTGTCCACCTAGTTCAATAGTTACCCTCCAGGGTCTCAAGTAGAGGCCTTTCATATCACTTGTATCGGAATCTTTCTTATGCCATGGGCTAATCTGGAACCGTATGCATACACAATGTGCAATCTAACCATTGAGCAATGGTTCCTCCTTCCAGCAGGAGTCCTCCCCACTCCCCAATGACTGACAGCACCAACTCCCCAGAATTCCACTAGGCTTTAAGAAGTACTGCAGTGTTTGGTGAAACATATTTCTGTGAGTATGAGGAACAGGGCTGTGCATATCTCTGCAGTCATTAGAGTACCGACTGTGGCTTTTATGGAGGTTCAGCAATGGGCTTTAATTAAAAAAATGCACAAGCAGGTTATTGCAAGAGAAACAATGACTGTAGACACACATGCATACACACACACACACACACACACACAAGCACACATCCTCTTCTCTCCCTGGCCAGATCATCACCAACCCATGCCTTTATAACATTAGAACAAAAGATGAGCCCTGCTGGATCAGGCCAATGGCCCATCTAATCATAGAATTACAGAATCTTAGAGTTGGAAGGTACCCCCAAGGGTCATTAGTCCAACCCTTGCAATACAAGAATCTCAACTAAAGCATTCATGACAGATGGCCATCCAACCTAGTTCAGCATACACTGGTCAAGCAGATGCCCCAATGGGAAGTCCAGATTCCAGAGGCAGAAACAACCTTGTGATTCATCCTGTCTTCAGAGGCATGTTGCCTCTGATGCAAAGGCAATAGAGCCATTGTTATACAGTGCTTTGAGGACAATTTGGACTTAAAAGAAGAGAGAAGGCTCACCCATACTGTTTAATGTGGATTGTAAGCTTCCTGCTCCTTGATTAATTCTCAGTTGTCCATATAATGTTCTCCTATAAATCACTGCCCAAACTTTCTCTTCCCTCAGTCTGGATTTACTCATTCCTTCTCATTTTCGGAGTATCCCTGGTATGAGAAAATCCAGACTGATGGAGGGGGAAGGGTGGGGAGGCAGTGATTTAGAGGACAACGTCATATGAAAAATGGAGAATTAATAGAGGCACAGGTTTCTTCCTGTCTACATTAGACAACAGTATGGATGAGCAGAGAGAAAGAGAGAGAGGACCAATAGTATCTGAAGTGACCAATTCATACAATCAAACTGATAGTGTCCCCATTCCCCTATAAATAACACTAACTACCAGTCCATAAAACCCAACTGATGGTATCTATATGCCTCCATATTTGACATATTATTGAGATTTTTCCTTTGGTTTCTCTTAGAGAAAACCCATCCTTCTTCCTCAACAGGCAGAAAAAATAGATAAAAAGAGGAGCATCATGAAAGCTTCCAGAGCTGTATCGATCTTGCCTCCCGTGTCCAAAGAGAATTGTTTACGTGCCGAGCATCAGAAAGCTCACAATTTTTTTATTGTAAATACTCATCTCCCCTGCATATACACCAAAGAGCTGAGGGTGCCTGTTATTGTACTTTCTACCTGAACATCTTGCTTTTCACTAAAAAGTTTCCAGGCACAAGCAATCTCGACATCTGTTTCAAGGAACTCGGCTGGAAATGCAGTTCCGCGCAGCCAAATTGCTTGTGCTTCTATGGAGGAAATGGCTATTTATTTTATGCTGCCATCTGGGCTCTAAATAGTATCTTTTGTCATTTGCGGCCTTGAGTTTGGTTTCCCCCCTCCCCTTTTTTCTTCCTCTCCACCAGATATAAAATGAAATGCTTTCTAAATTAGGTTTGTTGTATACCACACAAACTTTTTTAAAATGTAAAATAAAATAAAATAACAAGTGTCATAAATTACTTGGGGAGATTGAGCTGGGCATGAGAGTTGGAATCAGCCACCTCCTTAAACTTTATAAATACCTAGGTATCTGTTGTCTTGCTGAATTACTACTGTTCTGTATATCTGGTTATTTTAAGCTATGTGAAAATATGGGGCTTCCCTAGAGTAGAAGGAAGAAATGTGGTCTCCCCAATACTCAAACTCCAGGGTAGATTACTGCAATGCACTGTATGTGGGACTTCTCTTAACGACAGTACGGAAACTACTGCTGGTCCAAATACCATCACCACTGAGTGGGATTGTTGTTGTTCAGTCATTCAGTCGTGTCCAACTCTTCGTGACCCCATGGACCAGAGCACGCCAGGCACGCCTGTCTTTCACTGCCTCCCGCAGTTTGGCCAAACTCATGTTAGTGGCTTCGAGATAGCTGTACTCCAATTTAGGAGATATTGCATTGGCTATTTATATACATTACCAGGCCCAGTTTAAACTGTCGGTCTTATCATTTAAAAACACTGAATGACTTGGGTCCTAGGTACTTAACAGATTCCTATATTCTCCTGTCCAATATTAAGATCTTAAGAGAGGCACTTCTTGTGGTTGCACTAATGAGTAGGGCACATTGCATGGTGACCCCCCCCCCCGAGAGGACCTAACCTGTGATAGTTCGTCAGTAATTGAGGTCTCTAACTTCTGAAATACAGCTGGCATTGTTGTCTCTGTCTATTTTGATGACAAATAAAAACAATTTTATTCTCCCGAGCTTTCCTTGGGGACTAATGGGAGACCATCTTGGCTGTCTCTTAGTGCAGTCCTAGGTCATTGAGCCTGAGGTTCCACAGGCAACACCCACCATGAACCACCATTGCCAGAATTGGCAGCCACAGCAGCAGATATGTTCTGTGCTTATGATCATATTTTTTGTCTTTCTGATTATGCTATCTTAAATGCACATTTTATATTTGAGTTCCTTTAGTAAGGCTTTATTTTGAAATATATAAGGCGGGTTTTATTTTTTTGTTAACTTTGCTGTGTTAAATGTGCATTCTGTTGTTGATCTCCACTGCAATGTTTTGTTTTTGAAATCTTTAAGATAATGTTTTGGTATGTATGTTGCTTTATACTTTATATTTGACTTTCTTCTGTAATGTTTTATTTTGGGTGGTTTCATTCAATGTTTTCAAGCAGGCTATAAACCACTTTGAGATGTTTTTCTTAAGAATGTAAAATGGTATGGAAATGAAACACCCTGGGATCATGGCAGTGATGAAGGGAGGGATATGAATTTAAGCAACAAATTAATGAAAAAAATAAATAAATAGATGTGTACACAGAAAGAAGCACAGGAAAGTGCCTTAATCAAAGCACTGGTCATCTAATTTAGTATAGTCTGCACTGACTGGCAGTGGTTCTCCAGGGTTTCTAGGAGAAGCCTCTTCAGCCCTACTGGAGATGCTGCAGATTGAACTTGGGACCTTCTATGTGCAAAGCAGATGTTCTACCTCTGAGCTATGACTGTTCCCAACATAGGGAAGGTCATACCACAGTTCTTTGGTTAATAGCATTTGTAATTATTGCTACCAACCCTGGGATCATGTTTCGGGCACCAAAACACGAGGGGTTAACCAATACAAAATGAGTGTTATCCCCACAACAAATTAATTTTTAAGGCCCCTTTAGCATCTTTCGTCAGGTCTATCAATAGTTTAGGTTAGAAAAGAGTGTGGATTGTTGCCATTTGGAATGCATATCTACCTGGCTTTCATCATGTATTGAGTTAAATTAGAACAGATGGACACTAGTAGATTACAAAAAAAATGCTTCTTGGAGCAGCCAAAAGACAGTTATGTCAACATATAACTCTCTAAATGCAACCATAAAACATAGCGGGGGGGGGGGGGGGCTGGAATCTGCAAAACCTAATCAAGATGGATTTAAGATGTGCCCAGGAAACCATTACAAATAAATTAAGGGGTTATTACATTCAGCAGGATATGGAAGAGATCCAGACCTCAGTCTTTATTCCCTATATTTGGCAGCTACAGTGATGCACAATTTTGGAAGGTTTGTTTCTATGGCTCAACCTTTAGGCTGTTGCAAAGAGCCTTCCTGACTTTATGTTCTTAGTCTACGCTAACTCAGTACTTGACGGGACATTACCAAAAGATGCCTGTGGAACTCCAGTTATGAATATCTGGGTACATTGTCCCATATGTACTTTACACAGGAGGAAATTTCTACATGGCATTTGCAGGAAGGGCCACAGCTTAGCACATGTTCAGACCCTCATATTTCCAGGTGAATGAACATAAGAAGCTGCCTTATGGAGACCCACAAAATTCCCCAAGAAGGGGATGGGCACCCACAAATTTCAGTGCCAGGTCCATGCTCACTGCATGGCACCCATGACCCTGGGCACCGGGGCCAAGTTGGAACCAGATAAATGGTACCAATTTTTAGCAAGATTGTTTGCATGGCCAGTTAACAGCTAAATGTAGTATTTCAGCTGCGTGAATATCTTTTATTAAAGCTCAGTTTGTTTCACAAGTTGAATGTATGCAGGCAGAAGCAAGCACCACTGAGTTCAATGGAGCCTACTCCCAGAAAAGTATGCAAAGGATTGCATGAATTGGGATCCAACTGATCTGAGTGGAAGCAGTGAGACCCATGCAAGACCATGGAAGCATAACACACTACTGACAAATGCTCTTTACATTTCCCACAATGTGCTGAAGAGATTTTTACAAGGGACATTCTGGATCTTTGTCCAGCAGGAGTAGAGAGTGTTCTTGTGCTCGGGTCCTGCTTGCTGTCAGGGAAACCCTGCTGGTTTCCCACAAGTATCTGTTTGGCCACTGTGGGAACTGTGGGATGCTTGACTAGGTGGGCCTTTGGCCTAATCCAGCAGGCTCATGTTCTTGGGAAGTAAAAAGGGTTGTCTGCTACTGCCAGGTAGATCCACTGGGCAGGCAATAAAAGCAGTTCACTCTGCCAGCCCACTGTCTGCTATCCAAAGCAGCTGTGATCAAGATAACTAGAACCTTGAAGCAAAACTTGGTTGAAATCTCACCCCCTCAAACACCTTTCTGCATCAAGATTTTCCTCTATGCTGAGGTTTTCCTATGAATCTGTCCCACAAACCACTCTCCACCTATATAATAATAATAATAATAATAATAATAATAATAATAATAATAATAATAGAAGCTTGTCGCAAGGCATGGTGAAAGTGTTTAGGAAATGGAAGATCTTGATTGCAATAAAATAATTCTCTGTGCTGTGGAATCCAATTTTTAAGAGAATGTTTATGAAGCTTTTAGAAACTATGAAGGGCAAAGAGTTTGTGTGATCTGTGCATTCTATTTATTTCCTGAAATCATGCAGCCATGCCTTCAGGAAGCCCGATAACCCGTCTGGCTTGGAATTTTCCAGTGTCTTTTATAGTTGAGTAAAAACGAGTAAATCGTATATCCAGCTCATATGAAACAACTAATGACTCACAAGGAAGCAATATTACCAGCAAGTCTACCTGTGAGTGAGTGCCTAGTTCATATAGAGATAAAATTAAACTACAAAAGACTCCATTAAAGTAACAGTAAGAGTCCTGGCAGAAGCCCATAAAATAAGGGAGATTCAAAGAGTTATGGATGAAACTACCTGTATACCCCTTAACTATAGTTTTAAATTACAGCAGATGGTAGGAGGGGAAGAAATCTCTGGTATCCTCTGTGTTGTAAATGCTTTTGCACTTCATGGTTGGAGTGTAAGTCGTACACTTAACTCTGTATTTTCTGGAGGGTGTAGACTGTAGCTGCCTGTAGCTTTTATAGCCACATGGGCAGTTTGCCTTTAAAACAACCAACACCAGGTATTATCTGACAGTTAAATAAAATGGTTACTAGAAGCAAGTATCCATATTGCAGCCCAGCGGCAGAGTGTCTGCCGCGCACAAGGTCCCAGGTTCAATTGCTCGCACTTTCTGGTACAGCTGTCCCAGAGAGCCTCTGACAGTCAGTGAAGACAATACTGACCTAGATAGATCAATGGTATGACTCTGATAAAGACAGCTGCCTATGTTCCAATAATCTTGTCAGCTGGCAATTGGCACCAGCAGCTAATTCTCAAGGCATGTGTATTCATTGCAGGGGTGGAAAGCCCATGGCTCAGCAGACAACAGTGTCCAGCAGGGCTGTGCAGGTGGGACTGTGCTGTTGGCTTCCCATGATAATTAATAGTTGCAGATTACCAAGAAGGGAAGGGGCAAGGCAGCAGGGAGTTCAGTGCGCTAAACCCCACTATTCATTGCTGCAGAGAGGACAAAGCTGACATAGATGGATCAGGAGCATAATACCTCAAGGACTGCCTCCCTACATGTGAACCTACCTGGACCCTGTGACATCATGTGAGGCCCCACTTCATGTGCCTCCTCCATGAGAGGTCTGGAGGGTGGCCACATCAGAACGGTTCTTTTCTGCAGTGGCTCCTTCTTGTGGGCTTCCTATATGCATCTGGGGTTATTCTCTCCAGAAGGGCCTAACAATGCTTATTGTTTAACCAATAGACCATGACCTCTGGTTTTAAGCTATGAGGCTCATTAGGCAAATAAATGGTTAGGTGGTTCTTTATGTGCATTATTGGCAATAAAAATAAGAATTATGCTAATTCTGGACAGTTGAGATCATGCACTGCTTGTGTACCTGGGATGAGGGTTATGTAGGGCCTGAATAAGGTATGATAAATTTCATTAAGTTAAGCAACAATAGGTAGACTTGGAGGCAGGTATACAGTTGGCAAGCTGGATATGTTGCAGGAACAGCAGGCAGCCTTGCTCTTGATGGATGAAGAATTCAAACTCAGATTACTATTTCTGCCAAAATCTTTAATGCTCAAATCAGTATGGTGCACAGATAAGGCAAGGGTTAAAAGTACAGCAGGTGGTACACATGGTTCAGCAAAGTAAGATGCTGATCCATCCATTGACACACACACACACACACACACACACACACACACACCAGGCTCCTGGTTTAAAGAGCAGGGCAGGCACAGCTTTAGCAGAGCAAGCAAGAAGCATCTGTGGGCTGGGCAGCCAAATAGACACTCTGTTGAGTGAGTTGAGCCCAAGCTGTCTGTTTGCACTGACTCTGGTGTCTCCATGTCCTTAACTCACAGGTAGACTTGCACTCTAGCAGCTCCCCAGTTGGAGCACCACTGACAGGAGATGGTGGCCAAGGGAATTCTTGTGGAGAAGGGGGCTACTTGGGAGTGTCCGGTGGGCTTCTTTTCTGACAACCTGCTGGAATCTACTCCAGGGTGTGGCTCCACATCCATGATCTTCTCCCCATACAATTCCGAGACCTCCTATGAACCACATGAAACTTGTCCAAACCTGCTAGGTCCCTCCCTGGGATTGCCTGACTCCAGCTCTGTGAGTTCCTCCCACTTTTTTTTCTTGATCTGACAAGTCACTCTAGAACATCTCCATGTGGAGGTCCCTGCACATATGCTGAGAGGGGCAGCACCATGCATGGACAGGAGCTGTTCAGGGCTAAACAAAAAAGGGGGGGAGTCTATAGTGGATTCCAGAATGGGTGGAGATCTCTTGTTCAGTCAGGTTTCTTTATAGAGGCAGAAATTAAGTACAGTATATTCTGGCGTATAAGACTACTTTTTAATCCAGGAAAATCTCAAAAGTCGGGGGTCGTCTTATACGCCGGGTGGAAAATCTGTGGTTGAGTGTATCTCAAACTCTATATTTTAACTGGAAAAGTTGGGGGTCGTCTTATACGCCCAGTCGTCTTATACGCCACAATATACGGTATTTTGTGGTCTGTCTGAACTATTTTTCATGGGATTAAATTTCTTCCCATTCCAACATTTTAATACACCCCTTCCACATCCCTTTTTGCTGTATAGCCAACACTGACACATGGTTCTAGATGAATGTTAATCAGTGTGCAGAGGGCACAACAGTAGTTCAAAACTTTACCCTGTCTGAATCGCTGTAATACATTGCCTGAAGCATGTTGTGGCTTGCAAAACACATCACAGGAGCTAAATACCTGTCTTGATTGGGGTTCCAATGTCTAATCAATTAATCGTTAAGCATTTTTATTGACTAAAAAGAGGGGCATGATTAATGGAGCATCATATTTATTTTGTACTAGCTGGCCCGGCCAAGCGTTGTGGCAGCTTTTTTGTGAAATGGAAAAGGAAGATCTATATATATATAAATGTAAACTGTCCATTCCCACAGCTTCTCCCGTTGAATTTCTGCCTGCCTCCTCTCCATCTTTCCCCGTTTCTTCCTCCCTCCACACAGCTTCTCCCATTGAATTTCCGCCTGCCTCCTCTCTATCTTTCCCTGTTTCTGACTGCCTCCACATAGCTTCTCCCGTTGAATTTCTGCCTGCCTCCTCTCTGTCTTTCCCCCCGTTTCTGCCTGCTACCTTCCCCTCCCCCACACTTTCCCTGGTCACCCTGAAATGTTGCTTACTGCTGTATAATTGCAAATGGAGCTCGCGTTCTGCAAAGCTGCTATCGATTGCTGTGGCCTGGGTGTTGTAACGTGGGGATTGTGATTCAGCAAGTGATTTCAGCTCTCTGACATAGCAGGCAGGAGACAGCTTCTTCATGTAACACTCTTTATTCAGACAAACAAGACTGGGGAACTGAGGAGAGGGATGCTACATTTATAGGAACAGAAAGACTGGCTAGAAGGGATACATTTTGGAGGGAACAATCTCAAGCAATCACAAAGCTGCCTTTTGCGGGGATTCTTTGCTGGAGCTTCCCGTGTGCAGGACAGGGTCAACTACACACGGGATACCAGTTGCTGGGGATCTGCGGCCAGCGTCTCACGTGCGTCCTTGCACAGGCGCCGGCCAAGCCTGCGAACGGGACGGCCAGTAATTCCGGAGCTTAACTCACACCGCGCCGTTGTCCGCCAGGCTGAATCTGAAGGGTGCGTGAGTCGTTCGGATGAAAAAGTGCCTCGTAGATGTTCCTGCAAGCACTTGCGACCTCCTAAATTGTTCCCTTAAGTAACGTACCCAAATAAAAGGTGGCCAAATCTACAGCCAAGCAAGAGCGCTAATAGACTACAAAGAATTAAATTCAAACGAAATAAAGACAGACAACCATTGCTTCTTTTGATGGCTTTGGCTGACCCGCATAGGCTATTACTTCTTTCTATGCCTCGACTGTTCTAAGACTATCTAAGCTAGCTGACTCTGTACCGCCAATTCTTCCACAATCTATAAGCTAACTAAACCTTTACCGCCAATTCTTCCGCAATACTATCCTATACTAAAGCTAGAGCTAGCTAAACCTTTACCGCCAATTCTTCCGCAAGCTAACCTCTCTACCTCCTGCACGCGCTTCCAACCCGACCAACCCGTTCCCAAACCCCAACTACCTGAACGACTGATCAATCCTGACTATCTGCCTAAAACGGGGAGCTGCAGCCTTTTATTGACAACGAACAAGCAACGTCATGATCAATACTTTTACCAATCAGAACACTGTTGCTGCCCTTGAAAAGGGCGGGAAGCAGATTAACTGACCATTAACAAGTTCAAACCTTTGGAGCCAAAAAGTCTAAGTGGAGGGATCTCAGTGGCAAGACGCCTACTGAGCCCTGCTTTCACTTTCGCTTTTACTCGGAAGTATACATTAAATAGTGCACATAATTGACATTAACCAAATACAAATAATCGTGGGTGCAAAGGCACTCACGGAGTGTATTCCCACAGCCTTTTGGTGGGAACCAATAAGACTGAGGATCCAAATGCAACAACTTACGGTAAATGAACCAATAGTAGCTGTTTCTTCTGGAACAGGAAGGCAGCTACTTTTCCCTAATGTGAATACAGACACTAATAATACAGATATGATAACCCTTGAATCAATACACAACACCGGGAAGGCGCGCACACACATGCAGACGGCTTTTTCGGGGGTTGGTGGCCTCCATTTTTGCCCCGCGTTACCATAGCAACCTGGCCTCGCAACGCCGCCTGGCCTCAAAGCCCGGCTTCTCTCCTGTCTCTTGAGGTTTGGCCGTGCCGCCGCCGCCTCTCTGCGAACAGCTGCCTGCTTGTTATGCGTTGTCGGGCCCCTTGAGGCGGCGGCTGAAAGTTAGGCCGCAAATGGCGGGCAGCCGTTTGAGGCGGCGGCTGCAAGTTGTCGCCTCAGGAGTTGGGTGGTGCCGTTCTATTGGTTGCTGGTTGTGATGTCAGTGCTGTTGCTGGTGACATCTAATAGGCGCGCCAATTTTTTTTGCATTTATTCTTTATTTTAGGTATGTCAGGTGTGGGTTTTTTTTTAAATTTAATTATCCCATGTTATTCCCTGATGGTCAGAGCCGTCTCATCCATAGAAGCCGGTGGCGCGGTGCGCCAGGGCGCTGGGCGCCCCAGGGGCGCCCCCGCGAGCCCGCCGGCATACCGGGCTCCTCCTCCCCAACCCGCCCCCGCCCCCACGGGCAGGCGGGCACTCGCGCGCCGGCGGGCGGGCTGTAAGCCGCCCGCCCTCGCCTCCCAGAGCCCCAGCTGGAGCGGCGCGGGGCTTTGCGCGACCTTCCAGCACTCCAGCTGGGGCTCTGGGAGGCGAGGGCGGCCGGCTCGCGCTCCCGCGCGCAGCCGGCCGCCCGCCCGATGCAGCGCGAGCTGCCCAGCAGCGCCGCGCCGTCCAGCTGCGCGCGGAGCGCGAGCTGCGCGGGAGCGGGAGCCGGCCGCCCTCGCCTCCCATCCCGGAAGCGCTGGAAGGGCGCGCAGAGCCCCGCGCCGCTCCAGCGCCACGCCCCTCACCCCCCGCTCGCCCACCCCCCTCCCAAGGGGCGGCAAGCGCGGGAGGGAGGCGGTGGAGAGGCGGCATGGCGGGGGCGCCGGAGGGATAGCCGCGCCAGGGCGGCAGATCCCCTTAAGACGGCTCTGCTGATGGTCATGGAATGCTGTGTCCTAATTTGATGCTGTTTGGTCCAGCGGTTACGGAGCAAGTTGGTAACACCCGTGCACGCAATGGGAACATTTTTATATATGTAGATGAAGAAAATATTATTTGAATTGATATGCTTGTAAATATTCTAGGTGCTACCTTGAAAGAGGCATTCTTCCTTCTCTCTCTCTCTCTCTCTCTCTCTCTCTCTCTCTCTCTCATTTAAGGGAATAACTCCAAGATGATGCCAGCTAGAATAAATGTATGCATAATCTAACAGACAAATCATGCCACTTGCTTCAGAAATACTGTTTTACTTCTGTGCAAATTTCATCAGCTGATAAATCAATCAATTGGCTAACAGGCCCACAATTAATTAAAATGTCTTTAACAGAGTACTAATACCATAAAAACCCACACACAAAGCAATTGGTTGTTAATGAGAGTGCCACAACAAAACACTGGATATGTATTCTTAGAAGATAGTGTGTTTTGTTCCCCATCACAATGTCTCCAGGTTCTGTGGCTCCTATTAAAAAAATAAATAAATCTGCAAAACTCAGGTTCCCCCCACCCCAGCTGATACCCCTCTCTTGCATATGGTGATGTCATTCTGGCTACAGAAGAACAGTCACTATTAGCATGTAGGATCCTCTGCTGGCTGGAGCCCCCTGGGACTGGTGGGGCAGACAGCAGAGAGCCCAAAAGTATGTGGAAGCCGAGCCAACTAATTCTCTTCCCTGCTGAGTTCTGCAAGGGCAACACTAAGGTCACATTCACACCATAAATTTAAAACACTTTAACGATGCCACTTTAAATAGCCATAGCTTCCTCCAAAGAATTGTGGGAGCTGTAGTTTGTTAAGAGGGCCTGGAGTTGTTATTCCCCTCACAGAGCTGCAATTCACAGAGCAATTTAACAACCAATGTCTCTAGTGCTATTTTTCAAGAAAAAGAGGTGCCAGAACTTACCATGAGCACCTCCCTTGTTCTCTTTAAATAAGCAAGGGCACCCACCTGATAGGTGCTGGAACTGAGTTCCTGTGAGTCCCTCCTGAAAAATAGCACTGAATATCTCTCTTCCCAGGGACCTCTGATATTGTAGCTCTTGGAGGGGAATAGGGGCCTCCTAATAACTCTCAGCACCCTTGACAAACAACAACTCCCATAATTACTTGGGGGAATCCAAAGTGGTGTTGTAGTGCCTTAAATGTATGGTGTGAATGTGGCCTAGGGAAGAGGAAGCTGACAGGCAGTGTGGCCTCCTGGGCCAGTTGTAAGTAAGAAGCCAGGCAAGTGGGGGAGGCTGGCAGTGTTATGTGGGGCGGTGCCCCATTTTCCCGAATGGACCAGCCATCGCTGATGGGATCTGTAATAAGAGTAGTGAAATGGTTTTGTTTCATCCTCTCATGTTTGGGCGGCAGAAAAATGAGAGGACATAAATTCCTTTGATGGTGTTTTTGTCTGGAGGGAGGTTTTTTCCTTCATCTTCTCCCTTTTCTCAGTGGGAAAATCCTTTTCCTCGTCTCCCTCTCATTTTCTTTGCTCCATATGCTAGCTATTTCAAGGTAAGGCCTTGAAAAACAACAATCCACAGATTATGAGTTCTTCCAAAGTTCTTTCCTCTCCCCAACCCGCTTGCCATGCTGTTTTCCTTCTGCATTCCTGCGGTGCCAACAGATGAAGCTGTAAGCCTGCTCATCTCCCTGCATCTAATCTTGATGCAGCTCAACAGCGGGGAAGGTGGGCAATTGGACGCTAGCAGTTGTTGGCAAAGAATGAACACTGCAGCAGGATCGAAACTGGATGACACTTGACTTGCATAGAGAAAGCTGCCATTTCAGAAACTCGCCTCCTGGGCTAGGATTTTATTTTGCTTCAGTTGGAGAGAAAAGTGCTTGCTTTAAATGTCATTACTTCTTTAATACTTTTCCATTTGGTCCTTATTCTTTTGCTTAATTGTGTGTGTGTGTGTGTGTTTGTGTAATGATTAATCTACAGTGAACTTCACAAATGTTGAATTTATAAGTGTCAGGGGGGTTTAATAAACCTCTTCACATTTAGGGCAGATCTACGCCATGTATTTAAAAGACATCCAATGCATATTTAAAGCAAATGACTTCCCCCAAAAGAAACTTGGGAACTGTAGTTTCCCCTTCACAGAACTAATGTGTGCTGAATGTACTATAAATATATGGTGTGGATCTGCCCATGTCCCTTTTGGAGAGGTAGCCGTATTTGCCTTAGGGTTCATGAAATGGAGGAGCAGTTTTTGGTCTATGTTTGGACACAATTGGATGCCATTTTGAATCAAGATGGCAGACAGAATCTTTTAGACTTAGAATCACAGAACTGTGATTTTAACCCAGTTTTGAAACTCTGCTGGTTTTTGTTGTTGTTTTAGAATTCCTGAGCAATGACGTGCAAATTTCATTAAGTACTTATGAACCTTCCTCTTCTCTTCCCAGGGCTGGCCCTACCATTCGGCAAAGTGACAGCGCCACCTTAGGCAACAGATGCTGGGACGCAGTCACCACTGAAGCTATGCCATCCATACTTGTCCCTAGTCTTTCTGGGTAGCCAAGAGATTAGAGGGCAATCCTCCTTGGCCTCTAGCCTGTTGGACACAAGGATCACACCACTGTGTCTCCACAGCCGCTGCAAGGCCCCCACTCACCTCCCAACACCTGGGAGGTAACTGGAATCCTTGTCACCTCAGCTGCACCCCCCCCTCTGTCCAGCTCAGCTGCTTCTCCCTCATGCACTCTCTCTGTGGGACTGTCAGCCAATAAAATTGGAAGAGGATCATCTGTAGTTGTTTAAGGGCTTTCCCCAGACTTTGGCTGCTTGCCCTCCAGCAGACAACAGTGGCAGATTTCCAACAGTTCACACCTTCTGGCACCTTACAAATGAATGGAAGTTAATTCTGCGCTTGCAAGAAACAAATCCCTTGGTGTGGCAGCACCAGGGCCAACCCCACACATTTTGGCACCTGGAGTGAACCACAAAGTGTACCCCCTGCGAGGGAAGAAGGGGTGAGTGAAGATCTGCATCAGGAGCAAGGGCAGAAGGAGATCAGCAGCGCCTCCTGTTTGCCAAGAAGCCACTGTAGAAACAGCCGAGGAGGTGCCAGATCCAGCCTCCAAGGAGTGTGCCGCAGCTGTGGCAGTGGCAGTAGTGGGTAAAGCATTTTTTGGAGACCGGATCAGCTGCCCCTGCATATCCTGCCACCTGAGGTGATTGCCTCACCTTGCCTCCTGTTTGGGCTGGCCCTGGGCAGCACACACTGTTTGGAGCTCCCCATTAATATTAGGCAGGCACATTCACTGTACAGTGGTACCTCGGATTAAGAACTTAATTCGTTCCGGAGGTCCGTTCTTAACCTGAAACTGTTCTTAACCTGAAGCACCACTTTACCTAATGGGGCCTCCCGCTGCTGCTGTGCAGCCAGAGCACGATTTCTGTTCTTATCCTGAAGCAAAGTTCTTAACCTGAAGCGTTATTTCTGGGTTAGCGGAGTCTGTAACCTTAAGTGTCTGTAACCTGAAGCGTCTGTAACCTGAGGTACCACTGTATTGCTTTCAGCTCCTGTGAACCACCTTTTCTTTGTCTCAGCAAGCCTACCCAGGAATGCCACTTACAATTTAATAAGTACAACAATATTAAAATCACTGGTTTTATTTTATATTTTAAAGAGGTTTTTTTTTTTAAAGGGGATAGCTTGGTTATATTGGTGTGTTTTAAATGAACAATTTAGATCGTCTTTTGTGCCAAAGCTGTGTCTGCCCTGTGGCTGTTCCCCCTCCCCCCCAACCACAAACACTTATCACTACAACCAGGATTTTTTTTTCAGCTAGAACTCCATGGAACTGAATTCCGGCACCTCTAAGGTGGGGGGCCATTACCATTATAAGAGAACAAGGGAGGCATTCATTGTGCATTCTGTCATGTCTTTTCCTAGAAAAATAGCAATGAGTACAACATATTTCATAGCTTGCATTTTACACTACATTATTGCTGTGATAAGAAAGGATGCTGCTGCAGGTATTTAAAAACAAGGACATAGCGATCATTCTGCAAAAAGAGAGCTCGCTGACTAATCGCAATACAATTCCTCTGAATGAAGTTGTGAAAGGCGAACCGCCAGTTGACAAGCAAACACTGTGTCTACCTATGACTTATGACTTACATAGCTCTTTTTTTAGCTGCTGCTAATTAGGTAGTAGGCCCCATCCTTCATTTATCATGTTTGCTTTAGATTGTAAGGCACATCAGTTGGAATCATGCCTACTTCCTCAATTTCATGAAAGCACCAAGCTAGTTCAAAGTGCTCAATTAACTTTCATACTGCAGTTACGAAAGAGCTTTTTTCAGATTCTTCAACTGGTCACAGTGCGGTCCTTATGAACTTCGTGGAATAAGTTAAAGGTTTGTTAAAGCCCTCTTACCAAGTCATAGTGCATTAGGGCATGGGAGAATTGGGACACAGTTCACATTTAAAAGCCAAATTTAATTAAATTTGCACTTTCTTAAATGATTTGAAAACCGAACATAGCCGTGTGTCAAAATTCGCACTTATTTGAATTTTGTAATGCAGTGGTTCAACAAACTAAAATGCACATATTAGGGGAAAGTGTGCATAAAAATGAACATATTAGTGAAAATGGCATACAAAAACACCGTTTTATCAGGGAAAGTTACTTGCAAAAATATATACATTATTCAAAACTGCATACAAAAATGTTTTTTATTAGGAGGAATTCCCACTCAAATGCTTACAAAATGTCGTGATGATTTTTAAAAAGAAAATTTGCTAATTACTATAGAAATGTGGAGAACTAAACTTTAGATTGGAAAAAATGAGAAACGGAGACAACAGCAACAATTTATTATTTACACCCCGCCCATCTGGCTGTGCTTTCCCCAACTGAAATTGATATATTATTCCATCTCTATTAGTAAGCAACCCCCCCGCCCCGTTAGTGAGCATTAAGAAAGTGGGATGCCCTCCCCCCCCTAGTTTTATTTTCATTAGAAGATAGGAGGCCGCCTTATACAGAATCAGACCACTGGTCCATCTAGTTCAATACTGTCCACACTGATTGGCAATGGCTGGGGACTGAACCCAGGATCTTCTGCAGGCAAACCTATTGAAGATAAGGTGCCCAGGTTAGTCATGTCCATCAATTTCAATGGGTCGACTCTTGAGTATGGCAAACATTGGTTGCAACAACCCCTTCACTCTGCCAGTGAGCTGTGGGGCTCCCCAGTCCCCACATAAGCAAAGAGATTTGAGCCAGCAATGGACAGCACAACAAGAACGTGGATGTGGGGCATTTGTGTTTTGCACACCTGCACTTGCACACCATAAACAAAATATTTCTGCACTTTATGAACTTAGTTCTGCATCCTGTGTTCAAAGTGGCTAAACCAGGTGCCTGTGGAAAGCCTTCCAGCAGGACCTGAGTGCAAGAGTGCTGTCCCCTCCTGTGGTTTTCACCAGCAGGTATTCAGAAGTATTACTACCCCTGACTGTGGAAGGCAGAACATAGCCATTGTAGCTAGTGCTCTTTTCAAGTCATCCAAGTTGTTGGAAATCACTGCTGCCTTTGAGAGTGAATTTCATAGTTTAACTCTGTGGTGCGTGAATCTAAGTCTGTCCTTTAATCCATCCTGAATCTTCCAACATTCAGCTTCATTGGATTGTCTGTGGGTTCTAGTGTTACGAAAGAGGGAGACAAACTTTTAGCCACCCACTTTCTCCCTAATGTTATAAACTTCTGTCACTTCTTACTCACCTTTTTTTCTAAACTAAAAAGTCCTAAATGTTACAACATCTAACCCTCCTGCAGCTGTAAACTAGACAAGTTTAATGGGGATTGATTTTTTGCTTCACAGCAAATGTCTCTGCAACTGAAACAAAAAATAGGAATAGGTAGCAGATGATGGTGAGGAGACTTTTGCTAGAAAGAGCTGCTGCCTGTCAGGGTAGGAAATACTGTGTGAGGTGGTCAAACAGCATGCCCTAATATAAGGCAGTTTCATGTGTATTCCCCCCCTCCCCAATGCATACAAAAAAGTGAAATGCATGTATAACATTTCCTCAGTTCATTACAAAATGAACTCTTGACCTAAAACACAGCTTGCCGAAAGCTCTCTAATGGAGAGAGAGAGACACAGATACAAGAAACCAGACATAAGACAAGAATACTACACAGTTATTAAGTCAAAGAGTTATTCTTGAAGATGCTGCTGTACTAGTAATCGTGGGTCTTACATGCTAAAATTAACAGTATTCATTGTGGTTGTAGGCCTCAAATTTATGAACTTGAGAAACATGTTTAAATAGCGGAGAGCTGTCTTGCTAAATACAGCTGCAATCACAATGACACAGAAGACTGGAGCAGGATTGCTTTGTTTCGTTATCTCGTTTGTACCCCAACCTTTTCCCCAAGAAGCTCAGAGCAGCTTCAGTGAACCCAGGAGGGAGATGAGCCACTTGCCTACAGTAGCCTAGGTGAGGCTCATGTTTGAGATGAAGCTTTGCATCTCCACTGTGATAATGGATGAACACTCTTATGGCTACAGTCCTATGTTTTCAATGAGTGTGGGGAACATTCAACACCTGCTCCTGATGTTGTTAAACTAAACGTCCCATCATCCCTGGTGATTGGCCATGCTTGCTGTTGTTGTTCAGCAACATCTGGAAGGCCAAAGGTTTTCCACTCCCCACAGTCATCTGACACCAAATAGACTATACTTAAAACAGGTTGGCACAAACTTGTGACCCATCAAGCGGATTGCAGCCTGCTAGCTACGTATGGTGACTAATCTTAGGCTTGATAGTTCAGCAACATCTAGAGGGCCACCTTCTCCTCATACCAGCTATACCAACTTCTACTATGGAAAACTACAGTATGTTCAATGCAGTGGGACTTACTTCTGAGACATCATGCACAAGATAGTGCTATAGGGTAAAAATATATATTTCTCTTCCTCAGTTAGAGGAAAACTCCTGTTGGATGACAGAAACCTTAGGATTCAACCCAACTCTGTTCTGTTCATCTCTTTGGTAAACCACTTTGAGGTGTTGTTGTTGTTTTTACCATCAGGTGGTGTATAAATATTATGAAATAAATAGAGTAGACCCATTAACATTAATGGATGTAAAGTACGCATGTCCATTAACTGCAAGTATGATTAACATGGGGTGCAACCCATAATCCTTATTTATAGTACACTAGCAGCCATGTAAAGGGACGTGGGTGGCGCTGTGGTCTAAACCACTGAGCCTAGGGCTTGCCGATCAGAAGGTTGGCAGTCCCTGTGACAGGCTGAGCTCCCGTTGCTCGGTCCCAGCTCCTGCCAACCTAGCAGTTCGAAAGCACGTCAAAGTGGAAGTAGATAAATAGGTACCGCTCCGGCGGGAAGGTAAACGGCGTTTTCGTGTGCTGCTCTGGTTCACCAGAAGCGGCTTAGTCATGCTGACCACATGACCCAGAAGCTGTCTTTGGACAAACGGCGGCTCCCTCTGGCTATAGAGCAAGATGCACTCTGCAACCCCAGAGTTGTTCGCTACTGGACCTAACAGTCAGGGGTACCTTTACCTAGCAGCCACGTACCCATTGTTGCTTGGGAGTTCTAGAAAAAAAATCACAGTTTTGAAAAATTCAATCTGCCATCTTGATTCAAAATGGTGTCTCATTGTACATAAAAACAACAAACCAAAAGCCTGCTCCTTGATCTCAGGAACTATCATGGAAAACTTGGTTATGATAGCTTAAGACAGGGTAGGGAAACATTGACTTTTCTGATATAGGTAGGTAGCCGTGTTGGTCTGCCATAGTCAAAATAAAATAAAAAATTCCTTCCAGTAGCACCTTAGAGACCAACTAAGTTTGTTCTTGGTATGAGCTTTTCGTGTATCTGAAGAAGTGCATGCACACGAAAGCTCATACCAGGAACAAACTTAGTTGGTCTCTAAGGTGCTACTGGAATGATTTTTTTTATTTTTCTGATATAGTTGGACTTGACTGGGATTGATGGGAGTGTGAGTCCAGAAACATGTGCCCTTGCACAACTGAGTAAGCCTTGCCACCATACCCTCATCTTATACAGAGCCTTTATTACTGAGTGGTTTTCGTCCTAGTATCTGCCTTCTTAGGAACTGATAAACCATGCTAAAAATAATAATAAAATGAAACAAAAACCAGTTCATGTTTCTAAGAAGCTTCTTCATTTTAAATGGGATCGTCACATGCACAGCAACTTCCAGAGGAAAAGGGAAAGTAATGGAAAATTGTTTGCTTATACCACCATCTTGTGGCTGCTTGTTTAAAAGACTGTCTAAGGCATTCTTGTAAAAGGTCCTCATCTCTGGCTAAAGTACAAAAACACCACCCGAAACACATGCACCTGGGTGGCCACTGTGGGAACAGGATGCTGGATGTTGGCCTCATCCACTATGGGTCTTCTTACGTTCTCACTCCTGCGACACCTCAATGTCTGCTGTTGATCATAGGAAGCTGCCTTCAACTGAGTCAGACTATGCCTCCCATCCAATCCAATACTGCCTTCTCTGATGGGCAGTAATCTTTGGTAATGATCTTTCCCCATCTCTGCTGATATCCTTTTGAACTGGCTTGAACTTGGGACCTTTCTGCATGCAGAGTCCATGCTCCCATGGACCCTGCTTTGCTCAACTAATACATGGCTTGACAACCAACAGTTGGGTAATTTGACTATGGCCCTTGGCTGGGGCTGATGGGAGCTGTTTTCAGTGAGGACTGTTTAGGGGGAGGCTGCCCTAAAATGACGTGGGACCAGTTTATCCAAAGGGCTGTCTTCTCTCATATGAACTTGCCCATTCACTGAGTCCATTATTAGAAGCTTGGCTCCATATATCCCCTCCTATAGGTGGGAGGCTGGTAGTTACATGAGCAGGGTCTTTTCAACCATGACCCACTCTGGCCCCCAGAATTTGGTTAACTTTACTCCTGTTTCCTTTTAGCTTTCAAGACTCAACCTTACCTTTTCACTTGCACTTGTCCTCCTTGAGGGCTCCTGCCTAATTATTGTGTTGTAATCTTTTTTTAATTCTTTGCGCTATATGTGTGTGTGTGTGTGTGTGTGTGTGTGTTGTGATTTTATATAAGCTGTCATGAGCACTGAAAAAATGGAAAGGTCGAGGATATGAATACAAAACACACATACAAAAGTTGGTCAAATAGCGGTGAGTGGTTTATTTGCCCTTTTCCTTCTTGCTCGTCTGTTTCTCAACATCATCTTGGACGGATGATGAAGAATGGCTATCACTGCTTTCATCACTCTCATCATCACTGTCTTCTTCAGAATCATCTCCTTTGGGGCCTCTTCGTAATGCATTAAAACATGGGCTGAAATGCCACCAAAAAAACCCTCAGTGAGCAGTGTTTCACCAATGTAGCAGCATAAAACAATTAAAAATTAAGCTATAAAATGACAAGGTGATAACGCATTGTTAACGTAAAAATTAGGATGTCATGTGTCCATTTATGTTATCAGAAACATTCCTTAACTCTTCCTTAACATTAAAAACCATGAGTATAGATCCGCCCCAGGTCTTATACCAGGTCAGACTATTTGCGTGTTTAGACCTTTTACCCTCCCCAAATAAATTCAGATGGGAGACAAGTATTTGGTTTGGGTTTTGGCAGAATTTAGGCCACAACTTTATTGATTACAACCAAGTGAGGGGTTGCATAGGTTCTGGTTCCACAAGCTCCCTGCACCGTTGCAGGCAGACCTGTCCTAGAGCCACATTCGTAGGACAGCCAAGGATGAACACCAGGGACAGCTGCTGGGAGGAGTACCAATCAGCCGCCCTGATGTCCCCTGGACTCGGGTGAGGGCCAGACCCCTTTTGGGGAATGCCAAACCAATGAGTCCCTGGATTCCTTTACCGGAATATCCTGCATTTGCATAGGCGTGGCCACATCACGTGCCAAACCTATCACCTGAAACAGAGCCAACCCGCAACTTACAAGTTGTGACTATTTGCTACGCGGCAGGCGAAACCCAAATGGCACCAGTCAATCAGCCAAGTGGGGGAAATTCCTGCTGTGCCCCTGCCCCAATGGCAGATGACACACGAAAGCATAGCAAGGTCAAGCGCAAGCCCTAAATATAGGGAGAGGCGGGTGGGTGTTCCGATGCGAAAGCCCCAAAGAGGAAGCTCAGTAGCCTTGCATGGGCTTAAATAGGTCCCGCGTTGCTGCTTCTTTGAGGCACCCCATTGGCCAGATTGCACCCCAGAAACACGGGACTGACCTATCGGGGGTTGTGGCTATCTTTCGAATTAACGATAGTCGGTCACACTGCAACATGTGCCCTCTTTTATGGAGGACACGTCTTTTCAGTTTCAGCACTGACTGGTGATAACTCTACAGGGCTGAGGCAGGCATCTTTCCCTTCCCTTCCTATCTGATCTTTTAATGGAGTGATATCAGGGATCAAACCTGGGATGTTATGCATTCATGGTAGCAAGTGAAGGGAAGGATTCCTGCCTGAGACCTGAGCTACTGCAGGTCAGAGTAGAAGCACTGAATTTAAGAACCAGTAATCTCACTCAAAGCAAGAGAAATTCAGATGATTGCAACAGTAATAGGAAGGTGTGAGAGAGGGGTTTTGTTGCTTCCTTCCACCCTAGTCTATTTGCTCTGTCCACTTTTCTCCATCCCCAGCTTAGTTCCAGTAAACCAGGAGTTGGTGGCATGTGGCCTTCCAGATGTTGTACTTCAACCCCCCAGCAGCCCCAGTTAGCATGGCCAATGGTCAGGGATGCTGGAGTCCAATAGCCTCTGGAAGGCTACAAGTCCCCCAACTCTGCAGTAAGCCCTGTCCCCCTAAATCCTCTCCTTTATAACAAGGAAGGCACACCAATCCGTCATGTCCAAAGCCAAATGCAGCAGCAACAGCTGAGAAATTATTTACTTGTGCAATGCACCTGCAGATGAAAGACCCACATACAGCTTTGGTAATTTCCCAATATATGTTACACTCTTGCAGATGTGTTGAAACAACTCACTGGAACCCTATGTCAAAAGAGGTGCCATCTTGAAACTAGAAAAGATAATGCTTCCTTACAGTTTTGCTTCTTTTGATGTATTCAAACATTTCAAAGAGGGTGTGCTAGAAATTAAAATGGTTCAACATCTAGTTAATTATGGCCTTTTTTGCTTGCTTTCTTCTTCTTCTTCTTCTTTTTTTAAAAAAGGCCTTTTTAAGCAACATCCAATAATATTCCTAGCTATAGCAACAGTCCATCCACTCCACACAGCCCTTCCTGGGCAAATCACTTCAGCATTGAAATGAATCCCATCTTTCACACATTCATTTCCCAGGGCTTATCTTAGCAGACCACTCTTTGCTAATTCTAGGCTCTTGTTTGGAGATGTGCCAACAGCTCCGCTTGGCTATCCGCAGTTTCAGCATTGGGTGCTGAGAGCAGAAGAAATTGTAAATGCAAAGATTCTATGCAGGAGGTCCATGTGTGGAAACTTTCAACAAATAACCATCTGGTGAGCGGAGAGGAATAATGCCTGAGTGTGTGTGGTTCCATATGTACAGGCAGGGCAATTTATTTTTCATGGTAAATGATTTGATAGCTGAGCAACTTTGTGCCAAAAGTTTGTGTGGGAACATAGGGAAGCTACATTACCCCAGATCAGACTGTCGGTCTGCCTAGTTCAGGATCGTCCACCCTAATGGACAGTGGCCACATCCATACCATATGTTTAAAGCACATTCAGCAATCATATAAAGCTCTCCCCCCCAAAAAAAATCTGGAAATTGTATTTTGTTCAGGTTGCTAGGAATTGTAGCTCTGTGAGGGAATTCCACAGAGCAGGGCCTGCCACACTAAAGTGAAGGCCAATCTAATCTCAGAGGCATGGGGAGCCTCCAGAAATACCCCATCAGGAGGTCACAGTGATCAAGGTGGATCTTCACAGTGATCAAGGTGGAGAGCCAGTGTGGTGTAGTGGTTAAGAGTGGTAGACTTGTACACTTCCGGTTGAGCGCGGAGCCGCCATCAGTCGCAGGTTTCGCTCGGCTGAGCAAACCTGAGTGCGGCAGGGACGGGGTGTCTTCTACAGTGCAGAAGACCCCCAAGGAACCCCAAATCGAGAGTTTTGGGGGCATGGTCATCCGGCGGGTGCTAGAAGGGTGTCCCTTCCTCCCCGGTAAGGCTCTGTTTTGAGCCCCCGAGAGCGAGGGAGTGGAGCCCCGGCAAATCGGACATACCGCTTTCCCTGCCTGCACGAAGCTGCGATACTGAGGGGCTACAGCGTTTCAATTCTTCCAAGTAAACAAAAAATGGACAAATGAACAAATCTGAAGAGAAAACTGTAAGTAATTTGATTTGATTTGGCTTCGGAGGGGATTCTAAAAACGGAAGTCAATCCCTCTCTGCTGAGATTAAGAGACAGTGCAACTTTGTAGCTGAAGCTATTTTCAATGCGATTGAAACAAAGAAACTTTTGTATGGGTGTTTTTAGCTTTAAAAGTGGATTGGATCTATTTTCCTCTTTCCCGGAAGTCCAGATGGAGTGGATACTATAAATTTTAGCAATAATTAAAAATAAAAATGGCGTACTTATGCAGTAAGGATCTACGTAGCAAGAAATAAATTGTTGTGACTAGCAACTTGAAGCTCGACCTTGAGATGACAAAGGGAGAACTGTCCTCGCGGTTTGTAAAGCAAGCTTTGGAACTTTTGCAGCAAGTAGCCGTGGGAATCAACAGCATTGCACAATTGGCGCATAAAGAATTGGAGATTGAGACTGTGAACAATTTGGAGGACTTTACATTGGAACAGAAGGAAAAGGAAGAAGGGAACAGTGACAATGCTGAAAAAGAGGAGTTGGAACAGGATACACCAATTGGAGCTTTTACGCAAGAAGAATCTGACAGTGTTAAAGACTGGTTCCTGTTGCCACTGGATTGCGAAAAGACTACAGGCCTGCGATTAGTTGTACAGTTACAGGATTTTCTTTTTTGTGTCTCATGGGCCGGGTTCTTTGAAAGGGAGGGTATAGGGTAAAATATTAGAATTTTAAAAACGAAATGGTAGGAGTTGGTGCCTCTGCTCCCACCACTCCACTGCATTTTACTTTAGGTTGTGACAGTGCTGAAGTGCCCCATAACGCAGCTGTGCTTTTGCACAGGATGAAATATCTCTTACCTCCTCTCCACAATAAAACAGCAACATGGAAGACACGCAAGGATGATCAGTCCTCCTATCCCAGCACCAAGCATCCGCAGGATCTGTTGAGGGCCTGTTACAGTTCAATCAACATCAGCTTGGCTTGTAACTGACCTACAATCTAGTAAAGAGTCAGCTTTGCATCACAGCTGCATCTGCAATAAATAACCTCCAGAGCACGTGGATGTATAGAGTACACTAGAAGCTGTGCTCCTGTTTGCTCCACCACCACCTCTGCCATTTCCCCCCACATTAACCCCCTAGAGCTTCCACTTCCCACCCCATGCAACTACTTAAGCTCACTTTCTACCAGACCAACCTGATTTCTGAAGCCACTTCCCTTGTCTACTCTGTAGCTCTGCTTTGTACACCCCTTCACTCCCATACCCATGCCTCCTTTCCCCTCCTTTTGTACAACCCCTCTTGCACATAAGCCACTCCATGGTAATGTCTTGCATCGCTTCCTCCTGCATACTGCAACTACTACACACTTTGTTCACCTTCTACCCAAGTTATGAAGCATATCTTACAAGTGTCCCGGGACACACACACCCTTTTTAAAAATCACTACAGAATGGTGACATTTTGGGTGCCATGATCTTTCCCAACTCCTTTCTTGTGGCAGTCAAGTCTCTGCAGCTAGAAAGCTAGTATAGGAGTGAGATAGCTGGCCTAGAATCTCTCCCTCTCTGGTTGGGTTTTTTTTTTTTTAAATGTGGGCTAGAATTTAAAAAACAAAAACAAAAGCATGCTTCTTCATGGGCAGTCTGACATGCTATTTTTCACACTCCTGCCTCTGGACTTCTACCACTTCATTTTGCTGCACCTGTATAGAGGATGTTAAGTTTTGTACTGCAGTTACATGGGTTAGTGGGAAAAGTTTATTTCTGGGATGCAACCCTGAGTTCAAACTGCTCTGATGTAAACCAACACTCCTGTGCTATCACAGAGACATAGGAGAACCATTGTGGTGCAGCAGCTAAAGTGCTCTACTAGGACCTTGGAGATCAGGGTTCAAGTCTCCATGAAGCCCACTGGGTGACCTTGGGCCAGTCATTATCTCACAGCCTAACATACCTCACAGCGTAGTTATGAGGACCAACTGGGTGTTTATGCCACCTTGCAGGGATGCCAACTTGAATAAAATATTGCGGAGGCCCAGGTAAGCCCCACCCTGCATAATCGATCACATGACACGGCACACACACACACCATTTGAATGGCAATGCCCATCAACTTTGCAGGGGACCAGCCCCCTCAAATATTTTATTGTGGGGGCTGGAGCACCCACGGCCCCTAGGAGTTGGCTCCTATGCCACTTTGACCACCTCTGAAAAAACTAAATATTGAAAAATACTGACATAAAAAGGCATATTAATAAAAAAATTAAAGACTTACCCACCTGATGCTGACACGATACCCTGCATGAACACTGTGCAATAGAGTGTACTTTCACCCAATTATTTGTCTGCTTGTGTTGCAACACAAGAAAATCTCTAATAAAACTAATTTTTAAAAAGGGATATTAACTGTAAACTAAT
This sequence comes from Lacerta agilis, assembly GCF_009819535.1. Taxonomy (NCBI): domain Eukaryota; kingdom Metazoa; phylum Chordata; class Lepidosauria; order Squamata; family Lacertidae; genus Lacerta; species Lacerta agilis. The sequence goes on from NC_046331.1 coordinate 40,050,279, forward strand.
TGTTCATTCCCCTCCCATAGGAAATACTCCCCCCAAAACACTTCCCTATATAACACCCATTTTAAAATGCATGCCTTATCACAGGTTCCCCTAGCCTGCTGCCCTCCAATAGCTCTAACTCCCATTAGTTATGACCCCAGGCCAGACATTTAGGGACTGATAGGAATGAGAGCCTAGCAACATTTTGAGGCCACCCAACTGGGGAAGGTTGCCTTATCACAATATGAATTTGAACATTTTGGGGTGCACTCCTGGCTGAATTTTAAGCATAAATTCTTAAAATTCTACAAGGCAGGCTTAAGCAGTATGTGGACCGAGAACTCCCAGAAGTGCAAGCTGGATTTTGAAGGGGCAGAGGAACCAGAGACCAAATTGCAAACATGCGCTGGATTATGGAGAAACCTAGAGAATTCCAGAAAAACATCTACTTCTGCTTCATTGACTATGCAAAAGCATTTGACTGTGTCGACCACGGCAAACTATGGCAAGAAATGGGAATGCCTGATCACCTCATCTGTCTCCAGAGAAATCTCTATGTGGGACAAGAAGTTACAGTTAGAACTGGATATGGAATAACTGATTGGTTCAAAATTGGGGAAGGAGTACGACAAGGCTGTATTTAACTCCCTGCTTATTTAACTTATATGCAGAATTCATCATGCAAAAGGCTGGACTGGATGAATCTCAAGCCGGAATTAAGATTGTCGGAAGAAATATCAACAGCCTCAGATATGCTGATGACACAACATTGATGGCAGAAAGTGAGGAGGAATTAAAGAAACTTTTAATGAGGGTGAAAAAGGAGAGTGCAAAATATTGTCTGAAGCTCAACATCAAAAAAACTAAGATCATGGCCACTGGTCCCATCACCTCCTGGCAAATAGAAGGGGAAGAAATGGAGGCAGTGAGAGATTTTACTTTCTTGGGTTCCATGATCACTGCAGATGGTGACAGCAGTCATGAAATTAGAAGACGCCTGCTTCTTGGGAGAAAAGCAATGACAAACCTAGACAGCATCTTAAAAAGCAGAGACATCACCTTGCCAATAAAGGTCCGTATAGTTAAAGCTATGGTTTTCCCAGTAGTGATGTACGGAAGTGAGAGCTGGACCATAAAGAAAGCTGATTGCTGAAGAATTGATGCTTTTGAATTATGGTGCTGGAGGAGTCCCATGGACTGCAAGAAGATCAAACCTATCAATTCTTAAGGAAATGAGGCCTGAGTGCTCACTGGAAGGACAGATCCTGAAGCTGAGGCTCCAATACTTTGGCCACCTCATGAGAAGAGAACACTCCCTGGAAAAGACCCTAATGTTGGGAAAGATGGAGGGCACAAGGAGAATGGGACAACAGAGGACGAGGTGGTTGGACAGTGTTCTGGAAGCTACCAACATGAGTCTGACCAAACTCTGGGAGGCAGTGGAAGACAGGAGTGCCTGGCGTGCTCTGGTCCATGGGGTCACGAAGAATCAGACATGACTGAACAACTAAACAACAACAACAAAAACAAAAACAACAACACCTGGCTGAATCTTTGTCATTGAACACACAAGTGACTACAGTGGCTCCGGCTGCCTATGGCTGTTAAAGAATATAGGACGCTGCCTTTGTACTGAATTAGTGCATCTAGCTCAGTATTGTCTGCACTGACTGGCGGAGGCACTCCAGGGTTTCAGGCAGGGAATCTTTCCCATCCTTACATGGATATCAAACCAGAGACATTCTGCATGCAAAGCAGATGCCCTACAGTGAGCTGCACCCCTTCCTGGCAGCTCTGGATTGGGCTTGTTTAGCTGCAGTAGTCCAGGCATCTGTAAGCTCCAGAATGCATCACAGCAATGCATTATTTGTGGAGCACCCATTAAAGTTGAGCTGGAGAAGGCTGCTGCCAGGTTGTTGAAGGAGGTACCTCATTCACAGGGCAAAACATTGGTGGCTGAAGGAGTTGCAGAGGCTGCAAGTATGATACCGGGCTACGTTTAAGGTTTTTCTATGGAACAACTTGAAGACCAGGTTATCTCTGGGAATGCCTTACATTCTGCACCTCTGCTGAGATATTTCAATCTTTGGGAGAGATGCTGTTAGCATTGCCATACCATATGCTCCTGAGGTTCATCTTATGATCACTTTTTATTCCAGCAGGCCTTTTAACAGTCAGATCTGATTTTATAGTTTTAAACTGGTTTCATATATTTATTGTACTGTTGAGTTTGATGTACGCTACTTAGAGACAATTGTGCTTAAGTGGTATATAATTTGTCTGAGTAAAAATAAATTAAATAGAATAAAGCCAGAGCTTTCTCTTTGGAATGCAATTCCAATAAGCACCCACGGTTTAGACACCTGCTTGACATGCACCTGTTTACTCAGGCTTCCCTTGGGTGATCAAGCTATGTTGATGCATTAATCTGTTCTACTGATTTGCAATGAGTTTGGGACTTGCTTTATGAATGCAATTTTATTTCATACAAAGTATCAGAGCGGTTTGCAACAGTTATACGTAAAACCGTACAATAAAAACCACATTAAAATTCTGAAATCAGAAATCAGCTAGCTATTATGGAGAGATGCAGCCTTAATTGCCTGCATAAGCTTATTGGAATAGGAAAGTTTTCAGCAGGCATTTAAAAATGGAAACAGAAGGTGCCTACTGAACCTCTGTTGGCAGACTATTCCATAATGCTGGCCCGATGACACTCGGGGCTTCGGCCTTGTTGTTGACAAATAAGCCTTGCCAACTTGGGGAACCACCACCAACATGCCTGCAGACGATATCAGTGATTGTCCTGGGATAGAATGGTTCAGGTGTTCCCTAAGGTCCTTAAATTTTTCAGCGCTTTGGACCTGTCTTGGAAGCAGATGGGCAGCTAGTGCAGATGTTTTAACAATGGTCTCACATGTTGGCAACATTATCCCATCAGCAGTCTGGCTGTCACATTCTGCACAGACTGCAGCTCCCTAATCAGGCCCAAAGGCAGCCCCACATAGTGTGCACTGCAGTAATCCAGCCTCGAGGTTACCAATGCCTGGACTACAGTGTTGAGGCTATCCCTGTACAGGAATGGCTGTACTGTTGATTTTATGCAGTTCACTGCCACAATATTCCCCCCCTCCCTTATAATGTTGCTGGCATATAAACGTTGCAGATAAGTAAAATAAAAATTCCTCCCTTTTAAGTTACAAAAGCAGTTTGTCATGTGGCATCAGAAGAAGAGCGGCTGCCTGTTTGAGAAAACAAACTAACTCAGACTCCAAATATGTCAAACTAGCTGCAGAGGGGTTTTTGTTGGCTCCTAATCTACATTTGTTGTAAATATAACTGTGATTGAAATCCTGCTGGATCAGCCCTAAGGTCCACCTAGCCTGGCAGCCTTATTTCCAAGAGGCCACCCAGAAGCCTCCAGGAAGACCACATGAAAGCAACATGTTGCCTCCAACTGTTCTCAAAACTGGCAGGGGAAAATAGCAAACATGTTCAGTGAAGTGAAGAATCAGACGATTGAACAGGGCAATGAAATTGCCAATTACCCATTGCAGGAGGTAACCCAATAATTTGTGAGATGCTGGAGTCTAAGAGGCCTGTAAAGGGTTTGTGTTTTGTCAACAGATTGTTAGAATGCACACAGCGTGTGCTTAGTGGACTATAAGCACGTGTTGTTTATTGACATATGCTGCACATCCTGAAGCATTCAAGTACCAAAATCGCTCTACAAACAGACAAACTGGATGGAAGAGAAACTCCTACAGGAGAAGAACATTGAATTTTGAAGAACCATTTTAAGATGCACTCCAAGACACAATGAGAGTCACAATATCTGTGTGCACTGATGTAAGATGAAATAGATCACTACTCTGTGTAGTCAAAGGGTGGAGGACTTAGGGATGATGGAATGAAGGAATTGTAGCCCAGCAACAACTGAAGCGGTACAGCACAACACTTAACCTGATCTAGTCCAACACTGTTTGCTCTGACTGGTATGACTTCTCAAACAGAAATATTTCCCAGATCAGCTAACTGAGATTTTTACTTAACTGGCAAGGAGAGAGATATAACCTGGGACCTACTGCGTGAAAATCCTATCTTCTGAGCTATGGCCCCTTGTGCTCATTTGAGAGCTTCCTGGTGCATTATGTAAGTCCTCAACACAGACCTGCAAGCAGTGGAGGCTAGTCCATTAAGTAGGGCAAGTGGGGAACTGCCCCATGAAGCTGAGCTGCTCTCAGCCATCCCCCACCTGACTGCTGGCAATGCATTGTCATCTTCCTCCTCACTAGTTTCAGTGTTATCCCTTGAATGGAGGAAGTTGGCTCTGCCTGTCATTGGATCTGACTTCACCTACTGCTGGCTTCTGCCCCAACTAATCCCAAGGGTCACTAACAGCCACTACTGCTTACAAACATGACCATGTATCTATACTACTTTGCTGTGCCACCTGGGAAAAGCAGCAACAAGGTCTTGGCTGAAGGTGGCAGTGTAGGCATAAGAAACTATGTGTGTCCAGCTTTGCAGAACAAGTGAAAGAGCCCTGAAGGCAGAATGCCACTTACGGTCTTTGAGTGGAGTGTAGCAGTCCAACTGAACATGCTTTTTAGACGAGAAGCAGCACTTGTGTTCCAGACACAACGACTTGTTGCTCTTTTCCCCAGCTTGGCAAGGCACCACTGCCTGATTTGTTTTGGGTCGACATGCTTTGGGAAATGAAGCAGAAAGGCAAGATTTCAGTTCCAAGCCCAGTTTAAACGTGCACACACTGAGGCACAAGGCAAAGTTATTCCAGACTGCTGCTTCCATTTAGGGTGGCCAATGCCATGTGTTCCACTTTAAAGAGAACAGTCCTTTATATGAAGGTCTCTCCAGTCCAAGTCTGGTTTAAAGACAAAAGACCCTAAAAAGAGAGAGCAAGAGGGATCTTAGAGTCGCCCATTAACAGTGAGTGGCAACATCTGGGCAGGTGACTGAGCAGGCATGAAGTTCACCTGGTCAACATCTTCCCCAGTTACAGGGTATCCAAGAGCATTCTATACAGAGCAGACATATTGAAATGAGTGGATCTAAATTAGTCACATCCATTCATTTCAGTGGGTCTGACATTAGAATTACTGTGGCTTGAATCCATGCAGGGCCACCTTTAGCAGATGTGGCGTCGGGGTGCAAATATCCGCCCAGCGCCCCCAAATTACCACAGATAGTGTTGGGGTGGCCATAGCTGTGCACTGCCAGCCATCGGGGGGGGGGGGCAACTCTCCCCCATGCCGCTGCGGGAGAGCGATCTCCGCAGAGGCTTGGGAGTGAAGTTGCTCCCCTCCCAAGCCTCCTCGGGAGGAGGCTAGCCGCGCGTGCACCAACCATATGGTTGGTGGGGTGCAGCTTCCATCCTAAGGATGCAGGGATCGCTCTCCTCCTGAGAAGGCTTGGGTGGGAGGGAAACTGCATGCCCTCCAGCCTTATGGTTGGCGGGGTGCAGCTGGTGGGCGTGCAGGGAAAGGGGAGGCCGCCGGCAAAGCCGCACAGCTTCCCCATTTGCTGGGGTGCCCCTGAGAGGCCGGTGCCCTGGTGCAACGCACCACTAACCCCTATGGGAAAGACGGCTCTGAATCCATGTTTGTATCTATATCAGGAGTGAAGAACCTTTCACACACACACCCCAGATGTTGCTGGACTACAACTCTGAGCAGCCTTGACTATTGACCATGCTGGCTGGAACTAATGGGATATGTAGTTTAGCAATGTCCAGAGGGCTAAAAGTTTCCCAGCCCTGATCTATGCATACAAATTAGCTCAGTGTCCTCTTTCTATGGGACATGCTTCCTTTTTCTGGGGGAGATATGCCAGTGTCTGATATTATGTTTTATTGGAAATTTGCTGAGAGTTCCTTCTCACTTATGCATCAACTGCATGCAAGGGAGAAAAGAAACAGTGGCGGGGGGGGGGACACACAGTGGGGTCAAGCATCAATGTGGTAGTTTTGAAAGTATGTTTTTGATTGAGCCCTTTGCTTTGGAGTATCTGAATAAGATTCAGGAGGGCCTTTTTCCTTTGAAGGTTGGAACAAACTGGGCAATCTCCACACACTAATGAGCTGATTATTTCCAAGTGCCACTTTGAAGTCTGCTTCTCCTTTTGGTGGAAATAGCAACACTACCACCAAAAAGCAAAAGAGCCATGCAGCAAGATGTTCTGCGCAAGGCCCTCCTTTCATTTATTTAAACAATTTATATACCACTTAACTACAATAGTCTCTAAGCGGCTTGCAAAGATACTTAATGGGGCTTTGCAATTGCTTCGCTTGTGAAAACCAGCCCCTACAATGCACAGCAAACTGATTCTGAAATCCACTAATGGGAGAAAAAGAGGGAACCAAAAGCAGGGTCGCCCTTCTTCTCCTTCAACTTCTTCAGCATCCAGCCACTGCAGCAAGCATTGCCAACCTTTTGGGAGTCTGTGGGCACATTTGTAAGCAAAGAGAAATGGTCATGGGCCCTGCACACATGCAGCTGCTCCCCTACCCAGCCCCTAGCAGTAACTCACTTGAAATTGTCTCTTTGCCACAATCGAACTGGCGGTAGGCGAAAAGCATTCCATTGGCTAAAGAAGATGGTTGCAAGATTAATTTTAGAGGGCAGATGGGGCCCTGCAGGCACCAGGGAAGTCTGCTGTGGAGTGTGGACACCTGTGTGCACATGTGCAGCATGCTGGGGATCCATGCACCACAGCTTAGCAAGAGGAGTGTGCAAGGCTTGCCTTGTGCTTCATTGGCCTGTTTGGTCCAACCCCTATGCTCTTGGAGTATGGCAAGAATGGGAGAGAAAGGAAAACCCTGCTTCATTGGCCTGCCCAGCACTGGATTTATGGATTGTATACAAGTCCTACTCAGTGTAAAACAGTCAAACATAAAGAGACCAAGTCCGTTAATTTCAATGGGTATACTCTGAGCAGGACCACCACCATAACTATGCACATGTGCATGAATATCCACACGTATCTCTAAGTACTTTTGGTTGTTCCACTACCCTCAGTTGGTGGCACCCTAGGAAAGCTTATTCTCTGTGGCAGCCCTTAAGTTGTGGAATCCCCCCCCCCCCCCCGAGAAGTGTGTCTGGGTTCTTCACTTTAAAGCTTTTAGCTAAAGATGCCCCTTTTTACCCTGACATCTGATACTTGAATGTCTGTTTTTAAGATGGTCCCCTCTTCTCTCTTTACAAGTCGAAAACAAACTGTTTTTAACGTTGTGTTTTAAATTGTCTCTGGGATCTTAGGGTGAAGGGTGGGTAACAAATAACAACAGCAGCTACTGCTGCCTTGACTTTTTTCTTTTGCTGTAAATACCTTGTTGGTTTACTAGATACAGCACTATGCAAATATTTGATACCTACCATTAATTCTGCATTGGGAGCATCTCAGTCCATCCAAAAAACTGCTCAAATGAGTCCTGTGCATCAGGAGGGCTTTGAGGGCTTCTTAAATAAGATGACCCTCATGGTCCCTTCCAACTCTACAATTCCATTATTCTAAGATGCTTACAAAGCAGTATGGGTGAACCATGCGCAGCTGCAACATGAGAGGAAAGGGAGGGTTCATTCCTTTGGGCAACCCCTTTTTATTTCCTTTTCCAAACATGAAACGTGGCACTCTGCATAGAACAGCACCCCTCAATATAGCCCAACAAAGAGACCTTTCACTGAAGTACCACAGTAACAAACATTTCAAATCCACTCAAGGACTTGAAGAGGGGGCAATGAAATATGATGCCACAATAGCACTTACTCACTGGGTTGAAAAAGGTCACCAGCTGTTCAGATACGATCTGTACTTTCGTCCTTGGCTCAGGGGGAACAACTTCAGTTTCATTTAAATCATCCAACGCCGGAAATGCAGAACCTGAAAAGCCCAGAACAATTCAAACTCCTGCACGGCAACAACTCAAGGGGGAAACTCATTTAAGTACCACAATACAGTTTTCCCACTTAAATTCTCTCTCTCTCTCCCCCCACCCCCATCAAAACACTTTCCCCCATTCAGCTTCTGATCTCCTGTTCTTCAGGTAGCTGGTGGACTGAGTACTATGTCCTCTGTCTTAGTGGTGGTTGGAGAATATCAGGTCAGTTCAAAATAAAATCTCTCTCACCCGTGTTTTGTAAGTATATGAAGGAGCCAATCTGGCACATACAGTGTTACCTTGGTTGTCGAACTTAATCATTCTGGGAGTCCGTTCGACTCCCGGAACTGTTAGAAAACCAAGGTGTAGCTTCCGATTAGCTGCAGGAAACATCTGCAAACCAGAACACTACTTCTGGGTTTGCGGCGTTCTGGAGCCGATTTGTTCGGGAGCCAATCCGTTTGACAACCAAGGTATTGCCAAGTCCTGAATAGGTTAGCTGGGAAAAATCAACCTGACCCACCTTTGTCTTCCCAGATAGTCAGTGCTTTACAAAGGTAGACTTGAGGTTTTGGGAGGGTAATTGCTGCTATCTCATGAGGATCAGAGACCAACTGGTGCACTCCCAGAGATGTATGAAAGCTGATGGATTCCTGTATGCTGCGAGAGATTTTCCAGAAGCCTCGGAAGGTAATTCTGCCAAGGTCCTAGTCTCCCTTTGGAATGGTGAGGCATGGCAGGCCATTGACACAACTGCACCCAAATGTTCTCTCTGGTGCTGTGGAAGTTAGGCAACCACCCGATTTACTGGGGAGTTCCAGGCAGCTGGAGACAATTGCAGTACAAGTGGTATAAGTTTTGCTCTGAAGGAGACTGTACACATGGAAGAGCACATAATCATGCCTACTGTGTGGTGGTTAATGTGAAGAAAACAGCCTACTTGGCAACCCATGTACCACTTAGAAAAGCTATTCTGCAATGGAAGTGACAATCATTTACCCTCATTAACCTAGTCTTGGAGCCATCAGATGCCTACCGTGGAAAATCTGCAAGGACAAAATTGTCTGTTTCATATGGACTCGAGTGCTGCTCTTGCTGGCTGTTGAGGGCAAAGCGGTGTGTCTTCAGTGATGCAGCGAGCCCTGGGGGCGGGGGGGGGGGGGCGGGAACCACCCTGGGGCCTGGACCCTGTGAACACTCTTGGTTGAAACTGGTTATCTTGATACACTCCAGTTCAGGTTCAGGACCAGTTTGGGCATAGAATCAGCTTTGATCACTCTGATGGGTTGAGATACCACAGACCACAGTGTATATCTGGTCTCAGTGAATTTGTAGTTTGGGTGAAAGACAGAAGCACCATGAACCTGTTGACTCCCCTAGATCACTCAGTGGGTTGAGATACCACAGAGCACAGTGTATGTCTGGACTCAGTGAGTTTGTAGTTTGTTTTGCGGTGGCTTCACTACTACCTACAGGGTCTGTTCCATTGAAAAGTATCGACTGATGGTGCCTTGGACCCCTAGGAGTTGTTGGGTACCACAATTTTGTTTCCAACACTATTTAATTTCTACATGAAGCTGCTGTGGATGTCATTAGAAGGTTTCTGGCAAGATGTCACTCAGCTCCATTTCTCTGTAACATCTCAAATCAGGAGGTCCTAATCTGGTGCCTGGATGCATTTGTGAGCTGGATGACAGCAAATAATCCTGACTATCTGCAAAATTGCATTGGACTGATGGAAGCTGGAATCCAACAACTGCCAGAATGAAACTTGCTGGCTACTTTTGAGCTAGCTCAGGACTTGCAGCAGCTTTCTACAGCTTCAGACAAGTGCTAGGGCACTCTCAATTCATTTCTCAGCTTAGGAAAGTTGGGTATTGTTAGCTGAAAATGACCCAGTAGGCCAACCTTTGAAGCCTAGTGGTCCTATTTAAGCACATAGGCAATAAGTTCCCTGTGCTATGGATTGAATTGATACCTACTGTATTCAAAGCATGTATACTTCACCACTGAGTTAGGGCACTTTTCAAAGCAGTGATGGGAGTAGTAGGGGAAAGGAGAGGAATAAATTGATTGGGGGGTAAGAACTAATCCAGAGGACAGGCTACCAGTTTGCCCACATGCCATTTAGATCAACAGATACACACAGCTGGAGTACAGATTGGATATGGTCAACTAGTGCCTAGCCATTCTGCTAAAAAAATACACACAACACCTTGAATTTTAAAAGCTGGTGGCCTTATAAGTTTCCCCAGGCCAGGGGTCAGCAACCTTCGGCTCTCCAGATGTTTCGGACTACAATTCCCATCATCCCTGACCACTGGTCCTGTTAGCTAGGGATCATGGGAGTTGTAGGCCAAAACATCTGGAGAGCCGAAGTTGCCTATGCCTGCCCCAGGCAATTCCTCTATTGTCAAACATTGCAAGCTACCTTATGTTTAAGAACTACTCTGTATAATACTCACTTGGGCCAACAGCATGATACAATACACACAAGCATTTTGCTAAAATCTGGGTCACAGAGATCATCATCAGTATTCTGCAATGAAAAACAAATAACGTAAACTCCAGCAAACCTTCACCTGCTTATTGAGGGAAGAATACTCAAAAGTTTTGTCTTACTTGGATTACTTTTGCATGGGAACCCCATATCAATTCCACAAGTTAAAAAACACTTTGTAGAATCAATCACACTTGATGTCAGGGACTGGTTGGGTGCAGAGGATTGGTAGGAGGAACTAGCTGGGGAACCCCCAAGGGAAGAAGGCTCAGAGCTCAGGGATTGGTGGTGGGATGATGGAGTGGTCAGAGGGAGAAGAGGGAGTAGATTGGGAAGAGGAGGTGCAGAAGCTGAAGAGGTAATAAGGTATTGTAAGCAGGGAGAATCTGTGGCAGAGAGAAGTCCAGAATCAAAGGCTGAAGCAGGCGAGTGGGAGGAGGGAGGCCAAGAGGCAGAGATGAGTCTGGCTGGTGAAGAGTCACAGGTGTCTCCCCCTCCTGCTGCAACAAGCTCCCCTCCCTCCTTGTACCGCAGAACCAAGAGAGGCATGTAGAGTGTGGACAAGGTTAGCATCACACAGTTTCAGTCTTGGATTCCCTGGGGCAAATCTTGGAGAGGTGAGGACTTAGGCAGCTGTGGGAAGGTGGGAACCTTCAGTCTCTGCAACTGCTTCATGGGGGCAAGCTATACCGAAGAAGAGTTGCTGAGCTCATTAGGCCTGGCACTCCTGTGCAGATCCTGTTTTTGCTGATAAAGAGTTAACTCCACTTGCTTCGTGTGATTTACTGCTGACTCATCCCAGGCACTTGCCAACTCAGTTGATGCTACTGAGTCCTGCAAACCTCTCAACTCCATAAACTTCATTTCAGACCATGAAAGGGTCATTGGATGAAGGTGGGATGAGGATGACTTAGTGTGGCAGTTATGAGTTAAGACCAGGTTTGAGGAACCTCCTGTGGCCCTCCAGTTGAGAGCCAGTGTGGTGTAGTGGTTAAGAGCTGTAGACTTGTAATCTGGGGAACCGGGTTCACTTCTCCACTCTTCCACATGCAGCTGCTGGGTGACCTTGGGCTAGTCATACTTCTTTGAAGTCTCTCAGCCCCACTCACCTCACAGAGTGTTTGTTGTGGGGGAGGAAGGAAAAGGAGAATGTTAGCCGCTTTGAGACTCCCCAGGATAGTGATAAAGCAGGATATCAAATCCAAACTCTTCTTCAAACTCTTCTTGCTCTTGAACTCCCATCATTCATGACCATTTGCCATGGTGGCTTGGGGCTGGTGGGAACTTAGAATCGTAGAATTGGAAGTGACCACAAGGGTCATCTAGTCCAACCCTCTGCAATGCAACAACTGGAGCCCAACAACAACTGAAGGGCCCCAGGCTCCTCGTCCTTAGTTTAGACTTAGCTGGGGAAGATAACCAAGTTCACAGTGGGTGTCCTTGGCCCAATCTTCCTCTCTCAGGCATTGCACTTAACAGGGGGTTTTGAGAATGCATCGGGATGCATCTAAGTAAAATGGTCTGAATTCAATGGAATAAAATAGGCTACAAAGGTGAATAACAAAAATCATGCTGCTACCTGACTGAAGAAACCTTAGCTGATTGAACTTTACTCAAGTAGATAGACTGAATTTGCATGGATTCTCACCTAAGTAAAACAAGCAGACTCTCCCCATCCCACATAATTTTGTCTTTAAATAAAGAACATGTCACAGCAGATACCCAAAATTCATTACCTCATGTGTCAGGATGGTGCCCACTACCTGCAGGTGTTAGGGAGGTAGGTGTGATAATGCTCACCACCTGTAGTTTATGAAAGTTTATTTTTTTTAAAAAAAAAAATTTTTTTAATCTGCTGCCCTGGTGGCCTGTCACTTCAACATTAGTAATATCTTAATCACATTAAATTGATGTATCAAAGCAGCTCTGGGTTTAACCATCAAACTCTGATTGACTTTTAGCCAGAAATTGGACATTCCCAGTGGTAGAAACCTTTAGTGTAGAGAACAATGCAAATCTTGCTTACTTTAAACTGGGGTGCAGGACCTTAATATTACTAAGCAAACTAAGGGCATCCTAATTCATACTAACTGCAGAGACATGGATGGAGAAGAAACTAATCACCTAACCTAATACAGGGTTATGATAAAACTGATAAATAAAACTCAGTAAGGTTAAAGTAAGGTTAAAGTAGATTCATTTAACCTTAGCTACTGAGAGGTCTCCAGGTACCCTTTCTAGCTTTTAGAAAAGAATCAATTGTCCCATGGCTCAACTGAAGTTACATACATTTCTGTATTTTGAGGTCACTGCACACTTGTCAACTTGCAGACTCTTTAAGGAAATGGTTCAGTGTCGTAGCTATGGGGATCTCTATTGTGACTTACACGTTTGGTAATGACTTCCAGAGGGGTGGCTATGTTAACCGGTTTGGATATTTTAAAGATCATGATTTGTTGTTGAGTGAAATTATGCCACAAGTCTTTAAGGTCTCAAATGACACTTAAAAGGTTGTTGTTTTTTTCAAAGAATCCGGGGACACTTTGTTTTTGTTTTTTAAACAGAAATAAAAGTTATTTTTAAAAGTTTTGTTTTTAAAAGAATATCTTCTCTTCTGTGGTCTCCTCTGTCATGCGGCCTTCCTCTGGTCCCCTCTTGGAGCACTAGCCACCGTGGAGTAGGCTCAGGTCAGGCCTGGGCTCGGCCACCTGTTCTTGCTCTCCCAGGGCTCTCCTCCTTAGCAGCGGCAGCAGCACGGCTAGGTCAGGGCTCCCCTTTTTTCCTCCTTCCTCTTTCTCTCTGTTCCTTCTCCTTCACCTCTCCTGCTTCTCCCTGTGTCGGCTCCAGGGTTTTCCTGGCCCTGGAGCACCGCTGGGCAGTCGGCTGGGTAGCTGGGCACTCTCGCTCCTGGCTCGATTTGGGTCACGGTGTGGGAAGGGGGTCAACGGTTCCCCCAGTTGATGTGCCAAGCCGTCCCCGGTTCCCCTTCAGCTGTGGTGGCAGCAGCAGCAGTTTCAGCAGCCTGGAGCCAGCATGGTAGCGCAGTTGGCTCTGGCTGGCTTCTGGAGCTGCTCACTGTGGTGCCCGCTATTTTGTATCACCGGAAGTCCCCATATGATGTGTCTTGTGCCATTGAACCAATCACACAACATTCATTCCCTGCTAATAAATCTACAACACATAAAATATAAATCCGGAGACATTAAATGAAATCCAGGGACATTCCGGGGACGGATTTTGTCTGGGGACAGATTTGTAAATCTGGGGACCGTCCCCGGGAAATGAGGACGTCTGGTAACCATATCTTAGGCATTTGTCATGCACCAACATAACTTGGGATCAAGAAAATTTAACATTACATAGCCAGGGATATGAGAGAATTGAAACAAAACAAGCTCCTAGTGATCGCTAGCTAGCAAGGGGGGGAAAGTGCCTAAGGTTGTGTCACTTTCACTAGGAAAAGGTGGAAGAACCTCTTACAACTAAGAGGTTGAGAAGAACACAAGGTGTTAAGTGGCTGAAGCTTCTCTTCTGCGCCCCCCCCCAAAAGCTCAGAATCAGGAATATTAACATTGCACTTTTATATTAACATGTACTTGGTTTGTGTCTCAAGTTACCATTCTTCTATTCTGATCTCTGTTCAGGATTAGGATACCAGCTGTGGTAGGCCTCTTGAAACAGCTCAAGGCTATAGGCTTCTGGCACAACTAATCCAACCCTACTTCCTCCAGATAATGTGTACATGCGTTGGCGGGTATAAGGCCAAGGCTGCGTTCAGTAGACAGCAAATTGTGGCGGTGGATTTCAGAAGTGAGGACTTCTCTCCAGTTTTGAGTCTCTTTACTAATTTGACTACAACCTCTTTATTATGCACCAGGATCTCTTAACTGCATGTATATAGTGTGAATAATTGTCGGGTTGACTTGAGGCAATAAAACAATTTACTTTGAACTGTGTGAGCAAAAAGATTTTTCCACTGTCAACTGTAAAATAGCTGAAAACAGAAAAGGGCAAAGATTCTGAAACTCTGCTGTGTTACTCTGCTGGTGACAATGGTATAGGTGTGATCTTAAGAATGCTATCATTGCACAGATAAAAGACAGACACCTTGAGTTTCAGAAGTGCTATTGTCTGCTATTCCTTTCTTGTTTTGCAGCCTCATTTTGGGACAGGCCACACCACTTAAAGCAATTATGAAGATAATTTAAAGCATAAAAAGTGGTTTCTTTTCATCACAACATAAGGAATGGTAGGGGAAAAGATGAAAAACTTCATCCTGAGGATTAACTGGAGTTCTTGTGAATAAACACAAAACATGGTAAAAGGAAACAAATCTACAGGATCCTTGGTGCAATTTATGTTGTTGGGCCTTTTGCATACTTTTAACCCATTCAGCAATTTCGTTATATGAATGAAAAACAGGGCCACACGTAACTGCTTATTGATTGGCTCTCTGCAGTCACAGCATGCCAACTGTGCAGGACAACTACAGAAAGGTCTACAACTAGCAAATATAAAATGCTCTCCCGCATCTCCAATCACCTGTTTTATCTCCCACTCCTGACAAGTTAGATGCCAAAAAGATACAACTGTTGCTTCATCAGAATGCGGTTAACAACAAAAGTGACCCAACTCTGAGCAGTCTTCTACCCACCAAAGCCTTATGACAAATTGGTTTTCAAGTTCATCTGAAGTCACCTGCCGTGCTCGCTTCGGCAGCACATATACTAAAATTGGAACAATACATCAGAAGTCACCTGCCATGTTGTGGTGGATGCCGTTTTGAACAATTTTCAGAAAGTTTCAGATATGGCATGGATGAGGGCCTGTTGTCTCAATTTATCTCATTAAATCTTTTTTTAAAGGAACCTAAAGACTTACTGGCTTCCAAGCCATGATTTTGTGGAAAAGCAATCTTGCATCAAGAATATCAACCCTTTTGTAATGAAACTTTTTACCAGTTCACATAAACTTGCTCTGCATATAATAAATTGTTGCTGTTGTACAGTGGTGCTGGCTCATATAAGAGGTCATGTGCCAGGAGAGGAACCTTTGGCCTGCTTTCTGGTTGTCCTCTTTATTTGCATACCCTGCTAGAAAGGGTAGAGCATCTAGACTTCATATAAAAACAAAGTTGTTGTTGTTTTTTTTTAAAAAAAATCAGTGATCATGGGCTTAAAATTATCTCTCCTTCATAGCTGCTATCTGCAGAGTGCAGTGTGATTCTCCAACTCTTCCTAGTTGACATTCTGGTTTTTACAAAACCCTCTGCGATTCCCATTTTTGGTAAGTGGAACATGCAACAGCCCTCTCCAAATGGGCCTATAAATGATTAATCCCAAGATGAAGGTAATACTTAGCACTCTTCAATTGGTCAACAGAATGAGGACAAGATTAGGAAGAAAGCAATTATGGAGCTTGTTATAGTCTAGGGAAGATTGTCTACAGTGATGATTATTTAGACAAAAACAAAAAAAAAAAACAATTTTATAATAAATCACCCCTTTCAGAGAAACAGGAGTATTAATGAAATGCAAGAGCATCCATACTGAATTCAGGTGAACTGTCAGAAAGCTTAGGTTGATACCTTGTTGTATTCTAGATGAATATTCATAAGGAGCCTGAGCATTTTGTATCTTAGTCTCTCCCCCATGCCCAAGACAAGTGTTTTTAGGAATAAAGTCCTCTCTATTCTACAACAAATGAGCTAGTGTGGAGAATATTTGGCCTCCCAGATGTTGCTGAACTACAACTCCCATAAGCCCCAGCCAGCATTTGAAAAAGCTAGTGAGTCTAGAGAAGCATCATGAAATCTTCATGGTTCAATATTAATTAACTTACCCCAAAAATGCCTGAGTTATTTATTTGTCAAGGCCAATGCCAAAGCCAGCCCCCCCCCCCCCCACTTAACTTCCAAGACAACTTTGTAATACCAGCAGGGATTTCAAATTAAGGTTGATTTTATAGGTTGCGGTATATATTGTTGACCACATAAAATAATGTGGTTGAAGGCATGAAAACTGGATAATTTTGTGGAAGACATTTACTAGTATCAGAAACAACCTTGTTTATGGAAACGTCAACATTTTCTCTTCATTCTTGATCCAATAGTGTGAGTGAATAAATTTGGTTTTGTGTTTCAAGTTCTTGGGGAGGGCTATCTTATATTGTACTTGAATTTTGTGGTCATTCACAGATACCTTTTACTCTTTAAAAAAACTTTATTTTTCAAAATAATTGTAATTCATTAGACTGTATGTGAAGTTACCAATAAGGAAGTGAACCCAAACATCAGACATTTGCTGCACTTTCAACCTTTTGTAACACGCATGATTTTCAAAATGAGTTTTACATTTTGATTTTACAATTTTTAAATTGTACGAATACTTATAAACAGTGGATTTTTTGACTTGGAAAGGGATACACATCTAAAGCACAAAAATACTGCAAAAATGTCATTTGAAAATGTGATTAACCTATTACAGTTTTAGTAAGTCAAATCTAGTTAGCACCTTACTGAAGTCAGCCTTGAGTGTAAAATTAGTGCATATAATTGCTAAATATGTACGGTTCAACCAGTAATGGCACATTACCAGCCAAATCCTTGAAACTGAAAATGTTTCAGCTTTCACACATCTGGAGTAAACAATATTTCCAATTTAACACAGAAATAAAATAGGTTCTTGCTTCTTTTTAAGTTGATTTTTTGAAAAGCAATCATTTATAAAGATTGCATCAACATCCATTAGCAGAGGAAGATCCAACTTTATTGAAACTGCTTGCATACAAAATATATTGCACTATAACCAAACAAATGTCAACATAAAATCCAATCTGTTGTAGCTAATATGTACAGAGAATATTGCCCAAGAGCAGTTACATTACAAGGTCATTCTACCTTGGTTAATTATCTACAGTATTTTAAACCAAACAGCTTACAGATGATGTGTGCAAGGTACCAATTTCAGTTTTTCAAATACTATACATTCCCCCAAAATAAATAACTAGAAATCAACATTTAAAGTTTGGCAATATTTAAGACTTTTTAATATTTGTTAAGTTGTGTGCAGTTCGTTGCCATTTTTATATGCTTGCTTGTATGCAAGGGGGCGGGTGGGCGGAGAAAAAGCAGCAGAGAAACAAAAACGCACAACATGCAGATACAAGGGCCAGGTTTGTACAATTCTGTACATAATCACCCACACTCCTACTGGAGTAATTTAAGAAAAATAGAATAGCTTAAAATGAAAGTCCTATTACACTTTTTTTTTTGCAAGTACAATTTCATTCATGATCCGAAATAAAAAGCATCCCCCACCCCTATTATGGGCAACTAAACTTTATGCCAACTTCAGTAACATTTTTTGAATCTACTTGTACACGAGACCTTGTAAGACTGTTCTGTTTCCAAGGCTGTTGAACTACACTATCCCTGAATTTTTCTAAGTTTCACATATAGAAATCAACTTCCTTTCTCATCTGAGACAGATTCCAAATTTCAAACAAAAATGTAGGGGAACTAAAAAGAAAGCTATTCTTTAAAATTGATCCTCTGGCCAACAGCAGGCACAAACTACTAGCTTATGAACAAGTTACCATTTGTTCCCTCAGTAACCATGAATTGTTTTAGTTTATCACAAATGGAAATAGGTTTTTTAAAAAACAAAATACAAAAAACTTCTCTTGTCCTGTCTTAAAAGGAAACAAAAACCAAACACATCATCTCAGTAACACAATCTGCCATTATTTCAGTGCAAAATAAATTTCCTATTCTTAAAACTGCCTAACTGGATGTTTATGCAAGGAAAAAATATGGAAAGCATGCATTCTTCTAATAAAGTACTAATTGTTGGAGAAGTTTTGCTACATATATTGTACATTTAGTGTTCCCAACTCAGCTTCCCTGATTTCTGCATCCAAATATAGTATTCCTACCTGCCAAGATATAAAAAAGGCACAGATCATACAACTTTTTGCTAATGAAAATGACAATTTAGTTACATTACACATATATCGAGAGGTTCACTAAAATCTGAAAAAGTGAACCAAAATGTGAACTGACACAGGACATAAAACAGAACCTTTTAATGTTTAAGGTGAGTTAACTTCTAAAAGATTAAAAACAGAAGCCCAATCTGATTACTGCAAACACTATTTATTCTAAAAATTGAAATTTAGCAGTGATTTTGACCAATTCATTGAAATGGTACAACTGAACAGAAATACCAATGCACAGTTTCATTATTTCAAAAACAAACAAATGGATTCTTTCATCGTTTGAAGTGCAATATGTACTTAAAAGCAATTTTTCCAGAAGTTCAAGGTATTTTTAATGCAAGTAAAACATCTTATTTTGAAAAAACTGCATACTGATGTTTCAAAAAGGCGAAAAGAACTTTTTATATTCATTTCATGCCCTGCGCCATCTTGCCTACTATTTGTCTTTGGCCTAATAAGTTTATCTAATGTGGAATAAGTTTTACTGAAACAGTTTAGGAAATATAACTTCTCAAACTATGCAGTTTAGGGTACTCCATTCACCAACGGTTGCTGACCATCCCCGCTGTCCGACTTCTCTTTCTTCTGGTTACGATCTTTACCCGTGCGCAACCGGCTACCTTCATTGGAGGTATTCTGTGATGTTTTAGTGTGGACACTCCTTTCATTATTGCAGTCAATTCTGATCTGAAACAAATTAGAGTTATATAAAGCATACCCCTTTGATAAATTAAAAAGGAACATTTATCAAGACTTGTTGGAGAGCACTTTTTTCTAATAAGTTCTCCCCCTTCTTCAAATAAAATATACAGTGGTGCCCCGCTAGACGAAAATAATTCGTTCTGCGAAAATTTTCGACTAGCGGGTTTTCCGTCTTGTGGAGCGGCAATGACAGCCGCGCTCCGCAAAAAAAAAAAAAAAGACGAAAATTTTTTGTCTTGCGAGGCAGCCCCATAGACTTTTTCGTCTAGCGGGGCAGCCTTCCGCTAGACGAATGCCTTCATCTAGCGAGTTTTTCGTCTAGCGAGGCACCACTGTATTCTAGAAGTGCCGTTAAAAGGAACCAAATTTATTTTTAATCCTGTTCAGGCATTTATGCTTGTATTAAAGTCAGAACTTTCAGCAACGTCTGACTATATGTATCATAGCTATTAGTAAATTTGCAGGATTGGTTTCCTAGGCAAACCCAACAAAACCTGAAATTTACCTTCCAAATAAGATGGAAGTTGATCTTCTATAGGTAAGCATTTAGTAGTCAAAGCTAAGCAGTAGTTTATTTTTGTGTATTTTTAGAAATAGGATTTCTAATTTCTAAAAATGCATTTCAGAGCTTTTATTAAGTCAACTGTTCAAAAGTATTACTCTACTTGATCCTTTGGGAATGATGGAGATTAAAAACCCAAGTAAAATTAATTTGGGTGGTACCAAACGGTGTCTGTTCACTGACAGATGGTAATCACCAGCGGAACTGGGGGAGGCGATGACAATTTTAGGTAATTCCCACCCCTCCTACACCAGCTCAAAGTGTTCCTTTTACTCAGGCAGATTTAGGAGCACACAAGGGAATGAAAAAGGAATTGCTAAATATTAGCGCCCCCCCCCTTCTGCTAATGAACGTCTTCAGTCATTGGCAGTAATATACCATTACTGAGGCAACTTCCAATGACCAAATGTAAAGTTACGGAATTGCCAGGGGCGGGGGAGACTCTTATGCAAACAGGGATAGGTGAGCATGGATGCATCACTCCATGACTATCAAGAGCAACTCCATTTATGCAATGCTGATGAGTGCATAGATAATAAATAAACAAATGATTTTTTTACCTGAAGTGACCCATCTGCTGTTCTCCCTTTAGTATCTCTTGAATTACGTTGACGGTTATCTGTTCGCAACTGTTCATCATTTCCTGCACATCAAAGATGGATTTTAGAAGTCTTTCCTGTTATTGGTTTTTTTTTTGGGGGGGGGATCTTATCGTATTTTTCCGAGTATAGACAACGTATTTTGCTTTTAAAAAATAGTCAAAAATTGGGGGTTGTTTTATACATGGATGGTGAATGCACAGAGGGTTGTGTTCAGCACAGGCTCAGTGGTGGTGGACTGGGCAAGCTTGTGATTGCTGAAGAAAAGCTCGACAACTTTGTTCAACCTGATCGCTGTTTAAATATATGGTACTAAATATACTGGTGCTTTGATTATATATATATACAGTGGTGCCCCGCTAGACGAATGCCTCGCTAGACGAAAGGCATTCACTAGCGGAAGGCTGCCCTGCAAAACCGCTACTTTGTATTGGTGCTTCGCTAGACGAAAAAATCGCTCTACGAAGACACTCGTAGAACGAATTTTTTTTGTCTAGCGGGGCACCACTGTATGTATGTGTGTGTGTATATATATATATATATCTACACACACACACACACACGAGTTGTCTTTATACATGGGGGGTGTCTTATACATGGAAAAATATGGTACTTTTAAAATAGTAAACTGCACTAAGTATACTGGGAGGAAAGTGATATATAAATGTAAAAAAAGGAATGACATTTTCTGGTGAAAATTAGATGTTGACACATTAAGACAGATAAAAATCATAAAACATTTAAGGGAAATGAGTCACAGAATCACCTCTGATCAGTAGCTTAGGGTGGGACCTACAGCAAACCTGCCTTGATAAGCAACTTTAGGGACATATATTGTGTAGGAACAAAACAGCTTGCTAATTGGGTAGATTTGGTGGCCTTCTTGTGAGTGGGCAACAGTATTTATTGATATGTATTTCTCCTCTGTATTTTCTCACTCCTTGCTTCCTGGAAATTCCAGTTGCTATTTTGCCTCTACCCTCAGTTCGCATGGAATATGGGTTGGCCAGATTCATTTTAAAGGGGTGTTTGTTTGTTTTTGTTACAGTTACAATGTTGTTCAGCAAATCTACTAGCTTCATTTCTTCATTTCAGACATACACCAGCTGTACATGACATGATCAAGAGCTCTAATAGCTCATCTGCTATGTAGTATCATAATCATTTACTCACCTTTGAAACCTCCCCGACCCCTTCCTCCTTGACCACGTGCACCTCCACCACGTCTTCGCCCATCTCCTCTGCGAAGGTAGCTGTCACGCTCTTCTTCTGCTGGGGCTAACGACCAGTCGATAAGCTCATCTCTGTGATCAGACTCTGTTTCAGAAGCATTTGATGCTTCAGAATTAGCTCCTATCAAAGTTTAAAAAACCAAGACATACCACAGTCTATTTTCACAATATTTTAGAAAAAACCAACCAACTGAATGAACCACCAGTTAAAACTAGCCTTTCTAAAATATTAATTTCGTATTGTTTCTGTAGTATTTCTTAGCAAGGACAATGTAAAAGTAAAGTTCTAGTCTAGATTAATTTAAGCATCTTATCTGTTTCAGAAAAGGGATCTCAGCTCAATTCACTGGCGCTAAGAATGAAGAGAAATTCATTATATGAGCTGTTGTTTAAAATTTGCTTTGAGATAGCTGCAATAAGAGTCCTGATTACATGTTGCATGCATGATGAAATTGTACAGAATGGCTTGTTAAGACTACTGCAAGTGACTTTCATGTGACAAGCACAACGTGTAGACTGAATTATATTCACAACAGTTTGTAGACACTGACCAATACAGTTCACATGCCAATGTCAAAATTTCACTAAAAAGAAAAGCTTTTCTTGGCGTTTTTGTAGTTTGTTATACAGCACCCAGAAACAAATGAGAACCTCACTATCCAACTATGGATAATGGAAGAGGTGATTTCTCTTTCTGGATAAGAAATTAGGATCTTTGAACTCAATACATTACTTTCAACTCAAGGTACATTAGCATGTTAATAAAGTTACTGCAATCAATTTATAGATGTTCAATCTGTATAGTATTTCAGAATGGAAATTAACAGATAACCAAATGAACCTGACAATGAACATAGTAGGTGTCACGACAATTATGTAGAAATCACATTTATTTCCATCTCTGCAACTCATTCACATTTTTAGACATACTCAACCACATTCACCACTTACTTTACATGAACAAATAAAGGCACATAACAAATCAGAGGGTACAAGTCTGAACAATCCAAG
The DNA here is from genome assembly GCF_009819535.1 of Lacerta agilis. NCBI lineage: Eukaryota > Metazoa > Chordata > Lepidosauria > Squamata > Lacertidae > Lacerta > Lacerta agilis. The sequence goes on from NC_046331.1 coordinate 40,072,759, forward strand.
TTACTTACCTGAAGCATAGCCTGGTCCACGTCTCCCATGCCCTCTGTTTCTGTAGGGTCTGCTACCTCTTCCAAGGCCTGGGCCATCATCAGCCATGTATCCTTTTTCTTTATCTGTGCGGTTTGGTGGTGGTCTAGAAGTGGCCCCAATCTGTCGAAGCTGTTCATCTATTTGCAATCTCTCTAGACGCAGTTGATCGACTTCCTATAGAAATAAGTTACAGAATTGCTGCCATTTTGACCAATCTTATTAAGTGTCTTGGTATGAGGTTTGGCTTCTTCCACAACTGGCTTAAGAAATATATAACGTAAGGATTTAAACCAGCCACTCAGCATTGTTAAGGATTCTGTTTTCTACATAGCTATTTAACCTCAGAATTTGAATTAGTTTAGAAACTCAGAAAAATATCACAAACCATTGTTCTAAGCCAGGGGTGGCCAGCTCTCAAGAGACTGCAATCTACTTTCAGAATTAAAAACTGGCAGTGGTCTACCCCCGTTTTTCTGGGGTTCAGCTCAAAGTTGTTGAGCTTTTCTTGGGAAGGAAAGCCCCATTTTGGGAGGGTTCAGCTCAAAGTTGTTTTTTCTGGGGGGGGGGTGTCAGCTCGTAGTTGTTGAGCTTTTTTTTTTTTTTAAAAAAAACTTTTTTGAGGGGAAAGGCTAGGAACAAAGGGGTAGTCACTCACAAAAAGATTGCTATGGATCAAAACAGCAGCACAGAGAAAGCTCCGTCTTCCCTTCCAGAGATCATACAACTATGGAGTCAGTTTTAGGGGCGCTAAGGAAAGGGAGCCAGAGATTGACCGCGATCTACCAAAACCTCACATGGATCTAGCAGTAGATCACAATCGACCGGTTGGACATCCCTGTTCTAAGCTAACTTTTCCTCTCCCCACAAAGTATGTTCATTTTCCTTACCTTTAAATAGTTGAGGTGATAATCCAAAAGAACTGTGGCATTCGTAATGCTGTCCTTGGTTCCCACAAAGACAAAAGGAACCATTCCCTAGAAAGAAATTGGTGAATCAGAGATCTTCAGGTGCAAAGTCATAGCAATTGCAATTTCTTTAGGAAAAGAATGAACATTCCTAGCTCTGTCGATACTCATAACTTTCCAGATGGCATTTAAAATCTATGTGAATTATGTTAAGCAGCATAGAATACGAAAGCAAATAATAAAGACTGTGGGTTCTTTCCAACTAAATTCACTGAAATTAATGGACCTAGGTTAGTCATGTCCATTAATTTCAATGGGTCTTCTCTGAGTAGAACTTTGGATATAATTCTATAAAAATATTATATTTATTCATAATAAAGATAACTCACATCTTACGTGAGGGTTACATTCTGGAGATGGTGGATATATACACAAAAACCACACTTTGGAACTCCCCCTGGGGGAGCATTCTTATCTTCTGGAGCTGTTGCATTGAATAGGCCTACCCTCCACCCTGCGAGCAAGGCAGAGAGCTTAAAAGCTCTTTCTGAGTGGGGAAACTGCACAAAAAGGGACTCTGCGTTTCATGTATTTAATCTGTGTTATTTCTACTGTGCAAAATTGAAATCTCACATGTTAAACGCAAGTAGTTGTGAGCTACATGTACATCTCAATTAAAGCCAAGCAGTGTACAAAAGAAAAAGAAAACAAGTCAGTTGAGGAAGGTGTAAGCCAACAAAGGTTTAAAGAATTGTTTGGAAGTCAGTACTATCTCTTCCTCATGAATTACTTGAGGAAGGGGATTCCAGAAAGTGGGTGCTATCACTGAAAAGGACCACTTTTGCATTGTCCCAAAGTGTCAACATGCTGGTCATGAACTGACCAGTGGTGTTTCCTCAGAAGATCTTACAAATTAGCCTGATCTGTACTGTGGGAGGTGGTCTGCTAGATATCCTTGTCCCAGGATAAAATCAGCAAAACATTGAATTTGGCTCACAAGTAAGTAGGCAACAGATGCTGATCTCAATGCTGAGTGTGCCATGAACACATCTGAAGTTGCAACTTCTGAACCAGGCATAAGAGTAGCCCCATGTGCAGAGCACTGAAAGAGTCTAATCATGAGTTTATCATTGCGTGGACCATCATGGCAAGGAACAGTCAAAGTTAGCACACCAACTGAAATTGGTAATAAACGCTCCAAGACAATGAGGCCAGCTGGGTTTCTAGAGGTAGCAATTGGTTGAGCAGCAGAGTCAAACTATGCATCAGCTCCTTTAGAGTAAAACTCCACCCAGAGCTGGTATACAACTCAATTGTCAGGCCTGGGAACTGCCCATCCATAGTGTCTACATGTTGTAAGAATTTAGTAGCTGTTTGGGTATCTTCAGCATACTGGTGACACCTTGACCCAAACCTCCAAATGAATGCACCCAACAGCTTCATATAGGTATTAAATAGCAATGGGGAGAAAATTGTGCCTTCTGGAACGATGCAAGGGGCCCAGGCACAGTTGTCCAGTTCAAGGTGGAAGAGAACCTGTACACAGGAGTAAAACCATCCTAAAACAGTGTTCCCAACTCTCAGATGCAAACCAGACAGGATGGGCATGGGCAGAGAGCATAGCAAGCTGCATACATCTTGTGTACATCTTCAGGAATGAGTAACTGCAACTGATTCCATAAAAATGGACAGGACGGTACGCTGGTACACTTCAGAAACTTTATCAATGGCAATACTTAGCTTCACATGGAGGCAGGCAATTGCCTTGCAGAATTTCAACAGTGGGCTTCTGAGGTTGACAGGACACCCACAGCAGCCCAAATCAATTTCTTTGACACCAGGTACAACTCTCATAGCCAGTAAAGAAGAGGGGGTTTCATGTTCTGGTGATTCCCTCACTGCAAGATGTGAGGTTAAAGGGAACCAGGCAGAGGGCCTTCCCAGTAGTGGCACCCTCCATGTGGAACGTCCTCCCATCAGATGTCAAGGAAATAAACTATTTGACTTTTAGAAGACACCTGAAGGCAACCCTGTTTAGTGAAGTTTTTAATAATTTATGTTTTATCGTGTTTTTAATATTTTGCTGGGAGCCGCCCAGAGTGGCTGGGGAAACCCAGCCAGATGGGTGGGGTATAAATAATAATTATATTATTATTATTATTATTATTATTATTATTATTATTATTATTATTATTATTATTTTGAACATAATTACCCATTGTGGACAATGACTCCCCTTCAGACCATCTAATTTGGATTGGTGATGCACTGAGTACCTAGGTGGGCAAAGCTGGGTCACATAGATTTTATCCAGCTGATTCATCCAGGTTCTGGTAATATATAGCAGGTCTGTTCCCTTATCCAGAATCAGATTTGAGATTTTGTTAAGGACCAGCCTGGTGTTCATCAACAGGACCAGCAGATGAGAGGGCACAATAGTCCTAGGGGAGTGGTTACCTCAATTAAATGACACGTTACATTTTGTAAAGTCAGGGAGCAAAGACCAGAAGGATTTGCAGCCTACCCAAGAGGAAAAAGACAGTTCAATGACACCTCTAATTCCCTTATGCCCCCGGGGGCATAGGCATGAACATGACAGCTCCTGGACACAATAGTTAGTTCACCAAGTACCGTATATCGCGGCGTATAAGACGACTTTTTAAGCCCGAAAAATCTTCTCTAAAGTCGGGGGTCGTCTTGTACGCCGGCTACATCATGCGACGTGACCCGGAGTTCCGCCCCGCCACTGGCTACATGGAGCCTCTCCCCGGCGCTCCAGCCGCAACCGCTGCCTCAGCCGCCATGGAGCCCGGGCTGGGCGTGGGCGGCAAGCGCGGAGGCTTCCTGTGCAGCGACGGGGAGGTTCTCCCCACTGCCCCAGGCGTCGCTGCCGCCGCCTCAGCAGCCGTGGAGGCCGTCCTGCGCTTCGGCGGCAAGCGCGGAGGCCTCCTTTGGGGCGACGGGGAGGTTCTCCCCACTGCCCCAGGCGTCGCTGCCGCCGCCTCAGCAGCCGTGGAGGCCGTCCTGCGCTTCGGTGGCAAGCGCGGAGGCCTCCTTTGGGGCGACGGGGAGGTTCTTCCCGCTGCCCCAGGCGTCGCTGCCGCCGCCTCAGCAGCCATGGAGGCCGCTGTGCGCTTGGGCGGCAAGCGCGGAGATCTCCTGTGTGGCGCGAGGGACACTCTCCCCGCCGCTGCCGCCGCCTCAGCAGCCATGGATCCCGGGCTGGGTGAGTATACCCCAAACTCTGTTTTTTCACATAAAAAGTTGGGGGGTCGTCTTATACGCCGAGTCGCCTTATACGCTGCGATATACGGTAAATAAAGAATGGGCAAGAGATTGGGAGGCGATTGCCAGTAGAAATCTGGATCCCCCACCTCTCCAACAGTATCCTCTCCCCAGCAAACCATGCCTTCCCCTTTCCATAGTTCCATGTTATATGTATATTTATCTGTTAAAAAATTACCCTTCAGTTATCACATATGTTAAGTGTTAAATCAACTTGCAAAAGAAGAGAAAAAACGAGGGGGGAGGTTAAATGTTACTTACCTGCCAAGTTTTGAGTTCAGGTTTTTGCTTTCTCCCTGCTACAGTTGATGACACAACTAACGCCTGCAGTGTAAGGAATGCAAGTATTAGTGATGTCATTAAATACATAGGAGTTAACACAGAACCTCCAACTCAAAACTTGACAGGATATAAACACTGCAACCCACCTTTTAAAGAAGCATTTGAAAACTGCAAATAGGTTTATGCCTAATTTACAGTTTACACTGGTAGAACCTTAAGTGTGCAAGCATCTCTCTGCAGTAGTTACTTTCTGCTTTTTGAGACATTGTCACCATACAAGCACTTTATAGTTCCAAATAAATTATGCAACGGCCCAATGCAACAGATTTGTTTACAAATATTTATTAATACAGGTGTTTGCTAAAGAAACAAAGGCAAGTGACAAGTATGCTATTGGAACTAACTGAACTTCTACAATACAATTTTTTGGCTAAATACCACCACCAAACTTTGGACTCAATCTATTAAAGTTCTGAGCCCATAAGATAGAGCAGGATATAAAGACCATCACCAAAACCTAAGCTGCGAGATATACTTAAATTCTGAAATGGAAATACAGCTCTCGATGTTCGCATATATGCATATGTTGCTCTTTCAGAAACTAAAAAAAGGAAGTCTGTATTATGACCCTTTAAGATGCCTGGGTTCTAAGCCAGTCAATTCTACAATTCTCCATTTCATATGCCTTCCACAGTCAACTAATTTTTAATGTCCATTGAGCATGGTCAATCCCAATTATACCTTTGAAAACCTTGGGATTCACACAAGTCTGCTGATACTGACTTGTATGTGCATGGTGACATTTTGCTACACAAGAATTTATACATGGAAAATGGTTTGCTATCAATGTACAGAACAGGGTGGATAAAAACCAATGATTTTTTTAATATTATTTTTTTAAAAAACATATTTTTAAATTTAAATCAGATTTTTAAAAATTTAAATCAGATTTTTAAAAATAAAATGCTTCTGGAGGAAAAATGTTTCTACAGATAGTTTTCTATTTAAGTTGCATTATAGCCCAAAGGCTATGCATCAGGAAAAAGGGAATGTTTTAAGTTTTTCATGTGTGCTAAAACTAAGTTGTTATTTTTTTAAAACAAAGAACATTTAACCACACCAGTTAACAAACATGGATACATATGCTATAATGTTATTGCTTCAGTTAAATAAATTGCTTAAATTGTTATTAAGGAAATGATTATTTTTCTCCTTCCAATAAAGTGCAGCAGAAAAGTTGTCCAAATATAAACAGTTTACTTATTAAACCTCACAATAATTTCATAATTATCTGCCTATGTATTTCTAATAGTATAACCAAATCAGTAATTTTTGATATAACTGTATAAACTACTCTGAAAATTTATTATTCCAAAACCAAAACCTTCCTCTGGTTGTAAATATTAAGATTATACCAGCAAGAACGAGTCTTTCTGTAAAATAAAATAAAATGATTTAAATCAATTTTATTTAAATCAAATCCACCCTGGTACAAATTATCCAAATATAATAAAGGAAAACCTTCAGTTTTCAACAATAGCAAGCACATGTTATCAGATAAGCTACTGCTGGGACTTGCATCCTGGTTTAAATTTTACCTCTGCCATGGACCCGCTGTGTATTCATGGGGAAAGTTCCCCTCTCTCCTAATTCAAGTTCTTAATCTCTAAAATGGAAATAGCGACCCATTTCACCAGGCTAAAAATAAAGGATAACTAATGGCACTTTTAAGTATAATGAAATATTATTCTTGAAACAGAGGTTTATTTAAACAGATCAAACATAATTATGCAGGGTTGTTTACTTAGAACCTATATGCATAATGGACAGTGCTTAGGAAAATGCATCTGTCCCCCCACCCTCGCTAAATATGAAACAGCATATAAATCAAGTCCATTTACTTCACTTCACATACCTCTTCTTGTGGAATATTTTTATCATTTTCAGCCTCAATTCTCACTCTTACAACACCTGATTTATCCACGATCTCTTGAATGAGTTTTCCATTTTTTCCTATAACTTTTCCTATTATAAAAACATACACAACATGGAGACTTTAGGGTTTTGCTCAGATAAGTAGAAAGATTAGCACAAAAGGTCTTTCAGCAACTATCTGAAAGTTTCAACCATGTGTTGCTGCAGTAAGTTCGCATACCAACCACTCCCTTCCATGGGGCTTGTAAGTGAATTTGGTTGATTGCACATAGAAGCGTCGCTGTGAGATTGAGAACCATGCACGCACACATGCTCCATCTTCATTTATTATTGTATTTATGCTTTTCTACTAGCCTATGGCTTAAAAAATTGGACCAACTAAAACAAAACAAAACAAAAACCCACATTATCACAAAACAGCAATGTACATTCATCTTATCCCAAATCAGGTGCTCCAGATGTTTTAGATCATGATTAGCATAATGAAAAAGGATCATTTTAAAAACAGTACAGTAACTTCAATTGCATATCCCCATTTTTTAATCAGTTTATCTCCTAAAAATGCAACTTTGCTACCTGGTTACTGTAACTAGTCTTCATACAACCCTATAACTTGCAGTTATTTGATCCTCATGCACTGCAGAATTCTATCTACTTAAACGCAAGAGACAGATTTCTTTTTGACTCTAAATTTTTAAAAATATAATAATAGGATATAAGGCTACACCTCTCCATAACAATTAGCAAAGGGTCTTGGATTTTTGGGTGTGTTTTATTATAGTCATTATTGTAAACTACTTTGTTATTTTTATGATATATTTTTATAAATAAAATAAACTTATTTATAACATTTATAAATAAACTAATTATGAAACTGAAGTCAAATTGAAATATGTCAACACTTATTTCAATTAAACAAAGTGGTTCTTCCAGCTTTTGGGGTGCAGAATGTTAAGTAAGCAAGCGCTGATTCAGTGGGCAAAATAGTGTCTCTCAATGAGGAAAAGTAAATATTATGCTGTTTAGCTAGCAAGTCAAGTATTCATAATTTGAGAACTGAAATGTTCAGATAGTGGAAAGGCACAAAAGAGGAGCACAAAGTTATCCATATGAGCTTCCCAGATATTTGTAATACGCAGGATGGCATCTCCTGGCTCTAGTGCATGTAATCAATTGCTAGACGCTGGATCCAGTAAGAGACATAATTAAAAGATAAAATATAGAACAAGTGATCACTTAAAATGCCTATTCCAAAAGCCAGGTAAATGCCCTCAGTGTTAATATAGAAAAGCATCTTTTAACTCAAAGCTGTCTAGTGCATGGTTTTGAGAAGCTAAGTGTGGCCTTTTTATGGTGTGTATTGTTAGGATGTTAAACCACAACACATGTATCACAATTGAAGCTTAAAGAACAGAATAGCCATGTTTCAAATAGTCTTCTGATCTTTCCAAGGAAAAGAGCACTGACTTAGCTTTTGTTTTGTTTTTTACAAATCATATTTATTAAGGTTTCCAATAAAACAAAATCATATGAAACATTCCAAATTACATTCCAAATTATTTCTCCAATTATAAAACAAAAAAGTTCCAAATTGTCCAAATTATTACTTTAAATTTTACTTAAGGCTTCCCATGCTTCAAATTCCAGAGGCTCTATTATCATAACTATTGCTTAGCTTTTGAACCAATGGTAAACTTTTCCAGAAGCTCTGAAAATGCCAAAATTAATTGGTAGTTGATGTAATCATGAATGAGCTCATATATGTTTATATTCACTTGCTTTGATATAGACTAATTGGCATGCTTTGATGTTACCCTTATCTGTGGGCTTCGGCTGCTGGGCTCTGAGCCCAGAAATGGGAAACTATCTGTGAGATTTGGGTATTTGCCACCTATGCCCTCATCTGGTCAGGTGAAGTGATGGGAAATCAGGCCAAAGTGGTGTATGTTGCTTTGTATCTGAAGAGTGTGATGTTTGCTTGGGTATGAACAAGCCATCTCCTTGCTGCGGTGTCTGCAAAGTCTAGGAAACCTGACAAGCTGAGAAGTATGCACTTTGGCATTTTTGAAAACACTATGGCATTTTTGACATCCTTCTTTGGTATCCCAGCACTCGCCTTAGGTTCCAAACAGCTTCAAAATCATAGTTCAAATCAACATACCTACTAAGTTTCTGGGGACTTGGATGACATCTTCAGCAAATTCAAGGTAACTTCTTGCCTTCTTTACTGCATCTTGATCCTATAGGAAATACAAATAAAATGGATGTTAAAGGGTTGCAGTGTCTTAGAATCAGAGTTGTGTTTGTGTGTGTAAGTGAGAAAGAGAAAAACAGATGCAACTCACCTCCCCATAAATATGGAATGTACAAGTGTCTTCATCAAGATCTATAGCTGTCACACCTGGTACTTTTCTGGCTTGCTGAATATTAGCACCATGAGTGCCAATGGCCAGACCCATTAGATCTTCACGTACAATGAATTGTTCATGAAATCGTGAAGCAAGCTGCCTTGAACTCTGTGGAAAGATGCATTCTTGGTTAGAAATGAAACTTTAGAGGAGTGCAAAATCAGGAAAGTTCCTCATGCTCTCTTTGAGACTCCTTAAAAAGTAACAAATAGAATCAGTTAAGCTAGCAAAGCAATTACGTGTGGAAAATCTGTTAGCATTTTAAAGTATTCACCATTCCAAAAGTTGAGCTAGGTTCAAATTATATGGTCTCTCAATAGTTACTGTTAGGCAAGCCTGTAAAATGGAAACTACAGTGGACTATTTCAAGGGCTACTGCTAGCAATGAATTAAATATCGAAGTCTACCACTTTGGGACAGTGGGCCAATACAGTCGTACTTCAGCTTACGTATCCCTCTGGATACGTAGACTTCGGTTTGCAAATGCAGGTTTCGCCGCGTGAGCATGCACAGAAGTGCTCAATTGTGCTGTGTGCATGCGCAGAAGGGCGTCTCCAGTTACAAAGCTTTTGGGATGCGGCCAGGTCTCCAGAACGGATCCCGTTCGTAATCGGAGGTACCACTGTAATTGAAATTGAGGAATATGTGTGAACTGTTTTCAGCATCACTTGTAATACATTGTTACTATGGATCATTTCTTTGCAGCAACTTTGAAAAGTAAGAATTTAACAAAGAACAAACCTGAAAACTCTCCACAGAGGCATCAGTAGAGCATATACAACTTTAGTGGAGTTTCAGTACAGTTTTTCCCCCAGATACAAACAGATACAGTACCTCTAATTGTTTGCTTGCTTCTTCATTTCTCATAATCAATGATAACTTGGTGCGAAGACTTCGAAAGTGCATATCAATGAGCATATTTGCACGTTTTGTTGTTACCTCATCAATAGACTAAAGAATTTGGGGACAGGAGGAAAAGAGATCTTTGATCAGTATCACATCCAATGTAAAACAGTTTGAATACATCAAAAGCAGAAACACATACCAAAATTATAAGCTGATGGGCTTCAGAATCATATGTGACTGAGAATGCCCCAACTGCCTTCTTGAAGTCCTTGTGTGCGGATTCCTTAGCACACCTAAAACACAAAGTACTTAAAAAATTCAGAATGTTCATTTAATGGAACCATCTTATCGAAAAGCAATCACAGGATTGCATGAAGAACAGTATAACCTAGTATGCTCTGCACCATAGTGTGATGTAAGAGACGAGCTGCCCAAGAGCTCCACTGTGCTTCTCAGCTGACCTACCCTCATCACAAGTAACAATGAAATGCCATAGTCTAGCAAAAAAAAAAAAAACCTCAGTCATGTATAATATTTTTTCAAGTGACCAAAAGTGAAATAATTCACAAGCCTCCAACAGTAGTTAAATTTATAGTTACATATTTTTATTTGGTTTCAACTAGTTAGGTCATTATCTGCCCCATACATGTACAGGCAATTAAACAGTGACAGGTGAGATTTGGCATCCTAATCATTCATATTCATGAATACATTGCAATAAATACAATATTTTAATTAAATGTTATGTTGCTGTACACAATGCCTTTCAGGGCTTTCAGAACTATCTAAATTGCAATGTATTTGTAAACATCTTTGTAAAAGTCATGTATTTGTTGTTACTGGGGTATTAACAAAAACTATTATGAGAAACTTTAAAAAATGGATTAAAACTCTTTATAAAAGACTTTTATACTCACATTTGCCTTAAATCTTCTGGTACATCAAGTTTGATTTTATGAAATGTATCCTTTGTTGCAGGTTTGTTGGGATTCACAGATCGTAGACGCTCAATTGTGACAATTTCATTGTAGGTAGCATCACAGGCTGCATATTCTATTACATAAAACTAATTCAAAAGAACAAAATTGTCTAAGAGAGTGTTTAACTGAGAAGTGATGTGTGCTACGACTGTACTTTGAAGGGGTCTCACTTACTTCTGGGAGAAACTACTTTTTTTTTTTGCTTTAACATATATTTAAGGTAAAGAACCCCTGCACGCTTAGCAGTTGAATTCGACTATGGGGTGCGGCACTCATCTCCACTTTCAGGCTGAGAGTCGGCGTTTTTCCACAGACAGCTTTCCTGGGTCACGTGGCCAGCATGACTAAACTGCTTCTGGAGCAACGCAACACCGTGATGAGTGCCAGAGCGCACAGAAACACCATATACCTTCCTGCTGCAGTGGTACCTATTTATCTACTCATGATGGTATGCTTTCAAACTGCTAGGTTGGCAGGAGCTGGGACAAGCAATGGGAGCTCACTCTGTCACACAGATTTGAATTGCCAACCTTATGATCAGCAAATCCAAGAGGCTTGGTGGTTTAGACCACAGCGCTACCTGCATCCCTTCAACACATATTTAAACTTCGGTTCTAGGTGGAAATTTCCAATAAATTGAAAGTACTTGAAAAGAGACCCACAAGAACTTGAAATTCAGAAGCTACACTTAACATGTCAATGCCAGAATATTAAAATATATATATTCCTACCTCACCCTTTATCATTCTCACTTTAGCCAGCCACAGCAACATGGTCCTTTTCATTAGCCCTGGAATAAACCTAAACAAAATCACAGTGTAGAATATCATATTATTATGCAGTAGACAGTCACAGAATATGACTCTTAATCTCAGGGTCATGGGTTCAAGTCTCACATTGAGCAAATGATTCCTGCATTGCAGCGGTTGAACTAGATGACCCTCTTGGACCCTTCCAACTCTACAATTCTATGATCTAGTGGAAAAAACAGTACACCACACTAAACAGTACACCACACTAATAATGCCCCCACTATACTGGAAATTAGAGTTAAAAGAGATTATTATTCATATCCCCCTAACGTACCACTGAGTTGTAGCACCATAATCATTCTAATGTATTAAATGTACAAGGTCTAGTCATATTCAAAGCCATCCTGCACCTCATCTGGGCATGATCTGGAAGCTATTTTTTTCAAGGCGAGTGTGGTGGGAAAAAGAATTTGTAATGGATATTTTCTACTCTTTCAACAGCAAGTTTTCCATTTCTAAAAAATACAGTGTTTCAAACAACAACAACAACAACAACAACAACAACAACAACAACAACAACAGTGAATGTATTAAGAGTCAGTTGGGCAGTTTCAAAGTTATACTTTGGTTCTTCATACATGTTCAATGAATGCATGGAAGTGGAACTGGAATTATAGCATCAGGCTTTGCCTCAGCCAGTATGAGAAAGTTGAGAATGGCTCTGAGCAGGTTCTGTACAACTATATGCACATACAGTTTGTACCAGGCGTTCCAGTTGTGCATGGTGTAACAGCTGAATGCATGCAGACTGTGGGACAGCACCAGTGGGCACCATCTCAGCCTCAACAAATCATTCAGCTGGACTAACTCCTAAGGAGACATGTAGAGGATTGTGCAGTTAGGAATTTCCAAGTAAAGCTTTTAAACAAACATTGCAGTTCAAATAATTTGGGTTATTGGAAAATGTCTGAAATATTGTAGATCCAAGTAAAACAGTGCATGCTTTGGGGTTCTTCTTTTGAAGACCTAGCCTGCAGAATTGCATTTTATTTTATTTTTTGCTAAAAATTATCTCCTTGACACTTCTGGAGTCTGCATGTAATATTACTCATCCTGCATACACCACCAGCTCTCAACTAGTAATAATGTAAGATTCTCAATGTGAAAATCAAGTGTAAACAGAAAGATTTTTTAAGGACAAAATCCTGACACCATCTAAAGTTCTATTTTTACCTCATGCACACCTGTACCTTTATGTCCACACACTGACACCTACTGTTTTCCTGGATTTCTTATGCTTGTATGATTTGTTTTGATTTAGATCTTTTGTGTGATTGTTTCTTTCAATTGGATTTTTTTTATGGGTGTGAATTGCTTCTGATGCACACTACTTGAAAAAGTAGCCTAAAGAAGTTTTAACACAGACGGCAATTATGTTCCTCTAAAAAACCTACAATTTTATCTATGTTTTCCCCTGACTTAAACATTTCAATTAAAACAGTTATTACCTCAACTTCATCACTCTCATTTATATCTTTATTGTAACCCACAGGTGGAGGAAACCTGACATCATGGAAAGGAATCTGTCTCTCTGGCTGCCAACTGAAATACAAAATAAAAGCAAAGGCTATTAAATAGTAACTGAAGCAAGTGAAGCAGAAAGTACACAACATCAATAAGGAACAGTGGCCAGTGATTACTTACCTGGACCCTAACCCTGTGAGCTGGAATAATCTGAACAAATTCAAAATTATTAGGAGTCTGCAATGAACTGATTATATATGCTAACTAACTTGGAAAGAGTGTTAAATGAGGGAAAGAGATGGATTTTTATATTTGTAATTCTGAAATATTAAAAATAGGCCTTTTAAAAGTGTAACCAATCTGTTTTACTCATTGCCCCAGATAAATTTCTTTTCACTTATATTGACAAAGTTTAACGCAAACCAGCACAATGTAAGACCTATGGACTAACTGTAACTTATTTCCTGACAGCTTGTAGTCCCCCACCAATAATGTAAAACACTAATTTTCAAATCTTTGTTTAATGCACTCAATAATATAAAAAATAGAATGGTTGCATCATTATGACTGCACAGCTTCTCCTTCATCTAAATTTTGAGTTTAGTGAAAATATCATGCTACAGGTTGCTGAGAAAAAAGCGAAGTACTGTAATAAGGTTGTTGAAAAGTCATTACAGTGGTGGAACAAAAAACATGTATGAAAAAAGTTTAAAGAAGAGGGATCCTACATGGTGCAGATTGGCAGGCGAAGATATCAGGAAGTTTATTTCTCATCAGTCTCTGATAAGAGCTGAAAAAACCTTTGAAACAGAGGCAGAGGAAGAACTTCTAGACATGTGCTTTTCTATTTTGTATTATGCCTAATGTTATAGAATGTTTTAAAGGCTCATGCATAAATGTGTATATTGGAGGTGCACAACTCAAATTACTATTATTAATAAGAGTTGTGCACCTCCAATTTAAAATGTCCCAAACTGTATAAATGCTCTCTCCAATCCTCACTTTCAATGCATAGGAGTAATAGTCATAGCACAACAGCTTCTTGAACTAACTCCAAAGGAGGAGGAATCAACCTTAGAACAGTATTCTGACAGTTGAAGCACTATTTCAAGTCAACACAAAATCACAAACCCCCAAAAAGAAAAAAAAGAAAGGTTTCAAAATATTTATATTTTCCATTATTAATCATAGTAACTTAACCCTCAACCAAAAAACATGTCCTGATTTAGGTGCTCATAAGACTTTCAGGTTTGTATTGTTAGACGAAACAAAGTGTTAGACTGTAACACAGTTAACCTCTCATTTTAAGAGATATTACAGAGAAGCACGGCAGTATTTCACCAAAAGTAATGTGAGTTGGCAGCAAAAGATGAGTGCCGTGAGTGAAATGCATTACATGAACATTTCACTGATTTCAATAAAGCACACTTGGGTTAGAGTTTATCACTTTGTCATACAAGAGGTCAAGACTGAACATTTTCACAGGTCTCATTTGTAAGTCACGGTAAACCACAATTACGGTTTACCCTGACTGCTTCTTTCTGGTATATTTGTCCCCTACATGCAAGTGCATGAAGAAAAGAAAACACAATCCCTGGCTTAACATTAAGTCTGAACCATGGATTGTGACTGGTTTCCTCCATAGCCTAGCAGGGAAGAGACAATCAGCCAAGAAAGGAATGTTCATGAAAAACCATAAACTATGGCTTCCTGAGTTCAGGTATGAAACTTCGTATCTTGGAGCAAGAAAGAAATGCACACCACATACAACTGCAAAAGGTTAGTGTTTGTAGGTAGCTTTCAAATGAGCAACTGAACCTGCAATTGATGTTATTTTCTTAAGATTAATAGACTACTTAATTATAAAACTAAGCAGTGTAAACAATAATATTTATACATGTCATTCGTTCACCAAAGACAACTGGATTAGTGTGTTAATCATTCAAGAAAACAAATTTAGTTTTCGATAATGTTAATACTGCAATGGATTAATCTTAACAGACATGCTGTTTCTTTTAATTCATCTCCCTATATAAAACTTCTCAACAATTCTTCAGGTTATAAATTATTCTACAGCATTATGGAAACGTCTCCCCCACATGGAAAAAATATCCCAATGCCAACCTACATCTTTATGCACAGAACTCTTCAGCTATGGGTATAAAGGGGAGGAGTTATTTAAGTGTACAGCAACTCATTTTTCCCATGTGTTTAATGGTGAGGGTATACTTGTGAGAAATAATAGCATGCATTTGCCTCCAACATTTGCCATACGTACTTATTTTCAAATGTAACAGTTATTGAATCTTCATGCACATCCTTCACAAAAGCCTGCAAAAGAGAAGTGAGAATTTACAGGTATTACTATTAAGATATCATTTAAATACAAATTATTACTTATTCTTAATGGTATACTATGGAAACTCTGAACCCGTACTCTAAATGCAACAAACTGGCACAATATAGTAGTTGGTTGGCTATGCTAAGAATTTATGCATGTTACATGCATGGAAGAGGAAAAAATGACAAATGCAAAAGGGTACCAAAATATATGTATGGCATGCATAATGTTATTACTAATATGTTACAGCAAAAAGTTTAAAGTTAGTGTTTAAAGTTGCAGATTTACAATCCAGTCACCCCAGAACATCTTTACTCAAATGTTTAGAAAGTATGGTATCACACACAGTGAATAGGTAGTTGTCACTACAGTATTTGTGCACTAGCATTGCAAGATTAGGCTCAGAGAGGACAAATGTAACTTCTGAATTTTAATCTGGAATCTTTTCACAAGTCCTCCGATTCAGAAAATGCAACCTTCCATAGTGGTCCTGAAATAGAAAACTTTTTTAAACCACTGCATGCTTCCATAGTATTATAGGCAGATGCTTTTATTTGTTCTATTTAAGTAACTGCTGATTGTAGCTGGATTCAAATTTAACTGTACATATTGCAGATGAAGGGCAACATTAATAAACCTAATAATTTTTTTTAAAAAATCCTTCCAGTAGCACCTCAGAGACCAACTAAGTTTGTTCTTGGTATGAGCTTTCATGTGCATGTAACTTCTACAGATACCTGTAATTAATAAACCTCTACATTTAGAAAGTAAAAACACATTTCATCAAAATGAAAGAAATAGTATCAGAAACCCCCACTAATAACTTGCAATGGTCTTGTTTGGACACAACTATCTTGATACATTGAAATTAACTGTCTTGTTTGGAAATAACAAGTACCGGTAGGTAACGTTTGCAGAAACCAATTCCCAAGTTCATTCTTGCTTCTTTTGCATCGTTTAGATAGAAAATTCCATCAAGTGTATGTGGCAGGCAGCTTCCACCTGAACTACTGGTTAGGTCTGGCCCGTTTGATTGGTTTTATAGTCTTAAACCATATGGTCATTTAAGAGGCTGAGTATTAACTCTTTTGGTCAAAGTTGCTCCAAACAGAACAGAGAGAAGAAACAATGCCCAAATATCTACTAGTGTTAAGTATTAAGAGCTAACTTCTAGTGTTTATAAAAAAGTGAAAGTTAACAGTGATAAACTATTTTAAGCACATATGTCTTCTAAGAATCTAGGCAGATCCTAGCTGCTCAAGTTAGGATTTTTAGTTCAATTTCTGTACCAACCGCAATGACTAGAGGACTAGGTATGCTCCAGGTACAGTGGAACCCCGGGTTACGTACCTTCCGTGTTGCAGACGTTCGAGTTGTGAACACTTGCAACTTGCAAGCGTTTCCGGAGCACGCGCGACCCCCGGATGCACAGAAGTGCTCAAATCGCGCTTCTTCCAGGGTTTTTTGTGCGTTCGTGATATGCACATTCACGTTACGTACCGTAACCCGGAATGGATCGCTTATGTAACCTGGGGTATCACTGTATTGTTCTTAGGAAAATTAAGGTTCAGAAGTTGATACCACTGAATCCTTTGGAAATTACAGGTACTTGAACTAAATTCACAATAAATGATACTTCATGTTCCAAATGTTGCCATTAAGCTAATTTTGCATAAGTCTAATACTCCGATATGCTAGCATCTGAATCACAATGATTGTGATTTTGATTTCAATAAGGCTGAAACAAGGCAGAGGATGCCTGAATAATTTGGTTGAGAATATTTTGTGAAAGAACCTTCAGCAAACTGATACAAATGTATTAACAGTTTGAAGTTAACTACCGTGTTTCTCATAAAATAAGACGTGCCTATAAAATAAGCCATGGCAGGATTTTCAAGCGTTCACAAAATATAAGACATACCCCGAAAATAAGCCGTAATGCTGGGCAGTTCTGGAGGGCGCCAAGGAAGAGGAAGAGGTCTGTCGGGTTGGCGCCCAGAACCGGATGTTGCTGCTGCTGCAGCCCCGATCCAGCAGGACCCAGCAGGAGCTGCAGACCGCGCCGCATGGATCCCCGATCCAGCGGGACGCGGCAGGAGCTGCAGCGCGCGCCGCGTGGAGCCCCGATCCAGCGGGACCCGGCAGGAGCTGCAGACCGCGCCGCGTGGAGCCCCGATCCAGCAGGACGCGGCAGGAGCTGCAGCGCGCGCCGCATGGATCCCCGATCCAGCGGGACGCGGCAGGAGCTGCAGCGCGCGCCGCGTGGAGCCCCGATCCAGCAGGCCGCGGCAGGAGCTGCAGCACGCGCCGCATGGATCCCCGATCCAGCGGGCCGCGGCAGGAGCTGCAGCGCGCGCCACGTGGATCCCCGATCCAGCGGGACGCGGCAGGAGCTGCAGCGCGCGCCGCGTGGAGCCCCGATCCAGCCGGACCCGGCAGGAGCTGCAGCGCGCGCCGCGTGGAGCCCTGAGCCAGCAGCAGCAGCCGCAGTGTGCGCCACGTGGAGTCCCGATCCAGCAGGACCCAGCAGGAGCTGCAGACCGCGCCGCATGGATCCCCGATCCAGCGGGACGCGGCAGGACCTGCAGCGCGCGCCGCGTGGAGCCCCGATCCAGCGGGACGCGGCAGGAGCTGCAGCGCACGCCGCGTGGAGCCCCGATCCAGCGGGACCCAGCAGTGCTCTGTACGGTAGCAATTTGAATCCTCCTCCTCCTGTCGCGGCTTGGGGCGATCCGCGCGGCGCTGCTGGGCGCTTTATCAACACTTCAGCAGCAACAGCCAGTTCCGGGCTCCAAGCCATGGCAGGAAGAGGAGGAGGCTTGCCAGGTCGGCGCCCAGCAGCCCCCCGAGCCTCCGGGAGCCAGGAGGAGGAGGAGGTGGCCTGCCGGGTCGGTGCCCAGCAGGGCCGCGCGCCCCGAGCCAGCTGGACCCAGCAGCACCAATGCTGGACACAGCAGGAGGAGGCAGGCGCCCAGAACCGTACGGTACTTAATAAAAAAATAAGACACCCCCGAAAATAAGCCATAGGCTTATTTTCCTGAGTAAAATAAATATAAGACGGTGTCTTATTTTATGAGAAACACGGTATTACCGGTAATTTGTTGCAGCAGAAGCCAACCTAGGACCAATGCAAGTTTGAACAACAGGTGCAAGAAATAGTCGAAATATACATGAAAGCTTATACCAAGAACAAACTTAGTTGGTCTCTAAGGTGCTACTGGACAATTTTTTTATATATTTTGACTGCGTCGGACCAACACAGCTACCGATCTGAAGTGAGAAATAGTGTTAGTCAACACTATGAAAAAGGTGCTCATGAGGATTCAATTTTAAAGAACTTTTAATTTTTTGGGTGCACTTTGTATAACAGAGCAACAAAGACTGAGCATCTCACCAAGTATGGCCACACTCTTTCTACTTCATCTACTAGAATCCCCTAATCGAAGTTAAATGTCTCCAGCAACTCTTCCTCAAAACCTACTCTTTCCCCCGCTCATTTCAATATTTAACTGGGTCCCCAAATACACCTTTAAGGCTTCTGGGATGCATGCCTCAATCATCCAGGGAAATAATCCCCGGGCATCACTAGCCTACTCTCTCAACTCCTTAACCCCCTTCATCAAAACTAGGTATCCACAACTCAGTTGGGTGAACCACTGCCCAACTCTGACATCTACTCTTTACCAAAAACGACTCCATGAGTATATGCATACAATACACACACACTCAAAATGAACTGCATATACCATCAATATTGGCCATTTGGAAGCGGGTGGGATGTTTTTCATGTATTTCTTTTTTCCATATTAGTTAACCTATCTATGCCAGGCAGGTGGGTGTGTCGTCTGTCTGCAGTTTTGGGTTGTGTGCGCTGAATAAAGCAACTGAAAAGTACAATTGACAACAACAAAAACCACGGACAAAGTGCACGCACACACACACACCCTCCCAGCCGCCTGCGAGGCAGTAAAAGATTCCAGTTGCTGGAAGCCCCAAGGAGGGAGCCCGTTCTCTTGCTCGGGGTCTTTTGAGCTTCCCATTTGGGGCGCCTCTGCACAGCTCGTGGCAGGACCGAACTACTGGAGAAGGAGCGGTTGGGTCTGATGCATTTTTAAAAATCATGCTTTAAATTCGTACGCCCACCTTCCCTTTGCAGACCGCGGGGCGGCTCGCAACGCAAAAAGGCGGTATACAAACTTAAGGAATAGTAATACAAGTTGGAAACACAAAACGCGTAATAATAACAATTTAAAAAACAGACACAAAGCAAACCATTAACTCCCCCCCCCGCAAAAGGCAACAGGACACCAGTCAGCCCAAGGCCTGAGGGAAGAGGAACGCGCAAGGTGGACCCGCTCCAACTCACCCTAATAAACCTGTACCCTCGCCGCCAAACCGAGAGGGGCCAGGGCTCCCCCCTCAAAAAAACCGCTGCCCTTCAGCCACAGGGGGCTGCTGCCCATCGCCAAAGGGCGACAGCGGGGCGGGCGCGCAGGTGAAGAGGTCGCCGGAGGTCCCTGCCTACAACCCCGGAGCCCCTTTCGCGAGGCGGGCACCTGCCCCCCTCCCTCGCCCGTTACCTTGTAGAAGGCCCCGTTGGAGCCGCGCACCTCCACCACCAGCTCCTCCATGTCGGCTGCCGGGCAGGAGGCTGGGCTGGCGGCGCTGGAAGGCCCTACTCGGCTCAGGCAACCGGCGGCGCGGCTGCCTGCTCCTCCTTTCTTGTGGGCTCCCGACTCCGTGTCCCTGGCGGGCGCGTGGAGCAAGAAGCGGCGGCGGCTTAGGCCGGCGAGCGGCTGCTGCTGCTCCTCCTTCGCCTCCTCCTCGACGCGGCTCGCCACCACCACCGTCGTCGTCGCCGCCGCCGTTGTCGTGGTGCTGGGGGCTGGGGCTGCCGAGCGTCGCCGCCGCCGCCGCCGCTACCGCCCGGAAATGAAAGCGAAACGGTCGCCGAGGGGAGGACGCCACCGAGGAGACTGAGGCTGAAGCTGCTGCTGAGGCGACTGAGGAGAACGAGGCGGGGAGCGGGGGAGGGGCGCCGCCGCGGGCCGCCCGCTTCGAATGTAAACATTAAAAACCTGGCGCCGTCACGTGACGCGGCGGGGCCCCAAGGCGGCGGCGGCGGCGGGAGAGGCAGCAACGAGTGCGTGCGGCGGAGGCGGAGGGGGGAGGGGGCGGCGGCGGCAGGGGAGGGGGTTTTAAAAGGCCTCGCGAGTGCGCCTGCGTGGGGGACAGAGCGCGCTCGCTCGCGAGCACGGGGCTATCTCGCGCGTCCTCCTGATTCTCTCGCGAGAGCTCCTCCGAACGCCAAGAGGCTGAGCTCCCTTACGCGCCGGCCAACGGCAGCGGGGCGGGTGGGCGAGTGGAGCGCGATCTCGCGTAACAAAGCGAGAAGAACATGGCGGGTCAAGAGCGGCTGAGACCGCGCGGGGCACGGGGGCGCGCGCGCGCGCGCAGCCCGAGTCGTGAGCGCGGAACGGCTGCTTAGCGACGCCGACGCCTCCTCCGCCAATCCCGCCTTTTCACAATATACTCTGTAAAGAGTGATGGCAGCGCTGCCCAATGAAATGTTAGGGAGAGAAAGCTGCCCCCTCAAATCGTGGAAGTCGGCGCCGAACGGGCGGACGCTCCTAGGTTTCAAAAAGCGCATGGGACCGTTAATGGCGGGCTAAAGGAGGAAATGTGAGGCGAGGGTTTTTGTTGTTGGTTTCTTTTAACAATGTGATAATAGAAGGAAGGGAATATCATTTAAATAAACACGCAGTCAAAACCATATACCGGTATGAGGCTTTGGTTTTTGTGCTGTGTGTGTGTGTGTGTTTCCCCCCCCCCCCAAGTGTGACATTCACAAATACACAAAAAGCCTGTAGCCCATCTAGTCCACCATCCTGTCCCCACAGGGACCTAACAGGCATGCTTGTGGAGAGCTCACAAAGCAGGACCCGGGCGCAAGAGCCCTGTCTTCACACTTGGCTTCCAGCAATGGTTACCGTTGTGGCTAGTACAGTAGCCCTTGGCAGTCTTATGCCAATGTTAACCCTCTGTGAATTTGATGGATCCTCTTTGAAAGCCATCCTAGTTGGTGGCCATCACCGCCACTGGTTAACCGTGTGTTGCAGGAAGAAGGACTTCCATTGGGCCTCTCCTGAGTCTTCCAATGTTCAGCTCTGTTGGCTGTCCATGAATTCTAGTGTTGTGTGAGAGGGAGGAAATAATTTCCCCTATCTGCTTTATCTATGCCATGTGTGCTTTTATGAACTTTGTCAACAATAAAATACTCTGCTTTAGAGGCTGGCAGACAAGCCTCTTAGTCCTAAGCAATAAATGAAACATCAAAAAGTGCACAAGACTGAACAATTTCCACATGAATCACAGCAAGACTTAAGAATACAACAACAACAACAACAACAAGAATAACAACAGCAACAACACCCCATCCCTAAACAATGCCACAGCTCAAAAGTTTGCTCAGCAGCCTGAGCTTTCGTAGTTGGAGTCAGTCCAGGCCCTGCCCTCCTAGGTCAGGTGGGAAAATAAGCTTGCAAGGCAGGGAAATGGGTCTTCCGAGACAGCCAAGATGATTAACAACTTAAAGGGAAACATTTGAGAATTTTGTGAAAAGATCATATGAATTTGTTCATATGCAATTGGAAGATTTGCATCTGTTCCTTGACTATGTCAAAGACTCTAGGTGCTTATAAGACTCTGGGAGACCCAGCCAAATGGGCGGGGTACAAATAATAAATTATTATCATTAGAGCTCTAAATGTTGAAAAGGTCAATATTGAGGTACACGAGCAATGGCTTTTTAAAAGTACTGTAACATAGGTAATAGCCAAGGATGTTTCGCCTGGAACATTTCAATAATGTTAACCCATCTAACAAGGATAAATTAAAATACTACTGTTGGGTGGGGTCAGAGCTGTCTTTCCCTTTGGGCTTACTGGCACATTGCGCCAAGGCGCAGGCCTCTCAGGGGTGCCCCAGTGAGTCCCGCCAGCTGCGCCCCCCCCCTCGTTCCTCTGCCTGGCTGACTCTGGCAAGCCAGCGGTTTATGAGCAGCAGCACCCGGCAAAGCTCCTCTCCCTCCCTCACTGGCTCGCTGTCAAACTGCAAATTGGCTCCCCCTTCCCCCACCACTGGGGCAGGCACCTCCTTGTTTTGCTTTTCAAAAGGGAAAATAACCCATCATTTGATTTCCCCTCTTGTCTTTCTCTTTCTATGGTGTAGTGTGTGTGTCTCTGCCTCCCTTTCCTCTGTTGGCTGCAGTAAGCCACCAAGAAAACTTGAGCGCTTCTGCCTCCCAGCCCCTCACCAGGCTCAGCTAAAATAAGAGGAAGAAGCTTCAGTCGCCAAACAAAATCACAAGCGGATCTGTGTTGGGATGCACACTTTGCCTCCCTCCTCCAGGTCATTTTCACCCAACTCATTGTCAAATTCACTTCTGCAAAAGAGTGTTCTGCTTTAAATGTCCCGTTCAAACCTCAGTTTGCAGAAATGAATTTAGCGATTGCCTCCCCCTTCTGCTTCTTTCTCTCCTCCTAGATCTCTCTGCTAGCTAGCATTAATATGGAGATCAGCTCCTCTCTCTCTCCCTCAACAACTCTGGGAAAGGGGGGTCACCGGAGGGATGTTTGCATCATGGCGCCGGATATGCTTAAGACAGCCCTGGGTCTATTTTATGTGTCTCTATAGAAGGGTTTCTCAAAGAATCTCTTCAAATTCCCGTGCATTATTATTGCTATTAATGGAGCAGAACCTGAACATTATTTCACATTATTTTAATGTTAGTGTTAAGACTTTTACTTACTATCCACTGCTCATCACCCTATGACTAAAAAGTATAATATATTGTGTCCTCCAATGCCTTCTTTCTGGAAACCTTTTGTAGGTACTAAATATCCTTTCAAAAAAGCCACAAGATATGTTTCCTTTTCCTGGTGAAAAGGACAAAACTTGTGGTACGCTACTTAAAGCATTTCCCAACTTCGCTAGAGTCTAGCCCTGCAGGTTCTGGATCAGTCAGAAAAACAAGATTTCAGTGAAGCAAAGAAGATGCAAATTAGTGGCCAGTAGGCCTGATCTTTATTTGTTGCAGCAAAGGTTTCACCTTCTAAGGTGAACAAAGAAGAAGAAGCCAAGAACAAAGATTACATGAGATTGTAAAAGTTCCCACAATTCCTACAGTGTCATCAAAACATCATAGATATGTCACAAAAGAGGAGTAGTGTCAGGCAGAAATCTGAGATCCAGATATGCCCTTGTCAATCACATATTGTCCCAACCTCTGTCCCCCACGGGCTAAAGTATTCACATATCCTTCGCTATTAAAACATGGCTTGACAGTTTGTTTGTTCAGGTTGGATCTCATTCCACTCTGAAGATGGGTTTTCTGTCTGAAGTTTTGTGATTCTGATAATCCCTACCTGGCCCCCCTTTGTTGGGACTGGTAACACCTGGTTTGGCAACTGGGAGGAAAATCTTGAATACGTGATGGCACATCTGAAGGATGTCTCAGCCAAATGTCAAATAGAAAAAGGAACAAGACACGGTTGTCCCCTATCTTCATTACTGTTTATTTTGACATTAGAAATATTGCTTCAGGACAAATAGGGAAATTAAAAGTATTGGGGTGGGACGTAGAGTCTATAAATTAAGAGCACTTGCGGATAATGTGGTGTCGACATTGGAGAAACCCTTAGAGAGTGTTCCCAAAGCATTAGAAGAAATTAAAAGGTTTGGAGAAATGGCAGGGTTTCAAATAAATTCAGATAAAAATAAAATGTTGGTTAAAAACATGGATGATCAGTCAAAAAATATGTTAGAAAACAGTCTGGTTTGAAAATATGTTTTAAAAGTTAGATATTTGGGAATCCGGCTCACAGTAAGAAATCTCAACATATTTGTAAAAGCTATGTTAAACTGTGGAAAGAGATTAAGAAAGAGTTGGAGACTTGGGAGAGAATGAAGCTATCCCTGCTTGGCAGAATCTCAGCTATCTGAATTAACCTACTGCCCAGGATGCTGTTTTTATTCCAATCAATTCCAATTGTAAATAATTCAGGTTCCTTCAAATAATTGAAGAAGGATATTTCTAAATTCATCTGGTGGGGGGAAAGCCAAGAATTAAACATAAAATTTTGATAGATATAAAAGAAAGAGGAGGCTTCGCCCTGCCAGAATTGCAAATGTATTATGAAGCAGCCTGCTTGTGTTGGTTAAAAGAATGGATTACATTGGATAATGCAGACATCCTGGATTTAGAAGGTCATGATGTAAAATTCAGCTGGCATGCATGTCTTTGGTATGGGAAGGTGAACATTTATAAAAGTTTTATTAATCATTTTCTAATGAAGAATCTGTATAGAGTTTGAGAGAAATATAAAAAATCTGCTGGAAAGGAAAACACCTTTATGGTTATCTCCTATTGAGGCTATTAGAATTAAGGGAGTCAATACGGATAGGCAGTGGGCAACTTACAGGGAATTGCTACACTTTACAGAGCGGGAACCTAAACTGAAATCAATGTAAAATGTAAGGAGCCATGTTACGGACTGGTTACAATGTCATCAGTTTCACAAAATGTTTAAAATAGACAGGAAAAATTGTTTTTCGGACCAAAGCTCAAAATTTGAAAAACATTTACCTAAAATGTACAATCTATTATTAGATTTAGAAACAAATAATGAGCTTGTCAAAGCTATGACATACTGGGCAATAGATATAGGACATAATATAGACTTTAACCTCAGGGGACAACTTTGGAAAAGTGATTTGAAGTTCACAGCGTGTTATTTTTGAAGGAGAACTATTTGAAAATGATTTACAGATGGTATTTAACTCCCGAGTAGGCTTGTTAAGAAGTATAAGATTGAATCAGATAAGTGCTGGAGATGCAAGGAGGTTGAGGGAATGTTTTTTCACATGTGGTGGACCTGTAAAAAGGGTAAAAGAGTTTTGGGAAATAATCCATAATGAATAGAAAAAATATTTAAAAGTACTTAAAAAAACACACCAGAGTCCTTTTTGATGGAGATAATTCAGACGTAAATTCCCAGGTGTCAAAAAAGTTTATTTATGTATGCCACTACTACAGCCCGTGTTTTGTTAGCCCAAAAATGTAAAAAGAGCAAGGTCCCAACTAAAGAAACATGGCAACTTAAGCTGATGGAATATGCACAGCTTGCAGACTTAACATACAGAATAAGAGTGAGGATTCCCAAAAAATCCCAAAAGGGTTGTTTTGGGTGCAGGCACCTTGCGGTGCCCTTTTGCAGCCTCTCAGCTGCCTGGATCGCTCCTTACAGAGCAGAGAAGACCAGAGTGACTGAGGCGCGAGCGCTAGGGAGCCATTTTCTGTCCCGCAGTGCAGAAGCCTCAAGCTCTCCTGGACAAAGTGACGGAGGTCTCAAGCACAAAGAAACCTGAATTGGGACTGATCAGATCTGTAATTTAATTTTAACAATTCGGAGGACAGCGGGGTGGAAAATAGGGAGGTTAGCACCAACTGTGATTTAAAAAGCACAGCTTTCCAGCAAAGCACATTCATATTTGACTTTCCTACGGCAAGACTTACAAGTTAATAATACAGTTGTTCTTTTTTCATTAATTTTATTACTTTTGGACAGTGTGAGAGGGGAATTACCCCCAAGATTGTGGAGTTGATCTCCATTGCCTTCGAAACTTCTGGGCTCTGCGAGGGGAGAGTTTCCGGACATTGTTATTTTTTATTTCTTTTTATCTCCCATTTCAGTACAAAGAGTCAATTTGAAATAATCTGCCACCAAAACAGTTATTTAGTTATTGCGTTGCCAGACCAAAAGTAAGTTTTATGAGGGAACCTGCGAACAGTCTGAAGAGATTAAGACACTGTGGAGTTTAGTAAAATCATCCAACTCACCAATCCTGGAGAGGGTACTGCACAGGAAAAGTTTTACCGCTCCAGCTCTTTTGTTCTTATTTTCTAGGGAGTTGTTGGACTGTTTCCCCCCATAATATGGATTAGGCCAACAAGAGGCTGAAGTTATTCTGTTTACTTCTATTTACCTTTTTATTTTGTTCTATTTGCTGGTTTACTGATGCTTTAAATACTTTAACTCCAAGCCTTGGTACTTGCAGTGGAAACAGTGGATTAAGCCAAACAAGTGGCTGAAGACACTACATTGCTTTGTGGTCCCCCTCATCTCCCTCAAAGCTTTCGTTTGGGCTTTATATAGAACCTATCAGCCTCCCGCCCTGGTATTCTCTCTGAGTGGACTAAGTAGTGGGATATTCTAACTTCTCAGAAACCTTTCTCTCCCCATCTCTAATTACGTCAACCCAACATTCTTTCCAATGTTCTCCTGTTCTATTTGTTGTTATCCTTCATTCTTTCACAGCCTCTGAGTTGTTCCCACAAGCGATGTAAAATAAATAATATGTTTCTGTGTGGATTTTATATCAGTCTGATAAATTATGGGAATTTCAGTTGGTCGAAAAGAATATAAAATAAAGGCCTTTGCAGATGATTTGGTTATAACAGTGGAAGAACCATTAACTAGTGTTAAAGAAGCACTAGAAAGAATGGAACAATTCGGACAACTCACAGGTTTCAAATTAAATAAAAAGAAAACAAAAATATTAGTTAAGAATATGAATCAAGACTTGACAGATACATTGTAACAACAAAGTGGGATAGAGATTGTTAAGAAAGAAAAATATTTGGGAATTTGGTTGACATCAAAGAACATTAATTTGTTCAAAGACAACTATACGCTGGTATGGAATGGTATTAAAAGAGACTTAGAAATATAGGGAAGAATGAAATTATCCTTGTCGGGTAGGATATCGGTTATTAAAATGAGTGTGCTGCTGAAAATGTTATTTTTATTTCAATCAATCCTGATAGTCAATGTTATTGGCATATTCAAAGAATGGCAAAAAACCAAAACAATTTCAAGATATATCTGGCAAGGGAAGAAACCAAGAATTAAATTTAATTTGTTAACAGACGCTACAGAAAGAGGGGACTTCTCCTTGCCAGATTTGAAATTGTATTATGAGGCTTTGTGCCTCTGTTGGTTGAGGGATTGGATGCTGTTAGAGAACAGATCTTTTAGATCTGGAAGGCTTTGTTAACAGATTTGGTTGGCACGCATATGGTATGACCAAGTCAAAGTTCATAAAGGATTTAGAAACGACATATTTTGAAAGTCATTGTATGAAGTATGGGATAGATATAAAAAATCTATTGGAATGCAAGACACCATGTTGGCTCTCAGCTTTAGAGGCAATGAGTGTGAAAAAGATAAATATGAGCAAAATTTGGGCCACCTATGCACAGTTAATGATGGAGATGGATAACTAATGGAAATTAAAACCATACAAAGAAGTTAAAACTTTGGTAATTGATTGTTTGTATTATCATCAAGTCAACAAAATGTTTAAAGAAGATAAAAATAAAAATGGATTTGGACATACTAAATCAAGATTTGAATTGGAACTGTTAAATAATAAATTAAAAATATTATCCAAAATGTTTAAATTACTATTGAAATGGCATCTAAAAGAAGAAGAAGTCGAATCAGTTATGATTCATTGGGCTAAAGACATAGGGCATAATATACCAATAGAGGACTGGGGGAGATTATGGAAAGAGGGAGTAAACTTTACTGCCTGCGGTGCATTAAAGGAAAATATAATGAAAATGATATTCAGATAGTATATAACACCAGTGAAACTAGTCAAAATGTACAAAACAAATAATAAATGTTGGAAATGTAAGGAAAAGGGGGGCATGCTTTACCATATGTGGTAGGAATGTAAAAAAGTGAAAGACTTCTGGGGAAAGTTACAGGTGGGTAGCCGTGTTGGTCTGCCATAGTCGAAACAAATTCTTTCCAGGAGCACCTTAGAGACCAACTGATTAAATGGCTGCTTTTTAGTGAATTTATTAAGTTTCCCCATAGGCTAACACTGTGGCAATATTGGATGATATTGTTGATTGATACTTTCCCTTAGTTTACTTAATGCTTGTGGCCCCTATTACCACCTCCACAGGGAGTGAAATAGCTGACGTTTTTGCAGAGATTTTAGCTCAGATTTTGCAGATGCCATGCTTTGCAGAGCCTGTTAATAATAATTTTCACATGCAGTCTCCACTGTTGTGTAAGGTGGATCTCCTCTGTGATTGGCTAGCTATGAAATGAAGATGTTCCTTTAAAAAAAAATTATTGAAAATTTTGCAAATACAAAAAAAGACATAACTTGAAAACAAAAATTACATAACTTAAAAAACAAAGTAAAAAACAATTTCCCCCTTTCCCGCTACCCCCACCACCCTGTGATGGCTTCCAGCCTTCCCTATATTGCATTCCCCCCCTTAATTATGTGTATACCTTTATCTATAATTTTTCTTATCTCCTTTATGCATTTGCTTGAACCTTCACAGATCTGCCAAAAGACCAGCTTTTTCCACATGACTTATAATATACTCTTTAAATGACTTCCAATCCTTATCTATTTTTTCATGGCTTATTCCTTTAACTTCGACAATTTTTGTAGCCAAATTATAATAGATTATCACTTTTATTTACCAATCTTCTTTACTGGGTATTCTTTGGCTTTCCAATTTTTTGCTATGAGGAGTCTGACTGCTGTTGCTGCATATATGAGTATGCACCTGTCCTTTACTTGAATATCATCGTCCAGCATTCCCAATATAAATAACTCCGGATATTTTTTTAAAAGGAATATTTCAGCATCTTTTAAAATTCTTTATATAACATATCCCAACATCCCTTAATATTTTTGCAATGCCACCAAATATGAATATATGTGCCAATTTCCTTATTGCATCTCCAACATTCATTATTATTAATAAATTTTCGCTAATTTAACCGGCATTAAATGCCACCTATATTGCATTTTCATCAAAATTTCCTTTAAATCATAAGAAATGAAGATGTTCCTGATAAGGCAGTTGAGTTCTAATGAAGTAAAATAGGGTCAAGCGAGATCCTTTGCCTGAAATGGTGCTGGAGCCCCAATTCTGGCTGTTTTATGGCACGGAAATGTATGTATGGCATGTATTCTTGTTTAAACTGTGCATCAAAGCCCTTGCTGAGTGCCGTGGTCACTCTCAGACTGTGTGGCACCACACTCAGGTCAGGCTGCTGCTGTCTGTGAGCACAACAATAAGGCACCCCACCTCCACCCATAATACTGGGCAGCTCCTATTTATACCGGCTCAGTTTCCCTTTCAGTGAGCACCCCTCTTAAGCAGGTCCACATTGCATTGGATTCCAGAATTTACCACCCATGCTCTTCTCTATTCCAAATACAGAAAAGGTGCAAAGAGGTTTTCTCCTTGCACACCAATGAAGAGGGATATCCCACACCATAATGTGGTTCAGTCTTGGATATGGCAGCCATTTTGTGTTTTGTCATGCCCTTACTGGGATTTATGTAAATTCCGAAAGGCAGTGATTTCTGGGTTCATCACAGCTGGTGCTGTTTCCATTCCTTGGTGTTTAAATAGGTAATCTCAGTGGAAAGAAAATGTCAAAAAACAATGCAGTAAATGGCATCAGTATTTACATAATGTTTCTGAACTAAACAATGATAAGCAAACACCACTTTTATTTGTTGACATGATTGTACCTCTTAACATCTAACAAACATGCAGGAATTTCCACTCCTGTTTTCATGTCCAACAGAATTATTCAAGATTCCTGGGAGTGCTATACACATGGATGTGAATGGCTAGTAATAAACTGAGAGCCATAGGGTATAGAACAGATGCTTCCAAAGCTTATGTGTTGTGATGGACTGATCTATGTAGCAGAAGAAAATGATGCTTATCCTTACAGTAGATGCAGCCAAAGTGGTTCCTTCTAGATATTGTTCAGCTACAACTCCCATCATTCCTGACCATTAACCATGCTGGTTGGAACTGATGGGAATTGTAGTCCAAGAACATGTGGAGGGCACCATGTTTGCAACCCATCTGTACAGTGCAGGCGGTAGAGTGATATCCTTCCATGTCGATGTTGTGCTCTTGCCTCACACATGGTGGACTCTCCCTCTTTCTAACAGGAATAAAAATTGCAAGTGAGGTTGTAACGGATCTGCCCTTAGGGAGGGTATGGTCAGGAGCCCAGCGTGTTAGGAGTTAACATGCACTCTATGTGACTGGCGGCTCACTCGCAAGAGGCGGGACTTTCTGCCCTTTAAAAAAGTGGGGAATGGCAGTTGGTCAGGAGGGTTAGAGGGTTGGAGAGAGATAATGAGAGGTTAGGCTTTGGGGAATGGGAGGAAAGGTCTTTTCCATTGCTATATTATAACCAAGCTGAATTACCTGAGAAGAAGATTTGTAACAGTAATAACCCCAGACATCCATGTTTTTAAGT
Source organism: Lacerta agilis (assembly GCF_009819535.1). Classification (NCBI taxonomy): domain Eukaryota; kingdom Metazoa; phylum Chordata; class Lepidosauria; order Squamata; family Lacertidae; genus Lacerta; species Lacerta agilis. The sequence continues at coordinate 40,103,436 of NC_046331.1, forward strand.
TACCTAATAAAACAAAGTTTTCGGACTTCCGGCGGCTGACGCCATTGCGGGTGGTCGTGGGCTGCTTCGGCTGCGAAGCACCCAGTCCATCCCGGGGGTTAGGAGCCCTGCAGCCGCATAGCGGGGCTCCGGTTGGGGTGCGGGAAGAGCGTCCCGCACCCTGGGCTCCCCGGCTGTGCCCGTTGTGGCTCCGAACCCTTCCCCCGCTCCCCCTGTAAAGGGGGAGTGGGGGTGAAGGGACGACGGAGCCGGGCTATAGGGGACATGCCCCAACCGGGATGTAAATGCGGCGACAAAGCCTGTGATGAGCGTCTAAGTTCTACCTGTCTTTAACGAGCTGATAAGAACCCAGAGGCTGTGAGTATTTGATTGTCTCTTTGTATTCCTGGAACGATCTGGGGGAAAGAAGAAAGGCAGCCCGCCTCCCTCCCTTCGGGAGATGAAAGAAATTAACTCTTTAAGTGACTGCTGCTACAACAATCGATAGAAAGTATCTGGAATTTGAAAACTGAGACTGTTGAGATTTCCCTTCGGGGGTTAACTGGGAAAAAAATATCTCCATTTGAAGTTTTGGTCTTTATACTCCGGCTTCGGAGAAATAGCGACGACTTGGACTGTTGTGGGAAAAAACTGAAACAAAGGAAGGAAGAGACAGGAACTGAAACTTGATACTCACCCTCCCTTCTAAAATGCTGGACTTTGTGCTCGCACTGGTATTGAACTCTGGTTTAAAGGATGAGGAAATGCTCACTGTCTTGAAGCTGGAACTGCTTAATCGGAAACTACAAGTTTTGAGTGGAATTATAAATAAAAAGGACTTACTTTCCACAGAGGAGGCTTTTCAAAAGTTTTACACAATGGAATCAAACCTTGGCAAAGAGCTGGGAGGGGCGCTTGAAGGATGGTTTGAAATGGCTGGGCAACTCCGGGAAAAGGAACCGATTTCTGGGGGTGGCAGCCCTGGAACGGGAAAATTTACAATATCCAGACCCCGAGGTGGCAGCTCGGGGGCAAGGGACATGGAATTAAGATTTCTACAAGAAGAAGAAGAAAAAGAAACGGAGGAGCCCAGAATGGAGGTGATGAACACCCTGAGGCTCGATGCGGGGTTTGTTGTGGATGTTGCCTGGATCTGTGGACACTCAGAGGAAGACAATTGGAGATTTGGTTCTGGTGAAAGACAGAAAAAGACAATGGACAGAGGGGGAGTGGGCTGAAGTATTAAATGTATAACCCAAATGGTCTGCCATGGTATCCGAAATCGGAGTGTGAAGTCTGTTAATTACAAGTTTATTTTAAATAAGTAAGGAGATATTGAATCTTAAGTCAAAAGCAGCATGATAAAGGATAGAAGAAATAAGTTTAGCTATAAGAATATTTGGTTATGATTTAGGTTATAATGCAAAGATTAAGACAATTGTGTGTGTGTGTGTTTTTTTTTTAAGTAAAGTTAAATTTTTTATAGAGAAAAGTTGTTAAGGAAATAGTATATTGATTTAAAACCGAAGGTGAATAGGCGGGGGAAGTCAAACGTCAAGATTCAGAACTAGAATTTTTTTTTTTGCAAGGTATATAAATAAGAAGAAGAATCCTGACATTATGTGTATTTGTATTTGTTTTTGTATTTGTAGGTGTGGGGTTGGGTTTGTGTTATATTATGAAAATGCTAATAAATTCTGTTTAAAAAAACAACAACAAAGTTTTCCTGTGGAAGAGGAAACGGTTTGCTTATTCTCCTGTCATACAGAGGGCTGGACAGTGAAGCCAAAGGTGCCACGTAGTTGCTTAAAGGGAAGGCAAACTGCTGTAGTTGGGAACCCTGGTAGGGAGATCCCATAGGTGGCAAGAGGTTTTCAAACGTAGAGCCCTGAGGTACCCCAGAGACATCTCCCATATGAACACTGAAGGATTCATCCTAGTTGTCAGTGAAACCTAGGGAGAGTCACTGTTGGAGAAGCATTGAAGGGGAGGGATCGGGAATAGGATCCCTCACAGAGGTCTGCAACAAATCTGCTCCATGTGTAGCACACCTATTTATTGTGCTGGCAGGCATGAAGTACAGAATATTCATCTCACACCTAGTTTTCTGTTCTTCCTCTTCCACCCAGCACTCTGTTGCCACTGAGCATGAACTTCCATCATTGGGCTATTTGGGAGGGGCTGGGAGCTCAGTATGTTTTAACTAGATTTTTTGCTACTTCTGCAATCCCTCTTGTGCATGGATAGTGCCATTTGGTCTGCAAAACCACCAGCACTCATGCTTGAACATAAAAAATGGGACCACCTCTGTGCCATGCTGCAGCATTAGCTGAGATTTGCCACAAGATGGCACCCCATGACAAGCTGTCCCTTTAATGCTTTCTCTTTGGTACGAACATTATTAAAATGAAAAATGGAAAGATGAGTCAATATAAATTTGGCTTCAGAATGCTAATATTTTTCCACATCCTTTTATTATAGTCTAAAATAGCTAACACAATTTTCAGTAATTTAGAATGATCTCCATAACGAATAGCTGCTGATTATAGTTGAGAGAAAATAATTGAATGGATCTCTAATTCTACCCCTGCCCCCACCCCATAACATCTCTGGGGTTCTCCCTGAGTAACTCATGCAAATCAACTGTGTCTCAGGGCTTTTATAAGCTACACTTCAGCTTCTAGTAAGAAAAGTGGAACCCAGAGCCTAAGGAGAAGAACTGAATACGCCTGTTCTGAGCTGCAGCCAGCCTAGAGCAGGTGTATTTAGAATCATAGAACTGTAGAGTTGGAAGGGACCCTGAGGTTCATCTAGTCCAACCCCCTGCAATACAGGAATATGCTGGTGTCTCAGATGGGGATCAAACCTGTGACCTTGGTATTGTCAGCACCATGCTCTAACCAGATGAGCCTATCCATTTGGTACTTGGCATTTGCAGATGGAAAGTAAGGTTTCAGGGAGAGGAAATGGGGTGGAGTGGGGAAGGACCTTCCCCTCCCAACTGACAACTTCCTTCTGATCTCTTATGGTGCTAAAAGGGCACAAGTTTGGGGTTGTCTGCCAGCCTCTAAAGTTGAGTTTTTTTAATTGTTAACAGCTGGGATGTGGGAGAAGTGACTGTGGAGAGGAGTCCCTTAAACTCATGGTACACATCCTTCAACACTAATGCTAACCTTCAGTGTACTATAATACATTCCCTCCCACCAGATCTTCCATTCCCACCTCCCAAGCCAACATAGCTCTCAGTCACAGACCACATTCACATCATTAGAGCACTACGATACCACTTCCAACATTCATAGTTTTCCCAAAGTAATTATGGCAGCTATTGTCTGTTAAGGAATTTTTGGGTGGTCATGAGACCCCTGTTCCCCCCTTAGAGTACAATTCCTAGAGTTTTCTTCAAAGACGGGTCAATTCCTTTACCACTCTAGGATTTGTAACTCATTAGGGGAATAATGGTCTCCTAACAATTCTCTGCACCTGTAACAAACTACAGCTTCCAGATATCTTTGAGGGAATGTTGGCTGCCATTTATTCAGTTTGACAATACACCAATCCTCCATAGTCTGTCTTTCCATACAGGGGAAGTCCCTAACTCACCAAGGATTTGAGACTCATCAACTATCCTCACTTGCTTTAGCCAGTTGGTCGAAGCCATTCCCGGCATGTGGCAGCTGTCACATGCTGACAGCTTCTAGGAGCCACAGGTAAGAGCTGAGTGAAGGGTGGGGACCAAAGGTGGACAACCTATCACACAACATGCCCCCGACAGAGGTACTACCTATCCTCTAACACTCCATATACTCCACCTACAGTCCTCCTAAGCATCTCTTTAAGGGCTCCCACCTGAGCACAGCTGTTGCTACCAGAGCTCTGTCCCATCTCAGAGCCATCAGAACTGGAGACTTTGTCAAAAGGGCTTTGACTAGCATTGACCTGCAGTGTGACTGCATGTCATCTTTGGCTGTACTCAGCATAGCTGCATCTTCAGGTGCTCTCCTCTGTCTAAGGGATCAAAACGGAAGTCCTTGTGCAGTTTTTCATTTAAACTTAAGAGGGCCCTTCCTGCAGCAGGAAGATTGTAGGCAGCTATCCTTTACTGAATCTGTAGCACACAGGCAGAGTTGGAATGGCTGGAGAATCAATCGCAGAGCATCACTTGATTAGGAACCACATCACCTGGAAGTAGGAAGAGCATTAGCAAGGTCAGGAGGTCTTCCTGACATCAAACATGGTGAAAGGTATTGACAGAGTGTGGGTGAGGAAAACAGAAGAGTGAACAAGAAGCACTTAAGGGAAATGAAATCACTTACTACTGAAGGCATGAAACTGGTGTAAGACTTCTAGTAAAGAGACAGCTCAATTTAACTGCCTTGAGTAACAATAGTGACATAGCACGAGGCTGTAAGCCCTGGATGCTGTGAAGTTTGAGGGGACCTAAGAGAAAAATTGGAAAGAACGATCTGAGGGCTGAAATTGACATGGGCTGCTCTGAGCTATCAGAAGAGGCCTCTGACACTGACATGGCGCAATGAGGTTCTTGTACTCTATCTGATGAGATGGGGGAATCTGATGAATACGTGGATAAAATCCAAACAGCCTTGGCATCAGACTTGTCAGCAGCATTGCAGCATTTGGAGACTAAATGTAAAGTATTGTCAGGGCAACTTACAGATATATCTAATACTGCAAAGGAAGCGCTGAATTTGGGCCTTGTCAATGAAGTCCAGGAAGTTCCTTGATGAGTTCCTGGAGTGCCACCCTCTGGGAAATGCAAAACCACCAGCTGGCTTGGGCTTAAGAGTGGGGAGGTCAGGTGCAGAGGACTAGGCTTGTTAGGAGCTGACCTTCAAGGCAGGTAGCAAGTCTCCTGCCACCCATCGATTTGCACACACAACAGAATCAAGTGCTGGGGTGCTGGGCAGCCTGGTCCAGATCAGCTCATCCATTATCTCCTTTTTCAGTCCAAGTGGTACTGAACCATCAACACTACATGATTCCACCCCGTGTCTTGGGTCAACAAACAGAAATTGGTGATGTAGATCACTACTGGATCCCTCCCTTGTCTCAGTCTCTGCAGCCAGTGGATGCTGGACTCTGGGATTCTTGGAACATCTTCTTTATGTCTGTGATGAAAGCATCATGATTTAGCAGGTGGGCATGCCGAGCAATGAGAATTGGGACCACCCAGTGGCTTGCCTCCCCTTCCAGCAGACTAATCACAAACACAACCTGAGACTTCTCCTGCATGGAAGTTACCACTGCCTTTCCCTCTTCAAACCCCTCCTGGTTTTAGGAGACAGTAGGGCAGGGATGGCAGGGATTTGACTGCCTCACGCCTTGCCTGAAAGCCTCTTCTTTGCTTCCAATAGGTCCTGTGCCCCCATCTCTATCTCTGACCGTTCTGAGCTTTTCTCTCCCCCCCCATGCTCCTGCTTCTCGGGTGGTGCAAAAGCCCATAAATTGCTGCCCCCATCTCCTGGGTCAGTCTCCAGCCCCTTTGCCTCTGCCACACACCTGTCAGAGCCCTTCCAGTCCCTTGACATCCCCTAACTTACATCTATTTATTTAGTGTACTTTAAAAATTGGCCCATAGCCTATGTTCTCTAGGCAGTGCACGTGTATTGAGCATGGCTTGAAAGCAAAGTGGTTTCTAAGCTGTGTACCTAAAAAGTCAAGGGCTAGGTGGTCCATAAAGCCTGATTATTCCAAAGCTTCCATTTGGAACATAAAGCAGTAAAAAAACAAAAACAAACCATTGATGCAAGCATACTTTTGTAAACTGGTGTTGCAGGCCATCCGTGACATCATGGTTGTCATGATTCTACCAATGTTGATTTGCATTCTGAAACTCCCTGGAGAGCCTTTGACCTGCCATCTTGCTGCTGTTGCTCAATCTCTCCACAGAGCCCCAATCATTATGGACACTGGGAAATCCAGTGCAAACCTCCAGATTTGTCTGCAAGCAATAATAGTGGTCTAGTTCAAGAACAACAGGAAGTACTTTAAATGCATTTGCCAGTTCCAGATTTTTAAGCTACCATTGCCGTTTTTAGCATAGCAGTAGCTGAGCATCACATACTGATCTATATAGGCTATCTGCAGCTGACAAGCGGACTATGGTGATTTAGAATGCCAATCACCACCTACAACAACCATGCCTGCAAACAGATGTGTAGGTTTTGAATTGTGGAAGGTACTTATGCATTTCTGAACTATTTACATGTCATGTTGCCACCTTTTTTTAAAGGGCTGGAAGACTTTTTTTCCCCCATGCTACACCAGTGAGCTGTGGTAGTAAGGGATACGGTCATGAATATCTCTTAAGCCATGCTGCAGATTATATGACTCATAAAATCAGCTTATTCCAGTAAATGGTGGTTTTGGCTTCTAAACCAAAGGCTGTAGTAGCAATAACAAGGCAGATAATTGAGTATTGCATCATCTGCAGCAAATGTAATAAAATAACTACCAGAGGAGATGTGTCTGGAATGATCGTATTAAACATCATATTTGAGATTAGAAAGAATAACATCTTGTCTCCCGTGGTAAAAATATACTAATAAAGATGGCAATAACATTAATGGCATTATGGTAGACATCTGTCTTTATTGCCAAGGTAGAAACTTGTAAAAAGAAACAAAATCAGCATGAATTTCTCTTTAGAGCTTAAGCTCATGCTCATTTTTCTCAATAAGAGTCTCAGTTCCAATGCCCCCCCACCCCTGTACTTTACTGAACTGTTATTTATTGGATTATTGGCTTGGCTTGAAGCAGTGTGTGCCAGAAGTGTATGTGGGGCTAGCCTTGGGCCTGGTCCAAAGGCTACAGCTTTGTGCAAAATGCTGCAGGGACAGACAATTAGAATCCTAGAATTGTAGAGGATTCTAATCCTACCCTCTGCAAGGCAGGAATATTCAGCTGCCCCATAAGGGGATCGAACCTGCAACCTTGACATTATCAGCACTATGCTGTAACCAACTGAGCTATCCATGCATTGCCAGCTCTTCACTCCAGTGCTTGAAAACCTGCACTGGCTGCCTACATGCTACTAGGCCAGGTTCAAGGTTCTTGTATTAATTCACAAGGCTCTCCATAACATGGTTCCAGGATACCCAAAGAACCATCTAATCCCTTATAGGCCTCCCAGATCACTAGGGTCTTTAGGGGAGTGTCTGTTAGTGGTCACTCATGGATCACATGCACGGCTCATATCAGACTCTCCAAGTGCCTCTATTTTCCAGGGACAGTCCTGGTCTGGATCTACAGAAGCCATCCCAGTTTCTGATTTGATCCCACAATGCCCCGCTGTTCCTTAGGACGTCCCTATTTTCATCAGAGAAATGTTGGAGGGGATGGAGTTAGGCAACCCCCGAGCCAAGGAGATAAGTAACTATACAACCTTTAGAAGACACCTGAAGGCAGCCCTGTATAGGGGAGCTTAATGTTTAATGTTTTATTAAGCTTTTATACATGTTAGAAGCTGCCCAGAGTGGCTGAGGCAACACAGTCAGATGGGCAGGGTAAAATATAATTAATAATAATAATAATAATAGAATACAATGTTCCTATTTTGTATGAGCAAAGTCAAAAATATGTAAACACAAAAATGCTGATTTTCACAAGGAGTTTAAACAAACAAACAAAAACCAAATCCCAAGCTGATGCGGAAATGTGGAAAAATGAACTTAAGATCAGAGAAATAAGAAACAGAGAGATATCCAAGGAATGACCCATTCCTGTTTGTAGAATGCAAATATTTCATGTAGAAGCCGAAAACGGCATGCAACTTTGTATAATGTGCATGTCATTGCAGGTAATTTTACCACAATGCAATGCAATTTTGTATGTTTTCACAGAAATAACCATCTTCAGGCACACTTTAGTACAATTCGATTTCACTCAGGCACTTACAGAGTTCTAGCTGTTGCAAAAAGAAAGTGCATAAAGAGATTAAATGTTAAAATTACCAGACCCAAATAATTATCCTCATATCCAGTATCTTGCTACTGGGTCCACCCCCCCTGCCCCCAGCAATATCTGTTATCATTTCTTCACTGAGCCATAAGGGGGTGCTGTCTCACTTTATATTAAGCCTTGTGATTATTTTCTTCATCAAAAAGGTTTACAGCAAGGATAGATAATCTCCTTTCCCTTATTCCCTATAGGAGCTGCTGTTTCCATTCCGCTTTCCTTCTCACACGCTTCTTTTTCTGAAACGAAACATTCTCTTTGTGTTTAATTTCAAGCAAGCAAACCTTATACTGCCCACACATGGAAACTGTGCTTGAGACAGACACCTGAAGATTGCTATGACCACGGTATACAATGCTGAACCGGAAAAAGCTACTACAGTACAGTGGAAGTTCGGGTTGCGGACGTAATCTGTGACGGAGGCACGTCCACAGCCCACAGCATTCGCAAGCTGAAGCCCCACGCCTGCGCAGGCACAATTTGGCACTTCTGTGCATGTGCGAGCGGCTAAACCCGGAATTAACCCGTTCCGATACTTCCGAGTTTCCCACGGTCTGCAACCTGAAAACATGAAGCAAACGTAACATGAGGTATGACTGCAGGGGTGTAGGGAGCCGCTTTGCCGCCTGGGGCGAAAAACGCGGGGCACCCCCTTGAGGGCGGGGTGATGCTCCCTAGCGTGCGCGCAGCATCCCAGGTGGACTGCATATGTGCGGACACCCGCAGTCCACCAAAGATCGCTGGCGCGAGTGGCTGGCACCCCTTCCATGCGGCGGCGTGGCAAGTTTTAAGGCTGCAGCGTGCAAACAGCAGCACAGACGCTGTGCTGCTATTCGCGTGCTGCAGCCTTAAAACTTGCCACACCGCCGCACGGTCGGAAGGGGTGCCGGCCGCTCGCGCCCACCATCTTGGGTGGACTGTGCATGTCCATGCAAGATGGCGGGCGCGAGCGGCCAGCAGCAGCACCCCTTCCGACCGTGCGGTGGCGCAGCAAGTTTTAAGGCTGCAGCATGCGAATAGCAACACAGACGCTGTGCTGCTGTTCACATGCTGCAGCCTTAAAAGTTGCTGTGCCAGCGGCGCCGATTGCGAGGGCGGTGCGCCGCCCTGAATGTCACCCCCACAGGGCAGTACCCGGGGCAGACCGCCCCCCTGCCCCCTTGCTCTGCCCCTGTAAGACTGTATCTGTGGCTGAAGGCAGCAGTGCTTCTGAATACTAGTTGCTGGAGATTGTAGAAAGAACAGTGCCTTTGTGCTCAGGTCCTGCTTTTGGGTTTCCCAGAGGCATCTGGATGGCCACTTTGAGAACAGGATGCTGGAATACAACGTCCATTGGTTGATCCAACAGGGGTCTTCTTAAATTCTTAAGGCAAACTCCTACATTCCTGTGTCTAGATACTTAGATTGTAGCTCCACCTTTCATTTTCCCAAATGCTTGAAGCATCCCCGTCCACTATTTTACCTAAGGACCTAAAGCTAAAAGGCCCTGCATTGAGAAATGCCAACACTTCAACTTTTTGTGGCGATCTCCTGTGAGAGATGGCAATTGCTCTGGGAGTATAAGAGAAGGTGCTTGAGTTTGCAGTCTGGGGAGGAATGAATATGCACATTGTGAATCAAATCTCGAGTTCCCGGAGGTTATTTCTGAATCTGTGCTTGCTTCTGTCCAGCGTATGGCAACTGCCCTTGGTGAGCACCTAAGAGGCGATGCCAGCAAAAAAGAAAAAAAGAAATAAAAGGACTCTGGCTGAAAAACTTATTTCTCTTCCCTTCCCCAGCTCCTCTCTTTCACAAAAGGCAAACTTCTGTGGTTTGTTCACAAAGCAACCTGTGAACCAGCCGCAATGTACCCAGAAGCTCCCTGGTGACTTGCAGCCTGTCTCTCACAATACTACAGCCCTGCAGCGGCTGCTTTCTGACTTGCTAGCTAACTGACAGCACCAGGTTTCTTCTAGGATGAGAGGGGAACAGGGAAATTACCATGGGGGGGGGAATTGCTGGGGAATTTATTTAGAATATTTATTAATCACCCTTCCTCCAAAAAGGAGACCAGGGCAAAAGCGGGCATAGCAACAAATGCAAGTTTTCGGGTTCAAGGGGCACGTTTCAGCCATATTATGTAGGGGTATAAGAAGACATCGCTTTCCTTTCCTCACATGCAGCATGTTTCCCTTCCGCTGCAGTTCACCCTCTGCCCCCAAAACACTACATTACTTTTCTTGCTGCTTGCTGTGGCAATATTACATACCGGTAACGTACTTATTCCACTCCATTCATTTAAATGCGAAGGAAATGCAATGCAAATGTGTGTGTGTGTGTGTGTGTGTGTGTGTGTGTGTGTGTGTGTGTGGAATGTATTCAAGCCTGTAACATGGAACAACAGCAAATACCAACCATATTTTCTAATTCCCATTCCAGAGTCCAGACATGGAGCTGTATGCCGTAGCTTAGTGGTATAGCATCTGCATTCCGTGCTGGCGGCCCTGGGATTCAACCCTTGGCTCGGAGAGACTCACTGTCTGAAGTTTTGGGGAATGGCTACCAGTCAGAATAAACAACACTCAGGTCAAAGTCTGACTCAGTATAAGGCAGCTTCCTCTATTCTAGTGGGACAAATAAGTGAGAATGGTCATTTCTGCATTTGTTGGAATACTCTGACTTCCCTACTCTCAAGGAAGGTGTAGAGAAGGGCTGCTGGTGGGTTTTACCTGGGGAGATGGTCACCTTCCATTATTGCCCCTGTCTGTCATTATGATATGATCTTGGTGTAGTGGTTAAGAGTGGTAGACTCATAATCTGGGGAACCGGGTTCGGGTCTCCGCTCCTCCACATGCAGCTGCTGGGTGACCTTGGGCTAGTCACACTTCTCTGAAGTCTCTCAGCCCCACTCACCTCACAGAGTGTTTGTTGTGGGGGAGGAAGGGAAAGGAGAATGTTAGCTGCTTTGAGACTCCTTCAGGTAGTGATAAAGCGGGATATCAAATCCAAACTCCTCCTCCTCCTCCTCCTCCTCCTCCTCCTCCTCCTCCTCCTCCTCCTCCTCCTCCTCCTCCTCCTCCTCCTCCTCTTCTTCTTCTTCTTCTTCTTCTTCTTCTTCTTCTTCTTCTTCTTCTTCTTCCTGCTTTTCTTTTTAGGGACACTGTGGAAAGCGAAGAAATGGAGCAGTGCACTGTAAAACCTGATCAGCAGAGAATTGCAACCTTGCTCCACCATTTCCTCCTTTCTCTCCCTTCTATTATGCTTCAGAAATGCAGGGATTGAAAGTGGGGAGGTGTCCTGATGCAAAGACAGTGGTACCTTGGGTTAAGTACGCTCCAGGTTAAGTACACTTCAGGTTAAGAACTTTGCTTCAGGACAAGAACAGAAATCGTGCTCTGGCGGCACAGTGGCAGCAGGAGGTCCCATTAGCTAAAGTGGTGCTTCAGGTTAAGAACGGACCTCTGGAACGAATTAAGTACTTAACCCAAGGTACCACTGTAAACAGAAACACTGTTGCCCTAGCCTCAAAACTGGCTTGTGCTTCAGATGTCTTTTAGCATGCAGTTCCAAATTGTATAAATATTCCCACCCAACCACCCCCCTTTTTTTGTATGTTGCATGCCAGAGTATCTCGGCAGGTACAGGGCCTTTTTTCAGAAACTGACATTTACTGCAGAAGCAGTTCTCCCAGGAATTTTGTTGGAATTTTGTTTTGTTTTTTCCAAATGGAGACAATTCCCAAAGTTTCGCTTTTTTCAGTTAGACCTTTTGAAATCAAAGGGCAGTTCCCCCCCCCTTTTAGTTTAGAGAAAAAGCAAGTAAGATAGAGGTTTATAAAATTATGAACGGCATGGATAGAGAAAAGGTTTTCTCCATCTCTTAGAACAGTAGGACACCCAACGAACCTGATGTTGGGAGATTCAGGACAAAGAGAAGTACTCCTTAAACCAGGGAACTCTCTTCAACAGGAGACAATGATGACCACCAGCTAGGACAGTTGTAAAAGAGGGTTTGACAAATTCATGGAGATAAATCTATCAATGGCCACTAATCATGATGAAGGCTATGTTCTGCCTTCACCATCAGAGGAAGCATGTGTCTGGATGCTAGTTGCTGGGAAATGCAGGTGGAGAGAGTGCTGTTGCCCCAAGGTCTTGCTTGCAGGATTCCTAGAGACAGGATGCTGTACCAGACAGGGCATTGGCCTGATCCAGCAGGACCTTCTTCAGTAACCTGGCAAATAATTGAAATAATGCTTGCTCCACATAGCCATACTTCTTATTATGTCATGTAATACCCAGGCACTCACCATCCTAGCAGATGCCTAGGCCTGTCAAGTAGCATTTGATGGACTGGATGATAAGTTTGACCAGCAGTGCCATGTTGCTCATCGAAATGAAGGACATGTCAAACACAATTCCTTTCTCTCAGCAGATAGTGTCATTCTTTGCCCGCCATCTGGCATGGGAATAATACATGTCAAAGGCAGCAGGTTTCCCATTTCACTCGGAACATCTGTTTGCAGATCACCAGTTAGATGAGCAAGCCAAAAACGAAGCACTGTTGCAGAGTATTGAGACAGCTGGCCAGGAAGAGTGAGATACATAATTTAGAATAGCCGTGGATGCTAGTGGGCTAGAGCTTCCACCAGGTTTTGCCTGGAGTGAAATCAGGGCAGCTTTGGAAGATCAGAACAACCCTGGAGGGTAAGGAACCTGTCCACTTGGGTAGTCCTCAGAGGCTTCTTAGGAACTGTAGGATCCTGCACTTATTGTTGTTGACAATACTGAAATTGGGTGGGTCTGATGGGAGAGACGGGGGGAGTTTCTCCCACACAGACTTCACTTAACATCTAGCCTGTTGAAATCTTCTGGAGCATTTAAAAGCTTGTCCACTGTTTTGTGGCATATGCTTTATTCCTAATAAAGGTATTACCTTACTGAGGGTTTCGGAACAAAGTTATATGTCTCTAGTCTGCCTTAGAGAAGGTGTCCATAAGGAATGAGGGAAATCTCCATAAGCACGTGGTGTTGTTGTTGTTTTTTGGGGGGGGAGTGATTCATCCATCACCAAGCTAGTGGAAAAGAGCATACATGTGCCCCCCCCCCACACACACACACAGAGAGAGAGAGAGAGAGAGAGAGAGAGAGAAGTGGCTCTTCTCTTCTTTCATCCAGTAGCCACTACAGGAGGTTCTGCAGAACCATCTTGCCCTGAGAGGGGAGGGGAGAAGAGACAGTAGCAGGTGTTTCTTAAACAAACATCTTGTCTTTTCCATTCTATTGTAACATTTTTTAAAAAATCTTTATTGCTGTAACCATCTTAAGTAAACTGCTTTGCAAGGTCAGCCTCAAAAGCAGCAAATAAATGCTGCAATTAAATAATAAATAAATACATAAATAAATAATACCAACAGGGTTGCAGTGAAGATTGCAGCATGTTCAGGTAGGCGGTGGACTTACATTTTGATGAGGTAGATAAGGTGCGTTGTTGTTTTTTAAGGGAAAGAAGTCTTAGAAGCATTCCAGCACGCTCTAGAGGTGCTCCAAAAAGACGGACTACGGTTGCCTCCATCTATGGAGCTTTGCCTCAGCCGTTGAATTCAGGGTGCCAGGAATGTAGGAAGCTGCCCTATACTGAATCAGACCATTGGTCTGCCTAACTCAGGACTCAGCTATGCAGCTGCAAATAAAGCTTTTAAAATGTGTTGTAAGGTGCAATATGTAAATGTGACACTGGATGGCGACAGTAAGCTATGCCAAATTCAAGGTACAGTGGTACCTCGGGTTACAAACGCTCCAGGTTACAAACGCTTCAGGCTACTAACGCTCCAGGTTACAAATACTTCGGGTTACAAACTCCACTAACCCGGAAGTAGTACCTCAGGTTGAGAATTTTGCCCAAGGATGAGAACGGAAATCTTGTGCTGGCGGCAGCGGGAGGCCCCATTAGCGAAACCAGCCTCAGGTTAAGAATGGTTTTGGGTTAAGAACAGACATCTGGAACGAATTAAGTTCATAACCCGAGGTACCACTGTATTTTTCAAAACTTTTTTTTAAAGCATTTTCACAGTGGTTTTATATATATATATATATATGTTTGTAGATTCCACCTCAGTACTGTCGACAGTGTCTGGCAGTGGATTTCCGGGATTTCAGGTGGGGATCTCTCCCAGCACTACCTGGCGATGCTGGGGATTGGACTTGGGTATCTTCAGCTATGGCTCTTTCAGTGGCTGGAGTGACAATCTGTGATGTAGCCACTGGTGGGCATTTTAAGTTGGTGGGATGGATTCTTCAGGCCTGGCTTGCTTGCTATAATGTGGTGAACATACCAGAATATAATGAATGCCTGTGGTTTTTTAGGTTTTTGCATCAAGAGAGGCTTGATGGGCACTTCTGATAAACCCAAAGAAAACAAATAAATGATGCGATGTGGGGCAGAATAGGTCAGCATCTATTTGAATTATTAATTGGCTGTTGAGATACAGTGTGTGTGTGTGTATATATAGCGAGAGAGAGCGCTCCAGTGTTCTTTTCCTCTGAGTACTCGTGTAAAACAAAAGTTGAAAACCAACTTCAGGGATGCTCTGGATCTGCTCTGGGATTTTATGTTTATTTTCCCGAGTGTACAGAGTGTGTCAGGAGGTTTGTGATAAAATCTGGATGCAATGAGAAAGAACAATACTGGTAACTATGGGTATTGCGTTGGGACAGGTGCACCTGATAATTTCAGTTCTTACTGTTGCTCTCTCTTTTTTTTTTCAAACTTAATGCCTTCCCATGTCAGTTTGCGAATTTCTTTCTTAAAGCACTCATGAAAATTCATTCCAGTTGTTTCTTAGAGACCAACTAAGTTTGTTATTGGTATGAGCTTTTGTGTGCATGCACACTTCTTCAGACACGAAAGCTCATACCAATAACAAACTTGGTTGGTCTCTAAGGTGCTACGGGAAGGATTTTTAAAATTTTGATTCGACTACGGCAGACTAGCTACCTACCTGTAACTATGAAAATTCATGAGCATTTTAAAATGCAAATTTCTCTTAATATTCATATGCCCTTCTTTCTTTTTTACAAAGAAAATTCCCCAAATATAATGCATTTTAATATATTATTGTCTCTCATAGATGTAGTTTCTTGCACATTTTGCTCTAATATATGCCGCATGAATTTGAACACATTGCTTGGCTGGTGCACTGCAAAAAGTGGATAGAACACATAGACACCCAATGAAGCTGAATGTTGGAAGATTCAGGACAGATAAAAAAAATTATTCATGCAGCGCATAGATAAACTATGGAACTCTTTCCTACAGGAGACAGTGATGGCCACCAAGCTAAATGGCTTTGGAAGAGGATTACCGGTAGATGAATTCTTGGAGGAGAGGGCTGTCAATGGCTGCTAGCTGCGCTGGTTAGTCTCTGCCTCCACAGTGGGAGGCAGCAATGCTTTGTACGCCAGTTTCTGGAAATCGTGGGAGGGCAGAGCTCTCTTGTGCTTGAATCCTGCTTGCAAGTTTCCTGCAGGGATCTGGTTAGCCACTGTGAGAACAGGGAGCTGGACTAGATGGGAAGTTGGCCTAACCTATCAACTTCATGGTATGTTCCTATGGCATCATTGTGCTGTCTGTGAGCACCCAGCGCATGTGCACCCAGGGTGGAGGCAGGGGCATGGTGTGGAGGGTGAACAAAACCTGCCATGCCAGCACAGCATCTCCGCTGATGCCGGGCAGGCACGGGGCATGGAGGGTTCATAGGGCCATGTTGTGCTGCTTGCCTGCCTGCACAGAGGGGAGCCTGGGCGGCTAATGCAGCCCTTGGTGGGTGAACCTCCCTGGCGCTGACCATGCAGCCATTCATGAGGGAGGCAGGAATGCGGTGGCAGGCAAAGACAGGTTGGGGATCCCTGCATAGGGGTGCCTCATTTGTGCTCCCTGAAAATTGTGCCCCTGGGTCTAGGATCCCCACCCACCCCCCACACTAGCCACTGGAGCAACTGCATCCTAAGCTGTTCGCCCGGGTGGAATTTGCCATAGGATTGCCATCTTAGTTCAAAAAGCTTACTCAGCTCCATTACTGTTCTAGATATCTTTCCCCCTCCATCCTTGGATTACAGGGGCACCAGCTAGTTTTCTTTGCCAATGTTCTGAGACATAATTCAACCATAAATGCTTTCTGGGAACTGCTATTCCGTGCAGAACCAAGTTAAAAATGGGGAGGAAACGTTGATGTCAAAATTGTTCATTTTTAATACCACCAGACCTTTTATGTGTTAAATATAGAATTTAGAGATGCTGGTGACAAAGGGCTGGATGTACCTGGCACAATTAGCTTTAAAATTGCCTTTCGTTTCTTTCTTTTTACATTGCCTTTTCTGGATTATTGATCGCAAGTAGAGATTGCAGAAAAAGAAATATTTTTGAATATTACATTATTTTAAGATGCTGTATTGGTTTCTTTAATGTCTCATTTTACTCTGGCCTCTGTTCTTTTTTGAGGTGTCTGCAAATGACCCTTTCACAAAATGTAGTGCCTGGCCCAGATATGAAACCAGCCCAACTCCAGTGCTTCATCTTCACGGAGAATGATAGTTTAAATATGGGGTGGAAGAATATGCTTGTTTTACTATAATGTTATTTGACAGAAGAAAGTATCTGTCCTGTTTTTGTTTTGTTTTGAAGGAGCAATCAGCAAAGATTTATTCACAACAATGTAATTTCACAAGATATCAACAAACTATTTGGAACTCATTGCAGATTCTTCTTTTAAAAAAGAAAGAAAAAGGACCGCTTTGGCTGCATTCAGATGTCTTTTTTTAAAAAAAATATTTTATTGAAAGTTTTCATTGAGGAAACAAAGCGAAAGAAAACAAAAACAAACAAAAATACTTTGAAATTGTGATACGATATATGGGTGTATAAGTAATACAAATATTCCAACAAATGTAATATTATTAGCAAGTCATCATACTTTTTTAATAAATGGATTCCAAATATCATTACATATTCGTTTGTATGCTGCAAGAGTTGTCATGTCTTCTAAATAATATTTTTGTTGTATAAAACATAGTTTATAATCTAATGACACATTTGTTACAGAAGCTAAAACCTTGTCTCACTGCTTAGGTAAAATAGGAACCTCCAATTCTTTATTCCATAGCTACATTCAGATGTCATGATAAACCATGTATTATGGTGATGGGATTGTAGAAACAAACTGAACCACAGCCTTTGATATTCACACTTATCCAAATTTTGTAATGCAGTTCTCCACCCAAACAATGTTAACAAAAAAAAAATCACATTTCAGTCTGCATAAAAATGAAGATATTATTGAAAACAGCATATAAAAATGCATTGTATTAGGAGAAACGGCTTGCAAAAATGTGGATGTTTGCAAAACTGGACATAAAATGTGTTTATTAGGAATATCAGTTGCTTAGAAACTACAGAATGTGGTGAGAGTGTTTTTTGTGCTTGGATCCTGCTTGCAGGTTTACCACTGGGGCATCTGGTTGGCCACTGTGAGAACAGGATTCCAGAATACCTAGGCCATTGTTCTGACCCAGCAGGCGCTCCTTATGTTCTGATGTTCTTGCAGTGGTCAGCCAGAAGCCTATGTGAAGGTCAAAAGTAGGACCTGAGTACAACAGAACTCTCCCAACTTGCGGTTCTCAGCAACTGGAATTCAGTGGCATACTGCCTCTGATAAAACACACACAAACACAGAGAAAGTATCAGAAAGAAACTGTATGTATTATAGCCAGGAGATTCACCTCACCCAGGACCTAACTTTCATGCTATGGGAAAACAGTTCAAAGATATAGTCACCCAAAATATCTGAAGGCTCAATTCCCCTAATGTTTGCTTTGCTAGCGAATTGCAAGTGGAAGCACACAGTTTTGACAACTCTTTGTATTAAAGTGTGTTTGTGAAAGTCGTATGCCGGGGTAAGATTTAATCCCAACACTTCAAAAGTTGTCAGCAGTAATAAAGGCAGTTTGCAGCATTGGGGATGGAACTGAGGAGCTGGTCTTTCTGCCCTTTTCCGCCTGTGACATGAATCTTTAATGAAAACCACATCATTTTAAACAGTGACAGCATAAATTCTTAATTGCTTTTAGAATGTCATTGAGAAAATGGCAACAAAACCCTCATCTTGTCCCAGGAGTATGTATGAAGTACTGTTAACAATTATTTTAAACACTCAGCAATTAGGAGAAACAGTTAAATGACGTCCTTATGTTTAAAGTTTTAAATAATTGAAAAGTGAAGCCAGATTCAACACTGGGTCCAGGCCACACAATTGAGGAAGAGTTACAGCACGATCCAAACTCAACAACCACTGGAATGAGAAAGTTTGGAACACCAGCTGAAGTCCCTTAACCTGACTCAGACAAGGTCATTTTAGCTGAGATTGGGATAAGTCATGAAAAAGGGGTGTTCCAGATTTGTGGTATGGACATGATGTGGGTGGAATGGGGGTATGGGGAGACTAACCCTACTCCAAATTCTGTTCAACTCAGTCACACCGAGCCTAGCAACCCAGTGGAACATACACCAGCATAAGGCATAATAACTGAGATAACAAATATATTGCAGCTAAAAATCAAGCCTCCGCCTCTTCTCCATTGCAGCCTCCAATAGCCTCAGGCTATTTGCTTGAGACAGAGATTTGCAGTCCATTCTCTTCAATAGCTTGGAACAAAAAGAGCACCCCACCCAAAGTGGATGCCTACAGATTAGCATCTGTATAGACCTGTAATATTATCTCTTTCATGTGACCGAACAACCAAAGATACAGTCCCATGATGATGTTGTTCAGTCGTTCAGTCATGTCCGACTATTCGTGACCCCATGGACCAGAGCACGCCAGGCACACCTGTCTTTCACTGCCTCCCTCAGTTTGGTCAGACTCATGTTGGTAGCCTCGAGAACACCGTCCAACCATCTCGTCTTCTGTCGCCCCCTTCTCCTTGTGCCCTCAATCTTTCCCAGCATCAGGGTATTTTCCAGGGAGTCTTCTCTTCTTATGAGGTTGCCAAAGTATTGGAGCCTCAGCTTCAGGATCTGTCCTTCCAGTGAGCACTCAGGGCTGATTTCCTTCAGAATGGGTAGGTTTGATCTTTTTGCAGTCCATGGAACTCTCAAGAGTCTCCTCCAGCACCAAAATTCAAAAGCATCAATTCTTCGGCAATCAGCCTTCTTTATGGTCCAGCTCTCACTTCCATACATCACTACTGGGAAAACCATGGCTTTAACTATACGGACCTTTGTCGGCAAGGTGATGTCTCTGCTTTTTCAGATGCTGTCTAGGTTTGTCATTGCTTTTCTCCCAAGAAGCAGGCATCTTTTAATTTCGTGACTGCTGTCACCATCTGCAGTGATCATGGAACCCAAGAAAGTGAAATCTCTCACTGCCTCCATTTCTTCCCCTTCTATTTGCCAGGAGGTGATGGGACCAGTGGCCATGATCTTAGTTTTTTTGATGTTGAGCTTCAGACCATATTTTGCGCTCTCCTCTTTCACCCTCATTAAAAGGTTTTTTAATTCCTCCTCACTTTCTGCCATCAAGGTTGTGTCATCAGCATATCTGAAGTTGTTGATATTTCTTCCGGCAATCTTAATTCCGGCTTGGGATTCATCCAGTCCAGCCTTTCGCATGATGAATTCTGCATATAAATTAAATAAGCAGGGAGACAATATACAGCCTTGTCATACTCCTTTCCCAATTTTGAACCAATCAGTTATTCCATATCCCGTTCTAACTGTAGCTTCTTGTCCCACATAGAGATTTCTCAGGAGACAGATGAGGTGACCAGGCACTCCTATTTCTTTAAGAACTTGCCATAGTTAGCTGTGGTCAACACAGTCAAATGCTTTTGCGTAGTCAATGAAGCAGACTATCCCATGATACAGCCCCACTAATGATTAACCTCCTAGGCTCTTCTTCAGCTTCAATGGAAATTTCCAGCCATGCTTCACAATACAGTCATATTATATACTGTATTTATTTTCCATTTCAATGTACATTAAGCAATTATACTTAACACATTATACCAGCACTATGGAAGTCATGCTAGCTTCTTGTAGTTTAGTCTAGCAGATTTTAATGAAAGTTAAACTCATACTTCGTTCTCTCGGTGAGATTGATGAGACTTAAAAGTGCTTTATTTGGGTGACCGTGTGCCCTAGTTCCTCCTGCCCCCATCTAACACAACACATGTGTTTGGAAATGTACAAAATTGGGTCAGAACTTTTCCTTCCTCCAACAGGAGTCCGTCAAGCAGAGGAAGACTGACTCCAATGGAGAAAGGGAGTTGTAAATGTTTGATATAAATAAGCACACGCCCATGGGCTAATTTTCAATATCTGTTGCTCTCAATCTTAAATTCTCCACATGTTCACATTGGTTTGCATTTATTTATTTATTTTTAAAAAGCACTCACGAAAATTCATAAGCATTTAGTGCAAACATCTCCTAATACACACATGTTCGTAGACAATTTTGGCTAATAAACAAACTTTTGCAATTCCCATGATAAAAATTCCCCATGTCGTTTTCACTAATATATGCATGTCTATCCACACTTTATCCTAACGTATCCATTTATTGTACCCATTTCTTGGCTGGGCAACTGCATTTCAAGATTCGGGGAAGTGTGAATTTTGAAGTCTGGCTGTGCTTTGGTTCACCTATTGTTTTGGAAAGTGGGCTGCTGACTTATTAAATCTGATCTACTGATTTGTGACCTCTTTTGTAGTACTTGTTTTATGAACACAATTTTATTGCTGATTTCATGCTATTTGCCACTCTAGTGTATGTGTATGTGTATGTGTGTGTGTGTGTATATATATATATATATATATATATAGGTTAACAGTGTGTGTGCATTGGTGGTGATCCCACCCCAATGAACCCACTGCTGCCGATTGGAGCAGCCATGAATTCCATCAGTGCACCAAGCACACAAACAGAACTCAACATTTCCCTCTGCTTTCCAGGGACAATTGAGTCGTTCATTCCTACTGCCCCTGCACATATTCAGACCAATTTCAGTATCAGTGCCAACTGAAAGAAAGATACATAGATAGAGTTAGATAGATATGATCTGAACCAGCGTGATACACATTTACTCACACAGAGAGTGTGCCCGATTATTTTCCTGTTCGCCAACCTCTCACTTTGTCAGCAGTCTTTTAACTATACATCTCTGTCAGGAAAGCTGTTTCTTTAGGCTCTTCTAAACATTTGCTTTGGTTCATAGTTTTGTTATAAGAATTATAAGGTCTAAGATATAAAATAAACGTTCATAAATGTACCAGGCAAACACATACATAAATATATAGGCCACGTGTCTGAAACAGTGCAGGAGAGCAGTCCTGAAACCATTTTGACTCTCCCAAATTGACCTCAAATGCTTCTCTGCAAGGAGGAAGGAAATGGGTAAAGGCTCCTCATTGTCTCTGTGCTCACAAATCATACCTTAAGGGCACATTTGAATATGAATAGGGTTAGCCTGTGACCTGGACTCAGGAACTAAAGTATTAAATATCACAAAAGAATGGTCAGGCTGCCCAGGTAATCCAATCAGTGAGCATTAACAGGTTTCCTGCCAGACAGGATTCTGCTGTAGACCATCCCTTCTTTGATGTATGTATGATGTATTAGGGGTGGTCTTGAGCTACAGGGTGGGAATTTCACAAGTCTATATAAGGGCTTGAACACCTTTGTTGTGGGTTCCTGCTCTCTCCTGCATGTGGTGAGTGAGGACCCTGTTGGAACCGTTTAATAAAGATCAGGCTTACTAGCTGCTTTGCTTCTCAATATTCTCTGGCTGGCCTCTGTTATTTTCTCCTACCAATAGGGAACCCACTTAAGGACTTTATACGGACTTTTGGATACCCCATAAGGGAAAAAGGGAAGATTTTGTTTACAACAGTTTATATTTTACATTTCCTCGTGTATCACTCACTATTCAGTTCCTTTTCTTCTTCCTCTTGCAAGAGCTGCTCACCTGTCTTTTACAGTTAAGAGTTCACCTTGTAGCTGACAAATACACAGGGCTCTTCGAATGCTGCTCCAAAAATATTCTGCCGCCTCTCCCCCGCCCCCTCCACCACCAAGTATTTTTCTGTGGGTTCACTACTGGAGCAGGGGAAATCAGAAGCATGTAGGGTACTGGTAGGATGATTCCCAGTGCAATGCATCTGAAATTTAGAAATATCTAGAGTGGTGGAACTTAGAGGATGCTTAAACAGGATTGGAGAGGCAGAATATCATAGAGATATCTGGGGCAAAGGTAGGGATGAGTGAATCTGTCAATTTCAGTTTCTGACAGTTCCTCAGTTTCTCATTTTTCCAGTTTTAAGTTCAGTTATTCACATTTCCACATCACTTTGATTTTTATAAAGAAGTCCTCCTGAAAAATGTTCAGCATTATCCTAATTTCCTGTGTCCAGTTCTGGAAGATGGAGCAAGCTTGTTTTCTCCTGCTCTGGAGGGTAGGACTCAAACCAATGGATTTAAGTTACAGGAAAGGAGATTCCGATGAAACATCAGGAAAACCTTTCTGACAGTAAGTGCTGTTCAACGGTAGAAGAGTTCAACAGTAGAACAGATTCCTTTGGGTGGTGGTGGACTCTCCATCATTGAGGTTTTTAAAGCAGAAGTTGGATGGTCATCTGTCATGGATGTTTTAGTTGAGATTCCTGTATGGATGCATGAGGATTTGAGTCTTGGTCTCCCTGGTTCTAATCCAACATTCTAACCACTGCATCACCCTGGCTGCCCAAAGCAGCATGGCCAATAGAATGACACCAAACAACAACAACAACAACAACAAAAACAAAAATTTTATACCCTGCCCATCTGGCTGGGTTGCCCCAGCCAATCTGAATAACATCTTCTCTACTGTTTCTATGGCTCACACAAGAGGCACTACAACAGAAACTACATAGTGTAACTGCTATGTGATTATTTTTTTATATCCCAATTTTGAAACTAGAGTTGGGGGAGGGGGGAGTACTATCAGAATTGCCCCAATGAGGTCAAGGCCAATTGTAATTGTAATTGCAGCTGTAGCATCTTAGAACTGAGGTTACGTAGTCCACAGAGTCCTTTGGCACTGCCTTATTGTTACCCAACAACACACAATGCTCCACAATGCATGTAACAAAACAAAAGCTCTAGAGCAGGGTGTGGCTTTTGCCCTGTTATGCTAGTGACGTCATCCCAGTATGAGAGTGAAAGAGTTAAATATTTGTTAAATCACTGTCCAATGAAGACCCAGGGGGCAGAATCATCTGTGGTATAAGATTGAAGCAAAGGGGTTTTCCGAGTTAGTCAGTCAGATAGTTGGTCGAGTCTGTGAGTTGAGTGGAACAGTGTGTCAGTTTAGTCAGAGAGTCAGTGTGAGAGCTTTAGCTAGTCAGACAGTGTGTGAGAGTCTGAGTTAAGAACCTAGACAGTTTGGTTGGGAACTGGGAGCTGGTTGGTTTGATAGGAAGGTATAGGATGGTATAGGAAGGTATAGGCCAGTATAGGAACTAGCGAAGAGATATTGACAAGATATTATCTAAGAACTTAAGCAAAGCACTGTATTCGAAATTATAAGCTTGTTACTGTGTGAAAAATAAATTTGTTCTTCTTGGTTCAATTTTAAAAACCTGACTGGACTCAGTGATTACCAGGGAGTACCTGGTTGGTGGCAGAGGGAAAGTGTTACAGTGGTGGCACAGGGATCAATAGTCTGTTAAACGACCGGGGACCCTGTGTGATCGCCACACAGGGTGCTGAAACTCTGGTTCAGGGCACCAAATGCTGAGCTCTGGGGCTCTGTTATCTGACCATCAGGACTCAGGCCATGAGGACTCAGGTCACCCCTCTCACCGGCTTTGCTTTGTGCCTTCCTTAAGGGCTTTTGCCTGGCTGGAATGCATCCTTGCACTGTGCTAATGCCTCTTGCTTGCCTGGATGGAGGGTGAAGGTGTGCCTTACATGTGCATAGAAACTTCTAATACTTGCATGGCTCATTTGTAGCTCACTGTACAAAGGAATGATTCATATCTGTTGCTTGGTCCAGTTTTGCCTCTGGCCATGCCCACTGCTGGAAGGTTTCACATGAAGCAATGAGCCAAAGTCCTGGGATTGAAGAAGAACCTCCCCCCCCCCATGGTCTCTGGGTGTAACCCTGGGACTCAATGAACTAGACTGTGCCTTTCCCAGGAGTGCCAGGAATCGCCCTGACATATATATATATATATATATGATTTTCTACCATTAAAGACCTATTTGCATGACATTTTCAATGTGTATCTGAGCCAAACTGTTACTTGTTACAGTTTCTGGACTCAAAATGCATGCCAGCCAGGCTCCTAGTTGTTGTGAATCAGTGCCTCTCCCTTGATTGCTGTTGGCAAGTTATCCTGTTATATTTTTAGAGTATAAAGTGAGCGGAGAAGCCAGCTATTCAGGATTAGTTTCTTGAGGCGATGCTGTACTTAATATTCTCATTCGACAGCAAGGTTCTTTTGGCCATAACAATCACAGATTTATAGGTAATAAAAAACCTGCAATCTGCTTTAATATGCTCGCATCAAAGCTTGGCTGGTCGCCTTCCACTTGCAAGAGGATGACGTAAGAGATTGTTTCTTCTGTCCCTTTTGAAAATTATAACTGCATTGCTCCACTCCCCCTCTTGCTAGCTAAAGTGTTAAGGCAGCTTGGAGGCTTTTGTTAATGAACACTTATGTTCATTAGCACAGACATGCTCACATACAACCCAAAATGTCACTTTTAAAGTGGTGGATAGGGAGAGCTTCTTTGAGCAATGGTTCTGTTTTAGAAGAGACCAATCACTGGGGACAGAGTCTTTTGGTTCCATCCATCCCCACCCTCCTCTCAGGTGTGTTTGCTTGCTTTATAAACAACACACCTCACTGGAAGGAGAAAAATCACTGGAAAATGGAACCATGGTGTCAGAAATGCATATAGTGCTCCATTGTACTATCAAATTTTAAATGTCTCATTCATAGTAAATTGACAGTGCCAAGGCCAGAGAGTTAATATTGTTGCATGCCACCCCAGTCTCCGAGTGGTGTGAGATTTCAGGGGTTCCAGGTGCTTACCCAGGGCTCATGTTTTCTTTTGGGAATGAGGCGCAGTGGAGACTGGTTTCTTTATACATACTGTATATACAACCTATGAGGGAATTCACAGCATTAACACCATAAAGGGTCTTGCTTCTCCCATAGCCTCAGCGATTAGTTGAGGGAGAGTGGGAGGGCCCTCACCCATTTGCCATATCCCGGAATCCCCCTTAATCCCCCTTAATGGCTCATCACCCAGGCCATCACCACACAGGAAGCTAGCTTGGCTTGTTTAGATTTTATCACTTGCTGGATCCAGGGATTAGAGGGGTCTGGCACCTCAACCTCACAACCCTATGCAGATAATTCTCCTCTGCCTCTTTAATAGGAACTAAAGGGGGATAAGCACAAACTGGAATAAATTAACACTAGATAAGTAACTACAGTAGTAAACTCACATATGACGCCATTGTTAAAACATCTGCATTGGCCACCCATCTGCTACTTAGCCGGGTCCAAGGTCTTTGTATTAATGTACAAGGCTCTGAACAACTTAGTCCCAGGATATGTTGGGGACCACCTGAACCCTTATGTCCCAGGGCAATCACTGAGATCATTGGTAGGAATTTCACTGGTGGCAGGGGCAACCCAGTCAGATGGGCAGGGCTTCTTTCCAAACCCCACTCCTTTTGGGGGCACTGCCAGCTACCCCTCCATGTCCTCTTGTTTAAAGAGCTTGCTATCAATTTTGCATTGATATTTCTTGTAAAATAATTGTTTTACATTGTTACAAAACACATATGAAAAGTCATTGCTTAGTGAAATTACAGTCATTATATATATATATCTATATAATTATATATAAGGCCTTTAAACAAGTAACTTGTACCCATCCTGCCATGACAAATCTCAGGCAACCCATATAGCTCTATTAGCATAGTACAGTCATTCCTCTTGTCTTGAAGAAGTTATCTTGACCATCATATTTCATTTTTCACTCTGCAGGTTCTCTCAGAAGGTCATTCCATAAGTGTCTGTGAGTGGGAGGAGGATTCTTTGAATGTTCTTTGTTTTTTATGTATTGAATAAAGCACTACCAGTTGTTTGCAAACTTGTCAGAGTTTTTCTTTCTGCTGTTTGATTTCCAATACTGCATTTGTTTTTGTTTTTGTTTTGTTTTTTAAATTAAAGCTGCAGAAAATACTTTTTGTAACCATTGCATTAAAGAAAGATTATTTGTAGATTTCCATTTTTGGCTGCTACATAGGCAAACTGACAAGTGTACATTATTTCACAGAAACAGTTGCACATGTGTAGAGACAACCTTGTGTCAAAATCAGAAGATGTGAGGAGACATCTGTCACCAGAAACATGAAGAGGCCCATAGCTCCCGTTCTAGTAGCACCAAAGAGTCCTGAAGGTTAATTGTATTGGAATAAATGATAGAATTCCCATCACATAGTACAAAAATGTCCCAGTTCTTCTAAGTCTTTGGAAACCTTTATATTGTGAGATAATCTTTTCTGTGATCACCAGGCTCCATGCATTTATACACCACAAAGATACTTGCAGGCTCTGCAAAGTTTCCCATTTCTGCACTATGAACACCCTAGCTAAGTTTGTTGTTTCCTGCTTGTGTGTGCTTTTCACTTATCTCTCTCTCTCTCTCTGTGTGTGTGTGTGTGAGTGTGTGTGCACGCCAGAGAGCAGTTCTCTGCCCGTGTGCCCCGCAAGAGGGAGCTGACCCTAATGACCTTATTTGCAGAAGGCAGGACAGAAGTGGGGAAGGGATGGGTGGGGAAACGGAAGGAAAATGTGAAAAAAGAAAGAAAAGATGACTACTGGAGATCTGACATAAAGGTGCCCGGTTGGCTGCTTTAAATCCTGTCGTGCTAATTAAATGCAGCATCTCTAGAAATGAAGAGCTGGAAAGGGACTAAGCAGTCAGTTGCGATCACTGCATGTGTCACTAAGGATTAGGACTCTGCCCTTTGCTCAGAGGCAATGGAAGAAGAAAATATTGTTCTTGTGAGATGCAAACTGGGAGAAGGGGCACAGAAAAGGCATCTATGGAGCTACATGGCAAGAGATGAAGTGTGTGATTTTCATAATGGCCCTTGAAAGAAAATAGTAAGGGGGGGGGATGTGGATTGGGTATATGTGTGGAAGTTGGTCTGAATGGCCTTTCAAGAATTCCTCTACCTTCAAGCCCTGTGACTGATTTGGCTAAAGAGAGAGTGAAAGAGATAGGTTTTCACCCAGTGAAATAGATGGCTAAAGAGGTCAACCATTTATGAGATGCAAATTCGTTGTTGTTGTTGTTGTTGTTGTTGTTGTTGTTGTTAGAGCAAATGCTTGGAGGTCCTTCTGGAAGAGAGTTTTCCTCCCCACCCCCAACTGGAAGTGATGTCACTGAGGTGCCTGCGTGTAGGAAAAAATGACGGACAGCCCCAGAACCAAGTCTGAAAAAGACACAGTGCAATGACATGGGGGGGGGGTGCCCCCTAGAACTCTGACGGGGAGTGATGTTTGTTGGCGTTTATCCTACACTCAGTTTGTCTGTATTTGTAAAGAAAGTCATATATTGCAAAAACCAATATTGCAAGGAAGCCAACCCAGAGTATATGCAGGAAATCAGGAAACCTCTCACTGCTCACAGATTGTAGTGCAGATCATTACACATGCAGTGTAAGAATTGCCCTGCTTGGTCAGGATAAGGGTGCACCCATTCTGTCTCCAGTTGGGGCCATGAAAATCTCTTGAGGAATCTTACACATAAGCAGTTTCTCCCTTTGGTTAGAACTGGGGACAAGCTGGATTTCCCCTTAACCAATACTCAAGTCAGTTTCAAACCTGACTTGAACCTAGACAACCACTGACAAATCTGAAATCCCTGGTAGGATCATGATCAATGCATACATAAAAGGAAGAATCATTGAGTTGTCTTTAAACTTATTATAAGTAGTCACTTTTATTCAAATTAAGTATAGCTCTATCTTTAGCAGCAGGTTTTAAAACAATATTGTAATTATGCCTAACTGTTCCAGCACCAATCTTTTTCTCAAAGTGCAATTATAATAAACCCCTTTGCATTCTTTTCCTGCTTCAGAGATGTCTTTTAACACCACCTTTTTGAAAGCGTGAAAATTAAAATTTTGAATGACTGGACTGAGGACTAATCGGGACATATTTGAAAAATACTTAGTGGTTGAAACAGCTCTATAAGTGGTTGTTCCGCAGTATTATCGTCCATTTCCCTATCTGTATTATTGTGCACTTTACTTTTTAATGTTTCTTTTTTAGTACTTTACAAACATATTTGTGGGTCTCATTGCTGATTGTGTTGGGTACATAGGGAATCTTATTCCATATTGTACCAAATCCTAAAAATAAAGAATGCTTGATCAATGTTGCTGAACCAGAACTCCCATCAAGCTTTGCAAACAGGGCCAATAGCCAGGGATGATTGGATCAGTAACATCTGGATGGCCAAAGTTTCCCTGCAGCTGGTTTACTTCGATATTGTCAAAAATTATCATGTGATATCTCTCTCTCTCTCCACACCTCCCCCACACCACTTGCAAGAAGAATTATACCAAGAGCATGCCATCAAACATTTTTAAAAATGAAAACAGGGACATCCTATTCAATAATAATAATAATAGTTGTTATTGTTATGCTTATTGTTGTTTTATTTATACCCTGCCTATCTGGCTGGGTAGCCCCAGCCACTCTAGGTGGCTTCCAACACATATAAAAAGCATAAAAAATTTAAACATAAAAGACAACCTCCCTATACAGGGCTTCAGATGTTTTCTAAAGGTTGTATATGTACTTATCTCCTTAGCTCGAGGTTTGCATAACTCCATACCCTCCAACACTTCTCAGGCCCTGACTGACTTCAGCTACGAAAGCTCAGCCTGCTGAACAAGCTCTTGGGTTGGGGAATTGTTTAGGGGTTTGTGGTTTGGGGTTATTATTGCTGTTACTGAAATTATTTTTTGTATAATTCTTTTTAGATCTTGCTATGATTAAATGGATAGGGGTGCCTGGCGTGCTCTGGTCCATGGGGTCACGAAGAGTCGGACACGACAACGACTGAACAACACCAAATTTATTATTTATGACTATTTCATTATGTTTGTAATCATGGAAATTGTTTTCATGTTGTAAGCTACCTTGAGCATAGTTTTAACTATGGAAAGGCACCATCCAAATAAAAGGAGGTATGTATGTATCAGGCCTGACATACCAAGAGTCTCCCAGAAAATTAAGGAGACCTCAGTGGAACTTGCCTCTCTACTCATGAGGCAAGGATTTGGGGCCCCCAGATCCCTTCTCAGTGACTGTTGCTAGAATGAGAGGCATTGACATGGGTGGAAGACCTCTGTGACAGATTGAAAACATTGAAAAAGTAAATTAGGAATCTGCTCTTTAAAACAACAGCAACAACAACAACAACAGTGCAGGACTTTAAGGACTTTAAGTAGCACATTTTCCCCTTGCAGCAGCATCGTTCCTAAGACAGTTATATCTCCAAGTTGTGTGGGAAAATCAATGGAACTTCCTTTCAAGAGAGGAAAGGGACAATTTGTTGCCATAGCAAATGCTTTTTCAAGGTAACTATTTTGCTTCATGACAGTACAAAGTCCTAAATGTCAAGTGTTCCTTGTTAAGGGAAGGATTGTGGCAATGTGGCATTGCCGCATAACACATCAGCCCATGTGCAGTGTTTTCCAGATGCTGGGTGTCTTGTTATTGAATGGCTTTTCACCCTTGTGTTTGTGAGATGGTTTTCCAAGCCAAAGAATACTTTTTGTTGCCACTGTGTTTCTAGGACTGCTGTCCTTACCACGCTTACTAGAGAATGGGGAATGCTGCACTAGTTTTCCTGATTGAAATGCTACTGCTTTTGTATCATTTTCCAATGTTCCTTCCATGCTACAGTACCTGCTTTGCAACTGCGGCATTTTTACTGATATACTAGTGTTTTGCCCTAAATTTCATTCACACCAGTGGGTGTGATGTGATACAACAAAAAGCATCATTGGACAATGTCACTACTCTGCCACCCTTTCCACATGTGTGCTTCTGTTACCTCATGATTCCGCCCTGAAAACAGCAGGAAACAACTGTATGGCACCCCAATTTTCATCATTTTACTCTGGTGATTTTCTAGGTTAAGGAGGCTATGAATTGATTTTTTTTTACACTTAAAAAATGGAATTAAAGCATTAAGCATGCACTATGTTCCATTTGTTTTCCAGAAGTGGCTTTTACATTGTGTGAAAGCACAAATATAATGTGGAAACAAACAGTTAGAAAAAAAAACAGGGAATTGAAATTAACTGCAGTGTGAAGGCAGCATAAGACCCATTAAATTCTGATGGATTTACTTCCAAGTAAACCTGTGTAGACTTGTGCTGTAAAAGCACCCTCCCACAACCTGGAGCTTTTGCTATCACTTCTGACAACTGGGCAAGTTGAGGTTCATATTTCCACTCAGTGCAGTCAACAAAGCAAGTTTAGCATCCTGTTTCACACAATGGCCAGCACTATTTATCTGTGAAGCCCACAAGCAGGTCATGAGCACAATATCCTTCTCCCATTGCTGTCTTCCAGCAGCTGACACCCTGAAGCAAACTGTCTCTGATCCATGCTGGATAGGCTGGTGGAAGTTGTAGTCCACAAAATATGGAGGCTACCCCAAATGTATCATGGACATCCAATAAATTCATGGAGGACACTATCATGATAGCTATGTTCAGCCCCCAAAGTTAGAGGCAGTAATGCTTCTGAATACCAGTTGCTAGAAACCACAGGAAGGGAGTGTGTTTTGGTTCTTGTTTGCTTGTTTCCTACAGACATCTGCTTGGCGGGCCCCTGTGAGAACAGGATGCTGGAAAAGATGGGTTATTATACTGATCCAACACGTTCCTCTTATGTTCTTATGAATAGGAAAAGGCAGACACCCTGCCTGTCTAGCAGTGGTGTCCTCCCCTGGTCATAATCTGGGTAGAGGATGGGCTCTGTAAATGTTATAGCCCTAATTGGAATGCCTTTTGAAATCTCCTTCTAAAAGCCATTAGCTCTGTTCTTCAGGATATAGCCACAGACTGCTTTGTCCCCTACATTTTGCCGTCTCCTTTTAACAATGCAGCCAGCTTCATTAATGCAACGAGGTTAGTGCATGATATTTGAAAACCCTCCTCCTTAATTGTCATTAATTGCAGAACTTTATATGCAAATACTTCTCCCAGAAGTGTTTGCAATCATTGGTGTCCTATTTAGGAAGTAGGTCAGCGACTCTGATTATGCCGCAAGAGTTGATTTATTTCCTAGATATTTTCATTTATGAAAAGCGTTTTGGAGAAAAGTGACTTTGATTATTGAAACATGACCTGCAGACAGATCACTTCAACACTGTGGTACACTGTCCCTCTTCTGCTTCGAAGAACATCACATTTGCATTCCCCAAATTAATGCTTTTGTCAACCTTAGAACTGTGAATCCCGATGGATATCATTAACAAGTTTCCTGGCCATGTACAGCTTTGCATTTCAGCAGAGACGTAGAAACTGTCACCTGAAAATAAATGCTCACTGAAGAGGGGTGGGGGAAGCTCTCAAAATATTGATTAAAGGTATGCTGAATGTCTACGGAATATTGACCTAATGTGCCGGGTAAATTGAATATGGAGGCTGTCAGTTTTGTTTGTGTGGCTGCCCCCTGTGGTGAGCTATTGTAACCGTAGCTCCATGGCAATTACCGGTAAATATTCTCAGGATCTGAACTTGGCCCACTCATTCAGGCTAGCCATTTGGGTTTTTTTCTGTTGGAACTGGGTCTTTGAATTGGTGAGAAAGGTGTTACTGGTTCCACTTCATTGATTGGCTCTGCCTCAGCTCTCGGTTCTGAGCTCCTGGATTTTTTTTTTTAAAGCCTCAAATTCCTACAGCTCAACATGGATAACATGACAGCTAAATAAATGGTGCTGGAACGGAAAACTTCACTTTGCCTCCTGAGAGGAAGTCAATGGTTCATCTCTCCAAATCTATTAGAATTATTCAAATATCCTTGCAAAACCCTACTCCTAGCCATATCCACAGCATATTTTTGAAGCACTACTAAACCACCATTAAACAGTTATCTCTTCCCCCAAGGAATTCTGGGAGATGTAGTTTGTTAAGGGTGCTGAAAGTTCTTAGGAGGAACTTTCCTATTCCATGCAGTGAACTACTGCTGTGAAGAGGAATCCAATATCCCATGTCTCGGCAAGGTACTGGAGCACTTGGTGGCATCTCAGCTTCAGAGGTTCTTGGAGGAGATGGTTTATCTAGGTCCATTTCAATCTGGTTTCAGGCCTGGTTATGGAACAGAGAAAGCTTTGGTTGTCTTATTGGATGACTTATGCCAGGAACTAGACAGGGGGAGTGCGCCCCTGCTGATTCTGCTAAACCTCTTGGAGGCTTTCAATACCATTGATCATATGGTATCTTTATAGACTGCCTTGATAGGATGGGACTTGGAGACACTGTTTTACAGCTCTGTTTCTCCTTTCCACCGAAATCCAAGGAAGCTGTCTTGGTTTTAAACCATGGTTTGTCATCAGTAATGGACTGGATGAGGATGAATAAATTGAAACTTAATCCAGACAAGACATAGGAGATCTTGGTCAGTCAGAAAACAGAACAGGAAAACAGGAATTCCACAATATGCTGTATGGGGTAATACTTCCCATAATAGATTTTATATATGCATATCATTTTGTTCTATCAATCTTTAATTGATTTTTAATGATCCCCCCCCATGTTTTCATGGTTCTCATTTTTATAAGCTACCTTGAGTCCTGTCAAGGAAAAAGGTGGGGTATAAATAAATTATTAGCAGTAGTAGTGTTAGTTATCCTGTGAACCACCCTGAGACCTGCAGGTATAGGGTGGTTTAAAAATTTAATAAATAGTAGCAGTTAAATCACTCTGGGAATTGTAGCTTTAAATGTATGGTGTAAATGTGGCCCTTCTCGGAGTAGACTATTGCAGAAATCAATGGGCATGGTTACCTTGGACCCATTAATTTCAATAGGTCTACTCTGGGTACAACTTCATTTGATATAACCCACTGTTTTTCAGTTTGGTTAATGAGAAGGGCCTTTGTTTTACTTCCCTTTTAAAAAGTCTGTCCAAGGCACAACAACAAACTTTCATAACCAATGC
Organism: Lacerta agilis; assembly: GCF_009819535.1. NCBI lineage: Eukaryota > Metazoa > Chordata > Lepidosauria > Squamata > Lacertidae > Lacerta > Lacerta agilis. The sequence goes on from NC_046331.1 coordinate 40,136,678, forward strand.
ATGGCAATGCATCTCTCCCCTGCCCCACAACTTAGACTTTCATGGCTTAGGACAGCCTGGTTTCTAAAAATGAAGATTTTGTGAGTAATAATAACCACCATGGATTAATTCTTCCTGTGGGGGATCTTAAAAGCCAACCAGGCCCAGCAGAGAGACATGTCGAAAACAGTGGCTATTGTGGAGCCTGAATGCATTGAGATGGAGGATGGGAATGTTGCAAAAGAAGTTGAGGATAACAAATCTCTGCAAAACGTAGAAGAGATGAGGTCCAATGTTCAGTCAGTCAATATGCAAGTACAAGAATGGAGATTATGTGTCCCCCTACTTGCCTGTGGGAAATGGAGAGAGCAAGAGAGAAAGAGAGGCGGGGTGGCGGGAGAGAGAGAAAGAGAGATATGCATGAATGACTGGAAGCAAAGTCTCCTAAGTGACACAGAAGTTGAGTGTATATGGCAAGGCCCTTGCCCAGATGCCAGGCAGCATCAGGCCACTGGCAGAAGTGGTGTGGCAGGCTGACAGGAGCAGTTCAGATTTAGGCAGGTTCTTCCAGGGGAAAGCCCAGAGGGGGCATTGGCTTTGTCGGCTGTGTCCATGAACTCCTGTAATAGAACAGCCAGCTGGAACTAAATCTGCCCAGATGATACGTGGGACACAGATAAGTGCTCTCCTGTGCATGGGTTGGAAGAGGACTGTTACCTGTATTCTTTCCTGGATGCAGCCCTCATGTCCCTTCCACACTCTTAGCCTAGCAAAGCTGACACCAGTTTTTGTGAAAGGAGGACTATAAGCTTTGTTTTTTTATGTTTCATTCCACCTTGCCTCCAAAGTGTTCAGACCAGCATATATCTGTCTCCCTTCCTTATCCTTGTAAAAAACAACAACCTTGTGAGGTAACCCTTTTCTAGGTGTGGGGATTTGAACACGGCTCTATCTAATCTCATTCTGATTCTTTTACTGCTGCATTGATTTCCAGAAGAGCTAAACATATTACACCAATTCTGACTTCACTACACTGGCTACCTTTTAGTTCTCAGGCTCAATTCAGTTGGTTTTGCCTTATACAACCATATATGGCTCGAGACCCCAGTACCTCAAGGACTAGCTCTCTCCACACAAAGCAGCCCAGACCTTGTCGTGTCCATCAGAGACCCATCTCCATGTCCCTCACCCAAGGAATGATCAGAAGGTGAGTGTGGCTTGGACAAAATGGCCTTGTGGGCTGAAAATGGTTAAGACCCCTATTTGCAGAGCTACAGTTTCCAGAAAGAAAATCTAAGGAGCATACCCAACAAAAATCCAGACTGGAGTCCCTAAGATGGTTGGATGGCACCTTGTACACCTCTTTGCAGCAATCCTGAAGCCAAGCTGGTGCCAAACGCCTTGCTCTGCTTTCCTTTGGACCACATCAGCGAGGCTGAGAGGGGGGTCTTGTCGTCTGGGCAGCCCAGGACCTCCATTCACACTGTCCAGGCTTGTGCCCCAGGGAGGTCTCTTCGGTTCTGCTAATGCAGTCATTTGACTTCACCCCTGGAGGCAAACTCCATTGTCTCTCAAATCAGAAGGATGCCCATAATGAAAATCCCCAGCATGGTTTAACAATCAATCCCTCTTCCCAGGGAACTCTTGAGTATTGAAGCTCTGTGAGGGGAATTTCACACAACTTAACTGTGATAGAGAATGGCCAGAACTCAGTAGTAAAGCAGTTATTGTAGGCAGAAGGTCCCAGGTTCAGTCTGCCACATCTCCAGGTAGGGTTGGGAATGTTCATTTCCCAAAAACCTTGGAGAGCCACTGTCAGCAGGGAGTACAAAAGTAGATGGACCAATGGTCTGACTCAATATAAGTCAGCTTCCTATGTTCAGTTGTCCAGTTCAGCAGTGTCTGGGAGAGCTAAATGGACCTGTTCACTGTTTTTTTTGTGAAGCAACAACAAGGGAAATAAAAACCTTCCTTTTGCCCAAAGCCTAAGTGGTCATGGACACCTTGGAACAAGGGTCATTTGGCTTTTAGGAATATGTACAAGAAAAAGGGGGCTTTTGTACTGAAGCAATCACATTGGTGATTATTCCAACCACCCTTTGGGAGCTGCAATGGTGTTGGTCACAAGAAAGCTATGACAAGGCAGATGCACATCCTGCATGACCAAAGATTAATATATACCCTTCTCCTTTTGGGCATATTGATTTTGCTCTCATATATCATTCATTGCAATCACCTTGCTGCAAGTGGGCAATAAAATTAGACAAGTGGGAAGGGGGACTGCAAGTGGCCTTTATGATAAACACCCCAAATTTGGCACTTGGGGAGTAGGACAGCAAGGTCATCTCCTGCCCTGTGAGTGTTTAAAAAACCACTCATAGATTGAATACACCCTGCCCCCTGGAAAATGTTTGGGTTTATGTCATATAAACCTTTTTCATTAACTGCAGAAAGCTGAATCTTGTCTACCAACTATTTCAATCAGGAAGTGGTGTGTTGTGAACTGCGATTTATTAAGCCCCAAAGGGTGGAAGGTCAAAGTAATGTTCTCCTTTTGTAACACAGCACAGCCAATGAATAATTATTCCATAATCTGAACTACCTGGATTACTCTGGGCATCATTGGGCTCTAGTTGATTACACCAACACAAGGTTAGCATGGCTTGCCACGGCTTTGTTGTCATTCACACCTCTACATAATCAAATCCCCCTCTCCCATAAATACATTCCGATCTTCCACACCAAATGTTTGTAATGCTTAATGAAAATAATAAAATATCATTTAAGAAATGTTAGAGTTACTCCTAAGTCAATTCTGCAGCTGGCCAACTTCCAAGTGCCTTTGCTTTTGGTGTAGAGAAATGCCAACTCACTTTGACAAATGTTAAGCAACCACTGTCTGGAATGTTGAACAATCATTACAAACTCTTGTGCCATCAATATACTGACCAGCTTCCTTTCGGGGATGGACCACCAATAACATTTTTTTATGCACATCTCCCTATAGCTTGCAAATGTTCTGCTGTAAGAGGTGTGAAAGTTCTCAGGTAAACTTTTGCTAACCTTTTTATTGAATAGACATTTTCCATCTTTCTTTGCAGATTAAATTTGGAGACAGCTTAGATATATAGGGTGAGGTAAAGGTAAAGGGACCCCTGACCATTAGGTCCAGTCGCGGACTACTCTGGGGTTGCGGCGCTCATCTTGCTTTACTGGTCGAGGGAGCTGGCATACAGCTTCCGGGTCATGTGGCCATCATGACTAAGCTGCTTCTGGCGAACCAGAGCAGTGCATGGAAACGCTGTTTACCTTCCCGCCAGAGTGGGACCTATTTATTTACTTGCACTTTGACGTGCTTTCGAACTGCTAGGTGGGCAGGAGCTGGGACCGAGCAACGGGAGCTCACCCCATGGCAGGGATTCAAACTACCGACCTTCTGATCAGCAAGCCCTAGGCTCCGTGGTTTAGACCACAGCGCCACCTGTGTCGATATATAGGGTAGGACAGTGCTTTTATTCTAGAAAAAATGGGTACTGGTACTCACCACGAAGTTGTTACAGTAAGTGCCACACTTTTAACCAGTGCTTTTCTTCTAGAAAAAAGGTGCCAGATCTGCACCCCCTTAAGTACTCCCAGAAAAAAAGCACTGGGGTAGGACTGCAGCTCAGGAGACCTGCTTTGCGTCCCAGTTCAATCCCCACACCTGCAGGTGGGGCTGGGAAAGGCTAGAGACCTGCTGCCAGTCAGTGCAGACAATATGGATCTAGATAGGCCAATAGTCTGACTTTATGTTTCCTATATAAAACCCATTAGAAATATGTTTAATACTCCTAGTTCCTAGGCACATTTTGTTTAAAGACATTGCTCCAAAAGTGCATCCAAAAGATTCATTTTAGGTACAATTTGATAGTAACTCTACTTTTCCAGTGGGGGGAAAAACTGGGCATAGTCACTCTGTCTCTGTAAACCTATTCTGGATGTTAATGGCCTTTAGACTGACATTAAACCCTTGTTGGTATTCTTTGCACACTTGATTTGGCTGCTTCCGCATGAATGCCCAAAAATTGAAAGTTGGTGTCCTGGAACTTTGGAGACTTCAGACTTCTTGCACGCTATGGTCTCTCCACAAATCTATCGCCTGATGAATAATACTCTTAAGCTGGAAATAATAGTTTCAAAACATGATTGATTTTACAATGGATTTCTGAGTGAGTGGAAGATTTACTTGAAAAATGATGGCACCAAATGTTTTCATGAAACATTATTTCGTCTGCCATCATAAGTTAATTAAAGAAATATATATATATATATATTTGCAAGGCTTTAGTGGTGACTTTTTTCTTGCTGAGTCCCCCCCCCCCCACCTTTATGTGGTCATCACTCACCTGCCCTATTTTTAAGCAGAAAAATGGAGCGGCTTTGTTAGACAGCTATTGTGTTGGAGGGTGTGCTTGATCCACAGAGAGAGTGACTTTGCGCTCAGTGCTTGCACTGGTTGCTTAATCTTCCTTTCATTTTAAAACAGAGGTGCATGAGGAGATGAATAAAGCTGTCATTGAAGAGTAGGGAACCTGTCAGTAATATTCATACACTTTTCAGCTTGCATGATGAAGTTCCTTTAAAGAGCACCTCAAACTTCCTGCCATCGTCAGAGGCGCTGAGGATAACTCACGATACAGCCAAGTTGGTTGTTATAGAAGCAGATCTGGGGTAGTTATTCCCTTGTTCAAGAGCATTGCTGTCAGCTGATGAGAGATGGAGCTGGGTGTGCAAGAAATATCACCAGGTGTGGTGTTGGCACCCAAAATGGCCACTTACCGTTTTTGAGGGTGAGCGGCAGTTGTGTCCCGATGCGGCGCTTCGTCCCCTCTTGGACGCAATGCGCCATCTTTGTTTGCCGGCTGCTTCCTTTGGCTGCTGCGGAGGCCCATGGGTTCCTGCTAAAACTCGTTAATTCAAACGGGCCAATCTACGGTGGCCCTGGGGTGGGGGCGGGGCATGGCAAGCAGACCTGGGGGAAGCAGTCTTCCCTCAGGTCCGCCCACTATCAATTTAACCCGGCCATCCCCCCCCCTCCGAGTGCAGCACCCAGTCGGCCGGGGGCATCACCCACCTTTCCCACCCCTTCATTAATAGCTGATTACTGCTCTAACCATTTATTTTCAGCTAGCCAGGCTTTGCTGTGGTCTTTTGATGGTTGCTGTATTCAGAGCCAGGCAGGAATTTTCCCTGCTCTGCAGGTTTCGCCTTCCCCATAGCACTAGTCACAACTTTGGAGGTTTAGGCCTTGGGCGGAATCCTATAGTCTTTGATCCCATTGGGGTGGTGGTGAAGTGGTGATTCACCCACCCCCTGTTCTTTACAGTGGGGATAACAGGGCACGCCATATGCTACTTTGCTCATTGTGAGATCTGTTATGCTGCTGGAATATGCATGCCTATTTATATAGCTCTCTTCCCTACTGCCTGACCCTAATTGTTTGTGTGGTGCTAAATGGTACTATGAGATGTACAAAGAAAACAGAGGTCATTCTGAACTGCACAAGTTTTATTTAGCCTTATGTCTCATCCTCAATTCATCATACATTAACACCAAGTTTTAATTTGTTTGTCATACAGAAGATGAAGCAATGCTGACACCTTTTCCTTGGAGGCCAAACTCCAAGACTTAGAGCAAACTATACAGAAAAGTGAAGTATACAAACTATACAGGCATGTGACACTTGTCAGCCTAAACCAAGACAATAAAGAAAACCTAGTGGGGGCCAACAATGCGGGTTGTTGTCAAAAGGAGAGTGGCAGATGAAATTGATGGATTATGCTGAGTTGGTGAAATTAACTGGGAAAATTTGGAACCAGCAAGACCAGACTTTCCTGAAGGACTGGAAGAAATGCATGATATATTTGAAAGACAATTGTAATCAATTGACATCACTTTTAGGGTTACCAGAAATTTTGTAAGGAGAACTATACAAATTATTGTGAAAGAGGACTAAGAAGGAGTTTATTTAGGACCTGGATTTTACAGCAATTACTATTAAAATAAAATGCAAAATTAGAAAGGACGATAGAAAACCATCAGTCAAGGTTGATGGAACTCCTAGGGTGTGATAGCCAAAGGTCTGTTATGTTGTTTAAAATGGGATGTTATGCTTGGAAAACATGTGTAAAAACCAATACAAATTATATTAAACAAAAAACAATGCAGGTTGTTGAATGAGTAAACTTTTTAAAAAAGTCAAACAAGAAAGTGAGATGGGCAAAGTACTGACTCTCTGTCACACCTCCCATCCCACTTTCTTTGGGGGGGGGAGGTTTCAAGAACACGTGAGTGACTCATCAGATTCATGACAATCGCAGTTTATCATATAAATGTAGAGTCTCTTTTCATGGAGATCAAAGAAAGATAAAAACTGCAAGGCAAGACACAAATTATAATACCCCCGGGGCATGCAAATTTATATTTGATGGTGGGCAACGATTAGCAGCAGCAGTACTGCAAATAGCAATACTGTATACATTATGCAAGCAGCGTTCACAACACTATTAGGAGAATCAGAAACAATGTCAGTATTATTGCAAACTCAAAGCTTGGGCTGAGGCGACATGGGCTTTATGAAATGTGAGCCACAATGGATCAAGTTTGCATAAGTACATGGGTGAAAAACAAGCAAACAAACAGGTATAGAATAGCTAACCTCATCCCTAGAGCCAAGGATCTGTTCAGTTCTGATTGGTGCAGGACAGACACAATGTTAGATTTCGTATTCACTGCCAGTAGCAACCCCTGTTACAGATGTCCCCAGCATTGCATTATAGCAGCGGTTCTCAACCTGTGGGTCGCGACCCCTTTGGGGGTCGAACAACCCTTTCACAGGGGTCGCCTAAGACCATCGGAAAAGTTTGATGGAACAGAAGAGCCAAGGGGAGAGGGAGAAAGAGAGCTTGAAACGAGGAGAAAAGGAGGTGGGAGGCTCCAGGAGGAGGAAAACCTGGAATGCAGCTGGAGGAGCAAGAAACGGAAAGATCGAGAGAGAGAGAGAGAGAGAGAGATCTTCAACCACGCAGACACCCCTGTCTCCTTGCAGCACTCTGCTCCCAGCAACCACCGACCCCTGCACGGTTTTGGATGTGGGCAGATGATGGAGCCAAGCTCCTCCCACTGCCTTGCAATGGCCCAATCCAGAGGACCCTGGGCAAAGGTGGCTTCTCCTCCCTGCCCCTAAGCCCGTTCAGGTTGCCTTCCCTTTCTGCCCCAAGGTCAGGTTACCAGGGAGAGGCAGCGCTACAATGAGGCAGCTGCAACGGCAGAGATCAAAAGAGCCAGGTGTGCAAAAGGGAAAGGTAGAAGCACAGGGGCTGCACACGCCCCTCTCTCTCCCCACCCCACACAGCAACCCGGAGCATCAGCAGACAAAAGGAGGCTCCCCCGACCCTTCTTCCTCTCTTATTTTTTTCTCCACCCCCCCTTTCCTTCCTTCTAAAAGTCCACATCTAATCCGTGCCTTCGAACCCAGAGCAGGGAAAGGATCGCAGGCAACTGTGCACAACGGACCCAGAAAGGAGCACAACTTGGGAAATCCTCGATTTGTTGTGGCCGCGGCCTTGTTTTATTTTCTCATTTCGTGTTTAGCGGCTTGGGAATTTCTTTGGTCTGTGCAAGTGGGGAAGATTTGGGGAGGGGCAGTCCATTTTGAGGACGGTGAATGGAATGGTTATGTTTGTTGGATGGGCATATTTCTGGGTTCAGATTGGATGTGAGAAACAGCCGAGCAGGCAGAAATTGGGAGCAGTGTGGGGCTAAGTAGCCACGGATGACCATGGGGGGGGGTTGTGAGAATGTGAGACATGAACTACCAGTATGAATGTGTGACATTAATCACTATGCTTTAATTATGTTCCATTTGTAACAATGAAAACACATCCTGCATATCAGATATTTACATTACGATGCATAACAGTAGCAAAATTACAGTTATGAAGTAGCAATGAAAATAATTTTATGGTTGGGGGTCACCACAACATGAGGAACTGTATTAAAGGGTCGCGGCATTAGGAAGGTTGAGAACCACTGCATTATAGGAAACTTAAAATTTCACCTGTCCTGCGCCAAGTGGGCCAAGCTGTTAAACCAGGAAATGACTTATCAAGACAATGAGAATTTGCTCTAGAAAATATACAACTGTGTCAGTTACTCCATCCTCTCTTCCCAACCACTCCATTGCATTGTTTCCCACTCAGTTTTCAGTCTTGCCTCCCCAACCCCCTCATGGGCACTAAGCATATTCAGTCTTCAGTAAGCTGTTATGGGGAGTGCTGTAAATTATGGGATTTGTACTTCTACAGGGTTCCCCCGAGTCTGCTGATAACTTCCTCTTGTGCATAGTTGCTGCTATTTTGACTACAGCAACACACTTCCCCTGGTTGTGTACACACGTTTTATTCCAGAATCAATAGAAACTAAGTGCTCTTTTTATTTATTTTTTGCTGCTGAAAAGTGCTTCTTTAGAAATTGGTTTCATTCCCAAAATAAGAACATCTCAGATTGATTCTGCACTAGCTTGTAGTGTGTCCATTTGAAAGCATGAAAGCAGATGTAAGCAGTCCTGGCAACGGTTGTATGTGTGCATCCCTACCTGTCCAATGACTTTGTGGATGGGCATATTCCAAGATCACAACCACCACTTCCTTATTGTTGGAGAGAGGTTTGGAAGAAAGAGCCTTACCCCTCGCAGCTGAGTTAGCACAATAGCAATCGCTTCAACCACATTAAAACTTGGTTCGATTTACCTCTGCCCTCATCCATCTTTAAATAAACGTGACCCATGGAAATACATAGATTAGAATAAATCATAGACACTTAGCTTTGCAATTAAGTTAAGATTTTACTCAGAGTTCCAGAAGTTACAGCAAATATGTCTCCATCCATTGGCAACAAAATTAAGATGAAAAGGGGTTCCAAATGACTTTAAAAGACAATAACATTATTCCCTTACAAAAGAATCATGCAATCTTTACATGAGACAAGAATTAAAAACTTCAATTTAAATAGTATTTTCAATCACGTAGCATTTCCTGAGCTGGGAGCCAAAGCCACATGGCTCCTTGTTCCACAAAGCAGTAGAGGGAGAAAAAGAGTGAAGAAGCAAAGACTGCTGGGAGTCTGTTAAGCTACATCCACGGGCAACTTGAACTCAGGGCTCAGGTTAACCCTTTTCATGCATGCAAGTGTGAGTTAGGAACTGTATATTATAGCACTTCCTTCATCTAGGGCAGGGTTTAGCAAAATTGGGTCTCCAGCTGTTTTTGGACTACAACTCCCATCATCCCTAGCTAGCATGGCCAGTGGTCAGGGGTGAAGGAAATTGTAGTCCAACAACAGCTGGAAACCCAAATTTGGGAAACCCTAATCTAGGGTACGTGCAAGGAGGAATAGTTGTGGATAACATAATCAATGGGTAGGTTTTAAAATGCTTAACAAGTAACCACACCCACTCTTGGGGATGGCAGTATCTAGATTCAATCTATATTGCAAACAACATGTTGAGGGTGAGCATGAATGATTCCAGACTGAGAAAAACTACATTTTTGTTCTACAGATGGCTTGGTGTGCAGGACAGACACAATGTTAGATTTCGTATTCACTGCCAGTAGCAACCCCTGTTACAGATGTCCCCAGCATTGCATTATAGCAGCGGTTCTCAACCTGTGGGTCGCGACCCCTTTGGGGGTCGAACAACCCTTTCACAGGGGTCGCCTAAGACCATCGGAAAAGTTTGATGGAACAGAAGAGCCAAGGGGAGAGGGAGAAAGAGAGCTTGAAACGAGGAGAAAAGGAGGTGGGAGGCTCCAGGAGGAGGAAAACCTGGAATGCAGCTGGAGGAGCAAGAAACGGAAAGATCGAGAGAGAGAGAGAGAGAGAGAGAGATCTTCAACCACGCAGACACCCCTGTCTCCTTGCAGCACTCTGCTCCCAGCAACCACCGACCCCTGCACGGTTTTGGATGTGGGCAGATGATGGAGCCAAGCTCCTCCCACTGCCTTGCAATGGCCCAATCCAGAGGACCCTGGGCAAAGGTGGCTTCTCCTCCCTGCCCCTAAGCCCGTTCAGGTTGCCTTCCCTTTCTGCCCCAAGGTCAGGTTACCAGGGAGAGGCAGCGCTACAATGAGGCAGCTGCAACGGCAGAGATCAAAAGAGCCAGGTGTGCAAAAGGGAAAGGTAGAAGCACAGGGGCTGCACACGCCCCTCTCTCTCCCCACCCCACACAGCAACCCGGAGCATCAGCAGACAAAAGGAGGCTCCCCCGACCCTTCTTCCTCTCTTATTTTTTTCTCCACCCCCCCTTTCCTTCCTTCTAAAAGTCCACATCTAATCCGTGCCTTCGAACCCAGAGCAGGGAAAGGATCGCAGGCAACTGTGCACAACGGACCCAGAAAGGAGCACAACTTGGGAAATCCTCGATTTGTTGTGGCCGCGGCCTTGTTTTATTTTCTCATTTCGTGTTTAGCGGCTTGGGAATTTCTTTGGTCTGTGCAAGTGGGGAAGATTTGGGGAGGGGCAGTCCATTTTGAGGACGGTGAATGGAATGGTTATGTTTGTTGGATGGGCATATTTCTGGGTTCAGATTGGATGTGAGAAACAGCCGAGCAGGCAGAAATTGGGAGCAGTGTGGGGCTAAGTAGCCACGGATGACCATGGGGGGGGGGTTGTGAGAATGTGAGACATGAACTACCAGTATGAATGTGTGACATTAATCACTATGCTTTAATTATGTTCCATTTGTAACAATGAAAACACATCCTGCATATCAGATATTTACATTACGATGCATAACAGTAGCAAAATTACAGTTATGAAGTAGCAATGAAAATAATTTTATGGTTGGGGGTCACCACAACATGAGGAACTGTATTAAAGGGTCGCGGCATTAGGAAGGTTGAGAACCACTGCATTATAGGAAACTTAAAATTTCACCTGTCCTGCGCCAAGTGGGCCAAGCTGTTAAACCAGGAAATGACTTATCAAGACAATGAGAATTTGCTCTAGAAAATATACAACTGTGTCAGTTACTCCATCCTCTCTTCCCAACCACTCCATTGCATTGTTTCCCACTCAGTTTTCAGTCTTGCCTCCCCAACCCCCTCATGGGCACTAAGCATATTCAGTCTTCAGTAAGCTGTTATGGGGAGTGCTGTAAATTATGGGATTTGTACTTCTACAGGGTTCCCCCGAGTCTGCTGATAACTTCCTCTTGTGCATAGTTGCTGCTATTTTGACTACAGCAACACACTTCCCCTGGTTGTGTACACACGTTTTATTCCAGAATCAATAGAAACTAAGTGCTCTTTTTATTTATTTTTTGCTGCTGAAAAGTGCTTCTTTAGAAATTGGTTTCATTCCCAAAATAAGAACATCTCAGATTGATTCTGCACTAGCTTGTAGTGTGTCCATTTGAAAGCATGAAAGCAGATGTAAGCAGTCCTGGCAACGGTTGTATGTGTGCATCCCTACCTGTCCAATGACTTTGTGGATGGGCATATTCCAAGATCACAACCACCACTTCCTTATTGTTGGAGAGAGGTTTGGAAGAAAGAGCCTTACCCCTCGCAGCTGAGTTAGCACAATAGCAATCGCTTCAACCACATTAAAACTTGGTTCGATTTACCTCTGCCCTCATCCATCTTTAAATAAACGTGACCCATGGAAATACATAGATTAGAATAAATCATAGACACTTAGCTTTGCAATTAAGTTAAGATTTTACTCAGAGTTCCAGAAGTTACAGCAAATATGTCTCCATCCATTGGCAACAAAATTAAGATGAAAAGGGGTTCCAAATGACTTTAAAAGACAATAACATTATTCCCTTACAAAAGAATCATGCAATCTTTACATGAGACAAGAATTAAAAACTTCAATTTAAATAGTATTTTCAATCACGTAGCATTTCCTGAGCTGGGAGCCAAAGCCACATGGCTCCTTGTTCCACAAAGCAGTAGAGGGAGAAAAAGAGTGAAGAAGCAAAGACTGCTGGGAGTCTGTTAAGCTACATCCACGGGCAACTTGAACTCAGGGCTCAGGTTAACCCTTTTCATGCATGCAAGTGTGAGTTAGGAACTGTATATTATAGCACTTCCTTCATCTAGGGCAGGGTTTAGCAAAATTGGGTCTCCAGCTGTTTTTGGACTACAACTCCCATCATCCCTAGCTAGCATGGCCAGTGGTCAGGGGTGAAGGAAATTGTAGTCCAACAACAGCTGGAAACCCAAATTTGGGAAACCCTAATCTAGGGTACGTGCAAGGAGGAATAGTTGTGGATAACATAATCAATGGGTAGGTTTTAAAATGCTTAACAAGTAACCACACCCACTCTTGGGGATGGCAGTATCTAGATTCAATCTATATTGCAAACAACATGTTGAGGGTGAGCATGAATGATTCCAGACTGAGAAAAACTACATTTTTGTTCTACAGATGGCTTGGTGTGTACCCAGCTCCTAAAGATAGGAAATAGAATATAAGATATGAGTATCAGGATGTAAATATTTTCTTAACACTTTTTAATCTTTTCTCTCTTTCTAGCCAGTAATGGTGTGCAGTGACGAACATTCTTTAATAAGTTGAACACAAACTTTTCCGACAGTTTTGCTGCGTGGAAATTTAGAATTGTATCTTGAGGCCCGTTTTCATTTTCAAAAGCAATGTGAGTTAACTTTCCCCACTGCACCCGACTGACAGCTCCTTTCACCGTAAGGCAAATGAAGATTATTGTTTCCAAATATGGGTGGAGATGCTCCTTAAGGAGTTTCACTTTTGCGTCTGTCCGGAGGCTTAAGAGAGTTTTTCAGAACAGAAGAGCTTTTAAGCCCATAAGCCTAATTGACATGTTGTGTAGCTTTAATACGTTTGAATGCTGGGAGCGTGTAACTAAATTTGGAATATACTTTGACTGCTAATCAGCATCAAGAAAAGGTTATCCATTCATGCTCTGGATAAAGTTCAAGGCTGCAAGGACTTTTAGTTACTCAGGTCCTTTCAGCAGAAACATACTGAACAGAGCCTTAACTTGTCATTAACATGTTTACAGCAATGGTTGTATACATAGTTTGTATACCCTTCGGCTATCAGCATGATTGCTCATGACATGTCATCAATTTGCTGTCTCATTTAGAGACCTCTGACTTCAGACCTGGAAGGCTTTCACAATTATCTAAGCTTCATTAAAACTACCATGAAAAAGGTCCATTGTCCATCTGGCACCTTCCACTCTTTCTATTGTTGCACACCACTCCAATCTCTAGAGTGGTGTGAGATTCCAGGGGTTGCCCAGGATTTGCGTTTTCTTTGGAAATGAGGCACAGCGGAGACTGTGGTATCTTTATGATATATATAGTTTATTTACACATACCATACAACCCAAGGCTAAGATGGAAGGTTTCAAAGCATTAACGTGCCAAAAGGTTCTTACTTCTGCCATAGCTGTAGCCTTGGATCCAAGCAGACACCAGCCATAGCTCTGACACTCTGCAGTTTGCTTTGTTGAACAGACTGCACCTATTTTCCTCTAGCCCACATCATCTACAACTGCAGTCCTAAACTTTACACTTTGTTTTTGTGTCTGAAACTATCTCAAGACTCAGGGTTGGGGCTCCATCCATTTACCAGCTGGCACAGATTCTTTGCTTTGCTGATAGCCCATGTCCCTGTCTTTGTTCTCTGTTAATGGCCCATCTCTCAGGTGATCTGCTGATTGTGAGAAACTGGCTTGGCCTGTATTTTAACACTTTGACAAATCCAGTGTCTGGCAGACAATTTTAACACTCCAAGCACTGATTAAATTCTAACACCCATCAGACCCAGAAATTTAGGGGAATCTGGCACTGACAAACCCTGGCACCCACAACTTAGAACAGTGTGTGTGTGTGTGTGTGTGTGTGTGTGTGTGTCTACACATGCAAAGCTAATTCATGCAAAACAGGCTTCGGCTGGCCCTGATTGCAAAATATGACCATAGGAAGCGCAATTTAGTTTTCCAGTATAATGGTGGCTAAGAGACTGATGCTGATGAACTGGAAGAATAGAAATATGATTCCCCTTAATCAATGGCTTGACAACATGACAATATTAGCAACATACAAATGGATCATGTATAGATGCAGATTTTCTTTCGATAAATATAATGATATTTGGAATGACCTTATACAGAATACATGAGGTTATTGATAAAAAATGCATTTGGATAATAAGACTATACACATTTGTATAGTAATGTCTGGAAGTGTAACTATTTTTCTTTTTCTTTTGATTCACGTTCCCCTCCCCCCTTTCACCACTTTTTAATAAATGAAATTCTTCTAATAAAATATCTATTTCTAATAAAATATCAATTTGAAAAATTTGATTTTCTAGAATGTACATGAGAGAGACAGCAATGTGCTAATCACTCTCATTATTGTGAGTATCAATCATGAATAATGACAGGACATTACCAATGAACATGTGTCTGTTCAAAGAAGGAGATAATGTTGAGAAGGACTGCCATAGGTCCAGACATTACTGGAATTACTGGAATTGATGTCGAGGGGGAAGCTCAACAATTTTGGGGGTTTCCTAAAAAAAAAGCTGCTCTGGTTTTTACTTTTTGAAATATAGCAAACCTAACTTTGAGTGGCTTACATACACGTTACAGATGGAGAAGCTGGGTAGGGACGAGTTTCCTTGGAAATGGTATCTCATAGGAATATGGGAAGCAGCCTCATTATACTGAGGTGAGATCTACACACATTTAAAAAAACCACTGTGAAAATGCTTAAACTTTTTAAAAATAATATATTGAATTTGCCATTAGCTCACCATCGCCATCTAGTGCCACATTTATACAATGCACTTAAAATGTTATATTTGCAGCTATCTAGCAAGCCATGTAGCTTCTAGAATGCTGTGCAATAGGGAACACAAGCCCTGTGAGTGTCCTACGTCCCCCATGCTCAAGCATACCTGGCTTTGCTTTTTGCTGGTTTCACTCAGCAATCCAAGAATATCATTCGGAAGGTTGTTCCACCTGGTCAACAAGACCTTTTTTTAAAAAAAGCTTTGCTTTGCTTTGGAGAATAAGACCTTAAACCTCTTTGAGGCTGAGGTTTTTGTGCTCTCCATTCTCTATCCACACTGAATGAACTGTAACAATTTAATAAAATATTTACAGTCTATGGTAAATACACTATATATAATTTATTTTGCATTACAAAAACTCCCTCAGTCATCTCTAAAAATGCATGAATTGTATAGTTACATAAATATTCCAAATGACAAATGTATAAATATTTCAAAGGTCGATATAAATGTTTAAAGCAGGGAGGACAGTGGGCCAAGGAGACCTCATTTCTATCCGAAGAGCTGCCGACACATATAGAGCAGGGCCATAGCTCAGTGGTACAGCATTTGTCTTGTGTACAGAAGGTCACAGGTTCAATCTCTACCATTTCCAGGTAAGGTTGGGAAAGACCCCTGTCTGAAATTCTTGAGACCCACTGCCAGTCAGTGCAGACAGTACTGAGCCAGATGGAGTAATGCTCTGACTCAGGATAAGGGGGGTAGGGAGAGGAGATTGGAACTGATTCTAGGAAGATTGGTATAACTATGTTGGTTTCCAATACTTACAATGAAGAAGATAGTTCAAAAGTGAGGCACGGAGTTGTCTTGTAACTGTATTTTAAGTTGCTGTTTTCTCGCATTTATCACATTTGCATAACTTTGACTTTATTGAGCCATGCCATCCCATGCGTATTCAGCTCAGAGCAGATTGGTTTGTCTCCTGGTTATTAGACCACTATAGAGCAAGAATTGGACAAGGGGAATTTCCACAGACATGTAACAAAAGACAAAGGAAGTAAAACACATATAGACACAAATGTAAAAGTACAATTCTGAGTTTCCTTGGATGGGCATAGTACTCTCGTGTTAGTACCAGAGTCCAGCAGTGACCAAGACACCAAGACAATGTCTCACTGACTAAGAAGCCAAGCTGCATTCCTGGCTCTGAGCCCGGTGGTCAGGGGAACCTCTGAGCCAGATCTCATAGCAGCAGGGCCCATAGCCTTTGGGCTGTGGAACTGAGGGCCTCTCACAATACCTCACCAGTCTGAGGGCAGAAGGTGCACATTAGGTGGGAATAATAGAATCATAGAATTGTGGAGTTGACTGGGACCCCAAGGGTCATGTAGTCCAACCCCCTGCAATGCTGGAGTCTCAACAAAAGCATCCATGACAGATGGCCATTCAGTCTCTGCTTTAAAACCTCCAGTGAAGGAAAGTGTACAACCTATGACCTTCTACCATCGAACAACTCTTACTGTTGGAAAGTTCTTCCTGATGTTTAGTCAGAATCTCCTTTCTTGCAACTTGGATCCATTGGTTTGGGTCCTAGCCTCCAGTGCTAGAGAAAACAAGGCTTGGGCCAAAATATGGCCATAAGAAGCACAATTTAATTTCTTCCATGTGACAACCCCTTGGATATTTGAAGATGACTATCATATCTCCTCTCAGTCTCCACTTTCCAAGACTAAACATACCCAGGGCTGTTTCCTTTATCATCTTGATTGCCCTCCTTGGTGCACATTGCAGCATGAAACAACTTAGACATGCCAAATGATTGAAGTCTTTGCCTGAGCCCCTGAAGCAGCGAGAGGGAATCTGTGGCCCTCCAGATGTTCAGCCTGGCCAACCAGCCTGGCAAATGTTCAGGGTTGTAGTCCAGAGGGCCATAGGGTTACTAAAGTACTGCTGCCCTAACAGAGCTGACCAGACTGGAGTGGGTGGGCAAATATCCAGACCCAGTATAAAGCAGTTTCTTTAGCTTTTATTTGCATTCAAATATGTTAGTCACGGCTGGACTTAACTGTCAGGCGTCCTTTACCTTTACCTTTATCTTAGGTTCTCTCTGCACATTCATGTGGTACATGTCCAAATGCATCCCTACCACCTCTAAGTCACCTCCCTACTCAAGAGTTGGTGGCCACGAGCTTCTGATTGGCTGAAGCTGTGCACATAAGAGTTTGGATTGAAGCATTCTGTGTCGTGATAGCATCAGCAAGGTGCTTCATTGAAGGATAAAAGGCCTCTTTAGCCCACTCTGTCCTTCTTGTTGCATTTTTGTTCTTATCTTGTACTTATTAGGGTCCTCCCCAAACTGTTGTACTTCTTGCTAAGTGTTTGAGAAAGCAATGCAGTCATCAATCACTGCAGGGAGTGAGGGAAGCGTCGTTGCCAAGTGTGTGCAGGGGGGGAAAGGCTCTGTAAGACTCCTTGTAGAATTGCTGTACACCAGAAAAAGAAAAAAGAAAAAGAAAATCCTTCCCTAACAGAAAAAGCTGAGCTAAATGACCCCAGAGGTGATTTCTAGCTTTCTCTGCTACCAATCAATTCCTTTTTTTCTTTTTGTTTCTTGGAGAGCTATCAATAAATGACCTTCGTTGCAAAATGAAAAGCAGACAGAGGGACCAGGAGAGCTGCCCATAGTCAGGTCTACCCACCTGGATCATTTTGTAAAAGGGAAAAAAAATGCCCCATCCAATAAATGTCGTTGCCCTGGTGCTGGAAAACATTTCACACTTGCAAAAGCAGCTCCTCCAAACAACTCAATTTACCCTACGGGGTGCTAAAGCTTAGGAAATATAAATTGTAAAGGAGAAAACCCCAGGCTTGCTTTCATAAAAGAATGCATAGTGTAGAATTTATGAATGCTACCTGCAGAACAGAGCTAGCTCTGACTGCTATGTATTATTGATTTATTATTAATATACTTCAGATCTAAGCCCAAATCCCTCCCACACAGACATACACAATTTTCCTGCCCCATTTGTGAAATGGGGGGTGCAGTCTGGTGGC
Organism: Lacerta agilis; assembly: GCF_009819535.1. Lineage (NCBI taxonomy): Eukaryota > Metazoa > Chordata > Lepidosauria > Squamata > Lacertidae > Lacerta > Lacerta agilis. The sequence goes on from NC_046331.1 coordinate 40,154,543, forward strand.
ATGTCCCATTGCCTTTAGGCAAACCATCTGGAAAAAATGCTGGCACTGGACTCTGTGGAGCCCTACTTTAAAGGTTTGGTGTTAAGCTTTTGCACAGTCCTTAGGCAGATTGCAGCCACTGTAGGAAAGGATCCCCCTGGCAGCAGAGGGACAGGAAGGCCAAGGATACAGCAATGAGGTTTCTTAGCATCTTCTTGTGGGCTTCACACAGGCATCTGACTGGATGCCGTGAGAATGGGGTGTCAGATTACAAAGGGCCCCTGGCCTGATCCAGCAGACCTTTCTGATGCTCTTAATATGGAACATCCCTTTGCCACTCCAGTTAGTGGTAGCGACTCTGCTACTGGGAGCCTCTTGCTGCTGGTCGGAGCCAGAGTGAAGGAAAATTATTGAGTGACAAAAAAAACCTCCCCAGGCAAAGGCTGCATACAAATTCAAAATAGGAAATTCTTTCCAGTAGCACCTTAGAGACCAACTGAGTTTGTTCTTGGTATGAGCTTTCGTGTGCATGCACACTTCTTCAGATACACTGAAACAGAAGTCACCAGATCCTTAAATATAGTGAGGGAGTGGGGAGGAGTATTACTCAGAAGGGTGGTGGGAATGGGTAGAAAGAAGATGTCTGTCTGTACCTGTGCCAGTTTCTTGGTGAGGTTGATGGACTTCCATTTCATGCGGCTCAATGTGGTGCCTTCCATAGTTCCAGTTACAGGTGGGTAGCCGTGTTGGTCTGCCATAGTCGAAACAAAATAGAAAATTCTTTCCAGTAGCACCTTAGAGACTATGGCAGACCAACACGGCTACCCACCTGTAACTACAAATTCAAAGGACATTTAGTTCACAGGACACCCCAAAAGATTCTTGGGAAGTGTAGTTTGTTAAGGGCACTGGGAATTGTAGCTCTGTGAGGGGTTCTCAGCATTCTTTGAGGGAAGCAATATGCTTTTAATATGAGTTGTGTATGCAGCCAAAGTCTCAGACTAAGCAAGAAGCCTTTTATATACAGTACCTTCCTGTTGAGCACAGCCCATGTAGGTGGGTGAAGTCCCTTCAGCACTAGATATAAACTCTGTTTTCTGCCCCACCATGTATCTCTGTTCTCAACTCTAGTTATGGAAATAAAACCTCATCATTCCTCATATAGACCCAGATTTAGATGAATACAGGAAGTGGGGTTGATTTATAAAGCTTTGTGCTTCTTAATAAACTTGTCAACTCATCAGGAAAAAAGAGAGGGAAAGCAATATATTTTAGGTGAACAATCTGAGCAGCTTGAGCAGTCAATAGTTAGATAGAGTTATAATGAACCATACGTTGAGTTATGTTTGCAGTGGATATTTGGAATAGTTTTGAATAATGATCAAGCTCAAAAAACATGAGTCTGATTAATGTCTCTGGGCAGGTGTAATTTGTTTAGTCTTGGTCTATAAATTCCATATTTGTAGTAGATTGGGGGGAGCCTTCTTCTTCCAGCCACTGTAATCACCTGGATAAGACGGAAGAGATTTGGGTTTGGCAGGTTGACCCATTCAGCAGCTGTGGGAAACTTCAAACTTATCCCCTCCCCCACTTATTACCCTGTATTACATGATATTCTAGTCCTGGAGGTTTTGGAGCCCCTCCCATTTTCTGGACTTAAAGCTCATTTAACCCATTACAGTTTAATGCAGCTGAACACCATTTCATGCAACTGGAGAGGTTAAGAAGTTTTCCCTTGGGGTGGAAAATGTTTCCCCACTCCATTTTAGACAATGCACAGGAGATGCCCCCCCCCCTTTGTCATCTTCCCTTGTGGGGTTCATGACAGGGATTCCTATGCAAAAGGAAATGTATTTGTATTGATGATTTTCATGAAATAAGAAAGAATAAACAATTTGCCCCCACCCCAAGTGGAGAAATATGTGTAGCACTTGAAAAAGTTATTTTGCTGTGTGCCATTAAATATAAGTGGGAATTTCAATGCTGGGTGTAAATTATTATTATTATTTGCCCAGGTGTGCTGACGCATGTTTATGAAATCTAGCAATTTAGCACTCTGTAGCATTTTATCACTTAAACTCTGAATGGTATAATAAAACAACAACAACCACATGCCTTTCACCATCAAAACCTCTAGGTATTCATTGCCCTGTTATTGGAGCAAAGTCTCGTGTGATTAATTGCAATGTAGTGGGATGTCTGGTCCATGAAACTAGTTTAGCCATGAGAGCAGTCCTTTGCCAACTGGGATGAAGATTTTTTTTAAAAAATCAGTTAGCCATGGATGAACCCATTCTTCCCAATATGCAGGTGCCGTTCCTCCCAAATGTCAGCAAAGTATTACATTTGCAAAATAAGATAGCAGCAAAAATGGCTTCTGATATGGAAAGGACATTTGAGTACTTACTGTGGAAGTGTTATTTTTTTTGGGGGGGGGGGTGAATGAGGCATCTATTCATGAATGGGTTATGTTTGCCTTTTGCCCAGGAGAGCCAAGGGATCAGCTTTTGTAAGCTATTTCCTTCCTGCTGATCATTCCACAGTTTCCATTCATGGCCAGGCCACTAGACAAAGACCTTAGGAAATCTTTTTAAGGGTGAAAGGACACAAAAAAGTGTAAAAGTAAAAATTATAACACTTGCAGGTAGGGATGTTGGGAGAATTCAGATGAACACAGAAATGGTAACAGCAGTTGCCGATGTTTCCTTATTTGCACCATGTCCAGGATGAAAATTAATCTAGCGAAGATGATCAGTATTCACTGTTGTCATCCTGCTGCCTCAGGCCACAAATGATGCACAATTGATTGTGTTTCCTTTCATTTGCATTTCATTTCCTTCGCATTGAAATGAATGGAGTGGGATAACATGCTGGCAAGGTAATTTCCACAATTAATTAATTAATTGAGTTACATAATCTTGCCACAGTGGGCATTGAAGATACAGTGAAATAGAAACAGTACTGCATGAGATGAATACAGGATGAAATGGAACATGATGCCTTCTTGCATCCCTGCTTGGGGATAATGTTGCTGCTGCATCAAAAGGCTGTCCCTGATTTTTGGTTGTCTGTCATCACAGATATATGTCCATGTGTGAAGAAGAAGAAGTAGAGTTTGGATTTGATATCCCGCTTTATCACTACCCTGAGGAGCCACAAAGCGGCTAACAATCTCCTTCCCCTTCTTTCCCCACAAGAAACACTCTGTGAGGTGAGTGGGGCTGAGAGACTTCAAAGAAGTGTGACTAGCCCAAGGTCACCCAGCAGCTGCATGTGGAGGAGCGGGGAAGCGAACCCGGTTCCCCAGATTACGAGTCCACTGCTCTTAACGACTACACCACACTGGCTCCCAAAGTAAGTCCACCAAATGTAACCAAAGCAACCAAAGTAAGTCCACCCAAACCCTTTGCATGTAATGTAATATGGGATGGTCCTGGCTACCAGGAGTGGTTTCATTGGACACCTGTTGTGGCCCACACGCTAGCAGGGGTCCCACTGCCAATCCCTAGAGAAGTGATGGGGAGCCCATGTACTGTTGCACTGCAATTCCCATCAGCTGCAGTCAGCATTACGCAATGGTCAGGGATTGTTTCAGTTGTAGCATTGCAGCATTTGGAAGGCTACAGGCTGCCTAGTCATGCTTTACTACTGGGTCCTGCTGCCTGCACCCCAGTATATACAAATTTGTGCTTCACTCATTAATCATGGTGGGTGAATAAAATTTCCATGTTCAGAGACAGTGTACTTCTAAAGACCACTGGGCAGCATAAGAACCTGTCAAGATCCAAACTCAAAACAAAATTTAAAAATCCTTCCAGTAGCACCTTAGAGACCAACTAGGTTTGTTCTTGGTATGAGCTTTCGTGTGCATGTGTGACTGTGTATCTGAAGAAGTGTGCATGCACACGAAAGCTCAAACCAAGAACAAACTTAGTTGGTCTCTAAGGTGCTACTGGAAGGATTTTTTTTATTTTTTATTTTGTTTTGACCATGGCAGACCAACACGGCAACCTACCTGTAACAAGATACCAACTAATAGCCAGGCAATCTTTCACCCTCTCTAGTCCAGGACCAGGAAGGATCATTGGATAATTGGGACCCACAGCTAGTTATCAGAGTTAAGGCTATTTATTTGCTCTCTGTGTGCATTGTAGAGGCTGAAAGAAAACTACCTCTAGCTGAGAGAAACAAAAAGCAGTCTTTTTTATAGTGGCACCAATACATACTTTATGACCAGAAGGGGAAATCCCAATCAGCCCCAGACACCAAGACCAATGGCCAAAGCAATATCTGCCCTAGAGCCTCCTGGCTCTCCTCCTCCTCCTGCTTGTGCCACTGTCTCTCTCTGAAAATGCTAACAGTGACAGGAGGGAAGATATTTTAGCAGCATCTTCTGCTTACCTTGCACTCTCCCTTTGGATGAATCTCTGAATTGGGTCCAGAAGGAAACATTGAAGACATTGTGTCCTATACCATCCACCCCAAAAACAACATGGAGAGTTGGTTGATCCTCCCCGTAATGATTTAATCAGCAATTTCATATTCACACATGCAGATCATCACTACAATTCTCAAGTGATGAACACACAAGTGTGAACTGGCCTGCTGTAAGGTCTTTATGTAGGAGAAATAGCTCCCACATTTGGCTTCACTGCTCCTGGTGAGAAATAGCTAACGTTTGCTGAGTTCAACCTCAGAAATGACATTTATGACTTCTGTCCTTTGGGTCACTGGAGCTGCCACTGTTGGTTGTTGTTCCTTCAACATTTTTCTTCCTCCCCCCCCCGCCCCCGCCAAGAGCTTATGTACATTCTGTTTCAAGCATAACTGAAATCAAAGTCACACACCGTGACTCAGACAAGATGAGAAACACACACACACACACACACACACACACACACACACACGGGTCCTTTCATGAGATTACGTGCAGGAAAAAAGAGAGTGAAGATTGCTAGGTACAGTGCACTTAGCTTAATGGAGGATCCTTTGGGTGAAAGTGGAGAACTCCCTATTGACTGGGGGATAATGCACATGACACACACATTTCACTTCTGCCCACTCTGAAAGGGACTTTTGATGCACTGGTGCTAGAGTTGCGCAGGAACGCCTAGCATGGTGCAAAAGGCTTGCTGCTGGTGGCTGCTACATTTCACACAATGTCAGCAGTAGCAAATGCCCAGTAAATGCTCCGAAGGCACAAAATGAAGTTCTAATGATGAAACTAAGCAGGTTCTGGCTCTCTAAGGGGCCCAGATGAAAGATTTCTCTGAGTAAATCATATATAAGTTGCTTCTCTGAAGGAAGGTTGCTGTGTAAGTGTAATAAACAACGGCTAAGTGTAATGATGGTAGGCTGCTTTTCTTTCCACAAGCAATACCTTGCACATCACTGGGTTGCCAGTATGGTGCCCATGCGTTCAATGGCACCAATGAGGTCTTTCTCTAGCACCCATGGAGCTTTGAGCCCCCACAACACTCATTTCCCTCTTGGTCATAAGAGCATTACCTTTTCCTTCCTTGCAAAGTACACAGAGCTGAAGGAGGAAGTTGGAAGAGTAACACTCTTTCTCACTTCCTCTTTTGCTTCCTCCCTCCAGGAGTCATGGGAGTTGTAGTTCACCAACACTTGGAGGGCCACAGGGTCTCCAATCCTTATCTAAGCAATGCTGCGCTAGGTGGACTATCTACAGACTAACGACACACGAGTATCTTATCTGTTCTGAATCTTCCAACATTCAGCTTCCTTGGATGTCCACGAGTTCTATTATAATGACGGAGGAAGGAAAACTTTTCTCTGTCCACTTTCTCCATGCCAGGCATAATTCCAGAAATTTCTATTCTGTCACCTCTTACTCACATTTTCTCTAAATTAAAAAGACCCAAATGCTGCAACTTTTCATTATGGAGGCTCACTTCATCCTTGTGATCATTTGGTTGTAGAGCACTATGAATTTCACATGTATAACCTTCACCCTTCAGCCACCTTCTCACTTAGTTACCATGAAGTAAGTCCACGAATCTGATTTGAGAAACAGCACAATTCATTTTTAAAAAATGTGTTCATGCTTCTAAAATGGTAACTGTGGAATGATTGCCACAGATAACTTGAAAGGCCCCCTCTGCATTATTCAACAGTCACCGTTCCATGCAGCAGATGACATGACACTTGATGCAGAATGAGATATCATCATCCTCACGTTCCCCTTGGATTCACATGCCAAATCCTTTCCACGGTCCCAGGCAGTATCCAGTGACTATCACTGACTTGCTGCCGTTCCAATCACCCATCAAGTCCTTGATGTGATTCTCCTGCAATAACAATGGAAAGTATTGGATGGCACCTTTACTTTACATTCTTATGTGCTGGGAGAAAGTTTGGTTTTATATATACTGTACTACTGTTAGGCCTGGCTCACACTGGCATCCTAAACAGGGCCTCTGCATGGTAAGAAGCCTCTGGGTGATTGTTGCAGCTATTGGTTCAGACAGCTTCTATGGCTGCTGCTAAAGAAGTCATTCCGTTCCATCACCTGGGCTGCACCACCTCCAAATAGGTTTTTAAAACATGCAAGTGCAGCAACTTCTATATCTGCCATTGTTGCTGGGAAGAAGTGAGGTGGCAGTGGAATATGAGAGAGCAGGTAGGCAGGCAGGGGTCTGTGCTGCCAAGGATTAGAAGGGAGCCTCTTTGCAGACAGCAATAGCATTTGCCAAACTAGATAGCCAGAGACTTCCCACCAGACAGAGGCTATGTTTACATTACCTCCAAGTGTCCCTATTTTTCAGGGATAGTCCTGGAATTATGAAATCCATCCCAGCTTCTGATTTGATCCTGGAATGTCTCTCTTTCCCCCCACCATCGCCAGCACCACCAAGCTTGGGGAGGAGAATGAGCTGGTGCTTATCCTGAGAGGAAGGCAACAGTGGCACCTCTCCATGGCGGCCACTGCCGGCCTCTATTGAGCAGCCCGTAGCAGCTTCTGGAGAGCATGTGAGAAGCTCCTGCTGCCAAGCCCAAGCCCTGCGTGATGTGCAGGCTCTGGGGTGCAGGCAGAGGGCTGAGCCACCCTGTGCAGGAAGAAAGAGGAAGTGGAGCGCAAGGGGTCTTGATTTTCTTTTTTTAAAATTTAGATTTTTGCATCCACATCTTATATTGCGCCTTTCTAACATTTATTTAGCGATGTGTGTTTTTATTTATGTGAACCTACCAAAGAATAAAATGAAATCAGGATTAAGGTGTTTTCTCAGGACGGTGGAGGGTGTGTATGCTGTGTCCTGTTGGTTTGGTAGTGGTGGCACTTGCCCTTTTCTGATAGGAAAAGCTCTCTGGCTCTCTGGAGGGGCAACAAAAAATGGGGGCTCGAGAAGGTTCAGTTGAGGGAGTGAGGAATTTTCATCTGAGGAATGTTGGATGGTATGTTTTTAGGACTATTTGCTGCGTCACATTGAGTTGTTTTGTTTTTTTAAAAAAACACCTGCTTATTTTAAATATTTATTTATTTAACGTATTTAGAGACTGTTTTTTCATCTCCCCCTACCGCAAAGAAAGAAAGAAATTGGAGCATCAGAAAATCATACAAGATATAAAGCAATAAAACTCTGGTAACATCAGAAAAAAAATCCACAACTAACAGCATAAAAATACAATAGATCAAAGCAGGCTAATCAGATTCACCAGGACTGGGCCAACTATACATATTTCCAACATGCACATGGCTACCAGTTAGAAATTTATTATTAGTAGCCAAATCCTAGCTGGAATTAGTATATTACCTATGGCGAAGTGGTTGCTGCTGTTGCTTCCATGAGGCTTCCAGTAACATATTACCAACCCTGCCAAAGTCCCCACTTCTGAAAAGAGAGGCCCTGTCCTCTATTGGGTCTGGTCACCCTAGGAAAAAAAGTGGGAGAGGCTATGGATCTCCAGCATAATACTTCCATTTGCATCTGTTCAGTGGAGCATTAGATCAGACTGTAAATCTACACAATGTAAATTACTCTCACAGAAGTAACTCCCCTTCTCCAAAGCCCCTCCAATACGTGAGCTCATTAACTTCCAGATTTGGAGTTATCAACAGCAAGCTAGTTCAGTAAGATATCAGTGCGAGAGCAGGTTCATTACTCTGTAGCATTAAAAAAAATGTTGGCAAACAAAAGAACAAGTTAAGAAGGCAATTTAAGGAGAGGTCTGCTGAATTAGGTCAAAAGCCCATCTAGTCCATATTCCTGCTCTCTCATTGGTCAATCAGATTCCCCAATGAGGAGAATGCAAGCAGGATGTGAGTGCTTGAGATTCCTAGTACGGTAACTGGTATTCAGAAACACACTGCCTTTGACTGGAGGCACAGCATAGCCATCATGGCTCCTAGCCATTGATTATCCTACCCCTCTTGACTTTGTCTAATCTTCAAGTCATTCAAGTTGGTAGCCATCACCACTTCTTGTGGGAGTAAGCATTCTTCTGTGTCTGCTCTGAATCTTCTATCTTCCAACTTCATTGGATGGCTCTGAGTTCTAGTAGTATGAGAGAGAGATCTATTCCTTTTCTCCATGCCATGCATAATCCTAGGCACCTCTGTCATGTCCCCCACTTACATGCCTTTAAAAACAAAATCAAAAACGAAAATATATTGCAACCTACCTCATAGGGAAGTTATGAGATATCTCCCTCCCTCCTTTCCTGTCCCAGCGTAACTAGGACTATATGACCTGGGAGACCAGAGTTCAAATCCACACTTGGCCTGAAGCCAGTCACAATGGGACAGTCACTCACTCTCGGCCTAACCTACCTCACAGGGTTGTTGTGAGGATTAAAGGAGGTGGAGAACTTTGGAGAAAAAAGTGGTCTATGAATGCAATGAATGAATGAACCAACGAACGAACAAACAAACAAACGAATGTGTTGGACCCAACAAGAACAGGTGCTCAAGTTTTTCCCCAGTTACAGCCTTTGGAGAAGATGGTTTGGCTGCAATCCAAGTTCATTACTTCAATAGGTGACCTTGGAAATCCAAATTGCATCAAGGGTGACCTGAGCCCTGTAGGCTACCTCCAGTTTTGTACTGAGGTTCCTGATTGCTCATTTTGGAAGAGGAAAATATTGAGCATTCTGCTGGGTACAAAAGGAGCCTCTTGCTGTTTGTTTGTTGCTTTGCTCCTTCCTTCTCTGTGCTGGCCTTGATATTTCTCACTTCCTTAACAATGTACCAAAGTGATGGAAAGAGTTTTGCACGGTTTCCTATGAAACTGCAAGAGCTGCTGAGCTACAGCTGAGTGGGTGGTCTGCCTCAATCAAGTAATTTGTCTCCAACAGTGACTAGGTCTATTTTGTCTCAGAAGCTTTTATCAGTTCAGAGCTACTGTGTTTTCTGATGGTTTGGGTACTCCCCTCTCCCCTTCCACACACACATTCTCAGTTAAAATTCAAACTGTTCTTTTCTCACACACCTGGGAATTGCAGGTAAACAGGTAGAATTATTGGGAAAGGGCTTTTTGTGGGAAGGGGCAGGGGATGAGGCCATCCTGAGTCGAGACGGGGCAAAGGAGTTTGCCCACCTCTGTTTGTTATACCTAGATTCTGTTTAAAAGAAAAGTATGCTGATTTTGTACTAGCTGGCTAATTATCCCATGTCTCCAGCAGGTGGAAATATTGCCCCAGCTTTTCCAAATACATTTTGGATTCTTATTGTTGGTTTTTGTACAAATGGCCCTCAAGCAGAACTATGTTTCTACAGCTGCTATTTTGGGGTGGCTAAAGGGTCAGGGCATTGTTAAGCCCAGCTCTACTTCCTTCAAAAACCAGAATATTTAACTGAGGCTGAGTTGAAACACCCTAAATCCCTCCAGCCCCCTCTGGAGAGGGTTTATTATTGATTATTTTATTTGAGGGGTGCGGGTGTGTGCTTGTGAACAGGGGTGAAGTGCCCACCCATTTTTCCAGCATTCCCAGCAACAACGGTGGTTTCTAACACTGCCCAAAACATTTTCTCTCTCTCTTTAAATGCTTGAGTGAGCAGTGCACATTTAATATGATAAGCATATTGAATCTCATAAGCAGTTAGGTAGGTAAAATTATGTGGTGAAATCATTTATTGTTATTTATTATTGTTATTTAGAGCATTTGTAACCCTCTCTTCAGCCCTAAAAGCTCCCAGGGCAGCTCGCATACATACAATCAAAACAAGATAGGCCCTACCTTCAGGCTGACAATCTAAGAAAACATGACACACAAGCAAAAATAGATGGGGAGGGGAAAGCAAAAGCAAAACTCAGACATTTGTTTCTAAACATTTGTCCCCATTATGACCAGTTATGAGGCAGGAAGTGCTTGATAGAGCTGGACTCTCACACCAGGGCTGATGGAGTGAGCTTTGCTTTCCAGCTCTCAATGCCACAAAACCACAAAGCCCAATCAGAGCGAGGACAATGCTTTTTCTTATTGGTGCCAGGGCCACAAACATGCAGCAGAGGAGCAAGCAAGAGGTGTGTTTGTGTGTGTGTGTGTGTGTGTGTGTGTGTGTGTGTGAAGGGGAGGCTTTTATGAAACTTCCCACAAACCAAGCCTAGGGCTGGCAAAGCTGCATTCAATATCAAAGGTATTGACTGCACAATCCAATTCCCAGCAGGGAACTTTCTGCGGTCATCAGTTGCATGATTTCAGTCACCCACGGGCAACTCAGTCACTCAGACTGTCCAGCTGTGCCTCTGCCAGCCCCATACCTGATGGAGATGTGTCAGAGAATTCTGATGAAAACAAAAATAGGAGAAGAAGTTGCTGATGTTTGCTTATTCATCCCATGTCTGGAGGGAAATCAGTTGCGGGAATACCAACAGATATCCTTGGTTGTTGTTGTCATCATTGTTGTTGCTGCTGCTGCTGCTGTAGTCAGTCCACAAACAATATGTAATTAATTAAATCCCGTACCAGTTTGCATTGTGTTTCCTTTGCACAGAAATGCAAAGGGTGGATAAACATACTAACAACCCAACTTACCATAACTTATGTAATTTCATCCAAGAAGACAGCAAGACAAATAACATTACTTTTGGTGGAAGATGAACTGCAGCAGGATGGAAATGGTGCTACATGCGCAGGGTGGAGCTAAGATGGACAGGGTGGAACTTAACCTAAAATCACATATGGCATCAGGTGTGCAGCAGGTGTTCCAGGGGTTGGGGGAAATGGCCTCATGGTTCCAATCTGGAACCATGTTGGAGGTGAGATTTGTCCCATGGGATGGAGGTTTCCCATCCCTGCATTCAGATGATGCTTCTGTTTGACCCCCCCACCCCACGAAACTGGTTGATAGCAATGCTGCTTATTGTCTTAGGCAGACTAAATCCCCCTTTTATTAAATCAATTGGCATCTCAATGAGATTTGTATTTCCAACACAAAAAGCGTGGTGTGGGAGAAGGATGGAAGTACTATTTCAAGATTAGTGGCCAAGTGCAGATAGCAAACACTAATCAAGCTGGAAGCTTGCAGAAAAAGTTAATTTGTTGAATAAATTATATGAAATGGAATGGTTCCATTAGAAATGGGGAAAAGAAGTACTCAATTTGTTAAGCAAATTACTTGCTGCAAATAACCGATTTGGCTCTGCTCCTGATGAATTGATCTAGTGGTGGCTGAGTATTATGCGAACTTCACTTAATAATATTTTTTAAAAGATGAAGTGGAGAAAAGTTAAGCAATATAAGCTTTAGCTCTGGAACCCACCAGCCTCTTTGACTTTGTATAAGACAATTGAAAGCCAGCATAACATAGTCAATTAGAGTTGTTGTTGTTGTTGTTGTTGTTCAGTCATTCAGTGGTGTCCGACTCTTCGTGACCCCATGGACCAGAGCACGCCAGGCACGCCTATCCTTCACTGCCTCTCGCAGTTTGGCCAAACTCATGTTAGTAGCTTCGAGAACACTGTCCAACCATCTCATCCTCTGTCGTCCCCTTCTCCTTGTGCCCTCCATCTTTCTACTCCATCAATTAGAGTAGCATTCCCCAACATGGTGTCCTCCAGATGTTGATGGACTACAGTTCCCATCATCCCTCACTATTGGCAATGCTGGCTGGGGCTGATGGGAGTCAAAGAACTTGTTGAATCCAAAGTTACACATTGTATGAACTTAAAAGAAAACCATGACTCGTTGGTGTCTGACCCCAACAAGATGGAATAATTATCCATCAATCAATATTCAATTTTGGAGATGCAGAGCTGTAAATACAAACACATTTGATATAATTACTAAATCATTTTGGGAGTGCATTTTAACAGAAATAAAGAGCATCCTTGGTCAAGACATTCCATTGATCCTGTTGTAGCAATATTTGGATATCTCCAAAGTCTAATTCCAGAGGAAGATCAAGAAATGGCAGCCTATTTATTAACAGCAGAAAAAACTGAAAACTGAAAATAAATTCCTGACTCTCTAGAATTTGTGAAGTGTCATTTATGATTAAAAGTATAAACTTATTTAGAGTGAGAGAAGGAGGTAAATAGAACTTTATTAAGGCTCTGCACTCTTTGGATTGAAATAGCTATTGGCCAGTTGCCAAGACTCTCTTTTAGGGGAAGGTGATGGAGAGGGCTGTGGTGAGGCAGCTGCAAACATTCCTGGAAGATACTGATTATTTAGATGGGGGAGTGTGACCATGCTTCTTCTTCTTGATCTCTCGTCATCATTTGATATCATCAACCTCGGTGTCCTCCTGGACCAACTTTCGGGAATGGGAACTGGGGCACTGTATTAGAGTGGTTCCAATTCTACCTTCGGACTGAGTCCAGAGAGTACCTTTCAGCCACCTGGTGACTACATTATGCATTGCTATTTAATATCCCCACTGCTGTTGAATATCTGCATGAATCCATTGGAAGCAGTCTTTAGGTGTTTCTGTTCTGACAGCGGCCAGCCGGATATTTGAGTGAAGCCCACAAGCAGGACCTGAGTGCAACATCCCTGCTCCCCACTTGTCATTCCAAGCAATTGTTATTCAGAGGCATACTGCCTCCAATAGTGAATTTGGAACATAGCCACCATTCACACATCTTGATAAGATGCTTCATTTGTTTCTCTCTGATCATAGTAAGTGCCTTGCATATTATCCCAAGCTGGCTTTGCAAAGATATGTGTAAAAGAAGCAGAAAATGAAAGGGGGGGAAAGCAAAGCATGGTGTTCAAATGTAAAATTGATGTAAATACCCCTCAGATATCTCAAGACAGTAGGAAGGGGGGGGAGCTGTTTGGGCAAAACACCATAAGATCTTTTGTAAAACAAAGTGATGATAATTTATGGATTTCATGGAAAGAGAAAAACCTTAGGGGCTCTTATGAATAACTATAAGTGTGTGGTGTGTCTATGCAGAAACTGTTTTCCTCGCCATCAGTACTGAGATGAAAGCTTAGCAGATCTCCCTGATGGCTTTGCCAATCGCTTTGCACTAAAAAAAGGAAAAAAAAGTAGATCCAAATCTACTTGTGCTTCTTAATGCTGGGAAATCCATGCTGGAAAAGTAAAACAAATAGTCATATTTGCATTTGCCTCCGATTACTGATGTTTCCTTTCTCCAAGGAGACCAAATTTCTGTTTCATAATGCCCTCCCTCCAACTTCGAAGCACTTCTATTAAATCACGGTCAAAAGGGGAAAGGCCTAGTGTCAGCTATATTTATATATGTGTGTGCTGAATCAGGTCTGGTCTACTAGGCCTTAAACTTACATGGGGGAAAGATATGCGCAGAGACATAAATGATTCTAAATGCTATGCATGCACTATGGTCATCCAGCTTATGTGAGGGAGTGTTCTGTGAAACTCCTACCCTGACACCTCATTCACCCTGCTGGATCAGGCCAAAGATATATGGAGAGTGTATGAAGCAGGAGTAGCCAATGTGATACCTTCCAGTTGCGGTTGGGTTACAACTCCCATCATCCTTGACCATCAGCCATGCTTACTGAAGCTGATGCAAGTTGTACCGCAGCAACATCTGGGGGGGCACCGCATTGGCTACCCTTGCTTCATCTGAAGGCACAAGCGGAACACTTGAAAAACACAGATGCTGACCTTCAATGTACAGGCTGGTGTGTATGGTTGGGTGTACATTATTCCAGCTGCAGTGTGCTTGCGCAGCTGGTGTCTGAAGCCAAGTGCTCATGGCAGAACCTACAATCTATATGTATCCTGTAGTTCCTTGAGGAATACTGCTATTTACTGTGTTTCCCCTCAAACCTACATCCATCCAATTTGAAAGTATACACTGCAGTTAAGCTGTGATATGTACATTTGAGACAGCCAAACAGAACAGGCATTTCTTCCTCAAGTCACAGCAATTGAAAAGTTGATCAGTTTTTAAATGTAAAATAATTGGATCAAAATCTTAGCACAATCCCCTAAATGAAAGTTGGGGGGGGGGAGCTATCCCTGTTACAAATTATCCAGATTTTCTCTATTGGATTAAACAGTTATCAAGAGGCTTCTTAAACAAGGTGAAATTTGTCATTTTTCTGGACTACAACCAAGAAGATCTAATTAGTAAGAGAAGTTTTACCCTGTAGGCTTCAAAATTAGTCTTTAGGTCAGAGTAGATGCTAATGGGAGAATATGGTTCTTAGGTTTATTTCAGGGGGAGATGAATGTGTCTCCCCCCTCCCCACAAAAAGAGGTCATTGGTTAGAATATTATCATGCAGATGCTCCCAAGCATTTTCCTTATTGAGATTCACTTAGCAAAATGTACTGAATATTTAACAAATTTGCATTTCACATTCTTCCTCAGTCTCCACTGATTCATTAAATGAGAGAAGGTGGGAGCCCAAGAGAAATGTTTGCATGAAGGCTGCATTGAAGATAAGTATTGGCAATCTTTCTCCATCATTCCCCACAACCCTGATAACTCAAGGATGCTCTCCCAGCTCATTCTGGTTTCAGACATAGTTTACGGAAGATGGAGAATTCTGGAGAGCATCAGATTTTGCATGCAGAAGGACCCAGATTCAATCACTGATGTCTGCAGTTAGGGCTATGAAAGACTCTAGTCTGAAACCCTCAGAGAGCTGCTGCCAGTCAGTATAGACAACTGAGGAAGGAAAAGGGAGAGAATGATGGCAAAGTTTGAGGCCAGGATGAAAGAGGAATGAAAGCAAAAGCAAACATGGGAAAGAGCTATTTCATAACATAGAGCAGGGGTCAGCAAACCTTTTCAGCAGGGGGCCTGTCCCTCAGACCTCGTGGGGGGCCGGGCTATGTTTTTTTTTTTTGGGGGGGGGGGGAGAATGAACGAATTCCTATGCCCCACAAATAGCCCAGAGATGCATTTTAAATAAAAGCACACATTCTACTCATGTAAAAACACCAGGCAGGCCCCACAAATAACCCAAAGATGCAACTTAAATAAAAAGACACATTCTACTCATGTAAAAACACGCTGATTCCTGGACTGTCCGTGGGCCGGATTTAGAAGGCAGTTGGGCTGGATCCGGCCCCTAGGCCTTAGTTTACCTACCCATGACATAGAGCCTCTCCATAAGAGTTAACCATTGACTAGGAGGGCAACTGTCTCCAATCTTCTAGCTGCAGGCTTGGTGAAGAAGATGAACCTCAAGGAGTCATGCTCAACCCATATCCTTCTTTAAGAGCTTTGATCCATAGACTGGCCTCAGTCTTGCTTGCGGCTCTCCCCAGAAGAACGCTGGGCTGAAGCAGCACTACTGCAACACGTGTGGGAAAACCTTCTCGTCCTCCAGCGCTTTGCAGATCCACGAAAGGACTCACACCGGAGAGAAGCCTTTTGCCTGCACTATATGTGGAAGAGCTTTCACAACAACATAGACTGGCCTCAGCAGCCATGGGTGAAACAACCTGAAATATTTTAAATACAAGGTGACAGAAGAAAGGGAAGCCACTACAATGCTAAGAATAGGAATGTAGGAAGACATAGTTTTCCATTCTGCCCATGCAGCACTGTTTCTGATCCTGTAGTTCATCTCCCACACACAGAAATGGCATTGTTCACCTTGATGCCTGCTGTTGTGAAATTTACACAACTTACATAATTTGTGTAATTAATTATGGAAATTAGGTTGCCATTGTGTTATTCTGTCCCATTCATTTCCATGGAAAGGAAATGCAATTGTTTGTGGACCAAAAGCACCAACAACAGATGCTGATCGTATCTAGTAGATTGATCTCCATCCCTGACATGGGACGAATAAATGATAATTGGCAATTTTCTCTCCTGTTTCCATTTTCATTGGAATTCTCCGACATCCCTATCTGAGAATAAAACCAAATTAAGCTGCAACACACTACTTTTTGTACGCAGCAAAGGGACTTCAGTATATATAACTGTTGCTTGGTGTCTCAAATAAAGTAGGTAT
The DNA here is from genome assembly GCF_009819535.1 of Lacerta agilis. Lineage (NCBI taxonomy): Eukaryota > Metazoa > Chordata > Lepidosauria > Squamata > Lacertidae > Lacerta > Lacerta agilis. Next base: position 40,170,895 of record NC_046331.1, read on the forward strand.
CAATGAAATGTGTATAGGTAAGGCATCTTATAATCAGGGAACCCCAATGGCCCTTGTGAGCATTCCTTAGTGGTTGGTCCCATAGAAGCTGGAGCTTTTGCATTCATGTACTCCACTACTCCAGAGTTTCAGCTGTGTGGTGTAGTGGTTAAGAGCAGTAGTCTCGTAATCTGGTGAACCGGGTTCGTGTCTCTGCTCCTCCACATGCAGCTGCTGGGTGACCTTGGGCTAGTCACACTTCTCTGAAGTCTCTCTGCCCCACTCACCTCACAGAGTGTTTGTTGTGGGGGAGGAAGGGAAAGGAGAATGTTAGCCGCTTTGAGACTCCTTAGGTTAGTGATAAAGCAGGATATCAAATCCAAACTCTTCTTCTTCTTCTTCAGACAGGAATCCCACATTACTGAGGTCTCCTTTCTTGTTTCTTCTGTAAGAAAGAATCTCAATCTCTCTCTCTCTCTCTCTCTCTCTCTCTCTCTCTCTCTCTCTCTCTCTCTCTCTCTCCCTCCCTCCCTCCCTCCCTCCCTCCCTCTCTCACATACACACACTCCTTTTCCCAATTGCCCCCCACCTTAGAATGAGACTTTCTAGTGGAAGGTTTGTTTCTGCTGCTTTGCTAACTGCTCATCCAGACTCTTGCTTAAAAAGGCATTTCATTCTCAAATTATGTTTGCTGAATTTATTTTCTTTATTTTCTTTTTAATAAAAAATGGTGGATTATTTACAGCTGCGTGGATTTAAACTGGGGACCGGAGCTCAAAGGAAGTGCTGTTGCATTTTAATATATGTCTGCAATGCTGAGTTGCACCTTCCTGATGAAAATATGGCTGTACATACTAAAATTTTTACCTTGGGGTGCATGCAGAATGAGCCACTCTATTAATGTTGATATTTTTTCCTGTCTCTAAGAGAGGCTGATAAAAACACAATAAAATAAATAAAAGGCAAGCGGTATGTATTATTGACTCCCCCCCCCCCCCCGCCTTATATTTATATTTTGTTGCCCAGAATTAAGAGAGACACTCTGCATGTGACATAGGACATCTATGGTAAAGATTTCCTTTGGAGAAGGACAGTAGCTTGGTAGTAAGCTATGTGCTTTGCAAGCAAAAGATTCAAAGGTAGCCCCATGTAGAGCGCATTGCAGTAGTCCAAACGGGAGATAACTAGAGCATGCGCCACTCTGGCGAGACAGTCTGTGGGCAGGTAGGGTCTCAGCCTGTGTACCAGATGGAGCTGGTAGACCTGGACACAGAATTAACCTGTGCCTCCATGGACAGCTGTGAGTCCAAAATGACTCCCAGGCTGCACATCTGGTCCTTCATGGGCACAGTTACCCCATTCAGGACCAGGGAGTCCCCCACCCCCGCCCACCCCCTGTCCCCCCCAAAAACAGTACTTCTGTCTTGTCAGGATTCAACCTCAATCTGTTAGCCGCCATCCATCCTCCGACCGCCTCCAGGCACTCACACAGGACATTCACTGCTAAACAGGAACATGTGGTGCTAAGCCAGACCATGTCCATCCAGCTCAATATTGTCTACACTAAGTGGCAGTTCCTCTGCAGAGTTTCAGCCAAGCAGTCTCTGCCCAGTTTTACTTGGAGATGGTGGGGACTGAACCTGGGACCTTTGTGTGCAAAGCATGTTCTCTGCTCTGAGTTCTGGCTCTTCGCCAGTGAGAAACATCTTTATATCAAGCTAAAACACCAGCCCATCCTACTCAACAAGATTTATTGGGATGCCTTTGCAGAGAGATGTTCAGGCAGCTGCCTGCTCTTTACTTACCCATGTTTGTGTTGTTGTTTTTAAAGTTTTGTTTAAATAAATATGACTGGAAAGTGTGTCTGGAAAGCACGCCTGCGGATGATAGCCCTTTCAGACTTGGCAAGTAAACAGACTATCCCAAGCCAAGGGTTTATTTAAAACAAATAGGTTCTGATTTCCAAGCTGCTTGCTTAATTTTTGTTTTAATTTGGTTACGCTTTGGAGATCGCATGTTCCTGAAAGAAGTCCTCTGAGAGTATTTCACCTGCTAGAGCACATCCACATGGCTTGCTTGTTTCTCTGTTCAATCCAGAAAGAAGGAATATTGTTTTCTAAATATTATGTGTGTGCTGTTGCAAGTTGTTGTTGGCATCTGCCTATCTTGAGAGACAATGGAGTGCACCTTGGGGGGTGATGCTAAACTGCTGAAGAATCACAGAGCCTGCTGTGGCTGCGGAGGCCAGTAACTCATAACTGCTGCCTCTTGCATGGTTTCTGCTGTTTTGGCAGCACCAAAGTGACCTTCCTGGGCACAAGGCTGGGCAATGTGTATAGAGGTCATGGGCTGCACAGAAAACAAGACCCCATCTTGGCCTCACTGATGTGGTCCAAAGGGAAGCAGAGAAATACAGTCATACCTTGGGTTACAGACACTATGGGTTGTGCATTTTCAGGTTGCACACCGCACCGAACCCGGAAGTACCGGAATGGTACTTCTGGGTTTCAGCGCTCGTGCATGCACATAAGCGCTAAATCATGCTTTGCACATGCGCAGAAGCCCTAAATCATGACCCGCACATGCGCAGATGCAGTGCTATGGGTTGTGAATGCTGTGGGTTGCAAATGTGCCTCCCGCACTGATCGTGTTCGCAACCTGAGCATCTACTGTACACTCGACACTAGCTTGGTTGCAGGAGTTGTTGGAACCTTCACTCCAAATTTGTGTAGGGTTTACTCATTGACCTTTTCTTCTGAAGCCTTTATCATGAATGTGTATAGCTGCAAGGTAGCAGAGGTCTAGGATCAGAGTTTTCCTTCTGCTTCTCATCGCAGGTTGATGAGCCCCATCTGCCCCTTGCTTCCCCCTACAGCATGTGCAGAAACCTAACTCACAGAGGGTTTGAGACCCATCACCTGGTTTAGCCAGCCAGCTTCTAGGAGCCACAGATGAGAGCTGAGGGCAGAGTGGACAGACTACCCCAGAAAGACTACAACGTGTTCCCCGCCATAGGTACTACCCCTCCCATAACACTACCTAAGAAGTATTTATTATGATTTATTCATAGATTCATAGAGTGGGAAGGTAATCTGACCCATAGGTCTTTAACCAGTGGGGCAGGACCCACAGGTGGGTTGGATAGCTGTCCTGGGAGGGTCATGGCAAAACTGTTGCTGTCAAGTTGAAACCCTCCTGCTGCTGATCACTATATGTGGTGTCTGGGCTAGAACATATTCCTATTTTTATCAATTTGCACAAGTATTGCAAATCGGCAGAAGAAAGGCAAGAGCATTTTTCAACTAGAAATACTTTTCTGGCGAATTGTATGCCCCATATTATGCCTGCAGTGAGTGAACTCTCTAGGGTGTAGGGGCACTCTATTCTTTACTAACTGAAAACCTTATGTGTGTGTGTTTGGTGGGGGGGGGTATCCTTCTGTCTCAGGAGAGAATGGAAGAGTGTGCCTTTGTGGGTAAAATCAAACCTTTGGAGAATATATTTTATTCCTGTGCAGAACCAAATGTGTGGGTTAACAGACAAAAGGCTCAGCTTACTGCTTGTGTTTAAACGCTTAGGGCTGAACAGATGTTAAATCCCATCTTAAGCAGTTTAATTTAAAGCATAGGAATTAGCCATTAGGCTGTTCTCCCTCTTTGTTAGCCTGTTTATCAAAGAAGGCTACAGACTGCAAAGTAAGTTTAAAACATACAGTTTACTCACAGTCAAGCAGTAACAGCAGCAATAATAAGTGCAGGTAAAATACTTGAGTTTACAGCAAAAACAGTTTCAGGCATGTACCTGATGCTGGTGTGATCCAAGACACATCCTCTTTCGTAGTTAGCTGTGGAGAGTGCTTGGGAGAGGAGCAACAGGAAATACTTATTTTATTTTTTCTTGCCTCCCAGGAGAGGGGGGGGGGAATTAAAACCACACAGAGCCTTCTCTACCAATTATGTTTCTATGGTCTGAGTCAGCCTATGAGCAACACAGCTCTATAGCTGGAGCCCCTTCACATGCGAACTAGCAAGAATATGCATTGTTAGATTCGACTGCATATTTTCCCCAAATAAAGAGTTTCAAAAGACAGCAGTGTTACAGCTTGAGTACTGGTTCACGAACTACATCTTAGGCAGGTAAAATGAACTAATTTCTCCATCTGTAGCTAGTGGTACTGTAGGAGATACTTTCTAGAGTCAGATTGCTGGGTTCTGCAGCTTGAGAGCCTCTCTTGGTTGCCTTTCACACAGTGTATTGTTATTATCACACATTATGTTCCACATTTCTTCCAAGGAGCTCAGAGTGGCATACTTGATTATTCCTGTCTCCATTTCATCAACGCAACAAACCTGCAAGGTTGTGACTGGCCTAAGGTAATCCATGGCTGAATGGGGATTTGAACCCTGGTCTCCCACATCTTAGTCCAAAACCTTAACAGCTACACCATATTGGCTCCCCACACCCAGATGTTGCTGCACCTGGTCCTTTTTTCTGATATCCCAATAATCGGAACAATTCCATTAAACAGACATTGAATAATTTAGCTTGCTGCATTCAACTGGCCCACACCGGCAATTCAAAACACCAGTGGATTTCACAAAAGTCATGAGAATAAAGAAATGTGGAGCCCACTGTGAAACTCCACACCCATCACCTTGAATATTCTGCAGTGACTACTTTTAACTTCCTGTGGACCTTGAAATGATGATATAACCACAATCTCTCTGCCTTTGCAAATACAGTAGACTAATAACAATAAAACATTTATAATCTTAATGGCAGCATAATAGTATATGGTTTCCAAATGTTATGAGTAAATCTCATTATCTAGGAACAATTTCTCCCTGTTGATTGACTTCTATTTTCCTGGAGGTGTGTTTTAAAGATTGCTATTCACCCTAATTGTAGCAATGATTTTGGCTTCCAACAGAAGTGAAGGACAAAGTGATATTGTAAGGCACTAAATGGATGTTCAGATGCTCCTTTCTGTAGGGGGAGAAAGATGATGTCTGCTAGATTCAACTTCCAAATTAATAGACCCCAGTTAATCAGGTTCATTAATTTCAGTGGGCTGAGTAGGAATAACATTGGATACAACCCATAATTCCCAAAGACCCCGGCGTTAAATGTCCCTTAAGTCTGTCTTCTTTCTCCTCCCTGCAGCAGCAGCAACAGGGGATAAAGGAAGACAGAAAGTAATTTCCCCCATATTTGGCTCTTGGTACATTTCTATGACTGCAATGCTACAGGTGTTTCCCCAGTGCTCCTGACCCATAGTGTTGCACAGAGAAATCTGCATTTCCCAGAGCTCCTGGTGCCTTGTACATATCCATTGCAGTGTGCCTGATGCCAAAGAAGGAACAAAGAAGTTGAAGAGAAATCTTTCTCCATTCCTCTGCTGCTAGAACAGCAACAACAGCAACAACAACAGCATGGTACCATTGAAGGGAGCAGGTTCGGGGCTGGCAAGGAAACAGGGTTGAAGTTCTTTGTTCACTCAGATTAAAACAGAGGCTAAAGAAGAACTTTCGGAGTTATATTGCTGTTGAAGTGAGCATTATGAGCTGGCCAGATCCATTTCTCCAGGCCTAACCATCACTAGAGCTGAGGATGGGTGACGCTCTAATGCTGCATAATGTTTGGCTGCAAGCCTCTGCTCATTTGAAAATGCCCAAAAGTTGTAAAAATGGCAAACCCATTTTTAGTTTGAGTTTGCTATTGATGCCCAGCTAGTTGTGAAGTTCCTTGACTTCTTCAGCTTTGTTTTCTCCTGACTTTTCAAATTGCTTTTCGGAGGGGAGAAGGGAGGTGGGGTTGTTTAGTGAATTTTGATTGCTAGTTGTCATACTGGATCCATACTGAGAACTGACAATATAATGCATTGCTGCTCCCTGAGTCATTGTTATTCCTGATTTGCTCCTTCTATAGCTGAAAAACCTCAGTAACACAGTTAGAAGGAGAATGTCAGTGCACGACATTACATGTTAATGACAGATGCTTTATTTGTGGGAGACATGCAAATAATGCTGAAGCAATTTTGTTCCATTGGAATTCTGCTGCAGTGATTACTGAAATTAGTATATTACTCTTGCCCCCTATCCATGTTGCTAACTTTAAAAAGTTCTACGTTACCACCCACCCCTTAGAGTTTCGCCAGCTCCATTCAAATGCCTCGTTTGTTAAATATTTATTTAAATAATGGTGACTATGATAAAACAAAGACAAAACTGCATGAAAGTAACTAGGACATGTCTGTTCGTATTCATGGATTTAATAATTCCAGAATATCTCAAATAATGGTACCATTATTTTCCTCTCTTTCACCACATTCACAGCATGCATTCAAAGCACAATGATACCACTTCAAATGAATTATGGGAACTCTAATATGTTAAGGATGCTAATAGTTGTTAGGAGATGCTCCTTTCAGAGATACAAATTCCAGACCTCCCTGGGAAGAAGAATCTTCCATATATATATATATATATATATATATATATATATATATATATATATATATATAAATAATTTTGGCTTTAGAAACAACAGGCTGGTTGCAGAAAAAAGAAAGAAACATTAATTTAAAAATGGTAAGTTGTCACAACTGCCAATAAGAAAATATAGGATACAGCCATGTGATTTACTGAGTCAATAATAAAACATACCAAGAGGAAAACAATGTGTGGTCTGTGATTGCAAAGGGTTCCATGATTTAGACCCTGGGAAGAAGGATTGATTGAACTGCTCTTGGAATTGTTGTGAATGTGGCCTAGGTTTTCCTTATTTATTTAGTTAGTTAGTTAGCTTATCTCACTGTGGAGGCAACACCCCGAATGTATGACGCCAATCCCTTATGCATGGTCGTTCATTCATGCATGAATGGACAAGAACTGGGAGATATTTATCATGGACTCAACCTCTCTACAAAATTCAGGGAGCATCGGCCTCAGTTTGCTGACTCTCCTTTGGAAAAATGGTTACCAATTCTCAGTTCTATAGACTCCACATAGCCATTGTATGCCCAATATAAAAGAATTGGTGTGATATAATATGGGAAATGCTCATACATAATTATGCTATGTTGCAAATAGTTTCATGGGTCTGTGACTTTCTATATAGAAGCAAGTAGTAGAGCAATTGCGCGTTGAGGTCCTCAAGCCACCCCCAAGAATTATACACAGAGACATAAATTTTTGTTTGGGTTTTTGGCAATAATTTAGGCCACAACTTTATTAAAATACAAATTCGGTGAGTGGTTGCGTAGGCATTGGTTCAGACTATCTGTCCAAACGGGACAGCTGCTGACCTCCAGTCAGCGTCGGGAGAATGCAGCTGGGGAGAGTTAAGGAGGCTGGGGACGAAACCTCCCCCTCCCCAGCGGTCCCGGGGGCTCTGACTACGGCCCTAGCCCCCGACCGGGGGTTTGGACAAAGCATAAGAGCCGCCGGATTCCTTTAACGGAATTCCCTGTACCAACATAAACATGATTGTGGAGGTGGGGCCTCACCATCCGAGCAATCCAAAACATAACCAATGCCTAACCGCCAACCTTACAAGTTGTGACAAGTTGCTACTGCAGTAGGCGAAAACCAAATGGCAACAGCCAATCAGCCAGATGGAAAAATTCCTACTGGCCCACTGCTACAAAGCAGATGACCCCATGACAGGCAGTTGCAAGGTCAAAGCAGAGGCCTAAGAAAACAGGGGGGGCGGGTGGGTGATCCGAAGCTCCAAGCCAAGAGAGGGATCACCCTGCGTGCAGAGGATTATAAAGGACGCTGACCTGTCCATCACAAATTGCTACATCTAACTTTGCCCAGTAACTCTGCCTGACCAATCCTGACTAAGGCCAGCATCCAGCCACTCCCTACAGGACAATTTTTGTCTTGCCAGGCCCCAACCGCAACACGTGCTCTTACTCAAGGTAGAACCCGATTTTGGCATATGGTTTTTCCTTTCCTTTCCCATGAATCTGGTGCTATGTATCTACAATAAAACAGGGCAGGTTGGACATGCAAACACAAAAAAGAAAGCCATTTTCAGGTGGTCTCTTCCATGCATTAAGAACACGGGAGTATAAGAAAACCAAGTTGAACTAAAGCTCAGCATGCCTTTCCCAACTTGGTGCCCTTTGGATGTTTTGGATTCCAATGCCCATTATCCCTAGCCAGCGTGGCCAATGGTTAGGGATGATGGAGTCCATGACATCTAAAGGCATCAGGTTGGAGAAGGCTGGCACTACACTGGCTGGCACCAACTTTCCAGGGTTTCAGACAGCGAGATTTCCCCTGCAATATGTTCAGCTCATGGAACCCGATTAGTATTGCCTTGACCTGATGGTTATTGGCTTGTGGTAATAAAGAAGAAGGAAGGCTTTTTCACTGGTGGGACTACTGTTGTGGACTGTCTGCCCTGCTGAAATGTGAGAGGCCCCATCAGTGTTGTCATTCCATCAGCTCCTCAAGACACACCTGCTTGGCTAGTGTCCCCCTGATTTTAATTAAGGGTACTTTAATGTTATTTTTATTTTAATTATGGATCAATTTTATAGTTGCATACCACTTAGAAGCCATTTTTGGCATGTTAGTGTAATAATAATAATAATAATAATAATAATAATAATAATAATAATAATAATATTGAATTTGGGACTTTCTGCATGCTAACAGATGTTCTCCCACTTTTGATTCTATCCACCCACCCATCTTTTAATCCACACAGAGGATAAATGTAAACAAACAGAGGTGGTTTATCAATCTACTAGTATTACTCCACTTCCTTCTCTCTCTCTCTGTGTGTGTGCGCACTCCTAATATTACTGCCCAACCTTCCACAGATGGAAAGGGCACTGAACTAATAAGATGGAAATGTACAATACTTTTACAGGCCTTGCTTGGCTTGTAAACTTTACAATCCATGCAGGGCCGATGTTACTGTTTCCCAACAGCTGGGACACCAATCAGGCCTTCTTGTATTTTACTAGAGTAAAAATCATTTTGAGGCAAAACTTTATTGGTTCCCATTAACAGTAGTATGCACCAGGAACCTAGGTATCAGCAGTGATGTACTGGTGGCCACCTGAGCTCTGGGCTCTCTCAACCTATGCTTTTCAGATTTATGACAGTTTTGAAGAACTAAATTGGAGAAAATGAAACCTATCAATGGCTCTCAGCCATTAGCATGTGTCTCTTTGGAACCCTTGTGGGTGTACCAGTGTGGTCTAGTGGTTAGTATGCTAGATTAAAATGCTGAGTGAGTGAGGGTGTGCGCGCTGCTCCTGCCGAGCGTCGGCTCATTTTCCCCCCCTTTAGCCTGCAGACACCTAATTCTGGGGGGTGCCAGAAGGCTAAAAGGGAAAAAACCGAGCTGGTGCTCAGCAGGAGTGGTGTGTGCACCCTTGCTCACTCGGCGCAGGCTCACTCGCTCGGTGTGCTCACTTGCCCAACGGGTTGAGGCATAGACATGCATGGTGCCCCTCCTGCTAGCCGTATTCGTCTTCGATCTGGGCATCAGGTGCTGTGGATCTCCACGGGGCCAGCTCCTCCGGCCTGCTCGCCACCCTTGCCCGCCTCCGCCATACCGTGGAGTGCCGTGCCCAGAGCCTACGTCTGCCATGGCCACCACGGCACGAAGGCGCCACGTCCAGCCTCCACCTCTTCCCTGCCGGAGGAGCCGCCCTCCAGCGGCTGCCCACCTCCATCAGCCCCGTAAAGCTGGGCGTGTTGCCAGCAGCACCATCCCATCCCAAGAGGCTTCCTCCACTGGTGCTGGTGTTCCCTCCCTAAAAAAAACCTGGGAGACCAACCAGGGTTCAAATCCCCACTTGGCTGTGAAATTCACTTGCTAACCTTGGGCCAGTCACGGCCTCTCAGTCTAAACTACCTCACAGGGCTGTTGTGTGGATTAAATAAGTGCCCCGTTCAGCTCCTTGGAGTAAAAGGTGGGTACATAATTGCAATGAATAAATGAAATAAAAATACCTGCCACCCACATATTCCTTTTAACATGCCTCCTAGTAGTTAGCCAACCCTGATATATATGACCCATGGGAACCAGGTGACCATGACATCCCCGCTTGCAAATGAATATGAAGATGATTCGCTAGTGCAATCTGCCGAAACCTGCGTATCTAACCATTTATTGCATGGATTGGGAAATAGTGGCTGTCCAGATGTTGTTGGACTACAATGCTCATTACCTCTGGCCCTTGTCCATGCTGGCATGGAGTGATGGGAAGTGGAGTCCAATGAAATATTGACGGCCTCTGGTTCCCTAGCCAAGAGTTACTGTGTAGCCGGATGCAAAAGCGTTAGAAGTCAGTTACTTTTTTATACTGCTACAGACATGATGACTATTTTTTTTTGGGGGGGGGGGGGTTATTTTAATTATCTGAAAAGAAATATAATAAAGCTAATTGAGCTTCTGAACTAGTTATTTGTTTGGCTATGTCTGAAACAGCTGCTGAGATCTTCCTATGAGATATGGAATTATTTCATCCCTTCTGCTTACAGCTATGTCATTCTCACCCAGCAATTTCGAAATCAAGCCAGCTGAGGAAGAGCCTCATTGATTTATTCCTTGGAGATGCTTGAAGGTCTCCTCCACCTATTTACACAGAATGAAATATTAGCTTCTGGCATTCAAATACATTTTGTGCAGAATTAAGGAATCCCAAGAAGGATTTAAAAAACTGTTTTGTCTTCTTCCCTTTTTGCCTTTTCAATACCTATTCATCCACTAATTGCTTTGAGATTTGAGCAGGGCTGCGACAGATATTATACCAGAACATACTGTGTAATCTCCCCCCCTTTTTTTCTTTTTCTCTTTTGGTACACCAATAAGGATGTTAGAAATGTCAAGTGCCTGGAAGAAAACAGGAATGAAATGTTACAATTTGTTGATCTACTCAAAACTAGTATCAGATGGTGTGGTGGCAGAGCTTCCCTGACCTGATTGCTTTCACTGCTGCTGCTTACCAGAAGATGGGAAGGGAAGGGAAAGGCAGTGGCAAAGTTAGTGTGGTGCACAGTGCCGTCTTAAAGGGATCGGGCGCCCCTCGGGAGGGGGGGTGGGCGAGCGGGGGATGAGGGGTGTGGCACTGCAAGCTGGCCGCCCTCCAGAGCCCCAGCTGGAGCGCTGGGAAGGGCGTGCAAAGCCCCGCGCCGCTCCAGCGCCACGCCCCTCATCCCCCGAGGGGCGGCCACCGTGGGAGGGAGGTGGGCGAGCGGGGGATGAGGGGCGTGGCGCTGGAGCGGCGCGGAGCTTTGCGCGCCCTTCCCAGCGCTCCAGCTGGGGCTCCGGAGGGCAGCCGGCTTGTAGCTTGCCCGCCGGCGCACAAGCGTCCGCCCGCCCATGGGGGCGGGCACGGGTTGGGGAGGGAGCGCCCGGTATGCCGGCGGGCTCGCGGGGGTGCCCCTGGGGGGCCTGGCGCCCTGGTGCACCACGCCACCCAGCCCCTATTACGAGACGGCCCTGGTGGTGCAAACACAACAGTGGGGGCACCACTTTTACTCCATCAGGGTGTTTGGACCATGCCAACCTTGCTGCTGCATCAACCATGGATAGCTCTTCACAGCCTTAAAGGGTCAATCTTCTGGCCTCAGGATGAACCTCCATTCCATAGCTACCCCTTCTGGTATGTTTGTGTGCCCCTTGACTGGTGATGTATGGTGGGAGGCATCTGGGCTTTGCCCCAGGCGTGCCAACTCTAGGGAGCAATGGTGTTGTCTGTCCCCACAATATTCCAAAGCAGGGGTTGGAGGAGGTTGAACCGCTGAGCCAAGCATGGCACACCATCAAAGACAAGCTCTTCCTGAGTGTGAGAAAGGAAGAGCTGTGGCCATTGAAGCTGTGTGGTGCTGGGCAAGGCCTCCTCCCAATGATGCATGTGATGCACAGTGCTTGTGTGATGTCCAAGGTGTCTGTTGTAGAATCATAGAATCAGAGAGTTGGAAGAGACCACAAGGGCCATCCAGTCCAACCCCCTGCCAAGCAGGAAACACCACTCAGAGAGTTGGAAGAGACCACAAGGGCCATCCAGTCCAACCCCCTGCCAAGCAGGAAACACCACCCAAGCATTCTTGACAGATGGCTGTCAAGCCTCTGCTTAAAGACCTCCAAAGAAGGAGACTCCACCACACTCCTTGGCAGCAAATTCCACTGTCAAACAGCTCTTACTGTCAGGAAGTCCTTCCTAATGTTTAGGTGGAATCTTCTTTCTTGTAGTTTGAATCCATTGCCCCGTGTCCGCTTCTCTGGAGCAGCAGAAAACAACCTTTCTCCCTCCTCTATAGGACATCCTTTTATATATTTGAACATGGCTATCATATCACCCCTTAACCTTCTCTTCTCCAGGCTAAACATACCCAGCTCCCTAAGCAGTTCCTCATAAGGCATCGTTTCCAGGCCTTTGACCATTTTGGTTGCCCTCCTCTGGACACGTTCCAGCTTGTCAGTATCCTTCTTGAACTGTGGTGCCCAGAACTGGACACAGTATTCCAGGTGAGGTCTGACCAGAGCGGAATACAGTGGTACTATTACTTCCCTTGATCTAGATGCTATACTCCTATTGATGCAGCCCAGAATTGCATTGGCTTTTTTAGCTGCTGTATTTTGTGTGTGATGTCACTGGTGTGAGGTGATGTTGTGCCCCAATGTGTGTCTCTGCTCTTGCCCTACTAGCCTTGGTGGTCTAGAAGATTCCTTTGGGAGCCCCTGTCCAGCAGCTTCAGGTGCAATGGTCAGCAGTCAGGTCTCAGCCCTGAACCTTGCATGGCTTCTTGTTTGGTGCTCCTGTCTGGTGTCCTGATCATAGCTGTCAAGTTTCAGATTTGAAAATAAGGGATCAGCAGCCTCACCTATCCCAGGGACAGTCACATGGCAGTGGTGGGCGGAGCCAGAAGCAAAAATGGGCGACACTGGTGTGAACGCGCGCAGTAGGCTTACTGTATTTTGGAAACACTGCCCGTGGGCTAAGACGCCTGTAAGTGCAGGAAATGGCTCCCGCTTGCTTTGAGGCTGCAAGGAGGCAAGGTCTTCCCAGTCCCTGGCCAGCAGGGGGAGGGAGAGGAGCTGCTTCCTTTGAAAAAACGGGAAATTAAAGGGATATAAAAAATAAGGGATAGCAGTGGGAAACTGCTTGAAATAAGGGAGATTCCCGGGGAAAATGGGATACTTGACAGCACTGGTCCTGATTACTGCTAGATTTAGGGATCAACAAAACTCTTTGTCTTAGTGAGTGGAGGATAGAGAGTGGTGTCTTCTTGCCTACTGTTCAAAGGTAAAACTTAACATTTGTTATTCCCCCTGCTTTTGCCTCTGGCCATGCCCATAACTGGTTTCTCAGGAGGCTGTTGAGAAGGGAATATGGCCTTCAGATTGAAAAAGGTTGCCCATGTCTGGAGTTTCTTGTCCTAGGAATCTCATTGAGGAAAGAAAATTGGCATCACAAACCTTAGAATGAACACACACACACACACACCTTGTCATTAAATTCTATCAAAAACAAACACCTTGAATTCTCTCCCGAAGACAGTTTATTACACCTACTGCACACACAGCTATTTTATCTTCCCCTCTTATTTTTCCAGCGATGTTTCTCTCCACAGAGTAATCAGTCAATGATATTCTGCTCGTAAAAAAGCTACTATTGCTGAGCACTCTGCTCTTGAATGACAACATTATCCATCATATTTACTTCACTGGAAGTGGCCTCTGCCTTAACAGTGTCTGGGCCCGTTTCCTTGCACGGACGCTCATTTTTAAACCAACCCTTGAGTCTATCACTTTGATGGAAATAGGATCCTGCCACTGTAACTTTGGAGGAGGCACTATTCCCTCCCCTTTCATTAAGCAGAAATTCAGCAAGAAGCTAACTAATTAGCTTCTTTAGATGGACAACAGTCTCCATGGCTTTTGCATCATTGTCAGGGCAGTCAATGCAATACAATACAATACAATACAATACAATACAATACAATACAATACAATACAATACAATACAATACAATACAATACAATACAACACCTTTATTGGCATAATTAAAACAATAAGCATAAAACCATCTATATATACTGAGATTCTAAAACATACAATGTATAAGAAGGAAAGAAGGGAGGGAGGGATCTTTGGTAACCGCTATTGTACAGACCAGAGCACCCCAGATTTTACTTCAAAAATCCTGGTTAAAATTGGGCCATAGCTCTAGTGACTTCAGGAGAATCATCCCTCAGCAAAAATTGAACTATGAGTTGTTTATTAGAGGGGACCCTGGGCCATAGAGAGGACATCAAAGGATCTTCATGAAAGGTACAGTATTAAAAAGAGGGCAGTCCAGAACGATGTGGTCAATAGAATCAGGTACATTCTGACCACAGATGCAGAGTCTGTTCTGGAAGGGGGTGCCTCTAAACCTTCCAGATAGCACAGCGGACGGAAAGGCATTCAAACGCACCACCATAGATACTCTGTGGTGTAATGGAATAACCAAATCATAAAGGTAGTTAGGCATCCTTCCATAATGGGGTTGCAGTCCCAGATAGGCAGGGGAGCACACAGAAGGCTGTGAAGGATGTAGTTTTTGGAATTTGTTATCTAGCAGCTTCTGCTTGATAAGCATAAAAATGTGTGATTCCTCAGATAACAAGAGGGAATCCACCATGAGGCCCATTTGCCTAAGTTTGAAGGTAATATCAGAAAACCAAGTAAAAATGTATTTGTCCTTTAATAAAAAAGTTAGTAAGCTTTCTGACTCTATTAAAGAGAATTTTCAGCCAGTATTTGAAGATAATAACCCAGCCCCTCGTTTCTAGGAGGTGCTGGCCCAACTCTTGTCAGGGCAGTCTTACCCATAGACACTAGTGGTGTGGGGCACCAGGCGAGAGTCCGGGGAACACTGAATGAGTGTGCTGAGTGAGTGAGGGTGTGCGCGCTGCTCCTGCCGAGCGTCGGCTCATTTTTTCCCCCTTTTAGCCTGCAGACACCTAATTCTGGGGGGTGCCAGAAGGCTAAAAGGGGAAAAAACGAGCTGGTGCTCAGCAGGAGTGGTGCGTGCACCCTTGCTCACTCGGCGCAGGCTCGCTCGCTCGGTGTGCTCATTTACCCAACAGGTTGAGGCATTGACATGCATGCTGCCCCTCCTGCTAGCCGTATTCTTCTTCGATCTGGGCATCAGGTGCTGTGGATCTCCACGGGGCCAGCTCCCCCGGCCTGCTCGCCACCCTTGCCCGCCTCCACCATACCGTGGAGCGCCGCGCCGCGCCCAGAGCCTCCGTCTGCCATGGCCACCACGGCACGAAGTGGCCAGCTGAGTTGGAGCCGCCCTCCAGCTGCTGCCCACCGCCTTCAGCCCCGTAAAGCTGGGTGTGTCGCCAGCAGCACCGTCCCATCCCAAGAGGCTTCCTCCACTGGTGCTGGTGTTCCCTACCTAAAAAAATGGTCGACAACTCTGGGAAACTGGGGGGGGGGGGTGCCGCCGGAGGGATGTTTGCACCACAGCACCAGATATGCTTAAGATGGCCCTGATAATTGTCATGATTATGCTGAAATCAAATTCCAAATGCAGCTCCTGGGACATCTTTACCTGGCTACCAGGGTTTCAGGCAGGCTTCTCTTCTAGCCCTACCTGGAGATGCCATTGGGTATTGATTCTGGGACCTTCTGCTTCTATGCAGATACTCTACCTCTGAGCTACAGCCCTTCTGCTTCTAGCCCGGATGGCTTCCAACAGTTGGAAGACAAATCTGATGCCTCTTTACCACCCAAATTTCAGGGGATGGGATGGGGTGGATTTTGATTTAGTTCACAGTATAAAATGGATCTACCTAATTCACACTTTCTGAAATAATATGGGAGCTGAGACACAGAGCCTGTCTAAATTCTCATTTCTCTGAATTTTGCAGTGCAGTTCTCCAAGCAAGCCATGTGTACCAAAATGCATATAGTGGGGCACAATTTGCATTAAAAAACAACAACAACCACCTATTAGTGAAAACAGCAAACTAAAGAATGAATTATCATAGGCAAAGTTATATACAAGCATGAGCTTAATTGGAGAAATTCACACTGAAACTGTTGATGGATTAAAAAAAAATAAAAAATCCTTCCAGTAGCATCTTAGAGACCAGCTAAGTTTGTTCTTGGTATGAGCCAAGTGTGCATGCACACGAAAACTCATACCAAGAACAAACTTAGTTGGTCTCCAAGGTGCTACTGGTAGGGATTTTTAATTTTTTTTTTACTATGGCAGACCAACACGGCTACCTACCTGTAACTGCTGATGGATTTTCATGAGGATTTTAAAAGATGAAAATAAATAACAAACTGAGATGGGCATGTGGGGAACTGAACTTAAGATTGGGGGTGGGGATCAGAACTGAGTGAAACCAAAACTGGCAGATTCACTGAACCCAACATGGAATGGGCTATACAGATCTGAGCTGATCAAACACTAAAGCACTGCCATTAACTTGTGGTTGATTATACAAACAGGAACAGTAGTGCTAAACCATGATACACTTGAGCCCCCTTTTCATTTCATAATGGCCAAGTCAGGCACATACCCCCAAGATTATACTGATCAGTGGTTCAGTTAAGCAATTTATGCTCCGTTATGCTCATGGTCACTCCAGCATATTATTGTCTGCAAGGGGTGTGTGTGTTAACCTTTCAAGGGGAATTTCCAGAAGATATTGCACAAATGACTACTGAGCATCTGCTGCAAAGAGGCAGAACATCAAAAGTGACTTGCAAAGGAGGTCAGAAAGGCTCGTGTGAAGCTATAGCAAATCATCAGTGGTTCAGTCCTTGGCATTTTGATACTCTCTTTTTTTTGGTAAAGTCACTTAAATAATGCAGACTAGAGTCAAGAAGGAAACATCCTCACAATACTTTACTGAGCAAACTGAACAAAAACAGGAAACAAATGGGTTTTTCCTTCCCTGTACATAGCAGGGAGATATACAATACAACATACAGAGGAGAAACTCCTTCAGAACCTACACAGCCAATCAGAGCATTTGCTATCTCACTGAAGATCATTCCTCTCCCTAGTAGCTAAGCAACTCCTCTACCATCTCTCTTGACCAGCTGGCTTGCTAACATCTGAATTAACCCTTAGAATACAAACTCAATAATCCCTGCTGTTGTTGCACTTTCAACAGTTTTAGCAGCTTTATGTTGCTTTTAAACCTATACATGGCTGGACTTAGAATTAAAGAGTTGGAAAGGACCCCAAGGGTCATCTAGTCCAACCCCTGGCAATTCAAGAAACTCAACGCACACTCCTCCATCCATTTCAAAACCATACCAGACCCTGCTTAACTATGCAAATGTGCTAGCAGTTTTATTGCTGTGCCACTTGTACCAGTAGAAAAAATATTTTGGCCAGTAGTGGCTGTTGCCCATTTGGACTGGTAAGGCAGAAGGCAGAGTTGTCAACTGTAGGTGGGGCCAGAACCAATAGCAAGTGGAACCAACTGCGGGTAGTTCTCATTTCACTCCCATCCACCTCCCCAACAAGGGACACCCTGTTGAAGGCCTGGATATACAGTAAGGAAGGCAGGGTATGGATGTGGGTAAACTGAGGTTGAGTGGGCCATTGCTCCCTCCACTGATTTTAGGTGTGGTCTTTTTAAATTTGCACTTGGGACATAGCATTATTCATTTATTATCTAAAATTAATATTCTGCTTGGTTGTTGTTGTGGTTGTTTAAAAAAGCTCAGAGCAGTTTACAAAAAAGAATAAAAGTACAAAATTATCAGTGAAAACAGTTAATAACAGCTAAACAAATGAATGATAACCTAAACACAGATTAAAACACATGCGGCAGCTGTTATAGTGCCAGTTACACATATTGAAGCAATCAAGTTGGCTTGCACATAGAAGGTGATCCATGCATTAATCAAACACTGACAAATAATAATCTCCCACAGTGGGTAGCTGTGAGAATAACAATGTGTGTGATATGTGGTGGACATGCGAGAAGACAAAATCGTTTTGGGAATTGATGTATAATGAATTGAAAAAGATGTTTAAATATACCTTTCCCAAAAAGCCATAAGCTTTTTTGCTGGGCTTGATGGGAGAGGAAATTGCAAAGGTAGATCAAAGACTACTTGTGTATGCAACAACTGCGGCGAGAACATTATTAGTCCAAAAGTGGAAATTACAGGAGTTACCAACAATAGAGGAGTGGCAGACGAAGATGATGGACTATGTGGAATTGGCAAAACTGACCTGCAGGATCCGAAACCAGGATGAATCAAAATTCCAAAGAGACTGGAGTAAATTCATTGGCTATATAAATAATAACTGTAGAAGCTTGAAGACACTACCAGGATTGAAATAAATCCTACGACGTGGACACGATAAAATAAGATGAAACTGTGAGATGTAGATTGGAAAAGAAAGCTGGTTGGTGGGAGGGGGGGAAGTCACAGCTCAGCTGAGCAGTGGGAAAGGAGTAGTGTAGATGAATGTTAAAATTTACTGGGGGGTTTTTTTGTTTGAAGTGAAAATTTAATAAAAATATATTTAAAAAAGAGAGAATAACAGTGTGTGTGTATATGTGTGTGTAAACAATATCCATGACACCAAGTGCCTTGGAGGAAGGATTGCATCACTTGGTAATCAAAGGAATTGAGGCACAGACCATAGTGCAAATTTTCACCTGCTGATTTCTCTTGTGTTGATGCACCTTGGCAAATGAAGAGGGAGGGCATTTTCTCACCTGCATTGCGCTTTCCAATATGCCCCAGCCATGCTGTGATTCAAGTAATATTTGTAAAGCATCTGGACATTCAGAATGCTGACACCTGTGTGACGTCTTCTTGCTTATTGTTGATTTTAATTATCCTTTGAATGTTCTACATAAACTATTTTAACCTTTATTGATAATTTTATGTTTTATGGTGTGTGGGGTTTGCTTGGTCTATTGCCAACTGCTTTGAGGTTCCTTTACAACAAGCAGTGTGTACATGTTGTGAAACAAATTAAATAAAAAGTATTTATTTGTTTATTTAAAAAGCGTGAAAGTGTCAGCAGATCAGGTGCACAACAGCAAAAAAAACGGATCTTGCACCACCTGGGTCACCTTCAAATAATGTCACTAGTTAAGGGTAAAGGTAAAGGGACCCCTGACCATCAGGTCCAGTCGTGTCCAACTCTGGGGTTGCAGCGCTCATCTCGCTCTATATGCTGAGGGAGCTGGCGTTTGTCCGCAGACAGCTTCCGAGTCATGTGGCCAGCATGACTAAGCCACTTCTGGTGAACCAGAGCAGTGCACGGAAACGCCCTTTATCTTCCCACCGGAGCGGTCCCTATTTATCTACTTGCACTTTGACGTGCTTTCGAACTGCTAGGTGGGCAGGAGCTGGGACTGAGCAATGGGAGCTCACCCCGTCGCAGGGATTCAAACCGCCAACCTTCTGATCAGCAAGCCCTAGGCTCAGTGGTTTAACCCACAGTGCCACCTGGGTCCCTTCTAGTTAAGGTTACATTGTATCAATAGAAATGAGAGCTAGATGTGAAGAGAAGTACAGGTAAGTGGTATTCAAAACTAGTTTTCTTGTTTTTATATTTTATATTTCAATTTCACCTTCCTGCTACTGCTGTGTCTTGTTAAGGGAAATTTTAATTACCCGGAGAAATTATCTTTTGTCCTAAGAAATAACTTAGTCCCAGATGCAAACACTACCACTCACAGCTGACAGATAACTTTCCAGGGAGACCTTTTGTTTAGCGATCTCTCTAGACTTATCTTCTGTTTCAATCGATTCTGCAGTTTGCAGGGGCTTAGAGATGCTTGAAGTGCTTTTCAGCAGTCACCGAACAATCTGCTTTTGAAAGGAACAACTGCAAATCTTTCCCACCATATCTCTCTCTCTCTCTCTCTCTCTCTCTCTCTCTCTCTCTCTGAAAACTTGGAGTTGCAGGCGAAAACATGCAGATATAATCACAAAACAATGCATTGTTTTGCATTATTTTGCATTGTAAGAGACTGAAGTTGCTGAATTCTGGTTTACTGATAAAGGGTGTTGTGTTTGTGTATGCATGTTTATGATAAGACATCAATGTGTGGAAAGAATATTAACCTACTCTGGAACAAAGGGCCAATATGGAAGAAATAAGTGGAACCTGCAACAAAATATTGCAAAGTAGAGGGCTCCTGTTCTGGAATGTTTTCAGGTGGGGGCAATGAAGATGGTGGTCACATTCATACATTTAAAGCAGCAGTGAGATTTTTCGCAGGGGAACAGTTAGGGCCAGAGGCGCCAACTTGTGAGGGTGATGGGGGGGCAACGTCGCATGTGTGACATCGTGATGTTGCACACATGAGCATTTCACGTCTCTCTGTCAGCCAGGCAGAAGCTTTCTGAGCTTTGGGAAGGAGGCGCCAGGCCTTTGATAGGATGCTGGGGCCCTCCTGCCTCTTTCTCAAGGAGGGCTTTGGGAAGGTATCAGGAGGGCTCTTGAACATATTGGAAACATTTAGGGGACTAGCCTCATCCCCCTAGTCCACTTATGGCACACCACTGATGGCCTCCTATCAAGGATGCCGCCACAACGGCAGGAGGAGATGGGACTGCATCACTTTGGAGGTTTCTTCCAAGCTTCTGTGTTCTAGCTATCCATGCTCATTCTCAGCAAACTCCATTCCATTCCCTCTTTCTGCCCCCCCATACTTTATGTGCCCAATTCAATCAGTCAGAAATCAGTGGACATTGAACATCCTCAGTATTCACCGGGCTGATTTGGGGTCCCTTCTCGATATTAGTGGAACTGTTCCTCAGCCTGTTGCTAGCATTGGTCAAATCTGACATTTTGGTTTATCTCCGTTTCTCATTTTTCCAATATTAAGTTCAGTTCTCCAGATTTACATATTTGCAAAAAAAAATTAAAGGCCTCATGAAATTTTAAGTGCAAATTTCTCCTAATACACACATTTTAAAAAAGAATTTTGCCTAGTGTACATATTTTTGCAAGCAACATTGTCTAATACAATGCATCGCTTTCATTAATATACATGTTTTATATACACTGTAATCTAGAATATACATTACTCAGCTGGAGAACTTCATTGCAAAATTAGTAGAAGTGTAAATTTTGAAGGACGGCTGTTATTTGGCTCTTGTTTCATAAAGTGCAGATTAGGTAGGTTCTCCTTTAAATGTGAACTGAACTGATTTTCTTGCCCATCCACACCTGTGAGGATTTGCTTTAATGGTTAATGGGCTCTCCAGTCCTTAAAATCCACAGGTCTCTGCACAAACATTTATGTGATCTTAAGCCATCTTGGAACCAAAAGACAGTGAAACTTTAAATCACTCACAGGGTATTTCATTTCAGTCATTCAAGGCAGACTCAGCCGAACAGACAGTTGCTCAGTGATTTATGGAAGGAAGGTTATTGTCTCGATGTGAAGAGATAAAAGTTTATTCATTAAATAAAAGTGTAGATTCTGCAAAAACAGGAAAGTCTCTTCTCATTTGATGGGTTTGTTTTTTATTTTATTTTATTTTTTCAGCATGCACAATTCTTTAAACCCTTGTAACTTATACACCATCATATTCATTGAACCATCCTTCTTTATTAAGTTTTCGAGGCACTGCTGTCTGCATGTGCTCAAGGAAAGCACAAAACCATTTATCACGGTTGCAATATGTTGAGGAGCACAGAACATATAAAGACATATACCCCCTGTGTCAATATATGCACTTCTTAGCAGTGCATGAAGTTTTCTCATACTGAGTCAGATTCCTGACCCATCTAGAGCTGTAATGCCTTCCCTAAGAATATCAGCTCTGCTGGATCAGATCAAATGCCCATCAAGTCTAGCATTCCATATCCAATGGTCAGGCAGAGCTTGCTGGAACTGGCACCAGACACGTAGCTCTGACAGACTTGCATTCCATGAGCTGCACCACCATGGCAGCGGTGACTAATCTGAACTGACACTACACATACAGTAACACAGGTCCAGATTTTACTACTGAAGCCTTGCAGTGCATACAGAAAAGGAATGGGCATTTCACCCATTAAAAACTTGGTCACCTGGGAGGCATGGGACATTCTTGGCATGTCAGCATAAGTGCAGCAGGCCCCTGGAGGTGTACCTGGCTATCCCTCTCCTCCCGACAGGCCTGGCAATGATAGCCAATCAGTTGCCCCCAGGAAGCCCAAAAGCAAGGCATGAAGACAGTAGCTCTATCCTGTTGCTGTCTGGCATGTGAGTTTTTGAATTACTGGATTCAATTTTTAAAAGGGGACTAAGCACTGATGGCATCCAGAGCTATCTGTCTCAGGGAAAAGCATGATGCTACGCCTTTGCCAAAGGCCTTGTGCATAAATTGGCATGCTTATCCCCTATAAATGCACTACTTTCCTATTGTCTTCACCTAGTGTCAATATTTAGGCTGAAAACTCATTGAAGCAGACATCTGCCCCTTTTATTTTATTTTTACACGTGCTGCCACAAAAGCAATGTCCTGAAAGCTGCCCCCCTTTCTGTTGAGGGTTAATTCCCATAGGGGTGATACATATTTGGGTTGGGTTGTTTTTTTTTTTTGGCACATGTCAGTTGTGTGTAGGACTGAATCCATCAGCGAGAAGGGCCAGAGGCATCCTTTCTCTTTCTACCACTCAATTCTCTCTCCCTTTCTCTATCACCTTCTAGCAGGTTGGCAGGGGAGGGATAGGGTTAGCAAAGTCACTTAAATAATGAAGATGGAGTCTAGAAAGAAGTCTTGATAACATGTGACATAGCAAAACGGAACAAAAGCAGTTTGAAATTGGAGGAGAAAGGGACAGAAAGGTTTGACTTTAATTTGCTCAGACCTTGTACATAGCAGGGAGACATTCAACTAAACATTCAGAGGAAAACACCCTCAGAACTACACAGCCAATCAGAGCATATGCTACCTCAGAAAGATCAGGCCACTCCTGCTCCTCCACCCTCCCTCCTTTGGGTTAACTGGCTTATTGAGAACATAATTAACCTTTAAGTTAGATATGGAGTGCTCTTTGCTGTTGCACTTCCAACACGTAGATTACTTGTTGCCCACCACAAATAATGAAAATGTGTTAGTATCTCAACACTAACTGAAGGAAGATTTGATGTTTTCTAATGCTAGGGAACATCTTGCTTGGGTATCTACATTCAGTTCTCAACACATAAGCCTTACACAGAGGCTTTATGCTAAGTCAGACTACATGCCTTTCTTTCTCCCTAACTCAGGCCGAAACAAGTGTATTAATTGAGTCATATTTTTCTCTGTGATAGCAAACTCTGTGATAGCTTTCCCCCAGGAGAGAGCAGACATAAGGTGGAAAGAGGAAGGCGCTTCAAAACACTCCCCCCCCCCAAAGGTTTAAATTCACAGATTATTGCTAACATCAAAAAGTATTTCCCTTCTGTGTTCATCACAGGTCTTTTAAAAATATGACTATGGAATATCTTAGGTGGAGGAAAACACAATACTGAAAACAAATTTAGAGACAGGGGGAAAGTTGATTTATATTGCTCAAGCAATCCCCTCTTTGTGAATTGGATATGAACTGATGGACTAATGTACAGATCATAACATAATTACCGATTAGATTTCACACATCTCCAGATGTCGTGATACATTCCTTGGCTCAAAAAAAAAGTCTAAACACGTATTTTAAATTGCAACTTTTGGGTGAGATGCATGTATTTTAAAAGAGTACATACAGAAAAGGGTACCAAGGAGCTGCTTCGGCACCAAAGACACTCAGCAGCGATCATGTCAACTGTCCATTTCATCTTGGTATTCCATAGGGAGACAGAGCCTTCAACAGGATCACCAGATTTTTCTACTGGAGAATTCTCCATAGCATTCAGGAACACACCTGGTTCTATCAGTCTCTGAGGGTGGGCCATCCAAATGGGCCCACCATGCTTACAGGGGAGAAATGCCATAGTTATTTCAAAGATAACCAGATAATGGTCTGACCATGACAACGGAATGCATTGCACTCCTCCTACTCCTGTCCACCCCTTATATCACTTGGGGCAGAGATCAAGTGTGTGCTGTGACTGGTGTGTTAGACCAATGGCCACCTGAGAAAGACTAAATGTGGCTCTTAGTGTAACAACTTCATGGTGATTACCGACACTTTTTTTTTAGAAGAAAAGCATTGGAGAGACCCATTTTGCCTAATATAGTTAGCTGTTGTTGTTTTCATTAATGCATGCACTTGAATACATGTTTTACCCTAGTATATGCCTTTTTGTGCACATTACTTGGCTGGAGAACCTCATTGGAAAATTTGAAGAAGTGTGAATTTTGAGGGGTGGCTGTGTTTTGGTTCTCACATTGTTTCATACAGTGCAGATTAGGTAGAGCTGCCTTTATATGCTGAATGAATATAATCTATCCCTTGTCCCTACCCTGCTGTTGCTCTTTGATCCTTACGACTGGTTTGATTTCCAACCTGGCTTCCTGGTGGACCACAGATTATCACTACCCCTCAAGGATCTGGACCCCAGTTTCTCGCTGCAGGTCAGGTGATGCTCCCTAGAGAGAACTGTACAGTAGTTCAGCCTTGCTTACGATTCTGAAGAATTCTAGTAAGTTACTCCTTGGGAGCAGGAGATGGGAGACAGTCCCCTGGGGTTCTTCCTTCTCCACATCTGTCAAAATTATCAGGCAGATGGGTTGCCTTGGTAGCTTCATTTGATGCTGAGGACTGAAATCTGACTCACTATATTGCAGCTTGCTACATTCCTACTTTAAAGAAACCCTTTATTCAGAGCCACAGGGAATGGAATATTAATTTTAAGGGAAAAGACTATGGCTTAGTGGTAGAGCACATCTCTGCATGCAAACATTTCTGATTCTATTGCTGGAATCTCCCAATGGGGACTGGGAGAGACTCCTTTCTAGAAACCCTCGGGAGATGCTGCCCTAGATCGATCAGTGGTATGACTTGCTATAACACTGCTTCCTATGTTCCAGACAATTAATGTAACATGAAAAGTATTTCACACTGTGCGGGTTCATGTTCTCTGTTTGGAATGTGCCACTGTCTGTGTTTATAATTCCAACCAGCTGTCCTTGAATTACACATTTCCAATAAAGTTAAAACAGCTCATTTAAAGAACAGCTTAACACATGCTTCACAGCCAACATAAAACAGATTAAAGAGACAACTGCTGCTTTGCATACCCCTCCCCATGAAGTAGTTGGTCTTGGAACTTATTCCAGTAGCTATTAGATCAATCCTAAATCCATTTGATGATGCATCTTCTATTCCACCCCAATTAGTACAGCACAAATAATGGGTTACAACTTGGCACCAGATGCATCAGGCCCTCTTTCCGAAGCAAATACGCCAGGCAGCCAGGGAACGCTTCCTTGAAAACAGGATTTAGAAACTGCCATACATGTTTAAAAAGATAGTTGTTATCATGTCCAAGGATCTGGACCCCAGCACTTTTATATTACCAGAGGAGGCCTGAACACGAGGAGACCCTCGCCCCAGAAGGAACCATAACTCAGGGGTGAAGCACATTTTGCATGCAGAATGTTCCAGGTTCAGTCATCAGGTAAAGGGATGAAATGGCAGTGCTGCTCTGCTCTGTGAGATTGCTCAAAGGTTAGGGTGCAGAATCTCAGGTCCCAGAACTGAATGTGACCCTCCAAGCCTTTCTTGCTTGCTGTTTAGGTTTATGTGTTCAAATAGGCCACAACTTTATTGGTTACAGGTGTGAGCAGTTTGGATTAGACATTCGGTGAAGCCAGACTATATCTCGACTCCTGTCCGTCTGCTGGGAGTCCAACTAAGGGACAGAGGGAGCCCTAAGACTTACATCAA
The DNA here is from genome assembly GCF_009819535.1 of Lacerta agilis. Lineage (NCBI taxonomy): Eukaryota > Metazoa > Chordata > Lepidosauria > Squamata > Lacertidae > Lacerta > Lacerta agilis. Next base: position 40,196,712 of record NC_046331.1, read on the forward strand.
ATAGGAGTACCCCACAGGGTCCCCATTGGGGTAATAATAATAATAATAATAATAATAATAATAATAATTTATTTATACCCCACCCTCCCCAGCTAACACCAAATATGAATTACAATAAAACGTAATAGAAAAACAAACAAACAAACAAACAAACAAACAAACAAACAAACAGTTAATTAAAATATGGCTTAAAATACATCTTAAAATGCAGCCCTATTTTAGTAAAGGTAACAGTAAAGGTACCCCTGACCGTTAGGTCCAGTTGCAGAAGACTCTGGGGTTGCGGTGTTCATCTCACGTTACTGGCCAAGGGAGCCGGCATACAGCTTCCGGGTCATGTGGCCAGCATGACTAAGCCGCTTCTGGCGAACCAGAGCAGCACACAGAAATGCTGTTTACCTTCCTGCTGGAGCGGTACCTATTTATCTACTTGTACTTCGTGCTTTCGAACTGCTAGATGGGCAGGAGCTGGGACCGAGCAATGGAAGCTCACCCCGTTGCGGGGATTCGAACTGCCGACCTTCTGATCAGCAAGCCCTAGGCTCTGTGGTTCAGACCACAGCGCCACCTGCATCCCCCATTTTTTAGTAAAGGTAAAGGTAAAGGCACCCCTGACCGTTAGTAGTAGCAGTCCATAAATCAAGACCATAAAGGGTGGAAACATCAGATATTCACCCAAGTCAACTATCCATGCTGGTCCTACATGGGCCAGCAAAAAAGCCAACAGAAAATTTATACAGTCATACCTCTGGTTGAGAATGGGATACGTTCCGGAGCCCCGTTCGCAACATGAGCACCGCACAACCTGAAATGCCTCATCTGCGCATGTGCGCGACGCAATTCGGCGTTTCTGCACATGTGCAAAGCGCGATTTGGCGCTTCTGCGCATGTGCGAACCACCGAACCCAGAAGTAACCCGTTCTGGTACTTCTGGGTTCGGTGTGTTCGTAAACTGTGTTGAACGCAACTCGCAGCGTTCGTATCTAGAGGTATGACTGTATACCAAATCCCATAAGGGGTCAGAGTGAGTCTAAGCCGAAGGCCAGGTGTAACAGCTCTGTCTTGCAGGCCCTGCGGAAAGATGTCAAATCCCGCAGGGCCCTAATAGTAGTGGCATGGACCTAGCCCACAGACAGGATCCACACCCCTAGATCACTTTAACAGGATACCCATAATGAGGAGGGGCAGGAGGAGGCTACAGCCTCACCTCCATCTAAACTAAGGCTTATCCAATGCCTAACTGCCACTCAAGCCCAAACGGCTTGCCGACTCCACCCTCCAATTGTTTTTGCCTGGCTGGGCTGTGTGTCCTTGAGCTCTGATCATGTCTCTTGCCCCCCCCCCCTTCTCTCTCTCTCTGTGTGTGTGTCTGTCTGTCTGTACAAAGTAAAATGTGCATTCATTGCCACACCCAGTTTGGGTATATATTGTTACTTAATCCCAGGATTGTGGGTTGGAGCCCCATCTTAAGCAAAAAGATTGCTGCATTGCAGAGGGCAGGACTAGATGACCCTTGTGGTCCCCTCTAACTTTATAATTCTATGGTTCTATGTTTCAAGGTGGTGGGGTAGGAGTGGTACTGCAGTGGATGGGTACAGGGGTAGATGCAGTGAGATCAGAAGGAAAATGAAATGCATAAATGTATAGACAATAATTACATTATCAAGAATGGCCACACACACAATCCAGTCACTGATCACTTCTAAACCCTGACATCTGTGAGCCCATTAGCATCTGTTTATTCATTAAATTTATTGCCTGCCCTTCAATCAAAAGTCCCAGCGCAGGTTGATACAATTAAAATATGCATTGCAATACTTTAAAATATACAATGCAATACATGTAATGTGATATTCCTCCCCCCTCGACAACTCTTGATTCAGTCTGCAAGTGAATTTCTAGATGAAACCCCCTGAGATTCCTGCTACCTACTGTCCTGACATAATTTAAAGGATAATGAGCATTCAAAATGCAAGTGTGGAGGGTATCATTTTCTCTGCCTTCTAATTTCTATACATTTAAGACAGCATAGTTGGATTTCTTCTCTCTCTTTAGACATGTGGTGGAAGTTATATTCCAACATCTGAGGACTCAAGGCTGTGCAAAGGTGTAGTAGAAAAACACTGGCTCTTCAATGACCTATCTGAACTTGGAAGAGGTTGTGAATGAAAACAGATTATCTCTTTTTCTCTCTCATGCATTTCCCCTGACTTTCTTGGGTGCTCTGTGCAAAGTAGACGGTGGTGATATTGCTGAAGAGGAGGACCTCTTTGGTGGGCGTTGGCCCTTTAGCTAATGCCCAACCTTCCCACCTCTGGAGCCAGTGCTGGAAAAAGATGGATGCTATGTTTTGTATGAGTGATGCAATATGACTCTATTGGTATGAACCACACAGGACAAAACAAACGACAATTTCTGAGGCCAGCTGTTCTTCTCTGCAAACTATTGGTTTTCTAGACATTTTCATATACTCGCCCAGGGTGGAATTGGAAATGGCTCACCGAGGTGTTTAACTTCTTAATCTTCATTAATGAAATCTAATTGCTTAGGCCAATTAGCGGGATAGATAATCTGTAGTTCATTTATCATTTCCTCACTGCTTATTTCTGATTAATTTAAACCATTTGCTTTGTAATGGCTCTCCTCTGAGCCTGGAGCCAAAAGTGACCTTTTCCAAAGATTATTGGTGAAACCTATGGAGGCCTGGTGTGCCACCATAACAAATATCACATCTCTGGGCCCCATAGTTGAAAGTTCTTTTTAACTTGTCTCGTTAAAAACCACTCAAAACCATTGCCTAAGCTCTGTGAGTGCAGCTTTCTCCCGATAGATGTGCAGAGTGTTTGAGGACTGGGACATTCGCAGGGAAACCAAAATGCTTGTTTACAAAGCTATTGTACTAACAACCTTATTGTATGCTTGTGAAACATGGACCACTTATAAACGTCATCTCCAACTCCTCAAAAGATTCTATCAATGGTGTCTCCAAAAAATCTACACATCACTTGGGAAGACAGGCGAACTAATGCCAATGTACTGGAAGAAGCAAAGATCAACAGTGTTGAAGCAATGATTCTTTAACATCAACTTCATTGGCCTAGTCATGTTGTGCAGATGCCTGATTATTGTCTTCCAAAGCAACTACTCTATTCTGAACTTAAAAATCGAAAGAGGTTTAAAGACTCTCTCAAGGCAAATCTAAAAAAAATGTAGTATAAACACCAATAACTGGGAAACACTGGCCTGCAAGCGCTCCAGTTGGACAACAGCCTTTACCAAAGGTGTCCTGGGCTTTGAAGATCCTTGAACTCAGGATGAAAGGGAGAAACATGCTAAGTGGAAGGCATGCTTGGCAAATCCTCACTGTGATCAACTCCCGCCTGGAAACCTATGTCCCCTGTGGAAGGACATATAGATCCAGAATTAGCCTCCACAGTCACTTACAGGCTCACGGTTAAAACCATGTTTATGGAAGACAATCTTACTTGGCTATGAGTGATCGCCAAAGAAGAAGAAGAATGTTTTGACAATTAAAAACAGGGAGGTATGGTTGGTCTCTCTTGGTCTGAAATATGCAGTTGATTATAATACCATACGGTATCATTGATTTCCTACCCATCAGAGACAAGGTCAGGGACTGGAAGTTTTTATTAAAAAAGATTATCACCATCATAATCAAAATTGCACCATGTTTTGAATTTGAGTTGCTACATGCTACCATGTAAATGAATTGAGTCCCCTTGTTCCCCATGTTTATCAGTAGGAAGTCATTATATGTACATGGCTAAAAGTCCTAAGGGATGTAGGTCTAAACAGCAATATTGATTTTTTTAAAAAAAGAGGTGTTGATTTTTCAGTGCCTTCATTAATAAAAAAACATCCATTCCATTTTTGCATGAATATCCTGTGGCTCTATAGAAGTCCAGCTCAAAGGTAATAACTTCAGATGTGTTTAGTTCTTCTCCTCAATCCATGCTGCAGAGAATCACAGAACAAAACCATTTTATTTTATTTTTTTAAAAAAGGTTGATTCACAGATAATTCATACCTAACAAATGAAATAAATATTTTAAGTCAGGATGGCTGTGGGTGGGACAGAGAGGAGCGGCCTCCTATTTTTTTTTTAATCTTACTTAGAGAATTAAAAGGTGAAAAAAAATCACATATTACTCCATTACTCAGCTGAAGTGAGAGATAAATTGACACATTTATTGAGGGGTGTAAATCAGTTTAGAAAGTTGTTACATAAATTAAAGAAAAGAAAAGAGAAAATGAACAAAAAATAGTGTCTGTGAGACACTTCCTACAACTGTTGGATGGATTTTTTAAATATTTGGATTGTTTTAGTTGATGCCTGAGTAGCTCCTTGAGCTAGGTAAATCTGGTAAAAATAAGAGTTCCATCTGTACTAATTGCCTTAGAGAATAGGGCTGTATAACATGCTTAGAAATCAAACCCATTCATGGTGCCACTGGGAAATATATACATGTCTTGTAAGAACGGCTATCAAGTGATTAAAGAACTGCTCATTGATTTATCATTTGTCTCCTAAGGGATCCATTGATTAATTTAAACAAATATGCATATCACCAAAACCTCAGTACTCTAGGGCTGCTATACGTCTGGATTTTCCTAGACATTACTGGGATTTCAAAGGCTTCATAACTAACAGATGGGAAAAAAGCTCAACAATTTTGGGGTCTTCCTAAAAGCTCACCAATTTGCATTTTAAAACAAAATGTTGCACAGGTATTTGTCAGCATTTTAATGCACACTTCTTTTAATATACACATATCTGTATGCAATTTTGCCTTTTATACAGTTTGAAAAGCAACTCACCCTAAAAGGATACATTTTTATTTGCTATGTTTTAAACTAGAATATGCATTTTAATGCACTTCCCACCTCAGCATGTGCATTTTTGTATAATTACTTATCTGAAGAACTGCATTGCAAAATTTAGATACGCGTGTATCTCAAAGGATGACCTTGTTTCAGTTTTCATATTGTTTCAGAAAGTGTGGATTAGGCAGATTTAAATGTGAATTCAATTGAATTCCTCCCCTATTACCACACCACACTGGCTGCCAATACATGAGGTACCACACATACTGTGCCTGGCAAGTTGCGGCCTTTTACAAATCTAATATATTGTGGGGTATTGTTGCTGTTTTTCCTAGTGAGAGAAATCAATAACTGCCAGAGCTGTGTCTGCAGGTTTTACACCTGTTGTTTTGGCAAGGACTTATCACACCCTGGGTGGCTGTTGTGCTCTGCTCATACACACCTGAACAGATTTCCTTGCAAATTCCCTTGTGCTGGCACCAATATAATTTCTTGGGAAAGCGTTCTGTAGCTTTTTGCACTGTAAAAATGGCACAGATGGCAAAACTCAGTGGAACAGTGTTGGTCTCTTCCCTTGCATTTTGTTAGTGTCGCCATCTGTGTCTGATAGCAAACCTGCTGCAGGCAGGATGTTGGCTTAGAACAGGTAAATTGATCATTCCTGAACAGCTTGGAAGAGAATAACGTGATAGGTTAGCCATTCTTCCGATCAGCAAGATTCAGCACAGACAATTGCACTATGCATACAAATACATCCTTGTCAAAAATCCCTATGATTTATGTCAGAGCTGGCTAAGCTGTGGTCTTGCAGGTGTTAGACTACAATTCCCATCACTCCTTGTCCACTGGCCATGTTGGCTGGGGCTCATGGGAGATGGAACCCCACAGCATCTGCAGAGCCACAGGTTCCCCATCCCTGTTCTAGATTATTTGTGTACCAGCTTTATCCTGATGGAGAAAATAAAGGAAGCTAACAGGTGTAAGAATCCCTGCAGAATAATCAACTTTGCCCAGAAAGCACAAAGAGAAACCTTCAGTCCTGACAGGCTGGAGACAGGGAAGGCCACCAAGACTTACAAGACTGGGCTGAAATGTCTTCACTGAGAACTTTTGGCTGAGTGTGGGAGAAGGTTCGGGGACAAAAGACAGAATCAAATTCCTCAATATGCCTTGGACTAACCTTTAGCTCTGCAGATGTTGCTGGACTTGACCTCCCATCAGCTCCACTCAGCATGGCCAATGGTTTGAGAAGATGGGAGCTGTCCTCCAACAACATCTGGAAGACCACATGATAGACCTAGGAAACACTACACCGTGATCAAAGTATCATTTTAAGGGGTGTTCTGGAGGAGGGATGGTGGCTGCTGGCCAAATGGAGGCAGGAGGGGCACCAATGAGTTTTGCCCCAACCCTGACATTTACAACTCATGAATGTTCTATATCCACTGTTTGGGGCAGTATGCCTCTAAATACTAGTACTTGAGTCCTAATTTCTTGCCTCCCACAGGCATCTAGTTGTTCACAGTGAAAATAGGATGCTGGTCTTAATGGAGCCATGAAAGGTGTATGGAGGTGGCAGATTTCAGGCCAGAACTAATAATGTGGCAATATTGCATGAGTATTACAGCTGCAAGTATTCTGGGAATTGATGAGGAATATATTTTTGAGTGTTGAGTGAATTAAAGGTAATGGTAAAGGGCCCCCTGACTGTTAGGTCCAGTCGCGGACGACTCTGGGGTTGTGGTGCTCATCTCGCTTTATTGGCCTAGGGAGCCAGCATACAGCTTCCGGGTCATGTGGCCAGCATGACTAAGCTGCTTCTGGCAAACCAGAGCAGTGCACAGAAACACCATTTACCTTCCTGCTGGAGCGGTACCTGTTTATCTACTTGCACATTTTGACATGCTTTTGAACTGCTAGGAGGGCAGGAGCAGGGACCAAGCAATGGGAGCTCACCCCGTCGCAGGGATTCAAACCGCCAACCTTCTGATCGGCAAGCCCTAGGCTCTATGGTTTAGACCACAGTGCCACCTGTGTCTATTAGATCCCCCAATTATATTTTGGGGTGGGGAGGATGGGAACTGCATCCCACTCCCCACCAACAAAGGATAGTGGCCCAAATATTAAGAGTTTGGGAAACAATAGCAAATTGGAGAAGGACACAATTCCTATTTCAACTGACTGGGGGGAATGGGGTGATAGTTTTCAGCTGACTGCTTCCTTGACCAATTGTAGTGTTTCTGCAAGTGACAGGAGCATTGTGTCAGTGTGCCTAATGCCCTCAGGGCAGATGGAGGTTTTGAAGAGTGACTCACACATACCTGCAGTGACCTGGGAACTGCTGGATTTCTGCCTGGTTCCAGGAATGGTTACCAAACACACAAGGCCAGTGCTGGGGCTTTGTCTCGCATCTGCATTGTCTGGCTGTGAGGGCAAAAGCCCCATCCACATGGGAAGGAGACACATCACTAGTTCCTAGCATTTATGCCAGGCCCAGAGACTCCCTTCCTGCCTGGAGGGGCTGCTGTTGTGCACGTATCACCACGTAGTAGGTTGTTTTGAAGTTTATTTAATAAAGATAAGTTTCTTTTGACTAAGTTATGCCGAGAGCTAATTGTTTCCTTGGAAAATCTTGTTGAAAACACTGAGTCAAGAACTTGTTTATGCCATCCGTTTTAATCTGCAATTAATGGACTAATCTGTTAATTGCACTGATTAATCAAAAGCCTTCAGTTCTTTATTTTTTACTTACTCTTTGCTTTTTAAGTGTTGTTACTTGTAGCTTCTAGGTCTTGGGAACTAGGTACCTGCTGATTGCTAACATACATATTAATTTAAATTGGGGACCCCCCCCCCCCACAAGCCCTCCTCCTGCAGGGAGGGGCATTTAGCTTCTACCCATAATTTCTTTATTAGATTTACATACCACACACAACCAAGTTCTCTGGGCAGTTTACAAAAAATAGTAAAATAGACAAATCCAATCAATACAGAATAAAAACACTAAAACCAATTTTTAAAACCACAAGAGTGTGTGTGGAAATCGAAAAGCAGCATAAACACAACATCAGAATCTCAAGGCAACCCATGAAGACTGGGCATGTTTCGTGGGTATGGAACGTTGACTTTTGATGAGCAAGAAGGTGGGAGGAGGAATGTAATGGAGCATAGGAGCATGAGAAACCTCATTCTACTGAGGCTGACCCTTCGACAATCAAGCTTCGTGTCATCAACATACTGGCTGGCAGTGGCTCTCCTGAAGTTTATATGGGGGTCTCTCTGAGCCCTAACTAGAGATGACAGGGACTGAACCTGTGACTTCTGTATGCAAAGCAGGTGCTCTACCACTGAGCACCCACAAGTATCAAGGGGGAAACTTAGTGCAAAGATCTAATGCACCAGATAGTGCACCTAAAACCTCCTGGAGATGACATCCAGTAAGCAAGTCACCTTTCAGGAGAAGGCCCTTTCCTGAGCAATTACATGCCTCACTTCATTAGGAGGAGGAACCTGGAGAGAAAGGCCTCTGGTTAAGATATACAGTATAGTCCCGGACAGGTAGCTATGGGAGAAGTTGATCCTTCAGGTAAACTAACCCCAAGCTATTTGAGAAAGAGAAGCTTGAGGAGGCTGATGGTGTTCACACAGGTGATGTTTCCAACACCCAGTTCCAGGCAGTGCATGGTTGCCTAGTTGCCTGTGGACTCAACTATGACGTTTTGATTCCCCTTTGCTGCAGGAAAACACCCCCCTCCTCTGTTGCATTAGTTGGGCTAAATAAAGTGTTTCATTTGACCCAATGCTTTCCCCCATCCAAGCAGGTTGGAAACCAGCAAGCTCCAAGTGGTTTTGAGGGCTAGGGAGACAGAATGGGAGCACCTTGGGTGCTGGAGGGGTGAAGACTAGGAATGTAACAAGACTTCATTTTTCATTCTGATCCATATTCGTCACATGCAGTGCTGTTTCCAGTCCTCTGCAGCTCAGCCTCCAATTAAAAAAAAACCCACTATGCTCTTTCTCTTGCTATCCACCATGGCTGAAATATACATAATCAATTACATTATCATTTTCTACACCATTCATTTCAGTGCAAAGAAAACACAATGCAAATGGAGATTGAAACCAGTTATCTAGAGTTTATGAAGTGAAGACAACAGCAGCAGCAGATACTGATCATATTCATTGGAATCATTCCCCCACTCCAAGAAGAATAAGTGACAGGGGGAGGGGTACCTGAAGAGAAATGTTCAACATTGGACTACTTCTGGTACTGGAAATAGTCTGGCATAGTGAGTATGAGAAATAATGAGGCACAATGCATCAAGATGATCTCTTTCACTTACTTAGCAGAAGCTCTGCATAATGCCTAATGTCTTCAAATGTGCTCAAATAATGTGCATTTCATAATATACAGTATGTTACAAAGGAAGTGGAAAGCAACATATAAGAGAGCCAGTCTATGATCAAAATGGGAACATTCACTGTATAAGAAAAGTAAGTCCATTTCCAACAAAGAATACTTTCATTGCCTTTGTAGGGTCCCCTGATATTTGCTGAATTCATTGCATCATCATTGTGCATGTTCATCAGCCATAACGATGAATAACATATGAGGTAACACTCAAACTTAACTGCAAAATAAAGAATTTTCCATATAAAATCACTTGCTTTATAACAGCAATAATGCTCAACATGGCTAGAATAACAATAACAAAAGCCCTTGGTACAAAATACTAATCTTATTTTCTGGCTTCTTGGTCCTTTGTGTTGCCTTTCATTTCCATATCATTTCAGTAGTGCAGGAGACAGTAATTCTTTTGCAAACAGCTACCAGGAATCGTTCTCTCCAACTTGAAATCCAGACAGAACTTTGAGAGCACATGAACAGTCTCCTGCTCTTATTGGCTCTTGCTCCTCTCGTATAAGAGAGAATATATGTGAAATTCTTGGTTGCAGCTATGACCACATCTGCACTATACATTTAAAGTAGTATCAAAACATATTAAAACGGCCATAAAGAACCCTAGGACCTCTAATTTATTAAGGGTGCTGAGAGTTGTGGGAGGCCACTATTCCTCTCACAACAGTACAATTCTTATAGTTGTTTAACAATTGATCCCTCTTCTCATGGAAGTCTCTATGCACACTACAGCATGGGTTAGAAATTAAAGGGAAGCGGGTGGCGCTGTGGTCTAAGCCACTGCGCCTCTTGGGCTTCCAATCAGAAGGTTGGTGGTTCGAATCAGTGCGGCGGAGTGAGCTCCTGTTGCTCGGTCCCAGCTCCTGCCAACCTAGCAGTTTGAAAGCACACCAGTGCAAGATAAATAGCTACCGCTGTGGTGGGAAGGTAAATGGTGTTTCCGTGCGCTCTTATCACAGTGTTCTATTTCGCCTTAAGTGGTTTAGTCATGCATGCCATAGTTGCCTTTGACTGGACTTAACCACCCAGGGGTCCTTTACCTCACCTAGAAATTTAAGGTCCAGGGGCCAAATGCAGCCCCAGGCCTCTCTATCTGGCCGTCAGAACTCTCTCCATGTCACCAGTTCACACCCCACACTTTGCACACTTTTGTCTGGCTTGGGTGAATAACTGAACTGTAGTAATACCTCTTGCTTGCCCGAATGGAGGATGGACAGTTGCAGCGGCAGTGGGAGGCCTCATTAGCTAAAGTGGTGCTTCAGGTTAAGAACAGTTTCAGGTTAAGAACGGACCTCCAGAACGAATTAAGTACGTAACCAGAGGTACCACTGCATCTGGAAAGGGTGTTAAAAGCCCTGACATTTCACAAAACAAAGAGGCACAGACCTAGCCCCACCCACAATTACATCTAGCCCCACCCACTTTGCCTCTTGCCTCAGGATGGAATGTTGCCTATGAGAAATGTAGCCCTTGAAATGAACAAGGTTCCCTGACCCTGTGCTAGAGAAAAGTTGCATGCATGTCCCACTTAGAAATTTAACTTCTACAGACCCAGGGGAGGGAGTCAAACTTTGATGGATGATAAAGCTAGTAACTCACAGGAATGACGTTTTAACAAAACTTGTCTAACAGGCAAGCCAGCAGGGACTGCAATTTGCCAGGTGTCAAGGCATAGAGATAGTTGAGATGTGCATGTCTATGGCTATGAACTTGTTGCTGGTGTTTCTGAATGAAGGTGAAACCAATTAATTATTTGTGTAGCAATGGGTTGAGGATCTCTGAAGTCCATGGTCATGGCCACATAACTCTAAGCATGTTGCATTAAACTTAACAGGCTCTCCAAGACTGAGGTTATTAGAGACGTTCCCATAAAGGGAGTTAGGGGTTCCTTCCCCCTCCCACAAGTTCAATAAGGATTTCCCCCTCTTCATAAAATATATATGTACTTCTGGAGGAAACCCGACATTGCCAGTCATTCTTTACCATTCATCTTCTCAGAATTAAATACAAGGGACCCCCCCATGTTCTTTGAAGCAGAGGTAATGAGGAGAACCAGCTAAAAATTATTGGAGCATTTAGAAAATCCCTGTTAACTTGGGAATCGTTAACTGAACCAAATATGTAAGAGGCAGCAAAATGCCAATAATGCCGTGCCTTTGCAAAACACACACACAAAACAACACTTGTTTTTCCATAGAATGTAGTTCCAGTCTTTCATCTACTGTGTATTCTCTGCTGGCAGCAGTGTGATGTACAGATGTTGAATGGATTTCATTCTTTATGGTGACTTGCACCTGATGATTTTGCAAAAGGGTAGGGCTGAGCTAAAATGCTCCCCATTCGCTGCACCATTCCTGGCTGAAAGAACATCTTGCTGGATTTCAGAGGTGGGTGCACAATTTGTGGGTAGCTGGCAGAAGTCTTGTCCTAGTGGCTGCAAGCTAGTGGCTGCTATCCCCAAACAAGTGACACTAAATTAGGTATAATAAACCTCAGGTCCATCCAGGTGTCTCGGTTTGACCCAGTTCACACATCTGTCTGAGCCACACCCCTTCCCAGCCTTGCTTTGCACCCTCCTTGTGTGTTTCTGCCAGGCTGGAATGTGTCCTTGAGCTCTGATGATACACTTTACTTGCTGGGATGGAGAACATGAACATCTATAGGAATAATCCTACTGCAAGGACGTAAAATATTTGCTGTGCCCAATCCCTACACTGGCACGTGGCCCTTGAGCTGAGAAACAATTCTTTTTATTGCTTTACTACATTAATATCCCACCTTTTTCTCCAAAGAGCTCAAGGTGCCACATGTGGCTCTCCCCCTCCTCATTTAATCCCCACAATAATCGTGTGAGGTAGGTTAGGCTGAGAGGCAGTGACTGGCCCAAGGCCACAGCTTCATGGCTGAGTGGGGATTTGAACCCTGGTCTCACAAGTCCTAGTCTGACATCTTTGAGGCAGACAGAAGGCTCTTTCAACCTGGCACACCACCAAGCCTTCTGTCTGCCTCAAAGATGAAGCTATTTGAGCATCACCTGGGAGAAGGAAATCTCTTCTCCTCCCACATAGTCCCCCTTGACTTTCTTGTTTGGCAGTGAACCTGTGGCCCTCCAGATGTTGCTGGACTTCAACTCCCATCATCCCTGACCATTGGCCTCAGTACTGCTGCAAGGGTACCATTATTAGGAAGTGTGGCTTTGCTAGCCAGACTGCACTGCTTCATTGAATCATGTGATATTTCTGAAAAGGTAGTTTGGCTCTTAGCCCCAAGAAGCAGATTTAGTTTGCCAGCAGTATATTCTAGGCCTGGCAGCAGACACCTTGAAGCACCTGAAGATGTGAAATGGGTGTGCTAGGGCACTTCTCTACATGACCTATTTGTTGAGCATTTATCTTGATTGCACAACACTTACACAGAGGTTAGATTATACCTGGCCTTTATCAAGCATTTATCCTGATTTGGTTGTGGTGTGTTTAGAAGTCTTCTTGTTGATCACATCCATTCCAGAAATTTGAGCCCATTTCCTCATAATTTCCCCTAACCACAAAAAGTCCATTTCCTTTTAAAAGTGGATTTGTAGTGCTAGGGCAACAGAGCACTTTAATCCACTTCTATTGTGCAAACCTGAATTTCCTGGTATGCACTTGAATCTCTCCTACATCATGCTGACAGTCCTAAGGTGCCCACAGTTCTTCAAAAACAACAAATGAGGACAAACTAAGGTAGCCTCCCCAGGGGCTGTTGTAGCAGTTCAGAAGGGATTTTTCCCTTCAGCTTGAACTCTTTCCTTTCACAAGCAAAGCATTTAAGGTTCAAAACTCAGCAAGGAGCATATTTTGAAACTCTAAAAGAAACTCACTGGAGAGACTGAATGCCCCTGCACATGTGCTTCGAGAGTGATGAAATAAAATGAAATAACTGCTTCTCAAGGGATGCCTGGTGTGTGTGTGTGTGTGTGTGTGTGTGTGTGTGTGTGTGTGAAGCTTTTGCAAACTGTAAAAAAAGTAAAAGGGTGGCAGCTTTGTATGTCTCATAGCATTGGCAAGAAAGGAAGTGTGAGTCACATTTCTGCCCTCTCTGCTTCCAGATCTTGTGAGAAGACCAAAGATGAAGGAGAATACTGTTCACTCCACATTTTAAAGTGAGCCAACCTAGTGGCGAAGCATCTGTTTTTTTTATGCAGAAGGTCCCAAGTTCAATTCCTGGCATCTCTAGATAGGGCTAGGAAAGACTCTGGACTCATCCATACTTAGCTTTTGCCTCATGCTTTCTAGGTACAGGTCTGTGTTGGAGAGCTCCCACCCCACCCCCCTGCTTTACACAAGAAAAAGCACTCTTTTATGCTGAATCAGAACAAATGACAATTCGGGTTTTCTGTGGATTGCCATTTGCTCTGATTAAGAGGTAAAGAGCAGGTTATCATGGGGAAAGCACTGGGGCAAAACAAACACACAGAAAGCACTTGGACAGCAAGTTTTAAATCACAGACCAGTGCCTAGAAATGTGGAGCCCTCCATGCTACAGAAGCACATATGAGCATGAAGTGGGTGATGGTGGTGCAGGGACATGCCTGACGATGTTCACTTTCACTAGCATTATAACAAGGAAAACTAACACAACAGTCCCCAATGTCAGAATGCACCCTTTCTATAAATCTTGCAACTAAAAGTAAGTACAGGGGTGAAGGAAGGAGAACTGACACCTGATGTGTCAGGGGCAGGGCAAACCGCGGTTTGCAGATGGCGTCGCTTGAGTGCTGTACGGACGGTGGCAGGGTGAGCCCCCCCCCATGGGGTGCCTTGTCACCACCTACAGAGATGGCACCCGGGGCGTGCTGCCTCCCTGCCCCTTTCCTCCGCCACTGAGCTCACCTGGATTAGAATGAGATGGAGCTTCAGCCTGATCCAACAACCATCTTCTCATATTATTAATAGTATTACAGTGCGTGATTTGCTGTCCCATAAACAGTCCTTACCATTTACACCTAAACGACTGTAGGCAGCTGGTGATGGAGAAGATCCTTCTGCCTGAGATGGTGGAATGTTGCTGCCCATCAGAGTTGGCAGTGCTGGAAAATATGGATCAGTAGTCTGATTTATGAGAAGGCAGCTGCAGAGGTGCCATTTTTAGTTCTTCCAGCCTTGATACTGTACCTACACACCAGCTGCACTATACATTTAAAGCAGTATCGTACCACTTTAAGCAGTGGTGTCTTCCCCCAACAAAATCCTGGAAAGTATAGTTTGCTAAAGTTGCTGGGTGGTGTTAGGAGGCCCCTATTCCCTTCACAGAGCTACAGTTCCCAGAGTTGTTGTTTTTTCCAGAAGAAGGATTGACTGTTGAACAAACCATGGTTCCCAGGATTTTTTTTTTTTTTTAGAAACCATGAAAGTTTGAAGTAATGTGCTGCTGCTTTAAATGTATACTGCAGATGCGGGTGTTAGATTGTAAGGCAGAGAGGACTGAATATGGCCCTCCAATAATCTCTTTCCGGCCATTAGGACTCTCCTCATGCCACACTCCTTTCCAGCTTCCTCAGGTGCTTTTTGTTGGCCAGAATGTTTCTTTGAACTGAGATAATTCCTCTTGCTTGGCAGGATGAAGGGTGAAGACATGTGTGTGAGAAGGTGTGTTTTGAAAACTCACTTTTTATGGCTGGAATCCAGATTACTGTGCCAAGCAGGAGCCAAATCTGTTGCGTCTCCCACTTTCTCTCTCTGGCCTCACCCACCACTGGAATGTGGCCCCCAGCAAATTTTTCATGAAGGAATGTGGGCCTTGGACTAGAAGAAAGGTATGTTGGTTAGGCTGCACATCTCCTAGGCACAGAGCGGCAGAGGAAACAAGGCTGAACAGTATCTGCATAGTTGTAAACATGGTTTGCCTGTTTGCAAGTATTTTTTTGCTGTTTGTATATATTTATGCAAATGTGTGCATCTTCCATCCTAGCGGAGAAGAAAACAGCAAGCAAGAATTCAGCTAGGAGCAACTGCACCCTGCCAAGTAATTGAAGAGTGATTAATTATTTGTAGGAAGAACCTCTATGCAGGAGATGCCTGTCGCTGCTCTCAGGTGACTGACCCTCCCACGGAGATAAAAGGAGCAATCTCATTAGTTTAAGACAGCAGGGACTCTGTTAAACTCAAGCTCACAATCCCTCACAAACATGTTGTCCCACCTGTTAAGCCAGAGTACGTTATTCAGAAGGTCAGAACAAAAACCCGCATATTGAGCTCAGAATACGGTGATCTTTCCATACAAATAGGCACAGCTGGAACTCAGAACAAGCTTAGGGAGCTGACACACAATATATTACCTGGAAAGAGAGAGAGAGAGAGAGAATGATTTCATCAGCAATGCATGCCCTGTGCTTTTCCTGCCCAACAGATCACTAGACTGAAAAGAGACACAGCGGGAAGAAGCAAGGTAGGCCAGTGGCCATGGGGAGACATCACCTGTGAAGAGGCACACTTGGTTTTGATCTCCTTTGTTATACATCAGAAGCAAAATGGGTCTCATTATGATGAGTACATGCAAAAGATGGGGTATGGAATGAAGATAGAGAGTGAAAGGCAGGAGCAGGCCACAATAGGTGAGTGCTCCAGGTGGACAGGCCTCTTATGCACTATTAGGAATGGATGGACCTGCTGGTTTCAGTTATCCCAGTTTCTCATTTTTCCAATCTTTAATTCAGCCCTCCTCATTTCTGCAGCAACTCACAATTCTTAATTAAATAACAATAATTGTAATTTTTATTATCACATATTTTCTCCAAGGATCTTGAGGTGGCATACAGACTTCTCCCCCTCATGACAACCTTGTGGGGTAGGATAGACTGAGAGGCAGTGATTGGCCCAGGTGGGTTTATGGATGAGTGGAGATTTGAAACCTAGTTTCCCAGGTCCTAGTCCAGTGGAATAGCCCCAACACCACACTGGCTCTCATAAAAATTGATCAGCATTATAGTGCAAATTTCTCCACATAAACACATTTTTTATCTGCAATTTTGCTTAATATGTACTTTCCCTCAAATTAATATATCCTAACATGTTTGCACATTACTTTTAAGGACACAGCTTGCTTCTTCTGGAGTAGTTTGTCTACCCTTGGTCCCCATCCTGCATTCAGCTCTCACCTGTGACTCCTAGAACTTGCCGGCATGTGACAGCTACCACACTCAGGGAAAGGCTTCAACTGGCTGGCTTAACAAGGTGAGGGTAGTCAACGGGTCTCAAACCCTTGGTGAGTTAGGGACTTACCCTGCATGCAAATACGGGCTCTGGTGGATTGAACAGACAAGACCGATTGTGGGTCCAAGGGTCAATAAGGCGCTTACTGCACGTGCTGTAGAGGGAAGCAAGGGGAAGATGGGGCTCGTCCACCTGGGAAGGTAGCCTCTCCAGGAGAAGGAAAACTCTTATTCTAAACCTCAGCTGCCTTGTGAGATATCTTTGTTAGAAGAAAAGGCTAATGAGTAAACCCTACACCAGGGATAGGCAACCTAAGGCCCATGGGCTGGATGCGGCCCAATCGCCTTCTCAATCTGGCCCACGACGATCTGGGAATCAGCATGTTTTTACATGAGTAGAATGTGTCCTTTTATTTAAAATGCATCTCTGGGTTATTTGTGGGGCACAGGATTTTGTTCATTTCTCCCCCAAAATATAGTCTGGCCTACCACATGGTCTGAGGGGTGGTGGACCGGCCCACAGCTGGAAAAGGTTGCTGATCCCTGCCTTACACAAATCAGGAGTGGAGTCCCTAAGATGGTTGGATGGCACTTTGTACATCTCCTCCTGGCAGCTCCTGAAGCCAAGCTGGTGCCAAACATATTGCTCTGCTTTCCTTTGGACCACATCAACAAGGCCACAGAGGGGGGTCCTATCATCTGGACAGCCCAGGACATCCATAAATATAGTGGTACCTTGGGTTACAAACGCTTCAGGTTACAGACTCTGCTAATCCAGAAGTAGTACCTCAGGTTAAGAACTTTACTTCAGGATAAGAACAGAAATCGCTCGGCGGCAGCATGGCGGCAATGGGAGGCCCCATTAGCTAAAGTGGTACCTCAGGTTAAGAACAGTTTCAGGTTAAGAATGGACCTCCGGAACAAATTAAGTTCTTAACCAGAGGTACCACTGTACTGCCCAGGCTTGCACCCTGGGGAGGTCACTTCAGTGCTGCAAAAGCAGCAGTTTGACTTCTCCCCTGGAGGCCCACTTCATTGTCTCTCAAGACAGATGAATGCCAACAACAACTCATTTTTGTGAACAAAAAATGACACCTCCCCAAGTACATTACTTGGCTGAAGTTCTGTGCTGCAAAATGTGGAGAAATAGGATTTTTGAAGGACATCTATGTGTGGCTTCAGATATTGTTTTAGAAAGTGTGAATTTAAAAGCCAACTGAATAGAATTTCCCCCTATCCCCGTCTACCACAGGGTCATTTATCTGCAACTGCCCTGTGGGGAGGAACAGGAGGAAGAAGAAGCTCCAGGTGAAGGTGATGCGTGATGCCTGCTCGTGCCCCAGTAAGGGATAGAGAAGTAATTTGTTCATCTAATTCTTGAACCAACAGGCAGACCAAAACACAGTTATCCTTTGAAATCTCTACTACTTTGAATTTTGCAGTACAGCCCCCTATTTAAAAATGCCTAAATTAATGAAAATATCATTCGAAAGTGAAATTCTGTTACGGAAAATTGCTTGCAGAAATGTTTCTGCTGAGGTAAAATGTGTGAGAAAATAAATTTCCATGCAGCCTGTTAACAAAACTAAACAAAATAAAATCATGAGCTGATGAAGAGATGGGGTGAACTGAATGTAAGATGGGGAAAATGGGAAACGGAGAGAACCCAGAACTGACAGATTCATCCATTCCAACATCTTGCATGTCACTGAGTATTGAAGTTTAGAGATACATATATCTATTAAATTAAATCAATGCATCTCTTCATTGAAGAATTGCTCATTGATTCATTTATTTATATTTAATCAATGACTCCCTTAAAAGACAGAGGATTAATCAATGGACGATTCTTTAATCACTTGACAGTCTGGAGAGCCCATTCCTCCACCGCAGGTGCCATCTATCACACCTGCCCTGTGGGAAGGAACAGGAGAAGCAAGAAGGGGCAGACAGAGGGAAAAACTAGTCTGAATTTGTGGTGCTGTGTGTCTACTTTTAATGAAACGTTTGCATTTTATACATGCAGTTGCATTCAAGACTCTTTTCAAAAAGCAAGGTATTGATCTGTTAAATTCTGGGCATATAGAGGCAACCAATAGCTGGGATTAAGCAGGCGGGTATTAAACATGTTTGAAGGAACATGCAGGGATGGAGGAAGGTGGATGTGGGCCGCCCTGGGTGTCACCACTGGGGGGGGTGTGACAAAATGCCGGGTGGCACTCACTGTGGGGCCTGCAGCATGCCTGAGCCACGTGTCTCTCCTGGGAGAGATGCAGTGGCTTGGGCAAGCACAGACTCCGCACTGCCCAAATGGTCTGCCTGCTGCCTCCCCCCCCCAGCTGTAGGGCAGCTGAGTGGGAGGAGGCAGGCAGACTCTGGAGCCCCTGCCCCTGCCCCTATGGGCGCCTCGCCCCATGTACCTGAGCGGCTTCCTCCACAGCTGGGAACATGGTTGAATCAAGCTGTTTGTTATCTTCAATGAGACTGAGATTGGCATGGACAACAGGCAGCTGGGACTGATCAGTTCAGCTCACACAGGAGTTGCTCCTGATGAATTTTGTGTTTCCTCCATGGTGCTAAGAGGAAGAGAGGTGCTAAGTTGGCCCACAACTGAGCCAGTTGAAATTACTGGTTGTATCATCCATTCATTTGTCACAGACAGTCTTTCCCATTTGTAAGTTGCTCAGGCTTGATAATAGCTTGTCATTATGCTTCAACACAATCAAGGTGGTCTCTCTGGTCATTTTGCAATACATGCTGATGGTCCTCCCCAAACATACTCATACATTCATTTTCATTTTTCTATTCTTTTCAATGGTGACTCCCTCTTCTGGTTTTCTGCTGCCTGTCTTTTGTTCACATGGCTTGAAATTCACTGGCTTTGTATTACTCCCCCAGGGCATCAGAGTACTCAAAGGCAGGCTGGAAAAAAATGAATGAATGAATTCACATTTTTTTCCACATTACGTGCAAAAATGTGTGGCAGCACTCACACTTTCAAACTCTTTGCCTATTGACAACAGGCAGGTCGCTTCACAGTACTCTTTTCATCACTTGATGAAACCCAGGGGCGTAAGAAGGGGCGGTGGAGGGGGCGGTGCACCCCGGGTGCTACTCTGGGAGGGGTGACAAGATGGCCCCTGCCTCCCCCCAGGTGTAGAGTGGCTGAGGGAGCAGTGTCCATACAGGCTGCTGCTCTCACAGGCCGTCCGTATGGGATGCCACCCGTGCAGCAGTCTGTACGGCCACCACGCACAAGCAGCATCCCGTACTGACTGCGCATGTGAGGCCTCCCGTACGGAGTGTGCATGCACCGGGTGCTGCACATGCGCAGTCCATACGGGGTGCCGCACATGCGCCGCTCCGGGTGCCGGAGAGGGTTCCTCCGCCACTGATGAAACCATTTTTGTTTAGTCAACCCAATTTTTGTAGGTAGACTATTTACATGTGTTTTAAACTTATAATTGATTTTAATTATTTTTGAAGGTTTTAAATTGTGTGGTGTTTTTTTTTTTACTGTGCTCTTTAACTGATAATTGCATTGTTTTATTCCTTTGAGATTTGTTTTTTGCAATCAAATGGTATAAAATTTTAATGAAATAAATAAATTTGTTCCCGTTGTTCCTGTAAAATTCTGTCCCCCCACCCTTTCTATGCACATTTATTTTAACTGACACTTTTGTTCCTGCTGGGAGTCATTACTTACCAAAACATATTAGATTTGGGGTAATTATTCTCCCCACTGATAAAGTAGTTGTGTTGTGGTAATGTTTGTGTTGTCAACCCTAAAAAGGAGGGAAGGGAAAGGGGGTGAAAGTCTATTTATATCACAAATCCTTTTTTAGTATTCAGGAAAGAAATGGAATTGGATCCATTAGTTAATGTAATTAATTGTTGGTGTCACAAAGCCTAGACAAAGATTTACTCAGCCCAGAAGCGTACTTGAAACTTCTGATTGTCTCTAGATCTGTAAATAGAAATCTTTTAGCAAACCCAAAAGTAATTATAAGAGAGAAGTTAGTCAGCTAACGTTGATGGAAACTCAGTTGGTGGGATTTTAAATCACTAAGCCATCTCGCCAATGGAAACTGCTTTCAAGATCTTAAAGCTCTTGCCAATGAATAACGTTTGACCAACAGATGGTTTCTTTTTGGCATGTTGCGATAAGAAATATGGAAATAGCTTGGTAGTCACTGGCTTTATCAATGGGTTGCACTTCCATTTGGAATTGGACTCTTATGCTCTTACAAGGTCTGGGACCCCATCTTCTCAGTCATATTTGATAGGAAGATATAAAATATTCCTGTGGGCCTACTTCCTTGCTTCCCACACCAGCTGGCATGCTACAAGTAATTTCAGGTAACTCTCATAAAGAAATTTAGAATGGCTTTCAGTAATAAAATGTGAATCAAGGCACCTGTAATATTAAACCACTGTTTCCCTGCACAGGGATGGGTACATCGACAGGAACTGCCAAGCTGCATTAGGATTAATGTTAAAAAAGTAGAAAGAAAACACCCCTCAGTAAGGTATATGATTTTCCCTGTGCATCTTCATTTTAACCAGCAGAATTGCAGGTGTTGGCCTCATAAGAGACATAAAAGAAAAGCTGAAAATTTATCACATTAGAGGGAACACTTTGAAGTCTGAAATCTCCTAAATTTTTTCAAAGTATCCTTACAAACTACTCTGGCATGATATTCTCCCTCTGTTACAAATCTGTACACTTCATCAGGCAAAACAATTCTAGACAGATTCCTCTCCTCAAATGTCCATTACTTCTAATAGCTTTATGCATTAAGCATTTTTGGGGGGTTACCATGTTATTCAAGAGAAAATGCTATAGATGCCTCAGAGGAAGAAGACAGGATTTCCCCTTTCCTCCCTAATCAGTAATGTTTCTCAAGCTTAGCACATCGGCTCTGAATAGCTGGGGGTTTTCATGGGGTCCGTTAACTAACCGAGAACAAGGTAGCATTATCAGTTCTATCCATGCCTCTGGTTCCAGGAGTGCTCAGAAGCCCAAGTGGTCTTCCTCAAGGAGTTTGGTTGCCACCTTTCATACCAGGACACTGCTCTGTTTGTTTTGTTTTACATATAATATTTTCTCCCCTGTCTGTCTCTCCTCACTTTTTCAATCTCAGTTTTAAATATCTTTCTTCCTTTATAGATATCTTAATCTCCCAACTTTCCTGTACAGTTTCCTCTCCTGCCTGTGTTTTCACTTCCTTCTTCTTTTTGGTTGATGCCCCAGACTCTTCCATCCTATTGTTCTTCCTGTTACCCCTCCTTAGTTGTCCTCAAGGAGGCAGCACAAATTCACTTTGCAGTTCATCTCTTTTTGCTTGACTTCATCTGCTTGTAAATCTCTCCTTGTCTTCCAAACCATCTTGGTACTTTTGCCTATTCTTTGTTCCTTTTCTGTTGCCCCATCCTTGTCTATGTCCTCCTCCCTACTGGGACCTGGCCCAGGAACTCCCACGTATCAACCTCTTAAGAGATGCTGGGCACTCTCTGAGTACTCACGGCATGCAGCATTTCCACCTATCCAGATTCTGTCCCAACATTCATTTTGCCACTGCTCTTTACAATAATTACTAGACTGAGTTATACATTACTTTTCATTTGTGTTCATTGTAAACCACCTTGCAGGTCCGCATGGCTAAAAGAGTCTCTAAAATATAATAAATAAAATAAGTACATATGAAAGTCACTACTAATGGAAGACTGACAGGAGCATCTGGGCATGATAGCTGATGTAACCCAAGGAATTTATTTTAGTGCATCTTATCAACTGCAGAACCATACCATTCCATTCATTGATCCCTTTAGCAAATTGAGAACCATTCATCCCCCTCCCACACTTGCTACTGTTAATACAAATCGAAAATGCTGCTTTCAATTCATGGTTGATGTCTTAACTTAATTTTCCATATGACACAAGTAGTCACAGTTTAAAAAACACTGACTTTATCTTCTCTGCTAGGAAAGCTACTTAGTTCCATTGTCAGTTAAATCGTCTCTAAATCCATTTGTGATGTGAGCTGTAACAGGAATTTTCAGGAATGCTTCGTCCCAAGGAGACCAGCACAGCTGAATTCTGGGTGGTCATGTGGTGAGAATCTGAGGAGTCTAAAGTCATGAAATAGCATTAGGGATGAGTGCTCTTACCTTGCAGTCCTGTGGAAGGGCTGTTGCTCAAAGGTAGAGTATCTGCCTTGCATGCAAAAGATCCTTGGGCTCACTGGAAGGACAGATCCTGAAGTTGAGGCTCCAGTACTTTGGCCACCTCATGAGAAGGGAAGACTCCCTAGAAAAGACCCTGATGTGGGGAAAGATGGAGGGCACAAGGAGAAGGGGACAACAGAGGATGAGATGGTTGGACGATGTTCTCGAGGCTACTGGCATGGGTTTGGCCAGACTGCGGGAGGCAGTGAAGGATAGGCGTGCCTGGCGTGCTCTGGTCCATGGGGTCATGAAGAGTCGGACACGACTGAACGACTGAACAACAACAAAAAATGGATTCAATTTCCATACCACCCTTCATTTGAGGATCACAAAACACAAAAAATGCTTAACAAAGTAACAAACAATCCCTCCACACATAGTTTGAAAGGCCACAGGGCATGTAATTAGCCAAAGGTCTGGGAGACAAGGAATTATTTTGCCTGGCACCTAAAGATATGTAACAAAGACAGCAGGTGAGCCTCTCTAGGGACAGCATTCTATAAGTGGGGAACCACCTCAGAAAAGGCCCATTCTCATGTTGCCTCCTACAGTAGGTGGAGTCTGAGCCTATGACTGGCAGAGCCAATCAGTTATGGTTTATGTTCCCATCTTCCTCCCTACAAAAGTAACATGGAGAATGAGGAGGGGGAAGCTGATTGGACTCCCTGGACTAGATGTAATTAAGAAGTCAGGCATGTTGGTAGGTGAAGGCAGGCTGAGATTTGTGGCTCTCTGCTTTATTTACCCTAATAGACCAGCCTTCACTGCCATTTGGTGCTACCCAAGTTGCTACTCATCACGCTTCTTTGCCTTTTTGACATTGACCTCTGTCTTGCCTTCCTTGTTTATCCAGAGTTGCTCTCTGCTGCATTTGACTCTCCCCCCCCCCCTGGAATCTGACCTATTCCTGACCTACCTCTTCCCCATGGATTTGGCACTGATGCTAGCATTATGTGTTTCAGCGTTCTTAGACTCTAAACATAGCAAAATCCCTCACTTGTTCAATTTTGTAAAATAAAAATTATAAAACAATAATTACAAAAATAGGTAGATGTAAAATGATGCACATTTCTCAAAGTATCACCGGGGACATTTTAGTCAATCTGTTGCTTCAGATACATTTGCATGGTTTGTGTGTCACTGAACTCTTTTGTTTGTGCCATTTCCCCAGCTGTTAAAGTATAGTTGTTATTGACACTTTTGATTTGAATCTATCAGACGGTGGTTTTATCACTAACAGTGGCAAATTAGCAGCCCTGTTGCTGCTTAAATCATTGATCCCCAGTTAATGGAAGGATTAGCACTATTTTAGCAGCAAGTGTTAATGTGTTAAAAAGAACAACCAAGGTGTTCACTCTAATCTGAATTTTCAGTTTCATGGCATGTGCAATACCAGTGGTTGTTCAGTAAATCTAGACCTTCTTATGGAACAGATGGCCCTCAAGACAAGGGCAGAGGGATGCAATTTGAACATCATTTCAGAATGCCGTTTGCCAAAGTGTTAAACTAGCAATGCTTTGGTCCTTATTACGTCTTTCAACAGTGGCAAAAAGTGAGGCATGGCTGAATTTGTAGGCTAAATGAAACTGTTTGGAAAGCTGGACCTGCAGTAGCTTCTTGTAAACACATAGAGAACCAAGTAGTTATTTGGATCTTTGGGGCTAGAGGCCATCCGTTTGCTCATGCCACCCAACACAATTTCTCCATAACATCTGAATCAGGAGAGGCTGTTTAGGTCCTGGACTGATGCATGTATGAAACAGTGGGCTGGATGAGGGTAGAGGGAACTGAGCTGGAATCCTGGCAGTGCACAAGCTCTGTAGGTTAGTGGCTCTTATGTCTGGGAGAATGGCCAGATTCATCTCCCTCTGAAGAATGATGCATGAAGCATGAAGCTTGGGGGGGGGGGTGCTCTTGGATCAAGATTTTCCACTGGAGGCTTGGGTGACCTAAGTGGCTAGGAGAGCCCTTGAGCTTAACGCTAAAGTTGTATAACAACTGTGACCATTCCTGGAATGAAGTAGGGGTGTGTGTGTGTGTGTGTGTGTGTGTGTGTGTAATAATATACATTGTTACTTTTTCTTTGTATGTTTGTTATTTTATTACATTCTTTTACTTTATATTATGGACTGAGATAACTTGACCACATAAGTTCAGTCATTGGTAGCCAAGATTGGATTACTGCAAGGGGCTCTCTGCGGGGTTCCCCCTGTGGTTTGATCCCAAAACTTCAGGTAGTGCAGAGTGCTGTTGCATGATTGCTGACAATAAATATTAGCGAAAATAATGTACAAATAATGTACTTTTCCCTTGCCTGAAGAAAGCAGCAAGAGGAGGGGCTTGCCTGTCTTGCGGGAGGGGGCATGGTGGCTCTGAAAGGCTCCTAGAGCCCACCCACCTCCTTCCAAAAGCACTAACAAGACTTTGGGAAGGAGCCCTCATGCCTCTTTCTCAATGCCTCAGCCATGGCCCCCATCAGCTGGCTGGGGAAAATCAGGGTGCCCCAGAATCAAGGCAGAATCCATGGTGCCTTTGTGGAAATCATGGCGGCCCCAGCAGAAATGGGACTGTTTAGCGGTATGCTACAGTTTCAGATTACCTCTAAAGAAAAGTAACCAGTTTCACTTTAAAATAATTATAACAATTCTGGAATATATTTTAAAACACTGGATGGTGTGGAAAACAGGAGAAGAGGCTGAAGTAGTACATGAAAAATAATTGTTTTGGAAGATTTTTGGCTGTCTCCAGGGGATGAATCAATTTGCAGAGCCTTTGGACAGCCATTTAAATGTGAAGCTGAATAGCTTAATTAGCAAAACATATTGCACTGCTGGTCTAGACTTGCTTGAAGAACTTGATGTTCCTCCGCTCCTTTTAAAATAATATTAGTTCCTTAATTAAAACAGGCCTACTGGTAAGTGTTCCATCTTAGTCAAAAAGGCCGGAGAGATGCAGCTGAACAGATATATTGTATTTCTTGCAAAGCAGCTTTTCTTTATCATTGGCATACATTGTGTGGTTTGGTTGCAGGAGTCAAAATTAACGTGCTTGGGGTTTAATTTATATAAAAAAAAATTATTTCCCAAGTAGAATTTATATGGTTGGATTTAACTGAAAAACTTCAAAGCAGCGAAAACATAATCCTGTCAAATCAATTGGTTATCTGAAATTCTAAGGTGCCCAGTCTTTAACTATGAAGCTAGACCACAAAGCACTATTCCTTTTAAATTTTTGCAAGTGCTGTTGTTATGCCAGGCAGAATTCTACTTCCTGATTTATGGCTGCTACCCCAAAATAATAGAGGAGACAATGCACTGATTCTCAGGGGGAAAGCCTGCTTCAGTAAGAATATAGCAACTGAACAAGCTACTATGTTTTAGTAAGCAGAATGTTGGAGCTGAGCAGGGAAGGGATGGCTATGTTCCTCCAGATGTTGTTGGATTCCAATTCCTAATATCCTCAGCTGGTAATAGATAATGGAAATAGTAACCCAGGCCTGGAGTAGCTCAGCTGGTAGAGCATGATTCTCTTAATCCCAGAGTCGTAGGTTCAAGCCCCACAATGGCAGCAGCGGGGGGGGGGGATGCTTGCATTTCAGAGGAATGGACTAGATGACCCTTGTGGTCCCTTCCAACTCTACCATTCCATGTTTCTATAAAACATCTGTAGGAATTGTATTCCACAACATAAAAAAGCCTGCTGGAACAGGTCAGTGGCCCATCTAGTCCAGCATCCTGTGGCCAGCCAGATGCCTGTGGGAGGCTTGCAAGCAAGACCTGAGGGCAACAACGCTACCCCTGCCTGTAGTTTCCAGCAACTGGTGCTCATAAGCATTCAGCCTCCAACAATGAAGATAGAGCATAGCGTCGCAAAGCAGTAAATTAATCAACACAGAGTCTTCTTTATAAACAGAATAAATATTTTACTGAAGAAAATAAGGTTGTTCAGAAACAGCATAGTTAAAGAGCATACACAGAGCGCTCATAGCGGCTATCTGACTCTTCACAGAGGCACAGTCTTAGTTACCGTATATACTTGCGCATAAGCCGACTTTTTCAGCCCATTTTTTGGGCTGAAAAAGTCGCCCTCGGCTTATGCGCAAGTGAGGCGGGCGGTGGGGAAGGAAAAGCAGAGAGAAAGAGCTTCTCTCCGCTTTCCTCTCCCTCCCCCCCACCCCACCGGGAAATGTGCAGGACGGGGGCATCTTCTCCGATCCCGTCCTGTGCGTTTGCAGCTGTCTGCGAGGTGGTTGGGTAGGAAAAGCGGAGAGAAATAGTTTCTCTCCGCTTCCCTCCCCCCCACCCCACCAGGAAATGCGCAGGATGGAGATCTGAGACGGGTCTTCTCTGATCCCGCAGGATCCCATCCCGTGCATTTGCAGCTGTCTGCGAGGTCCTAGCGCCTCCAGACACAAGCTGGAAGGGTAAAGACGCCTCTGCCTCCACTCACCAGCAGAAAGGCACAGAATGGAGGATCGGAGAAGCACTGCACAATGCTTCCCCCTCTGTCAGTTTGGGGGGGGGGGGGAGAGAAGTGGAGAGAAGCTCTTTCCTGCGAAAGGCACAGGACAGGATCAGAGAAGCTGGGGGCACTGGCTTGCCAAGGGTTAAAAAGGATTGAGTGGGATTCCTAGAGAGGTCAGGAAATACCAAGCCCACCTACAAAAGGAGGAGGGGGCCTTTGTCTCTCTCTTCTGCATGTGCTGCATCCCTGGCGCCTCCTGAATCCAGTGAGTCTCTGCTCATCTTGCAAAGGGTCCATTGGGGAGAAGAGGGGGGTTCCTGGGATGAAGGGGAGGGTGCAGGGAGGACCCCCAAGTCAAGGAACAGAGGCTCTTGCCCCCCTCCTCTCTGCAAAGCCCAGGAGGAGGCAAGGTCACAGGAGCTCTGCAACTCTTATCTTCCTTTGGATCCATTCACAGCTTGGCTGTTTGGGAAGGGAGGGTTCTTTGGGGAGGGAAGAAAAGGGCCTGAAAATAAACCCCCTCACACTCAGGAATCAGTCCCATTTATTGATAGAGGTTGTAGGGGGATGGAAATATTGGACATAAAATACACCAAAGAAATAAAAAGGAAAGCCTAACTGTTGGAAGAGGGGAGGGGGCAAATAAAAGAAAGCGCTTATTCCTGTGGTGCAGAGTCAAGCCTATGGAACTCCTTGCCCCTGTTTTTCTTTGAAATAAATATTCAAAAACATTTAATCTACTGATGTCTCAATTAATGTAATTTTATTTATTTTTATTTTTGAAATTTACCAGTAGTTGCTGCATTTCCCACCCTCGGCTTATGCGCAAGTCAATAAGTTTTCCCAGTTTTTTGTGGTCAAATTAGGTGCCTCGGCTTATATTTGCGTCGGCTTATACTCGCGTATATACGGTACTGATTTACTAGAGTCCTGGAGCTACTTTGTCTGCAACAATACAAATACCCAAGATGAGTCACAGGTCACAGTGACTTTGCAGTTTGCTGTTAACAGTTACAGCCAGGAGGCTTGAATGATTGTGTAGGCCTTGTAGCCTTGCCTTACTGCTTCTGCTCTTAAGAAACTTTGTCTCATGACACACGGAACTCAGGGTCAGTAGCCACTTATAGCCTTTATCTCCATTATAAGAACACCTGGAGGGTCATGGCCCCTGCCCCTGAAGTAGTTGATGCTTTGCACTGCATGGACCTAAAAGAAGGTCCTCTAGCATAACCAGTTTCAGGTATTATAGGAGTTGCCATGGAGATGTGCTGAAGGACTGGAGAGAGGAGAGCAGGAGGAGAAAATGGAAATTTACAGAGCTGAAGGGTTTCACAGAACCCTTCCTTATGTACTATATATCCTTTGATAAAGTTCACCATACATATCAGCTAAGGATGGACACACAATTTCCTATTCAGGACCAGCACTACTATCCAACTTCTTCCCTCTTACACTGGTCTGAAAGACCTACATTGGCTCCCAGTACATTTCTGAGCACAATTCAAAGTGTTGGTGCTGAACTTTAAAGCCCTAAACAGCCTTGGCCTAGTATACCTGAAGGAGCGTCTCCACCCCCATCATTCAGCCAGGACACTGAGGTCCAGTGCTGAGGGCCTTCTGGTGGTTCCCTCCCTGCGAGAAGTGAGGTTACAGGGAACCAGGCACAGGGCCTTCTCGGTAGTGGCACCCGCCATGTGGAACATCCTCCCATCAGATGTCAAGGAAATAAACAACTATCCGACTTTTATAAGACATCTGAAGGCAGCCCTGTTTAGGGAAGTTTTTAATGTTTGATTCTATTTTTAATATTCTGTTGGGAGCCGCCCAGAGTGGCTGGGGAAACCCAGCCAGATGGGCGGGGTATACATAAATTTTTATCATTATCATTATTATCTACCTATTTCAACAATTTGTATATTGCTTAATCACAGACATCTCCAAGTGGTGTTGGAGATGGAAAGTGAGGGGAACTCTTTGCAAGAGATCTGCTCCTCCCTGAAGCAGGAGGAGAAAAGAGAGAAAGAGCATTCTGCACAATCCTGCAGTGCTGCAAATGAAAGCCACTTTCACTTGGGACCCACCCAATGCAACTTTGACCAGATACTCATGAAATATGGTCCTCAATGTGTGTGTGTGTGGGGGGGGGCTTCCCTGCCCATTCTGAAAGTTCATGTAACAAAGAGTAAAAAGTTAGAGGCATATTTTAACAATGACTTCCTGGTTAGCTTTCAAAATTCAATACATCACATTTAAAGGAAGGTTCTCATTGTTACCCCAGCCTTGATCCCTGTAGTATTTATAGCAAATACACAGCCCACAATTTCCTGTCACACTTTTGGAAGATTCCCTTTTCCATCTAATGCTGAAGGTGAAATGGCTTGCGAATGATGTACCGCCAACCTGTATTCCTTTCAATGTTTTGGGATGGATACTGGCCTTGTAGGTTGTTAGATGATAGGCTCACAAGGGCTATGAATGCTAGAAAGCTTTTATCAACCAGGGTGGTCATGTATCCTACTTTACAAGGGCAGCCATGTATTTGAAGATGCTCTCTGTTGAAAGGCTGTCCAGTCTAATTCTGGTTTACAGATGAAGAACTGCAAGAAGGGAGCCTTGATATTGCCCATGAATAATTAGCACCTGGAAATCAGATTGCAAAGGCAGAGAGGTCACCAGGGCAGTCTTTTTTGCTATGGTGAGATGCATTTCTGTTTAACAAAGATAATTGCCTCTAAATATCTAGCCTTATATTAGCATATACAAATTTTATTTAAATATACAACCTCTTCTCCACGACCCCTGTTTTTCTGGTGATATATGCAACCCTATTTCCAACTGAATCAATATACCAAATCAGAGATTTACGTGACCAAGGTGGGTTGTTCTCCCCTAACCTGGTGCCCACAGTTGGACCACAACTCCCATCATTCCTAATCCATTAGCCATGCAGGCTAGGGTTGGTGGAAGTTGGGAGCTTGTTGAAATCACCTGCTCTAGGGATTCTGGATAGAAATCTCAGAGGTTGTGTGAAGTCCCAGAGGAAATGAGAATATGATGGTAGCAATTAGCTCTCTGATTACCCCAAAAGTTTGAAATATAGGAGAGAATGCTAAGCTTTCCTCCTAGATTCAAAGTTCCTCTATAAATTCTCCAACCAGCCCTTTCCCTTTTTCTTTTCTTCCTTCCTAGCTAACAGCTATAAAATCCAGTTGTCTCTCCATGGCACCCCCAGACCCCACCCCCTGTTTTTCAGTCGCCATCTAATAATGTTCTGTTTGTTCTCCCTTGCTTTCAGTGAAAGTTACCTCTTTCTCTCTCTCCCCTTGGTCAGCTATATAACCCTTCCATTTAGTAGGAGAATAAATCCTGTTGTTTGTCTTTTGCATGTGCAAAGCAGCTTTTGCAGAAGGAAAGCTGTTCTTAGTTGTATACCAGTCTGTTTTTGCATTGGTGCTGAAATTGAAAAGCAGATGGTAAGAATGCCTCACAGGGTTTATTCTGCAAAACCACTGTTCCCCTAACACACTTTGATATAAAAAATAAAAAAAATCGTTCCAGTAGCACCTTAGAGACCAACTAAGTTTGTCTGAGCTTTCGTGTGCATGCACACTTCTTCAGATACACTGAAGAAGTATCTGAAGAAGTGTGCATGCACACGAAAGCTCATATCAAGAACAAAATTAGTTTGTCTCTAAGGTGCTACTGGAAGGATTTTTTTATTTTTTATTTTGTTTTGACTATAGCAGACCAACAAGGCTACCTACCTGTAACTGACACTTTGATATAAAATGACACTTCAAACACCACTGATCAGGCCTCCCCATCCTTCCATGGTGGCCTCTCCTGCTGCTTGACCTAGGTTTTATGTAACAGCTGACAGCCAGTGGATCACATTACTCATACCGAAGGTGTTTTGAACTGGTGCCTACACACCAGTTGTCTGGTTCTATGTCAGGTGCCCATATCATGGATAGTATGGAATGTATAACGGCTAGAGGAACTTCAGGTGCTCTTTCTTAGCCCATCTTTGGATGGTTAGGATTATTATTATTATTAATAATAATAATAATAATTCCAGCCAGTTTATAATGTTTGATCTGCTCTTTTAAACCTTAAATACTGTTTGCCCAAGTTCACGTTGTGTATTTGCATTTATTAGCACTTTAACTGTTGTCTGATCATTATTTTTTATTTTTAAATTTAATTGCTATCCTTTTACGTTTTCCCATTGTACTCATTTTGTATCTTGTTTTTCTACCTGCTGCATTTGTTTGTTTGTTACAGAACAGTGGGATTAAACTAAACTACCCAAAGAGTCCAGACCTCCCTGTTTCTTTGAGATCACCCTGGAAGGCTTAATTTGGCTTAATACTGGACTGGTATGGAATGTGTATTGTTTGGTTATTTATTCACTTCACAACTTCCTCCTCCCAAACCACCAACAATGGTTAAAAAAAATCTTTCTCAACCAATGATCTCAGGGTTGCCAGGAATAGTGTCTTTCAGTCATCAAATGCCACAGGAGCATTTTAAAATGTCTTCTGAAAGTCAATAATAAGGGAGAGAGATGCACTCAGCAGGGAAGGCATTCCACAAATGGGAACTGCCACTGAAAAGGCCCTGCCATGGGTCAATGCCACCAAGGAAGCCCATGGTGGTGGTTAAGTCATAACCTGTCAAACGTAGGGCCTAGGATTTAACCAAAGCCTGAATTTATCACTTAGCTGAAAAGAAGGAGGTTTGCACTGATACTCACAAATAGCTGGGTGTGTTATATACACTCTGCAACATAACATCATTCCCCCCTGTCCAGTTACTGCTGTTAGATTAGTCGTGCGTGATTGCGGACAATCAAACTGAATTGTTGATTAATGCCACTGCTGTACAATCTCCAAGTGTCCTGATTTTGCTAGGATAGTCCTGTAATTCATAAAGCTATCCTGGCTTCTAACATGATCATGGAATGCCTGTTTTCTCCCACCAGTGGACTGGGACCATGTAAGCAGTTCTTGGGGTGGCAGGAAGTTTGTGTGCTGTAGTGCCTTTAAACAGAGAAGGCCTGTTTCTTCCCATGTGTGCCTCCCTCCCTCGATAAACAGCTACCTGTGGGAATACGTTTTTAAGGTGCTCCTGCACCTGTTTGTTTATGTTTATTTAAAGGTAACCTTCCGCGTTAGGAAGGAAAGGCAAAGGATCCAGCAGAGAGTTTGCTGCATGGATCCCTCCGCGTTTGGGCGAAGCGCGCCAATTTAGCCAATGTAACGGTCCATTGATTGTTTCCCGCCTAGAAACTAGCTTAGAGACAAGGTTGTGATTGGTTCTTGTATATGTTGTGACGATGTTTGATTTCTTAATAAATAGCCTCCGCTCTCTGTAGCGTGTGTGGAGAACGCGCGAGACAAGCCAGAGAGAACATCAGTGCGAGACAGGCCAGAGAGAAACCGAAAGCAAAACCAGCTGCACAGAGCAGTTGAGAGCTTCTTCACCATTGACCGCAGTCTCTTAGTTTTTATTTCTTTTATTTAAAAAAGCTTTTATTTGGCCTTCTAAGTTTTGGCCGCTACCTAGCTTAGCCTATCTTTCTCCCCGGAGACCTCCGGAACCTTCAGATACCTGCAGAAAACCTTCGGAAACCTTCAGCAACCTTCAGAACTCACGACAACTACCTTCAGATATAGCCAGCGGACCCTTTCACGATGCAGTGGGAGCAGGAACTTCGGGATTACTGGTCGTCCCATCTGCTGGCTATCCCCACAGCTACCATGCTGCCTATTCATGCCCTGTGCTCTGCCACCCTCTCTGCCGAAATGAACAACCCTCCCCAACCCCAGCTGGTGCAGTCTTTGCACCCAAGCTCAGCGTCATCTCCTGGCCCTAGCACCACCTTTACCACCACCTCCTGGCCCTTTACCTGCTCACTCTGGGTGCCGCATGGCACTCACCAAGCACCCCCCCCCCCGCCTGGGCTCACCCTCCATCTCCTGCACCTGCGGCAGCCTCCACACTGATGGTGAGCTACCCACAGGAGCAGGAAGAGAGCAAGATCTTCATACTTTGCTCAGAGGAAAGGGGGGTTCTGTGCTGCAATTACTCATGCTCCCTTGGTGCTGTAGGGATTGCTTCTGAGGAAATGGATGGCTGCAATTGAAGTCCTCTGGGGCTAGCAGCTTTTGTCCTAAGAAAAATGCTTAAGGCTGGGCTGTGACCCAGCACACTCTTACTCAGGAGGAAGCCCCCGTAGCACCAGATAGCTCAGGGGTGCACATGTGGCTGCCATCACAGAAGGGCCTACACCTAGGTGGAGGCAGGCTTTGTGGCAAATGGGTAAGGTAGGGTTGTCATATTTCAAAAAGTGAGCATCCAGACACAAAAGTTGTTAAGCTTTTATTCATTTTGCCCCAAGATCAGCTGTTTTCTTTTTCAAAATCCTTGAAAAAATCCTTGAAAAATGAGTTTTTGAGCTATTTTTAAATGAAATTCATCAGAATCTACACTCCTGACATGGGTTGGCATAGGTCCGGATTTTCACGAACATTTCATCAATTTCTTTTTTTTTTTTTTATAAGATTTTATTATTTTCCAATAAAAGAAAAAGAGAACAAAATACAACATCAACACATAACATAAACATCAATAAAAACACAATAAACATTAAACATAATCAACAATAAACATAATCAACATTCAAAACAATAACAACAATAAAAACATAAAAATAACATATACAAACCTTAACCAATATCTTTCTTTGAATATTTCTTGTTTCTAACTTCTCTGTTTGGGGACTTCCCCCGTTCCCTCCACTGTCTTCAAAAAACATATACTTCTTCAAGGTAGCTTTATATATTGTTCAATTCACTTTTACCCAAATTTTAATATATTTAACTTTTACTTAGTCAAATATCTCAATAACTATGTATCTTATCTTAACAACCTATCTTAACATATTTTGACACATACATCTTTCACATAACAACAATTCCTCTTACCATTCATATCTAACACATATCTACCAAAGCCGATGTTCTGTTTAATTCTGCTCAAATATTCAGTTTAACTGATTTAACTAAATAGTCTTTAAATTTTTTCCACTCCTGCGACGCCTTCCCCTCCCTCTGGTCCCGGACTCTGACGGTCAGTTCTGCGAGTTCCATGTATTCCATCATCTTCATCTGCCATTCCTCCACCGTTGGTATCTCTTCACCTTTCCATGTTCTCGCCAATAAAATTCTAGCTGCTGTTGTGGCATACATGAAAAACACTCTATCCTGACTGGGTATCTCTTCATTGGTTATGCTCAGGAGAAATGCCTCTGGTTTCTTACAAAAGGTAACTTTCATTACCTTCTTAAGCTCATTGTAAATCTTATCCCAGAAAGCGCTTACCGCTGGGCACAACCACCACATATGAAAAAAGGTACCTTTCGCATGTTTACATTTCCAACATACATCTGACATTTTGGTATTCATCTTAGCAATCTTAACTGGTGTCAAGTACCATCTATAAACCATTTTCATTATGTTTTCTCTTAAACCATGACAAGCAGTAAATTTGATACCTTTTTGCCACAATCTCTCCCAGTCATCCATCATAATATTATGTCCTACATCTTTTGCCCAATCTATCATTGAGGATTTAACCAGTTCATCTTTTGTATGCCACTCTAGCAGAAGGTTATACATTTTGGAAAGGTTTTTAAAGTTCGATTCTATCAGTTCTGTTTCCAGTTTTGATTTTTCTACTTGAAAACCAACTTTTTTGTCCATTTTAAATGTTTCATAAACCTGATAATAGTGCAGCCAGTCGGGGACCTGACTTTTTACTTGATCATAGCTTTTTAGCTTAAAGGAGTCCCCTTCCTGCTGCAATATGTCCATATATCTTAACCAGTTTGCAGACATATTCGGTCTCTTATATGCCTTGGCCTCCACTGGAGAGATCCATCTAGGAGTCTTTCTCTCTAACAAGTCTTTGTATCTAGTCCAAACCTGATATAGGGATTTTCTCACAATATGAGACTTAAAAGTTCTGTGGATTTTAACCTTGTCATACCAAAGGTATGCATGCCAACCAAACATATTATCATGTCCCTCCAAGTCCAACACATCAACGTTCTCTAGTTTAAACCAATCCTTTAACCAGCAAAAGGCCGCAGCTTCAAAATAAAGCCTTAAGTCCGGCAGGGCAAAGCCTCCTCTGTCTTTAGAGTCTGTTAAAATCTTGAATTTTATTCTTGGCTTTTTGCCCTGCCATATAAATTTCGATAGGTCCTTTTGCCATTTTTTAAAACAGTCTAGTTTGTCCAAAATTGGTATGGCTTGGAATAAGAACAGCATCCTTGGTAGGACATTCATTTTAACCACTGCTATTCTTCCCATTAACGACAGTTTAAGTCTTGTCCAGATCTCCATATCTTTTTTTATCTCCATCCACAATTTTTCATAATTATCCTTATACAGGTTCAAGTTCTTATTTGTGAGATTGATACCTAGGTATTTTACAGATTTGACAAAATTGAGGCCTGTGGCTTCTTGAATTCTTTGGATCTGTTCTGCACTCAGATTTTTACCTAAAACTTTGGTTTTCTGCTTATTTAATTTAAAGCCAGCTACAAGTCCAAATTGTTCAATTAATTCCAAGGCTCTGGGGACACTGCCTTCTGGTTCTTGCAGGGATAGCATCAAATCGTCCGCGAAGGCACGTAATTTGTATTCCTTCTCTCCCACTTTAATTCCTTTTGTCTGTTTATCTTTCCGAATCATATTCAGAAGGACTTCCAGGACCGTAATAAAAAGTAAAGGGGAGATAGGGCACCCTTGTCTTGTTCCTTTCTCTACTTCAATCTCCTCCGATATCACACTGTTTACAATAACTTTTGCTCTTTGTTCTGTGTAAATGGCCTTAATGCCATTTAAGAATTTTTCTCCAACTCCCATCTTTTCCAAATTCTTTTTCATAAATGTCCAGGATACTTTGTCAAAAGCTTTCTCTGCATCAACAAACAATAGTGCTGCATCTGTGTTTATGTCTCTCTCCAATTTTTCTAAAATGTCCACAATGATTCTCGTATTATTACTTATTTGCCTTCCTGGCAAGAAACCTGCTTGGTCTCTATGTATATGATCTTTCAACACTCTTTTCAACCTTGTAGCCAAAACATTTGCAAAGATTTTATAATCCACATTCAAAAGGGATATTGGACGATAGTTTTTCATTAGAGTCTTATCAGTATCTGGTTTTAAGATCAATGTGATAAAGGCTTCTTTCCACGTCTCTGGTGCCCTATCTCCTTCTAGTATTCTATTGCAAATTTCTCTTAACGGCTGTGATAGCCAGTCTTTCAATATCTTGTAATATTTTGCTGTTAATCCATCCGGTCCTGGAGCCTTCCCCAGTTGCATGTTGTTTATTGCATCTTCTATTTCTTGTGTCGTTATTGGGTGGTTGAGAATTGTTAGTTTTTCCTCTGGGACCTTTTGCAATCCGTTCTTCTCCAGAAATCGGTCTATCTCTACTTCATCTATCTTCTCCTCCTTGTACAGTTGTTTATAGAATCTCTGAAAGCACCATCTGATTTCCTCCGGTTTCTCTACATTTTTTCCATTTACTACCAATTTACTGATGACATTTGCCTTTTGTCTTTTCTTTAATTGCCAAGCTAGTAGTTTTCCACATTTATTTGCAGATTCAAATGTTCTTTGTTTCATCATTTTCACTTTCCATTCGATGTCTTGATTCATGATATTCGCGTATTGGGATTGCAAGTATTTGATTTCTTTTTGGATTTTAACACATCTGGGATGTCCTCTTAGTTCTTTTTCCTTTTCTTTGATTAATTTCAACAGTCTCTCCATCTCTGCACTTTGTTGTTTCTTCTTTTTTGCCTTTTCACTAATGAGGAATCCTCTCATTACCGCCTTACTTGCATCCCAGGCAATCCTTTTCTCCACATCTGAATTCCAATTAATTTGAAAATATTCTTTCATCTTTTTCGCCGCTCTTTCTACTAGCTTGGTATCTCTCATCAATGCATCATCCATTCTCCACCTGAAAGAATCCTTGGAAATCATTTTTAGGTTTACCTGTACCGGATTATGGTCTGAAAGCGTTTTAGGACCGATTTCTGCTTTTTGTAATTTTGGAGCCAATTCATTCGAGATCCAGATATAATCTATCCTCGACCATGACTGCTGAGATTCGCTGAAGTACGTTGCCTCTGTTTCTGTGGGATTTTTTAATCTCCAAGAATCTACCAAATTCAAATTGTCCACCATTTCAAAAAAAGTCTTTGGGAGTTTCCCATCATTTGTTAATTTTGTTCTTTGAGATCTGTCCATTAATGTGGAAACTGCCCCATTAAAGTCTCCAAGGCAAACTACCTTATAGTCCAAATAATCCAACAGCAAATCATGGATTTTTTTGTAAAAAATCGACTTTCCATCATTTGGTGCATAAAGTCCCAGAATCAAATTTTTTTCGCCTTGTACATTAATTTCAATTGCGATGTATCTCCCTTCTTCATCTTTAAATAGCTGTCTTGGGCTATATTTCTCCTTTGCATAAATCACTACTCCTCTCTTCTTGACCTTATCCGATGATATGAACTCTTGGCCTAATTTTTTGTTCTGTAGCAATCTTCTGTGACGCCGAACTATGTGGGTTTCCTGTAGACATATTATATCCAAATTCTTCTTTTCTATGCTGTAAAACACTCTGCGTCTCTTTGGTCTCTGATTTAATCCCCGAACGTTCCAAGTCATTAACTTGAGCGCCATTTCTTTGTTTATTCCTCTCCTCCAGTTGCCTGTCCTTTCTTATCTTGTTCTGGATCTTGGCTTGGTCTTGGTGGTCCCGGCGGTGGTGGAAATACTTCTGGAAACTTGTAAAGCTGTGCTGGATCCAATGGAGTTCCTTTGAAATGTTCCAGATGCTTGTCCAAAAACTTTTGCTTATCCGCCAAGGACCTTATTCTTATCTTTTTCCCTTCAAACGTGAATGCCAGGCCTTCTGGAAATTCCCAACTGAAGGAGATTTTTCTTCTTCTTAGCTCCGTCACCAGGTCGTTATAGGGAGCTCTTTTATCTAAAAAGAATCTGGGGATATCCTTGTAAAAAATTACTTTATTCTGCTGTACCACCAGGTTGTTTCTGTAGTGTAAATCCAGAAAGTAGTCTCTGTCGTGTCTATCGTGTAGCACAATCAAACAGTCGCTGACTGTTTTAGTGCTTTTCTTTCCTCTGGAACCTCTTGGTCCAAATCTGAAGGCCTTCACTATGCGTGCTGAGACGTTTACCTCTTCTAACTCCCAAAAAGTCGAGAATAGTTCCACAATATAGGCTTTCAGGTCTTCCCCCTCCAATTCTGGAAGACCCCTTATTCTTAGGTTTCCTTCTCTCTGATGTAGTTGCAGAAAAGCAAGAGACTCTTCCACAGTCCTCTGTCGTGTTCCAATATTTTTGATCTGCTCCAAATCCAAATTGTCCAATTTTTCCTCCACCTTTTTTATTTTTTCTCTGACCACTTTAATTTCCTCCGAGTCCTTTTTTAACGTGGTCACCTCCTGCCCAATTTTATTAATTTCGTCTCTGTTCTTTCTTACGTTTTCCTCAATTTGGCCAATCGATTTTTCTAACGTTTGGGTGGAGGCTTTAATATCGGCCTTAATATCCACTTGGAGCTTTTCTATTGCAGAGTTAACTGTTGTATTCACTGATGCACCAATAGCATTCACCGATTCTTGTGTTTGCTTCAACCCTTCGGTGACACTTTTCAAGCCTTCTGCAATTTCTGCCACACTTGCAGCCAATTTCTCCATTTGTTCCTGAAGAGTTAAGGAAACAGAGCCTTTCCTTTTTTCAGAGCCAGTTCCTTTAGATCTAAGTTCCATTCCTTGTGGGCTCTGTAACTGTAATCTCAAGGTCACTCCAGTTGCTATAGTAACAATCTCAGACATTCACAGCAGAAGACCAACAGTCCCAAAAGTAAACACCAGGTGGCCTGCAGCTAGCTTTCTGAGAACAAAGAGGCTGCTGAGCCAGGAGTCCACAATAGTCCATTAATCCAACTTTTAGGCAAAGAGTTCAGATTTTTCAGAATTGTAAATTCCTTAAAGCCAAGAAGAGTCTATTTTAAATAGCCCAAGCCAGTAACTGTTTTCTCACTTGCAGTGTAACCACCAAGTCTTTAAAGTAGCTTGTATCTGGCTGTAAAAGAGTCAAAGTATCTCCACTGGTAAACAGTCACTGTAACACTGGAACACCAACAAAGAAAAAATGGCAACAATATATCCCAGCCCGCTACTGACCCGGAATCCTAATCCAGAGGGTGAGGGGCTTCTTCTTTTGCCATATCAACTGTTTTTGGATCTTTAAACAAACTTTAAACAACTTTTAAATCACTTTTAAAAAGTTTGGCAGAGTTCGCAAAACTTTCCCGTTAGCCGCGGCTTTGATCCTTTAGCGCTACCAAGCTCGCGCAAACAGTTCAAAGGGAACAGGCTTCCTTTTGGAGTTTCCTCTGCAAGCAGTGCTCTTTAAACTTGTAAAATAATCCAAATTTTTGACTTACAGAGTTTCTTTGGAAGTTTCTATGTAGGAAGTGCCGGGTGCTCAGGTCTGGCGGGATCGCTGCTTTGATCCTCCGCAGGCAGCCGCTTCTTCAGTCCCGTGCTGGGGCTCCGCTCGCCCGATTCTCCCCCTTACGAGGGTAAATCAGGAGCGGAGACAGCACGTCTGGGACCCACGAAGCCGTCGGTCCACGGGACGCTCTTCCCGTGGCTTTAAGGGACCCGTGGCGCAGGCACGGAGCTCCCTATCGCCTAACGGAGGACGGAGCCGTCGGACTCCCGTCCGCCATTGACTCGGCACCTAACCGGAAGTCCATTTCATCAATTTCTGCCCAGACGCTGTTTACAAGGGTTATGTCCAGGAAATTCTGGATGTATTGCAACCCTAGGGTATGGGTTCTTCGCAATATCCTGGCCTAAGGGCAATTGGGCAGTTACTGAATTTCTACCCCACCTTTTTTCTCCAAGGAGCTCAAGGTGCTGTATGTGGTTTCCCCCTCCCTCCCTCATTTAATCTCCACAACCCCCTTGCAATGTAGTAACTGCCCTCCAAGGTCTTCTAGTGAGCTTCATGTCTGAGCAGGGATTTGAATCCTGGTGTCTTCCAGGTCTAACCACTACTACACCACATTGCCTTTCTGCACGCATTTAAATTACCTGCTTTGATGAATGGCTTAGGATCTGGGAAGGTCCCCTGAGGGCAGAGACCTGAGCAGGGTCAGGCAGAAACAAAGTGCCTACAGCTATGGGTTGGATCCCATGGTATGGAACTTCCTGGTTTTGGTTTCTCCTCCAACTCAGCTGTTAAACTAAACTTAAGAAATTAATGCATATCAGAATCTCAATAATATTTGGAATACTGGTGAATGTCCCTATTTTCATCTGAGGAATGTTGGAAGGGATGTAATATTCATTTAAGAGCTGAATGATGTCAACGAGGTTGAGTAAAGTCAAGGGAGCATCTTAAATAACTAGGTGAACATTTCATAGGCATTGCCAAATATTTTGCTGAAAGAACAGGTACAAAAGGAGAGAAAAAAGAATTCAAAAGGAATACACACATGCTTGTTTCTGAAGCATAAAAAGAAATTCTAATGTTGGCTGACCAAACAAACTGAAAACTTTTGATTGCCTTCTGAGAGGGATTGTGAGCCTAGACTTAGAACATTGACCTCAGTTCTGGCAAACACTGTGTTCAGTCCCTCTGCTCACACTTCACAAAGAAGTATGAGGAAAGATTCAGTAGAGTTCATACAAAGGTTGCCTAAAACAACGTTTACAAAGTAAAACATAAGTAGTTAGCCTGAAATAGCAGTGGATGGGATGCTTGCAGGGGTGAAGGGATACAGCATTGGAATCAAGGCATCAATACACAGTTTTTAAAATAAGACTTTGCACCAGTCCTACTGTATATTCTTCCTGAATTACAAAGTGAATAGAAGTGACCAGAGTAAGGTTTTCACATTCCTGAATCAGATAGCACCATTAACTGCACACACACCAAAGCAATGTCAAGTTTCACTAGGGAGAGTGAGAAGGGAGAGAGGTCTACATTTCAATTTGGTTGTGTACTTTTTGTTTGTGAATACTTTTGTTATGTTTCCAATTACAGTGGTACCTCTGGTTGCGAACAGGATCCGTTCTAGAGGCCCGTTCGCAACATGAAAAGAGCGCAACCTAAAGTGCTGCATCTGTGCATGTGTGCGGCATGATTTGGCGCTTCTGCGATGCGCGCGCACCAAAACCCAGAAGTAACCCATTCCAGTACTTCTGGT
The DNA here is from genome assembly GCF_009819535.1 of Lacerta agilis. NCBI lineage: Eukaryota > Metazoa > Chordata > Lepidosauria > Squamata > Lacertidae > Lacerta > Lacerta agilis. The sequence goes on from NC_046331.1 coordinate 40,238,198, forward strand.
TTCGGCGCGTTTGTAACCCGTAGCGAACGCAACCCGAGGTATGAGTGTAAGTGGGTTTTTTTATGTTGCAAGCTGCTTTGAGAATGGTTTGAACTATGGAAAGGTGGCACACAAATAAAATTATAGATGTGGGTTTAAACACAGCGAATTATCTTCCCATGACATTTGAGTCATAGTGATTTGAAGGAAAGTCTAAACACTGCATTTATTTTTTCAGGTGGGTCCATTGTCTCTTTTTTCCACCATGCTTTGCCCTATGGAAGTCAATGGATTTCTCCCTCCTAGGAAGAAGAGACAGTATCTAATAGCAAGGCAAAAACAATGAAGGTCAACGGCTGTCTAGGAAAGTTGGGCCTGACCTGGAAGCTTTTTTGTTCTGTTAGCTCTACCGGAATTGAGGAAACCAGTGGACTGTCTGGATGGATGAAGTTGAGCTGTAGCCTAGGAGCACAATATAGCCCTGGAAACCTGTCAGTCTCCAACACCAATGGTGAAATCCTTTACATGTCTACTCAGAACATAAGAAGCTGCCTTTCACCAAGTCAGACTATCAATCCACCCATCTAGCTCAGCATTGTCAACAGGTTGACAGTAGCTCCTTTGGGTTTCCAAAAGGGGTCTCTCCCAGCAATACCTAGAGATGCCAAAGACTGAATCTGGGACCTTCTGCATATTAACCAGATGGCCTACCATTGGCATACAGCTCCTTCCAAGTAGACTTCATTGAGCTCCGTGGGGCTTACTCCCAGGTAAGTATGTATAGGATTGCAGCATCTAAGTGACTTGCCATGAACAAAAAGCTGACCAAAACAATGTTCTGGTGCCCCTGCCCCTATTTCCCTACAATTTTGCAAGTCTACATTTGTCATCTACAAAAGCTGTAAGTCAAAGACAGAAGATGAAGGAAGACTTTTCTTCTTTTTTTAAAAACCACTTTTGTTGCCAGAGGGCTGCAATCAGTTTTGTCAGCCGCAAAGGCACAAAACATACACTGCAGAAGTTTAATGGACCCATTAGTGTGGTCACTGGGGGCCCACCCATTCCAGGGGAGAAATTGCATTCTCTGCTTCAGCATGAGAAAAATCTTTTAGCGGAATTGCTTCCCTTCTCTTTCCAAGAGTTCCAGCTCTCCAGGACTAAAAATTGAATTTAAATGTGTAATTTGAATCTCTTGATGAATGATTTCATTCCAGGAGTGCCTAGGAAACTCTCCCTGACCCTTGGAAAAAAAACTTATGCCAGCCAACATAGCTTAGTTTCATTTGTTTCAGATGATTGGTTTAGTGAAAGGGAATGGAAGGTGAATGAGACATCTTACCATGGCATCTGGGATGTATAATTGCAATACTTGTATGGCCATTCGAAGGTTTTGAGAATGTGCAATATCAGCTAGCAGGCTTCTCCCTTTTTTGCCCCCAGAATATTTATTTATTGAAGACTCCCCTCCCAACCCTTCAAAACCAGGGTGGTGTGCAATAAAGCATTAAACAACAATGTACGTAACATTATTTTATGTGCACATTTACTGATGGTGAGCCTTACCTGGAGACATCAGGGTTGAACCTGGGGCCCTTCCTCATGGAAAGCTTTGGGTGGTAGTCAACTAAATTTTACTCAGAGTAGACTCATTGATGTTAATAGACCAAGCTGCAGTTGCATGTGTTGGTTTTCCTGATTATACATTTCTTGACCTCTGCAGGAAATAGAACGGATGATTGTTGGGAGATTCAGAATAGACAAAAGGAATAATGTCTTCAAGTGGTGGTGGTGTTGTTTAGTCTTTTCGTCATGTCCAACTCTTCGTGACCCTATGGACCAGAGCATGCCAGGCACGCCTATCTTTCACTGCCTCCCGCAGTTTGGTCAAACTCATGTTAGTAGTTTCGAGGACACTTTCCAACTATCTCGTCTTCTGTTGTCCCCTTCTCCTTGTGCCCTCCATCTTTCCCAACATCAGGTTCTTTTCCAGGGAGTCTGCTCTTCTCATAAGGTGGCCAAAGTATTGGAGCCTCAGCTTCAGGATCTGTCCTTCCAGTGAGCACTCAGGGCTGATTTCCTTAAGAATTGATAGGTTTGATCTTCTTGCAGTCCATGGGACTCTCAAGAGTCTCCTCCAGCACCATAATTCAAAAGCATCAATTCTTTGGCGATCAACCTTCTTTATGATCCAGCTCTCACTTCCATACATCACTACTGGGAAAACCATAGCTGTCTAGGTTTGTCATTGCTTTCCCCCCCCAAGAAGCAGGCGTAATTTAATTTTGTGACTGCTGTCACCATCTGCAGTGATCATGGAACCCAAGAAAGTAGTTTTTTTGATGTTGAGCTTTGGACCATATTTTGCACTCTCCTCTTTCACCCTCATTAAAAGGTTCTTTAATTCCTCCTCACTTTCTGCCATCAAGGTTATGTCATAAGCATATCTGAGGTTGTTGATATTTCTTCCGGCAATCTTAATTCCAGCTTGGGATTCATCCAGTCCAGCCTTTCGCACGATGAATTCTGCATATAGGGGAGAGGGGGGCACCTTTCAACAATTTTTACTTAAGAATTATTTGTGAAGTAATACTGCTTTAAAAACTAAAGTTCTAAGTACCATTAACTAAATTGATACCTGAGGTATCCTCTCAATTTTTGCCATAGTTTCTAGACAAAGGCAAAATACCAAATTTTACATTTTTAATGAAGCATGTACTTTGTTGAAATCTGCCCCTCCCGGGGGGCAGTTATCAACGGGAGGTGGGGTACATTTCAACAATTGAAAAAAAATCTACTAATTTCATACATTTTACCAAAATAAACTTCATTCACAAAATAATATAGTTATTATTATATAACTGCAGTGATTCCTGGATTGCTGTAAGGTTCTCAGTTAGTTGCTCATGAGTAAGCAGCCAGAACTCCGCTGTTTCCTTTAAAGATTTTATTGTGCAAACTATGTACAGTGCAGAGCTAAAAAGTTCATGTCTGTATCAAGCGGTGTCAGAATCCGGGAATGGCCCCTTCCGGTTCTGACCCCAACAAAAGAGTTTCGGTATACGAAAACCCCGCCTAACATCCTTTCTTTTCACCCCACGACGTCTTTGGGGCGACGGAAATTGCGTTCCCCCGTATCACCCTCGGGACTGTGGGAGTGCTTGGTCTCTCTTGCATCCCCAGAGCCTCTACTCCCCTTCCCCTGTGAACTCTCCCCCTCCTCGCGGGACATCTCCCCGCTCCTTTCGCTACCAGAGGAGGAGCTGCTGGCAAGGTGGGACTGGGGCCCTCTGTAGCATCCGGAGAGCCCTTCCACCACCTTGCGCTGCAGCAGGGACAATTCCCTGACATAATCTGAAAGAGCCAAAATAATAGGGCTAAAATTTTTAATTATTAGGATCTTAATATTAAAATACATGTCTTAAACTGTATGGAAAGTAACATCTTAAACTTTTCAAATCTCCTAAATTTATACTTTATTTTTTCTAATTCAAAAACAAATAATAAATTATCTTGAATATTTTAAGTGATTATTAAAATTTTAAGAGGAAAAAAGATTTTATTGATGCTTCTAATGAGTTCTTTGTTTATAAATTCTATTTAAAGCAACAGTAGGCCTAACAAAACGAAGTTGAGTGTTTTAAATGTAACAACCCTGATTAGCCCTAATAGTCCTACTATACACTGTTATAGGCCTAGGCTTATCATGCTTCATGTAGCCATAAACTGTAGCCTAAAATTATCCTGAAACTTTTAAATCCAAGCTAGGTGTTGATCTAAAAAATTACAAGTCAATTTTCATAATTACTTAACTGAAAAATGGTAAGGGGCACCTTTCAACACTGTTGAAATGTACCCCCCTAAGCTCTGTTGAAATCTGCCCCTGGTGCAGCCTTTTTGGTTAAAGTATTATCAACCATTTTAGAAAAAATAATTGTGACTTATTGATAGTGTATTTAGAAGCATAATTAAATAAACTATTAGGTGAATAAATATAACTTACCTAATCAAAAGATTACTGGTTGATTAACTGTTTCAAAATCAAAGTTTCCTTTTCACTTTTGGGGGGTTAGAACTTGATCCACTGAGTAACACAACAGTTGTAAAAAGAAATGGCTGAAAACTAAATGTCAGCAGTTACTCATACTAAAACCTTATTGGCTGGCATATTGGCCAATCATTGTGCAGTATTAGAAGTCAGATATTCCAGTTGTTGAAAGGTGCCCCATGTTGAAATGTACCCCCCTCTCCCCTAAGTTAAATAAGCAGGGAGACAATTTTCCCAATTTTGAACCAATCAGTTATTCCATATCCAATTCTAACTGTAGCTTCTTGTCCCACATAGAGATTTCTCAGAAGACAGATGAGGAGATCAGGCACCCCCATTTCTTAAGAACTTGCCATAGTTCTTCAAGGCTGTGGTCGACACAGCCAAAGGCTTTTGCATGGTCAATGAAGCAGAAGTAGATTTTTTTTCCCCTGGAACTCTAGCTTTCTCCATAATCCAGTGCATGTTTGTAATTTGGTCTCTGGTTCCTCTGCCCCTTCAAAATCCAGCTTGCACTTCTGGGAGTTCTCGGTCCATATACTGCTTAAGCCTGCCTTGTAGAATTTTAAGCATAACCTTGCTAGCATGTGAAATGAGTGCAATTGTGCGGTAGTTGGAGCATTCTTTGGCACTGCCCTTCTTTGGGATTGGGATGTAGACTGATCTTCTCCAATCCTCTGGCCACTGCTGAGTTTTCCAAACTTGCTGGCATATTGAGTATAGTACCTTAACAGCATCATCTTTTAAAAATTTTAATAATTCAGCTGGAATATCATCACTTCCCCTGGCCTTGTTATTAGCAGTGCTTTCTAAGGCCCATTTGACTTTACTCTCCAGCATGTCTGGCTCAAGGTCAGCAACTACACTACCTGGGGTGTACGAGACATCCCCATCTTTCTGGTATAATTCCTCTGTGTATTCTTGCCACCACTTCTTGATGTTTTCTGCTTCTGTTAGGTCCTTACCGCTTTTGTCCTTTATTATGGTAATCTTTGCATGAAATGCTCCTTTCATATCTCCGATTTTCTTGAACAGATCTCTGGTTTTCCCCATTCTATTGTTTTCCTCTATTTCTTTGCATTGCTCGTTTAAGAACATCCTTTTGTCTCTCCTTGCTATTCTTTGGAAATCTGCATTCAATTTCCTGTATCTTTCACTATCTTCCTTGCATTTTGCTTGCCTTCTCCCCCCCCCCGCTATTTCTAAGGCCTCATTGGACAGCCACTTTGCTTTCTTGCATTTCCTTTTCATTGGGATGGTTTTTGTTGCTGCTTCCTATATAATGTTTCGAGCCTCCATCCATAGTTCTTCAGGCACTCTATCCACCAAATCTAAATCCTTAAAACTGTTCCTCACTTCCACTGTGTATTCATAAGGGATTTGATTTAGATTGTATCTTACTGGCCCAGTGGTTTTTCCTACTTTCTTCAGTTTAAGCTTGAATTTTGCTATAAGAAGCTGATGATCTGAGCCACAGTCAGCTCCAGGTCTTGTTTTTGCTGACTGTATAGAGCTTCTCCATCTTTGGCTGCAGAGAATGTAATCAATCTGATTTCTATGCTGCCCATCTGGTGATGTCCATGTGTAGAGTCGTCTCTTGTGTTGTTGGAAAAGAGTGTTTGTGATGACCAGCTTGTTCTCTTGACAGAACTCTATTAACCTTTGCCCTGCTTCGTTTTGAACTTCAAGGCCAAACTTGCCAGTTGTTCCTTTTATCTCTTGACTCCCTACTTTAGCATTCCAATCCCCTATAATGAGAAGAGGAAAACAACAGAATGGGAAAAACCAGAGATCTGTTCAAGAGAATTGGAGATATGAAAGGAACATTTCGTACAAAGATTACCATAATAAAGGACAAAAGTGGAAAGGACCTAACAGAAGCAGAAGACATCTGAGTTATTCAAACCCCTTCGCCATGACAAGGCAGTGATCCAGTGATTCAAGTAGTGCATAGTAAAACTATAGTACTTGCTCCCACAGGAGACAGTGATTGCCACCAAATTGGATGGTTTAAAAAGAAGACTAGGCAAATTCATGCAGATAAGGCTGTCAATATCTGCTAGTTGTGATAACTATGGTTTGCTGTGAACCTCACGGTTATGTTTGGTTGGGCTGGTAGGCCCTGACACAGGAGGAGAAGGAAGAAATGGGAGGGGGGGGGAGAGATGCTGGCTCCTCCCTGATGAACTTCTGACAAAACAGAGTTTCAGTGGAGGATGGGGAGGTTTGTGGACAGCCAAGGAGGAAGACAGTATGTCTGATCAGGAGGGTGCCTTATTGTGACCAAGAACTAAGGACTGCCTTCACTGATGGCAGAAGACCCACCTACCCTAGAGGAGCAGTATTTTCCAACCCTGACATTCTCACAAAGTGAGTGAGTGGCACTTTGTGTTTTAAAGCTTGACAGGTGGGGAGCTGAAACTGTTGGGACACCTTGGGTTTTTCTGTCTTGCCTGATTCCTGAACTTCTGAATTGTGAATCCTGAACTCTGTGTTTGCTGCCAAGCCTGTACCATCACTTGCCTGAATAAAGGTATCTTTTGTACTTGGATATAAGAGCTCTTGTGTGTTTGTTGGTCATGAGGCAGGACACAGTATGCCTCTGAATACTAGCTGCTGAATGCCAGTGGGGAGAGTACTGTTGCACTCAGGTCCTGCTTCCAAGCTTCTGATACGCATCTAAGTCACAGGAGGGCACAATGATCTTGTGCTATGGTCTAGCTTGTGGGTTTCCTGCACACATCTGGTTGGTCACAGTGAGAACAGGATGCTGGAATAGATGGGCCATTGTCCTGATCCAGCAGGCTCTTTTTATGTTCTCAAGATTTAGACTAGCTGTGCCTTTGTTTTGATGCATGGGGATTGCATGTTCTTATGAATGGCAACAGCCCCATTTACTGGAGATGTTAGGGATTGAAGCTGGGACCTCTTGCATGGAAACCTTGTGTTCTTCAATGTGCTCTTCTATACCAGGGATCCCCAAACTTGAGCACACTGGAAAAAAATGAATATGCTGGAATTCATAATGCAAAGCACAAATAAGCTGTACACACATTCCTGTAATCACCAAATGAACACCACCTGGAGTGATAATTATATTGAAATAATAAACTGTGTTCATCATTCATTATGAGAATATAATTCACAGAGGTAAGTATGTGTCTTTTATGATAATGGGGAGGGGTTTTCATATAACCCACAACCCACAATTTGCATGTCCTCACATTATTCCTATGGCTCATAAAGTGTCTAACAAAAGGTAAGCTTGTAACACATTAATTTCATTTGCTGTAAATAACCACATTTCCTGCTCAAACAATTACAGAGCCATTTTTTTGGATGTGTGTGTTTTGCTTGCCTGGGTAGAGCATTATCTTTTTGAAATCTAATAATCCTTGTAATCTATTTTCAACTTGGAAATAAAGAATGGCAACTGAAAAACAAGCAGCAGACTTTGCCATGTCTTATTCTGTTGAGTGTGATGAAGTGTCTCAATGGCTTCTGAATGATTACAATATAATTTACCTGGTACAGGCTAGACGCAGTGGGAGAGACAAGCTTTGCATGCATAACATAGACCGGGAAACCTGTCACCATCCATGTTGGACTGCAGCTTCCATAATTCTTGACCATTGACCATCTAGGACTGGTGGGAACTGGAGTCCAACAATGTCTAGAGGAGCACAGGTTCCAAATTGCTAATGTATAAGATCCCGTGTATCTAGATGAAGAATCCCTGACAGCAGGTGGTGAAGGCAGAATGAGAGGTGTACATTCATTTTAATAATTCATTAAATAATGGAACAAAGAGCCCCATTTGTTTCATTCATTTTAGTTGGAATAATACTTAAGAATTCAAACACATTGCCATTCGAAGAGAACGGGTCCCTATGAATCCAAAGCACGTGGAGGAAGCTATCCACTGCATTTTGCAGGAACTGCTCCTTTAGACTTGCCTCTTCCAAATCACCTTCTATTAAGGAACTGGTAATTCTAATACATCTGTACGACATTTGCCAAAGCATCTGCCCTGCCCTTCATTGGTCTCCACTCACACAAAATGTCCTTCCAGACTAGAGAATGATTCCACTTTGATCTAGCAGGTCTAGACCTTCTTTAAGGCTGCACTTAACCTTTAAAAGAGAGCATACAAGATGGATGGATTTGTGCATTGGTGCCTGTGGAACACCAGCTGGATTGCCTCTGAAGTATCTGGAACAGGTAGAGATATCATGAGTAAAATATTCATTTTAACAAGTGGGGATGAGCAGCGGCTGTTAAGCTTGAACCAAATATTGAATTTGTCCAAATCTTTCATAATACCACCTGCAGAAGTTTGAAATTATTTGATGCTTAGCTATCAAATGTCAAAGCTCTAGAAATGTTCATAAGTAAATATTTAATCTATCTGGTCAGTTACATATTAAATCTTGCTTGGTGCTGTTTAGACTTTCTCCTCAATATATATTCCATTCCATTTGGTTCAAGTGTGCTTCAATTAATTCTGAAACCAACAAAATCCTCCAATTCACTAAAGAATCCTCATTCCTTAAACTGGAACCCTAGATAGTAGCAAATAAATCCATTTGAACTGAGAGGGACTTCTGCATAAGCCGTTTGAATGCATCTGCCTACCTAGAAGAAGAAAAAAAAACTTTCACTGAAATTGTTTTTAATGCCTCCTTTCTTTTCAAAGTTCATACAGCTCTTTTTAAAACTAAATAAAATAAAATAGAAAATTACAGCTGTCTTTCTGCCCATCCATCACACACCCATGTTTTTAAAACTGTTATGTTACACATGCCTCATAATTACCTTGTCTAAATTTTGAAAATTCAACTGCCATGCATATGTATCATTTGTTCAGTTCTGCTTTAAACATTCCACAAGGCTTTATACTACATTAATCTCATTACTGCTCTGCAGAATTCATAATATCAGTACTGGTGACTTGATGCCCATACCCTAAAAGTGGAGTTCAGCTGGATTTTCTCCTTTCAGGGTGACTAGAAATGATATTGCATAGTTGGAAAAAGTTCAGACAAGATCAAGGGGATAGAGCAAGTCACATCAGAGGAAAAGGTTGCAGCATTTGGGGGCCTTTTAATAGAAAAAGTATGAGTAAGAAAAACTAAGATCATGGCCACTGGTCCCATCACCTCCTGGCAAATAGAAGGGGAAGAAATGGAGGAAGTGAGAGATTTTACTTTCTTGGGCTCCATGATCACTGCAGATGGTGACAGCAGTCATGAAATTAAAAGATGCCTGCTTCTTGGGAGGAAAGCAATGACAAACCTAGACAGCATCTTAAAAAGCAGAGACATCACCTTGCCAACAAAGGTCCGTATAGTTAAAGCTATGGTTTTCCCAGTAGTAATGTATGGAAGTGAGAGCTGGACCATAAAGAAGGCTGATCGCTGAAAAATTGATGCTTTTGAATTATGGTGCTGGAGGAGACTCTTGAGAGTCCCATGGACTGCAAAAAGATCAAACTTATCCATCCTTAAAGAAATCAGCCCTGAGTGCTCACTGGAAGGGCAGATCCTGAAGTTGAGGCTCCAGTACTTTGGCCACCACATGAGAAGAGAAGACTCCCTGGAAAAGACCCTGATGTTGGGAAAGATGGAGGGCACAAGGAGAAGGGGATGACAGAGGATGAGATGGTTGGACAATGTTCTCGAAGCGACTGGCATGAGTTTGGCTGAACTGCGGGAGGCAGTGGAGGATAGGCGTGCCTGGCATGCTCTGTTCCATGGGGTCACGAAGAGTCGGACACGACTGAACAACAACAACAATGAGTAAGAAGTATTATGATAGAATGTATAAAATTATGAAGGCATGGAGAAAGTAGATAGAGAAATGTTTTTCTTCCTTTCCCATCACACTAGAACTTAGAGACATACAACAAAAATGGATGTTTGAAGATTCAGAACAGAAAAGAGAAAGCACTTCTTCACACGTTATAGTTAAACTATGGAACTCTCACAAGAGGAAGTGATGATCACCAATTTGGATGGCTCTAAGAGACATGGGGAGGATAAGGCTGTGAATGCTACTAACCATGTTCTCCCTTCACTGTGAGCGGCAGTATGCTTCTGAATGCTAGAAACCCACGGGAAGTTAAGAGTGTTATTGTGCTTAGATCCTGCTTGTGGGCTTCACATAGGCACCTGAATGGCCACTGTGAGAACAGGATGCTGGACTAGCAAGTTCTTCTTACCTTCTTTGGTTACACATACCGGTATGTGGAATGAAAAGAAATGTGAGGGGCAGATAATGTAGTAACTTTACAGGATGTGCACGTAAGCACATTTGTCTGTATAGTCCTTCTAAGTGATGAAGAGGATTTGACCTCTTCTTGGATGCCAGATTTATGCTCAGGTGCAGATTTTCCTATTAGACAAAGCTAGACAGACAAAAAGATGAGATGGTTGGACAGTGTTCTCGAAGCTACCAACATAAGTCTGACCAAACTGTGGGAGGCAATGGAAGACAGGAGTGCCTGGCGTGCTCTGGTCCATGGGGTCACAAAGAGTCTGACAGAACTAAACGACTAAACAACAACAACAACAAAGACAGACAAAAAGAACTTGAGAGGTAAAAACCTGAAATACAGCAGGCAGAGTATATTTCTCTGTTAGCCAGAAAAGGGGGATATAAGTCAAACCTCTAGAATCCCAGATACTAGGAATGGGGGAGTTTATTCAACCAGAAGGTCACATTCTCTTTTGGTGACTTTCCAGGGGGAAAGCAGAGCAATGGATGGGAATTTTATTTTTGTATAGCAGGCTAGCTTATACACACACTCCCCATCCTCCAGCCAAGAACACATTCCAGCCAGGCAATAATATTCAAGGGTGTGTGAGCAAAGTAGGCTTTGTTAGATGTGTGGTATGGGAAGAGGGGTGTGTAGCTGAAGAGACTGCTCTAGATCAGGAAGCAGCAAATCTGGAAGGCTACATTTCACTCCCAGACCTGAGGAGCTTCACTCCTGCAATATACTAATGGAAAATCCATTACCCCAATGTGGATCCTCATGCAACAAAACAGCACCACCCATGCGCTAGAGAGGAGATATCATCAGACTTGGGTGAACTTATTCTAGTCATTTCAATGGAAGCTCATGGGCACTGGATCTGGAAGCTCCCATAGGGGTTCCTCCACATCTGGGGCCCTCATCTGCACTATAGACTGAAAGCAATACCATACCACTTTAAACCGTAATAGCTTCTGCCAAAGAATACCAGGAGGTTGTTAAGTGCGTCGAGAGTTGTTAGGAGACCCCTCTTCCACCAAAACAGCCACGGTTCCCTATCTTCCTAGGGAACTGTGAAAATAGTAACTCCTTTCGGTGGAGTACAGGGGCCTCCTTGCAGCTCTCAGCACCCCTAACAAGCAACACTTCCCATAAATCTTTGGGGGCAGCAATAACTGTTTAAAGTGGTATGAAACTGCTTTAAACGACTTCTGCAGGTGAGCCCATAGTTAACAACCCTTCTTTGTAACACAGGACTCTGCAGTAACAGTCTGTAACCTGGTGCTCCCCCATACCTTGTTGGACAACAATTTCCAGCATTTCAGTGGGGCTGATGGGGGTTGTGGAGGTAACCAGACTGGGGAAGTCTGCTCTGCAGCAATGTAACTTGACTCATTATCCTTAGGACCTCGTTGATTTGTCACTCTCTGCTTCCTCATTTTGTTTCTCTGACCGTATCACCTGACACCAGATCCACTTTAAACTTTTGCAGTTGCCATCTGATTTTGATAGGCAGCAGTGTGCTCCAATGCTAGGCCAGAGCTAAAATTCCTTATCGCTATTTCCAGCTCTCTCCTGGATGAGGCTGAATCCATTAGGGCTCAGCTGAGACATGTGCCTCATAAGTGCTATAAGAAGAGAAGAAGCAAAAAAGCTTCCTTATCTTCTTAAGCTTTAATATAATGGATGGTTAATTTAGTCATTCTCTCTGGATGACTGAATTAAACAAGAGAAAGGAGTTGAATCAGTTTTAAGGAACAGGAGATCTTTGCATGCTTGCAAGCACCTGCTTAAGAATTTGAAATAAATCAATATTAAAGGAGAGAAAGAAAAGTGCATTCACTAGTCTTCAAATCCACTGTAATGAGACCCTTTCAAGTATTCGAGAGTAGAGTATGGCCAAATGTAGGGCCCAGCTGAAGTGTTCAGCCTAGCGCTGTGCTGACAACAATGCCTTCATTTTCTCTTTGACAATTCTCCACCAATTAATGGGAAAATAACTTGTATTTTATAAGTATCAAAGGGGATAGAGAATTTTGGTGCAATTCACATGGGTGGGGTGCTGGGGTTTTGATGTGCCTGCCTTAAGATTGAGGCGGTCAAGAGGTGTTTGTGAGTGTCCTTTTTTTCATTCTACAATTACAGGTATGGAAAACCCACCTATACCACTCTTGGGTACCTAGCAGTGAAAATATGCTAAATAACTAGTGCCCAGAAAAATTCCAAATAACTTCTCCAGTCCTCTGAGAAGGAGATAGAAAGAAATGGCACCTTCCTTCACAAGGGGGGGGGAATCCTTTGAGAAACTGGACATATTTCAGCCCAGCACTAATATAGGCCACTAATTCCTCACTGCATTTGGGGGAAATGCAAAAAAGGGCTCCTGATATTTTCAAGCATCGATATGTGAGTTTGATGGTAGCAAGAGTTCAGGTGGAAGTACCTCACAATTAGATGAGGTGTTGAGAGTCATTGCCATCTCCCCCACCCTCACCAAGAAAGTCTCTAGGAATGATGCTACATCAGCACAAAGCCCGGGGATGGTTAAAACATCAGGCTTTCCCTATCTGGCCCTGGATGGACACCCATCCGGTCACTCCCATGAGCAGCCCTAGTCTGCATCCTCACTGACTGGCTGAAATGTGTCTTCACGTTGTGAAATGCTTATTAATTTATGTATTTACTGTATACCCCACCTTTCTCCCAATGCAAAGCCCAAGGTACTTCACAGCACAAATAAAAACAGATACAACTAAACACACAACAACAACATAAGAAATATTTTAAAACAATTAAAAATATAACCCTATTAAAAGCAGCCCTGAAAGCACTTACAACCATTTAAAAGCACAATAAAATAATAAAAGTACACCCCCCCCACCTCCACCTCAGTTTGCAGCCTAATGACTGTTGGACCGAAAAAGTCTTTTTCCCGCTGGAGAAAGGAAGCAGAGAGTGGGACAGCTTAGCCTCCTGCAGAAGGGTGTGCCACAATCTGAGAACAGCCCCTGAGAAGACCCCCTTTCGCTTCCTCACTCAACATGCCCGAGAAGGTGGCAGTACAGAGAGAAAGACCTCCACAGAGGATAGCAAAGCCTGCTGGGAATGTTCATGTAGGGAGATATGTTCCTTCAGAATATTGCTCTTGACCGCCTGTATGGAGAGATGTCAAAATTTCTGGTTTTTGCATGGCCAGAATGTAGCCTACCAGATCCTTTATTCCACCCAATTTTGCCCATGCCCTGCCTACCACGAGCCTGTGGTCCCTGGGAGATTGCCTGTTGTAGATGAAACCTTTTTCACAAATCCTTCCCACATTGCTGGTTTCCCCTTTGGTTTGCCGTAATCCATATACAGTACTTCAGTGGACAAACCAACAAATATTTCTCATCTCTCTCTCTCTCTCTCCCCCCACCCCACCGCCCGTTCTGCTTGAGTCTTACTTCTAAGCAAACTTGCTGTTTGCTGTGCTAATTAGAGCAGCTGCCTGGTTGAAATCCCAAGAGAAATCATGAAAAGAGGCCAGTGTTTAGAATTTCTTCTTGCTGTCTCTGAGATTTAAAATGAAAGCTTGGTGGCTTAATGAGAAAATAACTGGGTTCATTTTCATGGAGGGAGGGGCACATCTTTGCTCTGGAGACATTGTATGAGCTTTTGGTTTAAGACAGACTTAGTCCATACATCCACAGAACATTTAAAGCTGCATTTTATCAGATCATTGATCCCTCTAGATCAGTATCATGTACACGGACTAGCAGTGGCTCTTCAAGGTTTCAGTAGGCGGTATTCCAAGTCATACCTGGAGTTGCCAAGGATTGAACTGTGGACCTTCTTCATGGAAGGCAGATGCTCAGCCAGTGAGCTATGGTCCTTCAACTGAGAATATCAGAGGTGGAAGACAACACACAAACCCCCACAATTTGCATGGTTCAGATCGAGGAGAGAAATCATCTAATTTAATCCATTTAGAGGTGTGTGAGCTCAATATCAGGTATCTTGGCAGGGCCTAGGGCTGGAATAATTGGTGAATTTTAATTTCTCTGTTTCTCATATTTCCAGACTTCAGTTCTCTTTTCCTCATCACTTTATGATTTCTTTTTTTTAATTCCGCACAGAAATTAATCAGCATTCTAGTATGAATTCTCCCAACAAACACATCTATGCATTTTTACCTAATATACACATTTTAACAAGCAATTCCACGCAAATATAATGCATTTTTGTAAGTTATTTTCATAAAGATGTGCATCTTTGTGCACCCCCCCCATAGACATATCTTTGTAAACATTATATGACTGGAGAGCTGCACTGAAAAGTTCAGAGAAGTGTGGGTTTTGATAGATAGCTGCATTTTTTGTTCACATGTTATTGTGGGAAACATGAAGTAGGAAGTTTTGCATTATAATGCAGACTAAGCTGAATTTCTCTCCCCTCTCCAGCAGAACCTGGGTGACCAGGGAGACCATGATGGGTTAAGTTGCATAGTTAGATAGCAGGACCCATAAGGCTTTCTGTTTGGATGTAGGGGAACAGTAATGTTGTGTGGTGGCTTAGAGACACATTTTCTTCCTGTCATGACATTCTAGGGGGTCCCAGGCAATCCATTTTCAATCATTGATTAATGTTTTCTTGTAATCTTCTAAAAAATATTGCAGGTTGTTCGATGTAGAAATTACGAGGAAGTGCATATAAAGTGTCCTGAATGCTCTCAAAACTCTCTGCATTTGCTAAGATCCTCTCACCCCTTATCTACCCAATCAATCTCTGCACTCTGCAGGTGTCATGCAGGTATTAGGAAGTTCCTTCTATTGGTGCAAAAAGAAGAAGAAAAAGTATAGGAAGGAGAATTCCTGGATCCACACTTAGGGCAAGTAGTTTTTGGTGACACAACCCCTGCAGATATTTAAAGTCACAAAGTATGCAGCAAAATAAAGTATGGAAATACAGACTGTTAGACCTTTAGAACAAGCCATTCCAAGTGAGTTCCAAAATTTCCCTCTTTCCCCAGCATAGGAAAAGACCACACATTTGGTAAGTTTAAAAAAGTGGTTTACCTACAAATTCTACAAAGATCAGGTTCATGTGCTTTTCCATACACCAGTCAAAAAGGTTGCACCGGCAGTAAAATTTAGCTTAGTTACAAAGTGGTGAAAGTTCCTAAATTGTCAATGTAGGAACTCAAGAGTGACTGGTGAGAGTGATATGGCTGAGCTGGAGCAACCTGCTCAAACATTTTCACACACTGAGTTTTTCAGGTAGCGTGGGAGAAGGGGAACAATAGACTTGATTACCTATTTCCTACCATGGTGAGAGGAAGTGGCATAGCTAAGCCTGGCAGAATAGCTTCCTCTATGAATTAAATAAAAATAAATAAATAAAATTCCTTCCAGTAGCACCTTAGAGACCAACTAAGTTTGTTCTTGGTATGAGCTTTCGTGTGCATGCACACTTCTTCAGATATCCTCTATGAAGTTAACACCCCTTCATGCATTAATTAGACTTAAGCATGATGGTTATATAATTCTGGTTATCCCACGTCTTCTGTGCCATGTTGGGAATCAGGCCTTAAGTGTTGTGGAACCTATCCTTTGGAATTCCCATTAAATGTAAGACAGGTACCATCTCTTTTCCTTTTCAGCACCTTATAAAGATCTTCCTCTTTCAACAAACCTTTTAAGGTAGAGGCTGTATCATCAGTGGAATTGCTTTTAGATACTTTGGGAGGAAGGGTGAGATAAAAATGTCAACAACAACAACAACAACAACAACAACAACAACAACAACAACAACAATGCAGAAAAGCTATTCACTTCAAGTACCCCCTTTTAAAAGCATATGGGAAGGTTAGAATAAAGAGTTGCCCCCTAGATTATTGCTGTGCTCTGTAGGTGAGTGCTTCCTGCAGATAAACTAATCTGACAACTAGCTCAGAAGTCAAGAGGATTTCCCACCCATGGTCATTAGTCCTCAAATGACAGAAATCATGCTGGGATCCACCCCCCCCCCAAATGTTAGAATACAAACCTCAGCGGTCTTTGAAGTGTTAAAATATAATTGTTTTTGATGTGAAGAGAAAGGGTCTGCTTTTGTTTACTGAATATTTGGTGATGTTCTTTCAAAATAATGTGTCAAGAGAAGCCTTGCTTTATGCTGTAAAAACCAGGAGGCTTTGAATGCTTTTGCTAAACACAGTCTTGGATAATGGAGAGAAAAGTACATGGCAGCTCGGGATGAATTATCAGCTGAAATGTAGCTTTCTCGGAGCCTTTAAATATCGCACTCCGTTGCCATGGTAATGCTACTTAACTCAAGTGCTTGCAGCAAGAAAAGGGTTGTAAATGCACCATGTTTTTGGGATGCTGCGGCCACTTAATTGCTGCGGATGTTAACAGGGACATGCCAGTGAAATATTTGTGATGCTATGTTGAGACCTCAAAGCTTCCTCTTCATATAAATATGGAGAACACACCACAATCTCCATCTGAACTGCACCACTGGTGACCTATAAAAGCAAAGATCCAGGATCGTTTTCTAAGCCTCACAAGTAGGCCAGCACCAGAACACAGCATGGCAAACTGTAGCCATGGTGGCTATATATAACCTCCATTGTTAGAGGCACTTTGCCTCTCTATTCCAGTTACTATGACTCACAAGTGGAGAGAGTGCTGTTATATCCAGGTCCTGCTTGTGCGTTTCTCAAAGACACCTGGTTGGTCACTTTGAGAGCAGGATGCTGTACCAGAAGGGCTGTTGGCCTGATCCAGGAGGGCTATTCTTATGATCTTATGGTCAGGCAAGGAAGGGATGGTTGGGGAAAGTGGTGTGTGTGTGTGTGTGTGTGTGTGCATGCGTGTGTGTGTATGCTGTCTGAATGAAGTCTAGGTTAGTGAGTCACAGATCATGCAAGCCTGCCCTCCATCAAGGACTCAGGCAGGTTATAAAATGAGGTGAGCTGCAATAGTACTAATCAGGGCTGTCTTAAGCATATGCAGCACCGGGGTGCAAAGATCTGCCCGGCGCCCCCCCCCCCCCGGTTGCCCAGTCCCAGGCACACAGGAGGGCGGAGCTGGTCAGCCACCTCAGCATCTCGCTGGCTTGGTTGCCCCTGAACTCACGGCACAAAGCCGCCTGTAGCAGAGCCCACCGCGGCACTCCAACCAATGGGTGGGCTCTTCCCTGGACTCAACTCTCAGGCCCCGGACTCTCGGCCTGGCGCCCTTGAGAGCCCAGCGCCCAGGTGCCATGCACCCCTAGCGCCTATGGAGTAGACGGAGGAGACCAAGGTTCTAATCTCCACATAGCCATAGAACTTGCCTGGGAGACCTAAGCCAAGGTTTAATCCTATGTCTGAGCCATTATGGCAAAAGGGGAGAATATATGCCAGCTGTTGTTGTACAGGGTGTTAGGGTAGTAGCACTGGTGGGGGACATGTTGTGCTCCATCTTTGGTCCTCACCTTGCACTCAGCTCTCATCTGTGCCTCCTAGAAGCTGTCAGGATGTGACAGCGGCCACATCCAGGGAATGACTTGGACTGGCCAGCTAAACCAGATGAGGGTAACCCATGCATCTCAGACCATCAGTGAGTTAGGGACTTGCCCTGCATGCGAAGACAGTCTCTGGTGGACTCAGTGGACATGACCGATAGTGGGTCCAATCGTCAATAAGGCATTTTCTGCATGTGGGGAAGTGAGTTGCAGATGGGGCTTGCCAGCATGAGAAGGTAGCCCATAAGGCTAAGGAGTAAACCCTACAAAAATCTGGAGTGGAGTCATTAAGACCAGGCAGACGGTGGGGGCAAGCTGGGTACACTTGCCCCAGACATTTGATGGTTAAGTTGTCTGGGGGACATGCCAGGGACTGGCTGCTTAAGACGTTTGGATGGTGCCTCGTACGCCTCCTCCTGGCTGCTCATGCAGCCAAGCTAGTGCCAAACATATTGCTCTGCTTTCCCTTGGACCACATCAGTGAGGCTGAGAGTGGGGTCTTGTTGTCTGGGCAGCCCAGGACTTCTACACACACTGCCCAGGTTTGGTGCCCCGGGGAGGTCACTTCAGTGCTGCTGACACAACAGTTTGATTTCACCCCTGGACTCCATTCTCTCTCAAGACAATTGTTTACTTCCATCACTGCCACAGGTAGAAATAAACAGCTACTCCAAAATATACTGAATGTCACCACCAAAGAGAAGTCACCCTAAAAGAAAAGTCTCCTTAAGAAACGTTGCTGTTCCTCCAAATATACTATCCAGGCTTGACTCTTCCAAAATCTCATCCCTTGAGTTTTGAGCTGAATGTTCTTCTTTGAATGCTTTTAGAACTGTGTGCATGAACCATTTGATTCACAGACACATGATAGGTGATCAGATAGTTAATGACTAGTGGGTGAATGTGACCCAGACTTTTTAATATGATACCAGTTTCTTCTACTTCATTTATGAGAAACCAAAGGAAGTCATTAGAATCTTGATTTGCAATTTAAAATGAAACACAAACACACACACACACACACACAGGGAAAGTATTCTCCTCCCAAGATGATTAATACCCATGACTATGGTGAAACCGATGTTAGCTATGCAAGATTTACTAAAACAACAACAACAACAAGAAGAAGAGTTTGGATTTGATATCCCGCTTTTTACTACCCGAAGGAGTCTCAAAGCGGCTAACATTCTCCTTTCTCCAACAACTCCACAATGTATATATTGATGAAGTTATATAATTTATTGTGATGATCATGTTTTGCATAATATGTTTTCACTCTTTGATTTCAATTAAACAAAGTGGCAGCCTCTTCTGACAACTGTGGAACGCCTCTGGAAACAAGCTTCTTGCGATGAACGTTAAATTTGAATATCAGAATGATGTTTCCTTGATCACTTGCAAAAGTTGCTGAAAGGCAAATATTATCAATTAGTACCAAGTTCGGCAGCTTGTCAAAGATGGCGCAGGCACAATTCATACCTTCGTCAACAAGAAAGTTATCCCAATTTATACTCCTTGGCAAGTCTGATTCCCCTGTGAACTCTTTCTGAATTAAGCAGGATTTTCCAAATCACTTGTTTCATCAGCTGTAATTGCTGGAGCAAAAGATTTGGGTAGCTAGCAGTAAGGAATGACGAGCAAATCCCTCTCAGCTCTGCGTTAGCTCTCTATTTACCAGCTCTCTCGAAAATCTGTTTCCTGAGAGTTCTTTCCCAGCTCATAATACAGGCACGTGTGTGCTGACCCTGCAAATTATTGCATCCCCCACCCAAAGGAATTGGAGCTTAGTTTCACTTGCCCTGTGATGAAGAACTGCCTGGATATTTTTTTTGGGTGGGAAAGTGGGGCTAAGACCTGAAAGTTGCTTGCCATATACTGTCCAAAATGATGCTATGATGCGTCTGTTTTCGAGGGGGAAAATGTTTTAATTACAAATCTTTTTAAAAAGTATTTATAGGATTTCAGCCTGAGACTTTTTTTTTTTTAAATTGAGGTGTGGAACCTGAGTCCCAGGAACTAAATGTTACCCTCTCTATCTGGCCCGATGGGATTCTCTCCAGACCTCCAAACCCAACCCACCAACATACAGGGGTGTAGTGTGGGGGTGTGGGGGACCATGGCCCTGAGCACACAATTTTAAGGAGGTGTAAACCAGGTGCCCTGATGCAGGAATCGCCATCCCACCCTGCGGGCTGCTGGGGCTCTCTAGGTCCCAGAACCCACCTGGGCCTCACTGTCATTTCCTCGCATTCCTCCTTGAATGGTCAGCCAGCACTTGCTTGTTTGCTTGGACAGTGAGTGGCCATGGAAAAGAGGAAGGCAGGCATAGTTACTTGAGTGGCATAGTTACTTGAGTAATTATGCCCCTTTGTACTCAGTGGCACTTCTAAGTAAACATGCTTGGGGTTGCAGCCTAAGTTAAACAAATTGCCTTATTTACTTCATATTTATATGTGAAAGAAATTCAGTTGTGATTCATGAGTGGGAAAATGTGGAAATGTGTATGTTTGAATGGGAAGTTAACTAGAAATAAATTCCCCCCTTAGCCATGATCCACCTGGTCTATTTGAATGCCATTTCATTTTTTTTTGAAAGCAGCTTCTTTCAAGAAACCAAAATATGCATACCAAAGGCTTGCTGTTTCTGAACTATCTTTAAACCACCTCTAGTAGTACTTGGCTTCCTTTCTTAGCATTTATTGTTAACGGTCTCTTTTCTGTATCTTAACATGATTCTTATGTGCACTAGAGCGATGCTCCATGTTTAGTTATTTAACTGCTGGGATAATTTCCTCTAGAAGGGACTCTTATCAAAATGCATAGAATATGCATGGAAATAATGTTTGCCTGGTTCCTGTTATCTACTGATTGATTAACAATTTGTCCAGTAATGGAATGGGTAGTCAGTCGCTTTTTCAAGGCTCTAAGCAATATTGCTTCTGCCGTACAAGATAGAAAGCTTCCCCCCTCCACACACACACAGTAATATTCATACATGCATGTGGTAAACAGTCCACAATTACATTGACTGATGTCTTATATACTCCAGTTTTAAATGAATTCCTAGCTGCCCTTGAGTTATGATGTTTCTGTACTGTACAGTCTCATTCTGGTATTGCATAAAGTTGATTCCATAGCAGAGCTGTCCAGTACTGGGAAAGGTTTAAATCTCCCCATCAAACCCAGGACTGTGGTGTGGTGATCTGGGCTTCCCCATCACAGCTCTGGGCTTACTGTGGAAGTTTACAACCTCTCCCTGCACTGCAATGGAGAGGGAAAGCAGATCCACCCACCCACATTTTTAATGCACCAGGCATCTGGTGGTTTCTTTGCCACCATAAATTTGTTCCTACCTAATCTAGCAGTTATTTGGTCCCATAGTCAATTGCCACAAATGTTGGGGATAGGCTGGTAACGAATTGTCAAAAAGTCCTATGGGTTGGAGATCAGAGATTTGAATTAAAGTACCCCAAGTGTTGCGTGTGGGCTAGGGAAGTTATGGCAGTGTTCAACAACATCTGAAAGGCCACAGTGTTCCATCATCGGTCTAGACCTTAGTAAAGAAATTATTAAATTGTTCTGATTGCAATGGAGCCACAATGGATCAAATACATGAAAGGAAGTCCCATTTATTTAAATGGAGCCTACTTCTACCTGTGTATGCTCAGTATTTTGACATCAAACTGCTAAAATGTAACTGTTTTACATTAGCAGAGGATATGAACCAACAAATGTAATAAATCTAAGATGCTTTCTTAACACACACACACACAACCCACTGGTACTGCTGGGTCATGCAGTGAAAAATAAGTAGATAATAAATTTTCCAAATGGGATGTAAAGAATGCATTCACTCTCCATGATAGCATAAATATATGACATTGGTATTTAATGTGAAGCCTTTATTATTAGCTCTGCTCTTGCTACAGGGAAATAATTGTGTAGATTTATGCTTAAATCCAATCATTATTTTTTGAAAACTCTATTTTTATGTTGTCCATCAATTACTTCCCATCTTTTCATTATCTGATCATTGCCAGGAATGAAAGGAACAGCGGAAGGAAGAGCTCTGAGCCTTTTAATAGATGTTGATTCATCCGGAGAATGCTCAGGTTCAGTATCAGAGGCAGCTTTTACTTCAGATTTTAGTCCCCCACTTAAAATGTCACCAAGTTTCAGAGGAAGAGGAGAGATGCTGAACTTTTCAAAACACATTGTGTCAGCAGTGGCTCCTCAACAGCCCAAGTTTCATTTTATTTTGTCTACAGAAAAACACACACATAAAGTACAGTATAATGCCATCAAGTCAACCACAGCAAAGAGGTAGAAAACCCAGAGAAAATGCAAGCACAAACTTCCTCCCTTTTAAAATAAAGGTGTAACAAACACCACTTACATTCAACAGGTGTATAACAAAAATGCAAGATCAGACATTGTCAAGGATACAGACAATTTTGATTCAGAACTCGGCTTCCCTTTAATGATTGTGGCCCAGTTTTGATGACTACAAGGAGGAACCTAGCTATATTTTCTGTGGTTAGCACATGGCACCACGGGGTGCTGCTGCTCCACTGATATCCAGTTACTTGCATTGCTACTGCTGCCGCTTACTGGGAGGCTAGAGGGGAAGGGGAGAGCATTTGCCATGAGGTCCATGGAGTTGTCATGGAGTGGGTGGGGATATCCAAAATAGGCAGAGACAGAGATCAGGGATTTAGAGTTAGACAACCCAGAGGAGAGTGGGTTGAGGGAGGCAGCATTAGCGCCTCAAGGAACGTCAGAGCTGGCAGAGGGGCCAGTGATCAGGAAGGTCAGGAGCTGGATCCTGGGAAAGGTTCAAGTGCGTTGTCAGAGCAGGGTCCTACCGCTGTGACACTGGACTCCTGTAGTCAGCCCCACCCAGGCCTATTTCCACCACTGCTGCCAGCCCCTCCTGTCACTCAGTAAAGAGCCTCTCCTGGGGCAAGTGCCTGAGAAATCAGGTTCTCAAATGAGAGCACGTGTTGCGGTGGGGGCTAGAAGACACCTCCTTGTTGCTGGGCGGATTGGCTAGCTGGCCACAGCTTCTATAGGCCCCTGTGAGTTGCCAAGCAGAATTTAATGTATCAATTTGATGATGGACAGCCCAGCGTCCTATATATTGTCCTGCAAGAAGGAGGATCCTTTTCTTGGCTGTTTGCTTCGGATCACCCTCCCTCCCTCCCTTTATTTAGGCCGCTGCTCTTGACCTTGCAACTGCCTGTCATGGGGTTGTCTGCTTTTGGTGCAGGGGCCCAGTAGGAATTTTGTCCATTTGGCTGATTGGCTGTTGCCATCTGGTTTTTGCCTACTGCAGTAGCAACTAGTCACAACTTGTAAGGTTGGCGGTTCGGCATTGGTTCCTGTGTTGGTACTGGAAGGGTGGGCCACCCCTTCCAGAATGATGATGTGCAGGGAATTCCATTAAAGGAATCCAGGGGCTCAAGATGCTTTTGTCCGAACCCCCGGTCGGGGGACAGGGCCACGCAAGAGCCCCTGGGACCCCTGGGGAGGGAGGGGCACTGCTTCACCCGGCCTCCTTAACTCTCCCCAGGTGGCATTCTCCCACACTGACAGAATGTCAGCTCTGTCCTGGCGGACAGCTAGTCTGAACCAATGCCTACGCAACCACTCACATAATTTGTATTTTAATAAAGTTGTGGCCTAAATTATTGCCAAAAACCCAAACAAATATGATGTGTCAGGTGTGAGTTATTGGGGGGGGGGTGTCTTGGGGACCTCAACATGCAACAAGTTGGATACTGAGCTCAGAGGCAGATTTAGGGCAGCACAACCAGTTCCACCACACTGAGCCCTGAGCCTAGGGGGCGCTGCAGGGTGTTGTGACTCTTCAAAGGGATGAGGCAGGGTGTGTTTAGCTTCTTGGATCAATGTTGCAGCTTACACTTAGCCATGCAATTCACATGCTGTGCCCTTAACCTTGTCTATGTACCACTCAGATTTGTGCATTAAAGAGTTTTTCAGAAATGGAAACTCAAGTTCTTCATCCATCAGTAAAGGCCAAGACAAGGTCGGTACTGGGAAAATGTACTGGTGGAGGCAATTTGGCACTCCCACTGGTGTCTTTGCAGGTTGCTGACCTTGTTGTGACCTTGCCCCTCTCCCTCTCCCTCCCTGAAAGCAGCAGCAATGTGGAGGTCAGGTGAGTGGCAACATCCCTCCCCCCATTTCCTACTGACAGAAAACATAGCCAACTACCTCATTGTAGTCAAGCTCATTGTTCCACAACAGAAGAACAACAGCTCCTATTTGATTTTCAATTAAGGTAAGACACCAACCTCCATAAAACAAATGTAGATTTTGCAGCCTGCCTCAAGTTAACAGCAATCTCCCATAATATTTGTGTGTGTGTGTGTGTGTGGGAGGGGAGAGGAATGGCCTTGCAGAAGTGTGTGAGTTTCTGTGCAGTTTCAATATTTAGCATACTTCTGAATAACGGTTGCTGGGGGAGGTGATTTTGCGGGCAGAGCTGTTGCCATCTTACAATGATTGTGGGCTTCCCAAAGGTGATTGCAGGAAACAATATGAATCTTTTGCCTGAGTCAAGCAGCACTTGTCTTAGTTTGTGACACATCTGTGGTTCTTTATTTATTTATCAAGTTTAAAACACCACTTGATCACAAAACTGTTTACGTAAAACAGTAGACAGTATTAATTTTTAAAAGCAAGTGAAACAGACTTTAAAAAACAGTAGTCACAATGGGTTGTATCCAAAGAAGTACCAAGCAATGCACCCTGCCAGCACAAGGATTTCTGTTTGCACAATGGGACTTTCCTCTCCTATGCCTCCCAAAATCCATTCTAGGGGTTCTTCCAAACCTCTAGGGGTTCCCAAGCAGGGTTGGGTACACTCTGAGGGAGGAAAGAGGTGAAAGCCCCATTGCACAGGTAGAAATCTTTGCATTGACAAGATGCAATGATGCATACTTCCCAATAAAATTACCAAAATATAGATAAAACCAACGTAACTTTAAATAATAATAATTTTAAAAAAACAGAAGCAGTAACAAATATCTGGGAATGCTTGCTGAAACAAATATGTTTTTATCAGGCATGGAAAACAATACAATTAAAGTGCCTTGGGGAATAGGCAGCAGGTTCCAGGAAATAGGAGCTGCAACATTAAAGGACTGATTTCTTGCACGTTTTTGGAACAAGCATTATTCACAAGTTAAGCTGGCTGTGTGCAGATGGCCACAGTGCCTGGGGAGAATCAGTCAGGTCTTGCATCCATAGCAGTGACCAGAGGAGGAATGACCACTGGGAGGAGCGCAGAGAGAAGAAATGCCATGGTGCATCTGCAGCAGCACCACTGGATGCCTGCATCTGCCCTAGCTGCAACAAAACATGTCTCTCCCATGGCTCTCTACAGCCACAGCAGGCGCTGTAACTCTCCAGTGGTTTCACTTTAATCCTGAAGGCACACTCGTCCATAGACTCCCAAGGCAGAGAGATGCCCATAACAACAGTTCCAGTTAAGCAAGCTGCAATTCAGTAAGATCTTATACCCACCTGCCTTTTGCCTCATGCTTTCCAGGCAGAGGTTCGTGCTTTAAAGCTCTGTGTCTGAGTGCTTTTCTTTTCACCCAGAGTTTTCCCCACATAAACCCACTCTTTAAAGTTTAATCGGAGGAAATGTCAGTTTGGGTTTCCAGTGGATTGCAGTGGTAAAATGAGGCTTTTCATAGGAAAGCTCTGGAGCAAAAAACAAACTACAGTGGTACCTCGACTTACGAAGTTAATGCGTTCCGAAGGCGCCCTCGTAAGTTGAAATCTTCGTAAGTCGAAGGCGCCATCTCCAAACGGCAAACAAAAATAAAAAATCGTATGGCGAAAAAACCGCATTCAAAACTTTGTAAGTCGAGGTATCGTGCCGCCGCTTTCCCTTCGCAAGTCGAAAAATTCGAAAGCGGCGGCCATTTTTTTGCTTCCGGAACTCATTCGGAAGTCGAAAAAAACGTAAGTTGAGTCGCTCGTAAGTCGAGGTACCACTGTAACAGTGTCTACTATCTGGTAAGGTACCAAAGAAGAAGAGAAGAAGAAGAAGAAGAGTTTGGATTTGATATCCCGCTTTTCACTACCCGAAGGTGTCTCAAAGCGGCTAACATTCTCCTTTCCCTTCCTCCCCCACAACAAACACTCTGTGAGGTGAGTGGGGCTGAGAGACTTCAGAGAAGTGTGACTAGCCCAAGGTCACCCAGCAGCTGCATGTGGAGGAGCGGAGACGCGAACCCGGTTCCCCAGATTACGAGTCTACCGCTCATAACCACTACACCACACTGAGCCACTTCTGCCTAGAAGGTCTCAATTTTCTCATCCCTGTCGGTACTTGAGCTCTTTTAAGGATGTATAGTATATAAGTATAATTGAAAAGTTAATATTATGGCAAGCTAAAAGACTCTTCTGTTCTACATCACATCTGATTCCTTTAGTCAGCTGAGCAAAGGCCAATTATTCTCCTGCCTTCTAAACAAAACAAAAAAATCCATGTCTCTTTAGAGAGTAGAGTATGCAAATAACTTGTGATGTCAATCTGTGAATACAGCTGTGAAGCCCAGAATAAATAAAGCACCAATAGTTTAAGTGTCCTAACACATGGCCACACCTGTTAATTTAACAACCATTTGCAGGTTTTCCAAAAAGCAAAATTGCCTCATGCCAGATGGAATAGAATCTGTGATTTCTTTTTCTTTTTTTACAAAATTGCTTGTAACACCTTATTCCATCAAGAGCTAAATATCACAAACACAGCTAAAGAATGAATTAGGTTTGGAGTCAGCTTTGAAAATGGAAGAAACCCTATTAGATTGAAGGTTACATCTGCGGTTGACTCGGTACATAATAAATCATAGTTTCGGAATGGTAATAAGGCTGCCGGAGGCATGATTTGATTGAAAAACGTAATTATGTTGACACTTTCATAATGCTGCTTGGTTATGTGTTAGGAAGAGATGAGAAAGGCAACTTTAAGAAGGGATTTCTTTTGAGCAACCAAGGTCATAGGGTATGCTTTTACTTAATTTTTTTAAAGACTCCTGCATGGAGCAATATGAAAATGCTGGCCCTGTCTCACTTGCATTGACTTCTGACTTGTTCCCTAGCCAAATTCATTGGGCTGGCTTTGACCTACAGAATCCTTCTTGGTTTGTGACCTCAGTACTTAGGTGAACATCTCTTCCTGGATGTTCCTATCCGTATCCTCAGGACTTCTGCAAAAGCCCTTCTTTGTATGCCCATTGAGTTAGGTCTCAGAAAATGACCAAAAGAAAGGGGGCATTTTCAGTTATCTCCCCTTCCAGATGAAAAATGCTCTCCCTATGAAACCCAATGCTGCCCGCATTGCTGTGTCTTTGGTGATAGGTTAATACTTTCCTGTTCTCCCAGGTGATTTTGAGATCTGGTTCTGAGTCCTTTTGGCATGTGCCATGTTGCTCATGTAGGTACTGTATTTGATGGCTGCTTTAGTTCTGTGCTCATCCCACCTGGGATTCCCAATATTCACTAGCAGGCTACCTCCAGCACTAAAGGTAGAACACAGCCATCGTGGCAAGTACGGCCAGAATAAAAGGCTTCAGTATGCAGACGGACTTTGTATTTCTGGTCAGCCTGAGGTGGAAGGCATCACTCATTATCTGTTATCCTGCCCTTATATAGAGACATAACAGATCACTGTCTGAAACCTTTGTTTCCACAAGACAGTATGTACAACCCAACAAAAAATTGTTCAGTTTCTTTTGAGAGACAGTAAGAGCTTCGTAACACACAGAGTGGCCCTCTATGCACTGGCTGCAAAAAGAAATTGGGAAAGGGGAGTTAGATAAAATAACTTTTAAATTGGTTTGGTGAGTCGGAGATTTAATCTGAAAGGAAGAATTAAGCTTGTTAGTGACTCTGGTATCACCTCTCATTCATGATAACCACCTTCAGATATCTCAAGGGCTGTCCCATGGAAGAGGGAACGAGCCTGTTTTCTCCTGTTCTGGAGGGTAGGACTTGAACCAGTGGCTTCAAGTTATAAGAAAGATTCCAACTAAACATCAGGAAAAACATTCTGACAGTAAGAGCTGTCTGACAGTGGAACAGTCTCCCTTGGGAGGTTGTGTACTCTTCTTCCTTGGAGGTTTTTAATCAGAGGTTGAATGGTCATCTATCATGGATGCCTTAGCTCAGATTCCTGCATTGCAAGGGGTTGGACTAGATGACCCTTAGGACCCTCTAAATTATATGATTGTGTGGTTCTATGATCAGGGATGTTGGCTTATTTTATAATAATAATAATAATAATAATAATAATAATAATAATAATAATAATAATAATAATTTTATTTATACCCCGCCCTTCCCAGCCAGAGAACCGGGCTCAGGGCGGCTAACATCAATTAAAATCACAACAAAAAACATAAAAACGATCAATTTAAAATAACAGATTAAAATACAAATTTAAAATTCAATTAAAACTGCAGGTCTCAATTTCAAAATAACCCACCAATAAAAGATGAAGCATAAATATTAAACAGAAACCAACCCAAAGGCCAGGTGGAACAGCTCCGTCT
Source organism: Lacerta agilis (assembly GCF_009819535.1). NCBI lineage: Eukaryota > Metazoa > Chordata > Lepidosauria > Squamata > Lacertidae > Lacerta > Lacerta agilis. Next base: position 40,266,554 of record NC_046331.1, read on the forward strand.
TGCAGGCCCTGCGGAAAGATGCCAAATCCCGCAGGGCCCTGGTCTCCTGTGATAGGCTGTTCCACCAAGTCGGGGCCAATATTGAGAAGGCCCTGGCCCTAGTTGAGGCCAACCTAACGTCTTTGTTGCTCGGGACCTCCAAAAGATTATCACTTGAGGACCTTAAGGTCCTACATGGGACATACCAGGAGAGGCGGTCCCTTAAATATGGCTTACCTTCTATATTATTTCGTTGATACTATTGCTACAAGTTTGTCTTGGCCTTTGGCAACAACAATAAACTTATGAACTTGAACTTGAATATCATGGCAAGTAGCCATTGCTAGTCTTGTCCCCCATGAATTTGAATTTAATTGGATGACACAGAATTATAATATTATGAGAGACTGGGGAAAACCCCCCCCCGATCCCTACCTACATCCTCCACATGCAGAATCATAGAGGCCTCCATCACATGCCCCCTTACACACCTTTTCTTCTCAACTAAAAAGAACCAAAACCCTAAATGACATAAACTTTCCCTTAGCTGCTAAATACATCAAAGCACAAAGGTGGTAACTAGCAGGAGCAGAGTTAGTGTCAGAGTCAGTCAGTTAAGGCAAAAGTCCTTGGAGAAGCTTTTGTGAAAGAAAGAAGGGGGGGGGGTTTGATGTCTTTCATGGATGTTGCTTCTCATGTTTGTCAATGATCAGGTAATGAAGTGCCTCTCAGAGAGCAACCACATGCCAGGCTAATCTCATGACTTGTCAGAGCTCTGAGCTGCTCCCTCTGGGATTCTGGGCAACTGGCCTTTTGAGGCATTTGCTTGCTAGCAAAATCCTGGTGGGGGACATCTAATGCACATTGTGTCCCTTCATAAGATTACCCCTTTTGTTTGATTGTGCCAGCTCCTCAGCCAGTAGAATAAGCAACTATAGAAAAACTCCTTTCTCTCTTTTCCCTACGTTTCCCTTTCACTTTTTTTTGGAAACACAGCTTGTACATTTTACATATGCTATATAGCATATGCCCTAGAATAGAGCAGTAGCTGGCATGAAAGTGTTGTTGCTACCACTTTTCTGAGTTAAAACACACACACACACACACACACACACACACACACACTTGCACTTCAACTTGTAGATTCCCCCCCCCCCATTGAATGAGTAATAAAAATTATTCTGCTGGAATTGTTTCACTCCTGAGGTGCGCTATTGTATTTAGATATATTTTAAAAGTATTTTTGGCACCATAAACCATTTACACCTATCGTTTTGAATGCATGTTTTGTTCCTGCATTCTATAAGTCCATCCTACCTTCCCTTCAAGAGTCCTCCTTCTAAAGTACAAGGGACTCAGCAAGATTGTTCAGTGGCTATTTTTCAAACTTTCTGATACCCACTTGTGCTAAAAATAGGTTTGGGGAAAGTACATTTCTGTCCTGAAATACACTTACAGAGCGCAGACCACTCAGGGGTTTTCTTTTTGACATCGAAATGAGTTCTTAATCTGTTCAAGTAATTCACTCCATATGACATACTACTGACCTTGCAGATGAGTGTTAAAAGCTTTTTGCTTAAAGTCCAGGTAAATTATATCTCCCATCCTTCACAGGCATAAGCCCTTATTTCTAAATCCCTGCTGATAATCCATAATTGTGCTGTCACAGACAAACACACCGGTTCCCATGCTTGCTTGGGGCACATGTTCCTACAGACATCTGTAAGTCACTTCTCTGTGTTCAGGGAACAAGCGCTTCTGGAATGCGAAAGATTGGGGGTGGGGGAATCAGCTCAATTGCAAAGGAATTCTCCCCCCCCCACTGAAATCCTGCTGTGTTCTGCCAGGGGACAAGCTGCTGTCTGTCTAATAGAGTTGGCCCCGAAACTAGAATGTTTACCCAAATATGCAGGAGCAGAGTGTGAATAACTCGGGATGTCGAAAGAAAAGCCTCTGGAGGATGCAATGGAAAAAAAGCAAAGCTTCCCCCAAAACTAAAAGGAAAGACCAAGGGGTTGGGCTAAATGACCCTCAATGTCCTTTCCAACTTACAATTCTATGATCAGATGTAATGCATAACCCATAAGGCTGTTACAGAGATAAGATGAGTAGATGAGAATGAGAAGTGAAGCAACAGTGAGACAGGCAGCTCCTCCAGATGACCTATTTATTGAGCATTCATCCTGGCTGGCTTGCACAAAACTAACACAGTGGTTAGACTCAATCTGGTCTTTATGGACTATTCATTCATATATGTATATTTACAGGGCAGTTATAAGACAACAAACTCATCCTGCACTCATCATGGCTTGCTTGTGTGGCATTGATCAATTTCCCCAATAATCATTCACCCACTCCATACTTTCCAATCCATTCGTTCAGCACTTTCCAAAATGCAAAATGACCATATCTGTCAGATTACTCACTTCTGCACATTTTGCCATGCAGTTCTGGATCGCAAAAGTTTTCATAAAAATAATAATATGTTGTATAAAGTTTTCATATCTTATGGGGAAAACTGTACTGAAAAGCACTGAAGTGCATTGAAATTTGTGTTTCTTACAGAACCCTTTGTAGGTTCCTTTGCAAGTCTGCAAAAAAAGAAAAGAAAAAGGGGAGGGAGGGAGCAGACCAGTGAATGTGACATAGAACTGACTTAGGTTGTTCTGTGCATCCCTGGTGCTGCCTCATCAAAAGGAGGCTGTAGAACCAATCCTGAGTCAGCTTTCCTACAGAACAAAAGTGATCCATCCATCTTGCTTCTCCAAACTAGAGCCATGGGAATTGAAGTGACTTCATTAAAACTGTTATGTATGAATGAAAGATATGGAGGTTCTGTAAGGACACGGTGCATACAGGGGGCATTCTGTAATACATCACATGCCTTGCATGCCAAAGATTCTAGATTCAGTCCCAAGCATTGCTAGTTAAAGACTGTACTCGCCCAACAAACCTGCTCTGATATCTTTGGGTGAGACCCTTCTTTCAGTCCCACCTCCTTTAAAGGCATGCTTGGTGGGGAGACAGGAGAGGGCCTTATCAGTGGCTGCTCCCAGACTTTGGCACTCTTATCCTAGAGAAGTTAAATAGCTCCCTCCTTGTTCTTCTGCCAGCACGTGAAAACCTTAGTCCATCAGGCTTTAAGGAACTGACTGATTTTGAGGAAAGGGCTGGTGCTGTGATGTTTTCATTGTTAATATCTATAGTTTAGGGTTGCCATATTTCAAGAAGTGAAAATCTGGACACAAAAGTAATTGAACTTTTTGGGGGGCTGGGGGGAGTTGTTTGCAAAGTTTCCCCAAAATGAAGGTTTTGAGCTATTTTTCAGAAATCCGCTAAAAAAAATCAACACTTTCAATAAGGGCTGTCATGCGTCCCGGTTTTCCTGGACATTTAAACCAACTTCTGAAAATTTCACTAACACACCATTTTCGACAGATGAATCCCGGCTACATCTGGGAAATTCCAGGCGTTCAGCAGCTCTACTATAGTTTTAATAGATATGCAAGAGAAAAATATATTTAAATCTGTTGGTGTTTTATTACTTTTCTGTGTTTTAGCTTCTTCTATTTTATCTGTAAGCTGCCCTGAGTCCCAGTCTTGGAAAAAGCTGGGATAATATATATATATAGCAGCAGCAGCAGCAGCAGCAGCAGCAGCAGCAGCAGCAGCAAGGACCTAACACATTGCAGAGCTACTGATAGTTACAATAGCATACCACTCAACCACCTCATTTTAAGTAGGGCATCCTGGAACTGCAGAAGCCAATCCCAGCTTCTGACGGGATCCTGGAATCTCCCATTTTTTTGTCTGATGCTCTGGTGTGAGTCAGTTGGCTCACACCAGAGCACTGGACCAAAATACACTCACTCTGGCATGAGTCAGCTGGGTCGTGCCAGATGGCACCTAACTGGAAGACACTCCTTTTTCAGTCTCTTACAGTGGCACAACTCAGGTGGGTCATGCCAGAGCACGGAATGAACGTCTTTTGGTCTCACATTCTCGCGCATGCGCGAGAGAGCTCAGGACATAAAAAGGAGCGTCCTGATTTTGGTGCCTGTGATGTTGGAGTGGATGGAACAGATGAGGGGCTGGGTAATGTCTCAGCCTTCAGATATTGATGGGGTACAGTTCCCACCATCTCTGTGTAGAGCTAAGGGGGATTGCAGTCTAGCAACATCTGGAGAGAGAGAGGTCCCTCATCCTTAAAGTAGGCAGTAAAGAGCTAGACAAGCCAATACCACTTCAGTATAAGGCAGCTTTCTATGTCACTATGAGGCACTTTGGATACTCTAAAAGCACTCTGTAAATGCCAGTCCTGTTACTAATTATTCTTACCTTCACGATCCCATCTTACTTTATTTTAAATATATTCCTACTTACTGCTGTTTTATTATTTCTTTTTGTACCCACTCCTCCAATTTGCTTGAAGCTATTATTGCTTAGCTGGGTTATTTTTGTTGTTTCATGTCCCTCATCTACCATAAAATTCTAGAACGTGTGTGTGTGCGTGTGTGTATGTGTGTGTTGAATACATTATACAAAAGATGTTGTCCAAGGGTATTCCCACCAATGAGCAGCGTGATTAATTCATCCCACTTAGAAGTGAACATTCTCTTTGGTACTAAATAATTTCTCACAATAACCCCCCCCCCCTTTTTTTTTGCTTTCTGTGATCATTTGAGACATTCCAATGTATCACTTTGATCATAGCTTGCAGTACATTCATGTATCACTTGGTTCCTTGGTGTTTTCTTTTCGTTCTTGTAGACAACAGCCCTGCCAGCTCTGAGTTCCTTTCAGTGGTTTCTGTTCTAATTTGCTCCAATGAAACACCCCACCCCCCAATTTCATTTCATGAAACTAACTTCCCATTTCATTCTCTTTCAAATGCACTCCTTGGGTCAAACGGCCAAATGTTTAAACCTCTTGATTTTCCTCTTGGACAAATGTGTAAGCACCTTCATTTTCTCATTGAACCCATTGGGTTCGAATCTCTTTTTATACCTCTTCTTACAGTTATATATCCTGAGTTTGGTGACAACTCAGAGAATTCAGTATGTCTGGATCTGCTGCCTCAAACACTATATAGTGTCACTCTAGGCTCCTCCAGTTGACCAATTTGTTGAGCATTCATCTTGATTTTGCTTGTGAGACACTTACATGCCGGTTAGACTGGATCTGAGCATTCAGTCAGATTTGTTTGTGGGGAGGTTATATGACAATGAGTGTTCATCCTAAATTCATCTGGCTGAAGCCGTTTAGGGCTTTAAAGGTCAGCGCCCACACTTTGAATTGTGCTCGGAAATGTACTGCGAGCCAATGTAAATCGTTTAGGACCAGTGTTGTTATATGGTCCTGACTTCATGTTTAAACATCCTGAGTATGTTCATATGTCATCCTATTAATCGTTTGTTCACCCTACATATTGTTCTGTATATTTCTCTCATTGCTTTCCTAACAGCAAAAAGACTTTTTTTAAAAAAGGGAAAAAAAGAAAGCAGGTTTGCTGCAAGTTGTAGTGGCATGTTGAAGGGCAAATATTAGTTTTTTGGTGGGCAATTTTCAGTGCAGAGGAAATGGCACAAGGCCAAGAGGCAGTCCCTCTTCCTGTGTACCATGACCCTGATTCAAATCTCCCCTGCAACTGCTGTTTCTAACAGAAAATAATAATCATGGGATACATAATCATGTGAGAAATGTTTTGGGTAGGATCCAGACTCGTCCTATTGATTTCATTGGGTCTATTCTGATCAAACCCACTGTCTACTCAGGGGCTCTGCTTACATAGATATAACTATATTTATATATATGATGCCATCTTTTATTTATTTATATGCTGCTTAATGTCAGCACAGGCTTCTAAACTGTTTGCAATGTATTTTTTTTTTTAAAAAAAAAACCAGTTACACAAACATTAAAATATAAACACCCATAATTTACAATATACATTAAAGCAAACATTAAAGTAGAAAGGTCTGTATTTAAAACAAACAATGAAACCACCGGAAACAACAAATCAATGAAAACAGGAGGCTCAGGCTGAGAGATAAAGGGAATACTTGTGTAAACAGGTGCATTTTCAAAAGCTGGTACGATGCCAGTATATATGAGACCTCTTGCATTATCCTCATATTTTCTAAAGCTTGATCTAGCCGTTGTAAGAAGGGGAGAATCATACCCAGTAGTTCCACCCCTAACCTGCACATACTGGTGAAGTAATTTCCATAGAATGTTTGCATGTGCAATGATACATACCTCCAGAGCTTTGAGCAAGATCTAACACATTCTTCTGTGATAAATGCAATGTGATGAAAGCATTCAAATGTGTGTTACCTCCAAATAATTAACAATTGCCCTGTCAACTCATAGCCTTGCCTGTTAAACTTACCTTAACCAATCATAATTAGCCACCCAAAATTAATCAACTGACCCTTGAGTTGATTAATTCATTAGCCCCCCCCCCCCCTTTTTCAGCAGGAACATTTAAGGAATGTACTGTTTGAGTTATAGCTATGAGATTGCAGATCAGGCTGGATATTTCAATTTAAAACCCACTTCTTGCATCACATTCTGGACAACTGATATTACAGCTTATTATTTCATAGCCTAGAGTCACTTCCCAGTGATACCGTACAATATTTGCTTAACCTTGGAAAAATCACGAAATTATCAAACTTTCTTTCCCTGCCACATCACTTTTTCTTTGCTTAATTGGAGCTCTTTTTGAAAAGGTCCATTTTGTCATTTAGTTTACGGTACAGAACTTGCCCTGGCAGGGACATTCTGTAACCCAGGAAAGCTGTGAAATAACATGAACAGGATACCAGATGGTTGGTGAAAATCAGGCCAAATATGTAAATAGACCATATATCACAAAGACACCAGTTTTTGCTGAACTCTGGGTAAGTGCCTGGAAGCCTTGGATTCTCTCGGCTATCAAAGATTGGGGTGGCGTGCAACATTATATTTTGTCTTCTTTGACATGGTACTTCTCGAACACCTTGGCTGGCAGTGAGAGGAGAGAGAGGCAACCACTGGGAGCTTGCCCACTTGCCTTTGAGTGAAGGAAAGAACAAATGACCCCCACCATTGTCAGTTACCTCTTAGAAAAATTAAGGAATACAGTGGTACCTCGGGTTACATACGCTTCAGGTTACATACTCTGCTAACCCAAAAATAACGCTTGATCCAGCATTGCTCTTAGGTAAAATGAACATGAAAATATTACTTTCGAGGGACCAGAGATCTGGAACTGGGGACATGACTGAACTCAGGGTATGGGTGCAATATGTCATGAGACAAAGGTTCTTGAGAGCAGAAGAAGCAGAAGGCCTACAAGGCCTACACAATCATTCAAGCCTAAGCCTGCTAGCTGCTAACAACAAACAGCTAAGTCACTGTGACTCATCTTGAGTGATGACTCATTCTCCCTATAAAAGTAGCCAGCCTCTCTATGGGCCTCGGTCAGTGCCTGTGTGTGTCTCAGCCAGTCTTGTGTTGTTGCAGACAGAGTGGCTCCAGGACTCCAGGAAATCAGTAACTAAGACTGTGCCTCTGTGAAAAGTCAGATAGCTGCTATGAGCACTCTGTGTATGCTCTTTAACTATGCTGTTTATGAACAACTTTATTTTTCTCAAGTAAAAGTTTTATTCTGTTTATGAAGAAGACTCTGCGTTGATTAATTTACCGTTGCGCGACACAACAGTCTTTTGGTTGCTGAGTAGGAGAGAGAGCTGGGTCTCAATGGCACATCAAAGTGCTGCAGAGTCGATGGCCATCAGCAAACAGACGCCGTTGTAACTGTGAGCTCAGGTGCAGCAAGGAACCAATTAGGCTCCCCCAAGCCTGGAGTTTGTCCACGGACTCTTCCAATGCCTCTTGCTCATCTGGGCTGAGGACAGAGAAGTGTGTGTGTGTGTAAGTGTAAACACACCACTGTGCAAAGGTCCATTCATTGCTCTACCCGCCTTTCTCTCTACCCTTACCCATCACTGACACTTGACATCTGGAAGGCTGCCCTAGAAGGGAATACAGCTGTTGGGCTGAAAACGCCTCTTCACCTCTGCTATGTACTTCTCTGCAACTGGGAATGAATCTTGCTGAAGTCCATGGACTCATCTTTATCATTTTCAATGGGTATACCCTGAATCTGACTGACATTGGATACAACCCATGTTGGCCCTAATAGTTATTTCTATGGATAATCTCAGGAGATTTTGTCAAGATCAGAAGAGCTGTTTCAAGAGCTTTTTACCCAATCACACATATATCTGTCTACAGTCATACCTCGGGTTGTGAACGTGATCTGTGTGGGAGGCACATTCGCAACCCGCAGCACTTCTGCACATGCGTGTGATGTCATTTTGCGCTTCTGCGCATGGGCGAGCAACGAAACCCAGAAGTAACCAGTTCTGGTACTTCTGGTTTCGGCACGGAGTGCAACCCAAAAACACGCAGCCTGCAGCGCTCGCAACCCGAGGTATGACTGTATAGGGATGAAAGGATTTGGTGCTCTCTTTTTTCAAATCTGCAATTCAGTTCTCCACATTTCTACAGCAATCTCTGAATTTCTTTCAATCCCCTTGAAAACTCTTCAGTGTTTTAGTCTGAATTTCCAATAAATACCTTTCTGTATGCAGTTTTGACTAACATACACATTTGTGTAAGCAACTTCTCCAAATGCTGTGGATTATTGAATGCGATTCTCACAAATATATTCATTTTTATGCACACTTTCCATAGATATATGCATTTTGGGAAACATTCTTTGGTTGGAGAACCGCATGACAAAATTTGGTGGTGTTTGATTCTCATATTTGTTCTATGAAGTGTGAATTTGATATATTCGCCTTTAATGCAAACTGAAACCGATTTCTCCCCATCCCTATCAACCAGTCATCAAGCCTGGATAAATCACGAGTTGCTTATGTGAACCAAGCCTGGCTGAAAAACAAAAGCAGTGGTATTATTATTATTATTATTATTATTATTATTATTATTATTATTATAAAAATTAGCAAGAAATAATGAACTCAATGAAGCATGCCCGCCATGCTCAGTTCCTCCCTCCCCTTTTATCTCTTCTTTCCCTCTGTTTGCTGATTCCTTAAAGAAGTGTTTTGACACATAAACTGTAGATAAAAGAAAAATCTAATTAAGGAAAGACTACTGTATCTTAGATCAATATCTTCCTTTGATAGGAAACCTGCCTCTGGAAAGCCAAAAACATCGGTCCCTTTAGGCTGAGGGTTTGTAAGGAAAAGTTTATTCAGACCAGACATTTGATGGTGCTGTTGAGGATAACAACAGCAACAATAATCGAGCATGGTTTCGCAGTTAGAATGCTGGACTAGGGCCTGGGAAGGGTCATAGTTCCCTGGTGCAACATCTGCCTTTCATGCAGAAAGTCCTGGGTTCAACCTTTGTCATCTCCAGGAAGGCCATGAGAGCTCCTTGCCTGAAACACTAGAGTGCAGCTGCCAGTCAGTGCAGACAGTTCTGAGCTAGATGGATCAATAATCTGACTTGGTATAAAACCACTTACTATGTTTCCTCCATGTAAATTTCTACACCATCATGAAGCTCCCTTGGAGACCCTGGAACAGTCATCATCTCTCAGTCCAATGTCTCTTGTGGGTATAAAATGGGGGTTGGGGAACCATGCACATCCCTTTGAGCTTCTTGAGGAAAGAATATAAATGTAATAATAAAAACAAACCAAGCACTAATCTAAGAGGGAGAACTGTGACAAAACAATGATGCACTACTCCTCTAGTTATTTCTTGCAATGAGGTGACCTCTCTTGGTCAGCCTGGAAAACGGTCATAGAAAGCCAAATTATCATAGAATCTTAGAGTTGGAAGGGGCCTACCATGAATAAGACTTGGTTGGATATCACTCACTGTCACCACTATATTCAGGTAAGTGAGCCAGAGGCAGAGCTATTATCTAGCTCAGTCTGTAATCCAAGATAGAGAAGAACTGCTGGGGGCATCCAGCCTCTCTATGGCAGATCCTGAGGGTGGAAACCTAAGAATGGGGCCTTTTCGGTGGTGGCTCCCTGATTGTGGAATGCTTCTCCTAGGGAGGATCACAATCGTTACATATTTTCAGGCATCAGATGAAAACATTCCTCCAACCAGGTCTTTGACGTTTTTTCTTTTTCTTTTTCTTTTTTTACTTTTAATGATCCTAGGCACTTTTAGAAAAGTGGGGTGTTTTAAAGTATTTTCTTTCCTATTTCTTTTCTGGATTTTTCCTTCCTTTCAAAGTCTGTTGGGTTGCCTGTGGCAAAAAAGCAGCCTCCACCTCCACCTCCACCACCACCATCAAATAATACCAGCAGGCAGACTTTACAAGTGTATTCCAAACTTGGTTTTTATGAAACTTTGTTACACCACTACTACTATACATGGGAACACATGCATGAGAACCCTGTAAAGAATTTTAGAGACCAAAAATGACTGCAAGAACAGAGGAACGGATATGCCACTGTGACTAAATCGACAAATTGCATAAGAGTACAATGCAATTCCTTTGTCCCAAACGGGCAACCATCCATTTATTACTGTATTGGCCCAAATATAAGCCGCACCCCCCCCCCAATTCTGACCATGAAAAGTTAAAGTGTGGCTTATATTCGTGACTTTACGATATCGCTGCTGAAACAGCTGCCCTAGGTCCGTGGCCCTGCCTTGCCTTCCAAGGCCAGAATGGAGAGTGCCCCCCCCGGATGCCACCACGAGGGCCGTCAGGGGTGCGGGACAACAGCGCCCATCCTGACCGCAGCTCCCAAACCTCTCCCCCAGGAAGCAGCCCAGGAGCGCAGGAAAATGGTATCTGTAGGATTTTCTTCTATATTTGCCATTTACGGGTGTGAGTTCCTGTGGAATTTTAAGGGAGCGGCTTATATTCGGGTATTCTCCCCCCCTTGAATTGTAAAGGTGCTGCTTATTTGCGGCTGCTGCTTATATTCGGGCCAATATGGTATTAGAGAGGAGAAAGCCACATATATCACTTTATAGAAGTCATATGGTTTAACATGATTATGTATAGTCTATGAGTGAACACATAGACTGAGTTTGTTCAGCCATTGCATATTTTATATAGAATGACTTCTGGGTAGTTTTGTACCACTTAGCAAGATGGGGGTTATTTAAGCAAATTGGTCATCTACGTGGGCTCTCCAGTTCAAATGGGCTGGGCTGTCTGTGCCTTTATGTCCAGAGAAACATTGCATTTCCAGAACACCAGAAAGGAATTAATTTTAGCTCCAGTCCATGTGTTACTTTCAAAAACACTTCCTCTCCTCCCTCCACCACCCAGCACTTCTTTCCGCCGCTCACAGCAATTAGAAACATGGAAGAGCAAGATGTAATCTGTGTTTTTAAAATGTTATGACAAATTTAGTCATCCTGCTGCAGATGTGTTAGCAGGAACTTTGCTGGATGGTGAATGCTTTCCAAATTGCAGAGTTAGCAGTATGTTTGGCACTTTCTTCTGTTCGCTCGGATATTGGCGTCTAATTGCCTTTTAAAATAAAACACTAACAGCCTTCCATTTGCCTAAAATGTGAGCAGATGTTAGCTCGATTCAATTATCAATTTTTTATTCAATGGTTCCATTGATGTTTGTCCTATTCTTGGATGGGATATTTGAAGTGAATCAAGCCATATTAATTTTAAGTACCTTACTTTTTTCCTATTTATTTCTTATTGCACTACATCTTGGCTTATGAATATTTTTTTTTATTTTGAAAAGTGAATTGCAAAAGGGTTTTAAAAATAATGTCAGACACCTCAGAACACTAAATGCAATGGTAAAAACAACCCCCCAAGGCTTTTATTGGGGAAAAAACACCTAGTATCATATAATAGCTTATTTAACTCCTAGCTTCTGTGACTAGAAGTGCTTAAGCTGATTCATGATCTATGGCTTTTCCTTGACAGGGATAGTCTGGCCTCAGTTATTTGTGTTCTGGTGACCTCCTGTCTGGAGTACTGTAATGTCCTGCAAGTGTGGCTGACATTGAAGATATTCTAGGGTTTTCAGCTCTGGCAAAGTGCAGGTGCTAAGATTGTAGGCAGAACAGCTAAATGGGACCATGTGTTACCAGTCCTGAAATCATTGCCAGTGAGTTACCAATTTAAGGTGTTCATACTCGTACATAAAGGCCTAAATGGCTTGGTACACAAGAACCTAAGGAGCACCTTCCAAAACACAAAGCATCTTGGACCCTCCAATCAGCAGGTGTGCCATTGTTGGTGTGCCAACTCTGGAAAGCAGCTTGTCAATATGTTTTAGAGTGACTATTGTTTTCTAGAACTGAGCTCCGCTTTGACCCTGAATAAGGCTGGATCTAGACACATCCAAAAAGCATTTCAGGAAAATGCATTGTAAACTTTAATATGGGAAATCACGTTGGCAAAAGACACGACTCCACAGTGCATCTGTTGTCACAGTTTTATAACTGTTTTTCTTTATGGTACTAATGTAGCTGAATCCTGAGTGTCAACTAAGGAATTGGTTCTTCTGAACAGAATCCAGAAACAAACCTGCAACTAATTAGAAACACCACATTTTCCCCTTGGTATGCTCTATTGAGAACAAAGCATCTTAGAGCTAGTTATCTGACTAAACTTTCACCAGCTTCCTTAAGAAATGCCTTTCTGGAGCTGTGCTTCTAAGCGATGCCCCACGCGGTCTTGGATGACTGCTACAGCAAGGTCCCATACACAAACAGATTTGTATTTGTGGTCGACCCCAGGTTGAAGACATGATCTGTTGGCATGCCCCTTATAGAAAGACCCCAAAGATCACTTTCTGAGACCTTCGTTAATACAAACAAGCAGAAATAGTTAACTTTCTTTTGAGTGGTAATAATAGCTTTATAACATAGAGAGTAGGTCTCCATGCACTGGCTGAAAAAAAGGAAAAAGTAGTTGGATAAAACCACTATAAATTGTAGTGTTTCAGTGGTTTGATTTGAGATCAAGCTGGGTTTGAGTTTGTTGGTGTCTCTGGCAACCTCTCTCTTAAATTATGGATGCTGGCTCATATTATGGATGTATGATCTGTTTAGTTTTATTGGTACTGTTGCTTCAGGTTTGTCATGGCCTTTGGCTAGAACAATAAGCTTATTCTGAAGCATTTAGAATAAATAATTTAGCTAAATTATTTATTTTGACAATTATATACCACTTAATATTGCACTTTCTAAGTGGTGCACATCAGAGCTTCAGAAATGATACGGTACGATTTCAACACTAGTTCCATCTCTTTCCCTGGGAAAATCCACTGCTTCTGAATTAGACCAAATGGCTACCATGTTTTCTGCAGATTGCCATCTGCTCTGATTCAGTGGTAAACTGAAAGTGGCAGGCAAAACAGAAGAAAAACCCTCAGACATTGATCTGGAAATCTACCTACACCTAGAAAGCATTGCACAAAATGAAGTGTGGGTGAGCCCTTAGACACTTCAATTTAAAAGACAGTGCCTTAGACAGAGATAAGGAATGATGGGGAACAACATACCTGCTCGAAAGCACTTGGGATGGAAGAATAGTAATCTGGCCAGGATAAAAGGTCTGCAGTATTTGACAACATGCAGGTTCCTAAAATAAGCAGCTAACTAAAAGGTACCTAAGCAGCAAGGTGAACAGGTGGAACTCAGAATTGCCTACACTGACCAGCAGTGGCTATCCAGGCAAAGGACATTTCATCCCTACCTGGAGATACTGGCAGAAGTGCCTCACTGTGTGGAAGGAAATGATACACTAGCTTCCCAGCAGGTGGGACACTGTGGCTTACTGGAAAGGGTGAAGTGATAGGTAAGTCAGCATGGTGCAAACAGGAGTGCTGGATTGGCTCTGCTGGTACTTTTGCTCCACTCTGCCTTGACTTCCTCCTTCCTTCCAGCGAGCAACTGTTAACCCATCTGCTAGTGTAGTGACTCAGACTGGGCTAATTAATGGAACATACAGCCAAAAAAATAATAACATTAGTCTTTTAATGGGGATTGTGGTATCTAGAGAGTTGGTAAAGTATGGAGAATAGTTTGGGTTTAGCTTTAAATCAGACTGCAGTAGATGGACTGGTTTTTTTATTTTTTTGTATGCTTCTTCATGCAGAATAAAAATAAAATCCCTGCATCTGTAACACTTACATGTCAAGCTTGGTGAGAATTTTGTGAAATATCTAGCTTGCTTTGAAAGCATCCCCTCTGGACTCGTGGGAGAGATGGAACCTAGACTTGTAAGGAAAGAGTGTAGGTCTGAATTAATAGTCGTAATTAGAAAAGATTAAAAGAACCTCCCAATGATGGTATCAAAGATATTCTTCTTTACTAGAAGGAAAATACTCACTCTGTATCTTTGATTGAGCATACTGTATTATTAATGGTTTCTTCAATTTACATTCCTCCATTTCTTTCAGCAGTATTTAGCCATGAAGTATTTTCCTTTTTCTTTAGCTGCTGCAAGATTGCTGCATAAAAAATAAAAATAAAAAAGCAACAGACTTCACAAGATGAGCCTTTTCTTTGCATGTACACATCTCTTTGCTTCCATGTAAGATTTGTGACTCCAGAAACCTTTCACCACCTCAGCAGTGCCAAATTCCTATAATGGTTTGTCATTACCGAGCTTTAAGAACAAGCTTCTGTGTTATTATTTTTTTAAAAATATATAATATGGCACAGAAGCAAATGTCCAAAGAATGTGTCTCTGAAGAGAAAATGTGTGGGCATAGTGATGGAAAAAGAGAATATTCCTATATTCTTCACATCTACCTGTGGTGGATATTAGAATGTAGAAAATCAACCAAAGAATTACATATTCAGAGGGAGTGAAATGCATATGTATGAGCTAGTCCAATTTTATGAAGTAAGGGATAGTTGTACATCAAAGTTGTGACAGGCTTTGGACAGGACACAAAAAGTTTATAGCTGAATATTTGGCAAAAATCTTGAGACTGTGTTTGTTGGCACTCTTTACTTCTAAGCATAGAACATTTTGGCATCCTTAGGCCCTGTTTGCACTACACATTTAAAGTGGTACAATAACACGTTAAACAACCACGGCTTCTTCCAAAGTCTTCTGGGAAATGCAGTTTCTTAAAGGTGCTGCGTGAAGTTGAAGGTAATGTTGTGTCCGACTCTGGGGTTGTGGCGCTCATCTCGCGTTACTGGCCGAGGGAGCTGGCGTACAGCTTCCGGGTCATGTGGCCAGCATGACTAAGCTGCTTCTGGCAAACCAGAGCAGTGCACGGAAACGCCGTTTACCTTCCCGCCGGAGCTGTCCCTATTTATCTACTTGCACTTTGACGTGCTTTCGAACTGCTAGGTGGGCAGGAGCTGGGACTGAGCAATGGGAGCTCACCCCGTCGCAGGGATTCGAACTGCCGACCTTCTGATCAGCAAGTCCTAGGCACAGTGGTTTAAGCCACAGCCCCACCTGGGTTGTTAGGAGATCCCAAATTCCCCAACACAGTATGGTGTAGTGGTTAAGAGCAGTAGACTCGTAATCTGGTGAACAGGGTTCGTGTCTTCGCTCCTCTACATGCAGCTGCTGGGTGACCTTGGGCTAGTCACACTTCTCTGAAGTCTCTCAGCCCCACTCACCTCACAAAGTGTTTGTTGTGGGGGAGGAAGGGAAAGGAGAAGGTTAGCCGCTTTGAGACTCCTTAGGGTAGTGATAAAGCGGGATATCAAATTCAAACTCTTCTTCACACTGCTACAGTTCTTGGAGTCATTTAGCAATCACCCCCTCTTCCAGGGAACTCTGGAAATTGTAGCATTGTGAGGAGAATAGGAGGGCAGAATCCAGTGCACAGGATTCTTTGGTTAAGCCATGACTGTTTAAAGTGGTATGATATTACTTTAAATGCATAGTGTAGATGAGGCCTTTGTGGCAGATAATTTGTCCATCTAGTTTAGCATTCCTTACATCTGGAATGAAGAGCTTCCAGCCTATGGGCCAAATTTCTTGATGATCCTGCATTTTTAGTAAAGTGATTCATTCTCTTACCCTTAGAAGCCGCAGTCCAAATACATTGTGTTGGTAGCATTACTACTACTACTACTACTACTACTACTACTACAAACGGCGTTTCCATGCGCTGCTCTGGTTCGCCAGAAGCGGCTTTGTCATGCTGGCCACATGACCTGGAAGCTATCTGCGGACAAACGCCGGCTCCCTCGGCCTATAGAGTGAGATGAGCGCTGCAACCCCAGAGTCGGACACGACTGGACCTGATGGTCAGGGGTCCCCCCCCTTTACCTTTATTGCACTTTCTAAGTGGTGTACATCAGAGCTTCAGAAATGATACGGTATGATTTCAACACTAGTTAAAATTAGCCATAAAATCAGGAAAAACCTCACTTAAAATGTTTTTTAAAAAACAGAAAGTCTTCACTAAGTGCTGGAAGTTCAACTGGAAGGAAACCAGCTAGGTGGAAGTAGCCAGTACAAGCTTTTAAGCACTGTTATGTGCCAGTAGTAGTCTTCCCTGCCAACAGTCCAGCTGGGTACCTACCTCTATGGTCTTGATGTCTAGTTGCATTATGTATAACTCTATGGTCCCAGGAGATTAGGCCAAAATTTGCGCCTTCTATTCAGTCTTATGCCCCGTGGCTTTGTTTTCTTCATATGGATGCACCTCATGTTTCAGGTTTTGGAAACGTAATGGAGTCTGAAATAAGCTATCCAGGCACCTATTTACTGACTTTATAAACAGGTATCAAGGAGCTTGTTTTTCCACCAGAAGGATACTCGAAAGATGCCACGCTTCCACAGAGCTCATTTATTATTTAGCATTTATCTAAAGACAAAATTGCTTCTTATACCCTCAAGGTGCAGAACTTTCGGTGAGGGAATCCATTTCATACTAAATAAATGTTACTGTATGTTTCCCCGAGGCCAAGCAAGATCCATTCCATATCAATTTTTATTTGAAAGGCACCAAGGTGTCCCTTATTTGTTGTTGCAGCTTTGTTGAGCTTGAGGTGGTATATTGTTGGAGGATAGCTACAAATAGTGTGTGTGCAGCCCGCCACACACTTCTTGGTCTGCAAATAACAAATGTTACCCACCCACCCCACCCACTTGCCTTCCTTCCTCTTTGACCTAAATGTTAAGAAGGTCATTAGCAGTATCATTTTGGGAATGTGCTTAGGAGTGTGTCTCACTCGTAAAATTCTATGTTTTAGTTTGTCAAGTTGGAAACATAACTGGCTATATATCACAGCGCTGCACAGAAACACAAGAAGAAAAAATAAACGACAACAGTTCTTCTGAAATCCTCAACCAAATTTCTCTACAGAGTTTTAGGTTTTGAATGGCGTGGCCTTGTTTCTGATGTTGAACCAATTCATTAAGAACCCTCTAGCTCTGATTTCTTTTATTACTCAAGGGCTGTGGGAAATATCATGGCTAAGTGGCAGAGCACATGCTTTGCATGGAAATGTTCCCAGGCTCAATGACCAACACCTTCAGTTTGGAGGTTGGAGAGAGTCCCTGTCTGAAACCCTGGAGAGCAACTGCCAGTCAGTGTCGACAATACTGAGCTAAGATGAAACAATGTGACTTGATATAAGGCAGCTTTGTATGTTGCTATGTAGATGTGCCAGTATTATCCATTTGATCAACTCAGCATTGATGCATCTTGAATTTGTCTGCCCCAAACTAGCATGAGTGGACCTGTGCATGCACACCTACATGTCCCAAAGGGATGGGGGTGAAGTTTGTCTCGCTTTTTAATGCAAACCTACTAATTCACAGTTCATGAACTGAAGCACGGCTATGCTTTAAAATATGTGATTATCTGAATTGTGTGATGCAATTTTCAAACGAAAGAATGTGTACAACATTAGGAGAAAGTGTACATAAAATGCATTATCAATGAAAATAATATTTGAAATGTGTTACATTAGGAAGAGAGTCATTTGCAAAAAGTGTGTCTCTTAGGCAAAACTGCACACAAAGCTGGGTATATTAATGGAAATGCACACCAAAATGCTGATATGCTTTCAGAAGGACCTTCTTATTTAAAACCAGCAAACTGATTCAAAAAAATGGTGAACTGAACTTTACACTAGGCAAATGAAAAACTAAAATTGATAGATTTGTTTCTACCACCACCATCCAGGGCCTGATGCAATTAATTATTTTCTCTCAAAAATGTAAAGTAGTCCTGATTCTCACATATATGTTTTATTTGTTTCTCTCAAAACATTTATTGTTGAATTAATATTACTGGGTGATTTGAAAGTTCAGTTTGTAGCAATGAATAATATCTATGATGGTTCAGTCAGACCTGGTCTTATGAATGATGAATTCGAGGAAGAATGGACAGTGAAATTACTGGAGTATGCGGAATTGGATAAAATGACAGGAAGAATCCGAGAACAGCGGGACCAGAAATTCATCAAAGCCTGGACTAAATTTATGAATTATTTAAAAGACAATGGTATTCAATCAAATATGTTGATAGGACTGCAAGAAGCTTTGTAGATTATCAAAGAAATGTCATTGTAAATATGAAATTATAGTGATTAAGTTGGATATGATGATTTAAAGCAATGATTGACTTAAGAAGTATAGTATAAAGTAATAGATATTAGAAAATCATGTGGAGGATTTGAGGGAAGTCACGACCCTAAAAGGCCAAAATGTTAAATGAATGGAAAGATGAATGTGAAAGTTTTTCTCAATGTATTTATATTAAAACAATAAAAATGATATTTTAAAAAAAATGAATGATGAATTTGCATGTGTGAACTCAGTGGCCATGCAGTAAGTAATCATCTGAATCTTATAATTGTGACAATACCATGAGAACATAATATGAAATAATCACACACTATGATCTTATAGGTTAGAAAATATTAGAGCCTGTAGGATTGTAAAATCCTTGGTACACTACTTTTGCAGAAATATTCAAGCTTTTCTCACTAATGTTCCATGAGAACAAGTGGAAACATGGCTTTTTTCCAGCCAGAACTCACTGGAACCCAGTTGTGGCACCTCTCAGGTAGGTGCCATGGCCATTATAAGAGAACAAAGAAGCCATTCATGATGAGTTCCTGGCACCTCTTTTCCTAGAAAAACAGCACCGAGTGGAAATATCCTGTGCAGTAATTATATACTGTGTGCAATGATGAAGAGTTTAAGCACAAATTCAGTAAGTAGCTAGGTCTGAACACATCTAGTATAAACCCAAGGGGGAAAGATGGCTTGAGCCACCATATTATTATCCCTTTTGTACAATGCACAAAATTTATTCAGAATATGAGTTAATAATATTCATTATTTTAAACAGGATTTTTACAGCTTTTTCTAAGTTTTAAAGATAATTGCGGGCTTATTGTGTTCTTTTCAAAAAAATACTTTGGAAAATTAAATACTAGTCTAAGACCTTCTGATATGACTTTTTGAAATATTATGTAAAAAGCCAATAATTTGATGCAACAGTAATGGATAACAGATGATGTACACATAAGGATAGATACTTTATGGTTTGCACATAATGGCTCTCAATGGCTCTAATAATAGACTCTGAACCTCTTAGAAAATGCAAATTAAATTTTCATCTGAAACAATAGTGATTAAGAAAATCTACAACTTTTACCCAAAACCCACAGTAAAATGTCCTTTCCCACAAAAGTTTGAGAAATGAAATAATTATCTTTAATTAAGACTGAAACTATTCTCATTAAAACAGGGTTATAAGCAATGCAAATTTATGCTGCCTACTAAGTTCTTGCTGAATTATACTGTTATTATGATTAGCTTGTACTGCCATAATGTAGAGTCATACATCAATGCTGCTGGCTTTCTTGGGAGTAGTGTCTGGAGGACTGGAGGAATATGAAAGCTGAAGCCATTTTGGATGTGATACTAGACTGGAAGAGGAAGCAGGAAATTCAGCTGGGTTTCCTGTTAACCATGTTTCACCAGTGCTTTGGAGTTTAAACATTTGAAACTAGGTAAATACAGAGCAATCCAGCCTTCTGCCCTCTATGCTTACTGTCTGGTCCTCAATCAGACCCTGGGACCTGTAGTTTGTCAAGGGTGATGAGCTTTTTTAGGAAGTGGAAACTGGCCTTAGTCTGAGACTCTTAATTTCTGCACTTACTCTGAAAGCAACCTTGTACTGGAAAACTTTTATTGTTTGCTTCTTCTTTGTTTTATTTCTATTTTTGTTGGAAGCCACCCAGAGTGACTGGGGCAACCCCGTCAGATAGGCTGGGTATTAGAAATTATTATTATTATTATTATTATTATTATTATTATTATTATTATTATTATTATTCACATGTTCCAGCCTGTCAATATACTTCTTAAACTGGACATAGTACTCCAGGTGTGATATGACCAAGGCATTGTAGAGTGGTACTACTGTAATAATTGCAGTTGATGCATTTCTGTTGATGAATCCTAGACTAGCCAATGCTGCAGAAAACATACTCGGGATTCAGTATGGCCTTAACAGATTGGAGAGCTGGGCCAAAACTAATGAATTTCAACATGGAATAACTGGCTGCACAAATATAGGATAGGGGCACCTGGCTTGCCAGTAGAACATGTGAAAAGGGTGTAGGGGTCTTAGTAGACCACAAGCTTAACATGAGTCAAAGGTGTGATGCTGCAGCAAGATAAACTCTGCAGTTCTTTGATTCTGTAAGACCCATATTTGCCTCAGAAAGCTACAATTCACAGACTTCCATGGGAAAAGGGATTGATTGTATATTCCCTGCCAGACCAGTCTATAACCTTTAATCTTATATTTTGTTTGTACAGGGTAAAAAGAAACAAAACAAAACCTAGGATTTACTTTGCAAGTGGAGAGAGTTACCAAAATTTTCTTCAAACAGCTTGATCAAGACAGACACTGGGTCTGCAGTGCTATATTCATATTGGAGTGTTTTGAGGGAGGCATCAAGTTAATATATGAAGGCAACATAAGATTAATATTTCAGCAATATATTCAGCTCAATGTAATTCTCAAAGTACCTGCTGGATTTGGTCGCCTATGATAATGTCACATAAGGTTTTAATCCAAAATAATGAATACTGAATTCAACGAGGCTCCTTGTCCAGGATCTAAAAACTTATGCAGATATACATCTAATGGGACTCAAAAATGTAAGAAGAACCCTTCATGATCAGAGGAATAGTCTATCCAGACTAGCATCCTTCTTCTTACAGTGACCAACAAGATGCTCTTATTTAGGTATTTCTGCCCAAATTTGAGAATCCCACAAATAGGACAAGAAAGCACTTTCAATATTATAGAATATTTTGATATCAAGGCTAATGTTGTTGTTGTTTAGTCGTTTAGTCGTGTCCGACTCTTCGTGACCCTATGGTCAGGGCTAATAAAGCCATCGTCCTGTGTGAATCTGGTGAACCTTTTCACTAAAATACCTCACCTTTCTCACCATGTCTGGCCATTGTCTTGTTCTTGGCAGGAAGGAGTATGAAGGACTTTCTGTTCTAGTTGAGCCTTGTTCAAGCAACATGACATTCCTGAGTTCTGGGGTGTTCCTGAATTTGCTCCTGGGACTTTGTCGCCCAGCTTGCTTTTGGTCATGACTTGTTCTTTAGTCCTGATTTCTGGCTTGTATTCTGGCTTGGCTATCGATTCCCCTCAAACTGCTGTCCATGGTCCAGACCTGACTAGATATTCTAGTTGCTTGATCCAGAAGCTATTGTATTGGATCACTCTGTCCTATTGGTACAAAGAGGCTTCTTTGGTTGTTGATCTCCCTGCAGTTTCCCTGTGATGGTGCATAGATCAAACACTTGCTTGACAGTCCACAGATCAACAGGTCAAGACAAGGAATTGCCTCTCATTCAACCACATGAGCTTTAAAGCACACTTTTATGTTCAACAAGGCATCATTGCTGCTTAAATGTTTTGTTGAACTGTGTCCCGTCAAATGACTCCCATCTCTGTCTTAAACATTGGATGACACCTTAATGCCTGAATCAGATTTGCTCTTCAAACAAAGTGGCATATGAATATTCAGTTTGACTTATAAATCTATTTTCAAATCCTTTTTTTTAAAAAAAAATCACATTAAAAAACAATTGACTCCTTTCATTTTTTCCAGGAGAAGAAGAGCATCTGTTGCCAGCGGGATAATGTCAGGGCATTATATAATGCAAATGGGATTTTCGAGGAAGAGTTAATGTCAGTGTAAGCCATGAATTAATTCTAGAAGGGAAGAGGGAAAAGTTATTAATTCAGTGCAGTGCTCATTAGGGTTTCAATGGGCTGCCTTTCCTCTGCACTTTTCCTAAGGCTTAAACAACAAAGAAAATTGACCCTTCACTTATTTGCCAACTCTCATTTGCTAGTCAATGGAAGATGCAAAGACAACAGCAGCAGCAACAACAACAACAACAACTGTAATTCACAGCTGATAAAGAGGAGGTGCTGTGTGTGTGTGTTTATGTTGCACCTTCATTAAAAGTGTTAATTACATATAGGAGAGGGGGAGAACACTTATTTTTGCTGAAGTGCTTAACTTTAAATGTACCTGAGAGCTAGACATGTTTGTAAAACCAAACATTTGGATGATTATGGACTTCAACTATTAGAAGGATGAGTTAATGAGTAAGGCTCAACGAAGGATCAACCAATGTGGGCAGCAGCCATAGCTAGTCAGTGTAAACAACACTGAACTAAACTGGCTAATCAGCTGACTCAGCATGAATATGCCAGGAATTTAACATGGGACCTTTTGCATGCAAAGTAGAAGCTCTTCCACTGAGCCACAGCTGAGATGAGGATAATTTTAGAAGCATCCCTAGTTTAGACTGCATCTCTTGCTTACACCATAGCTTGTGCTGGAGAAGCTCCTATGTTTCTGCAGTGAGATGTTGCTCTTTTTATTCCAGTAATAGAGAAAAAAACACAGATTACATTGTTCCAAATGTCTTATCATTTATTTGTTGAACCATAGCACCTTGTACATACTTTGGATAGACCATTAGCTTATGTAATTAAGTGCACAGATGCTAGTTTATGTGAAATTAAAACAACAGTTTACAGTTAAATCCAAATTAATATCAAATGCTAGTTCAAATGCGTTGACACTTCTGTTATGTCAGTGTGTACTAGAGTGAGAAATTAACACTGGCTGTGAGTTTCGGGCAACAGCAGTTTACATTATTCTACCACCTAGCATGAACATTTGAGAGAGAAAGAGAGAGACAGAGAGAGAAACGAACAAACCCCAGAAGAGCCCTGCTGTACCATGCCAAAGGCCCAACTTAATCCAACATCCTATTCACACAGTCATTATTAATATTAATTAATTAATTAATTTTTAATACTTCCCTGTACCCACAGGACTCAGGGCAGTTCACAAGATACAATCACAATATAAAAAGCATAGATACATAATAAAAACAAAAATAGCTCAATAATCTCCCACCCCAACACATTTTTTTAAGAGTATTGAATATCAATCATCCAAAGGCCTGGTTAAAGTGGAGCGTTTAACCAGTGATAAGCCAAATGCTTCTGGACAGCCCATAAGCAAAACATGATCATCATCTGAGGGCCTTCTTCATGTGCCTCCTCCACAAGAGGTCTGGAGGGCAGCAGTACAAGAATGGCCTGTTTCTGCAGTGGCTTCGTTTTGTGGTGCACTCTTCCCAGGAAGTCTTGCCTGGTGCCTTAGTTACATATCTTTAGGTGCCAGGCAAAAGCATTCCTTTTCTCCCAGGTCCTTGGCTAATTAAACAAGCTATGGACTTTTAAACTGTGTGAGTGTGGGGGTATTATTTTCATTTGTTACTATGTTGTGTATTTTTGTGTTTTTATATTATAAACTGCACTTTGATTCTCAGATGAAGGATAGTACAGAAACAACAACAACAACAACAGCTGC
Source organism: Lacerta agilis (assembly GCF_009819535.1). Classification (NCBI taxonomy): domain Eukaryota; kingdom Metazoa; phylum Chordata; class Lepidosauria; order Squamata; family Lacertidae; genus Lacerta; species Lacerta agilis. Next base: position 40,290,438 of record NC_046331.1, read on the forward strand.
TGCTGCTGCTGCTGTGAGTGCTGGAAGGAAGACCGCTTTCTGCTGCAAGACCCATTTCCACCTAGCCTAGGGGGTGGGGCCCAGACTCACCCAGAGCAGCTAAAAGAGGCTCTTGGGAAGCTGGAGGGACGTTGATGGAACAACTCTTAAGTTGGGGCAACTGGCAAAAATATTTTAAAATTATTTTAAATGGTTCTAATTTTGGTTCCTCTGTTTCATTTTTGTAGGGTTGGTGTTGGTTCAATGTTTAGTTGGGGTTGGCTGTTAGTTACTTTAATTTGGGTATAAAAGTAAACTCTTTGTTGTAGTTGTTATTGTTATAGTTGTTTGTTTCTATTGATTTATTGGTTTGTTTGTTGCTAGCATATGATATTTTGTTTTTTAATGCTTGATGTTTTGTTGTGTTTTTATATATGTTGTGAGCCGCCCAGAGTGGCTGGGGAAACCTAGCCAGGTGGGTGGGATATAAATTAACATATTTATTATTATTATTATTATTATTATTATTATTATTATTATTATTAACAACAGCAAACTATCCCCACTTGTTATTCCAAGCAACTGATATTAAAAGGCATGCTGTCAAAGTGGAGTAGAACATAACCTTCAGGCAGATAGAGGTAAGACACAGGACACAACCTACCTCACCGGTGAGGGATCTTTACAGCCTGTTTTCAACTGGAACATGCACAGTTAATCTGAAACAAGGGTGTCTCTACGCATATGCCAAAATGTTTGCCTCTGCTATTGAGTAACTATGACAAGATTCACCATGGCACTTTCTTTATTGTCACTTTGGTGCCTGTTGAAAACTTTCCTCTTTCAGCATGCCTTTGAAGCAGAGGTTTTCCCCTAGTCTATCTGGTGGTGGAATAAAAATGCATGACTTTCTATCATTGCACCAGGAGCTTGGCTGGTGCTACTATTAGACAGAGTGAGGCAGCTTCCTCAGATGGAGATCAGAACTGTGTGTGCCACATGTTTTTCATGAACCCCTAGTCGCCAGCTATGCTCAGATGCAGTAGAAGACCTCCTTTCATTGCCATTGTTGAAGTAGGAGCCAGCTTCCAGTCCTGTTGGCTTGTGCACACAGAATAGGAGAGGTGCAATCACACCCTTTGCTTCAGGCAACATAATGGCTTCAGTTGGCCCTGACTGTGGCCTTCTCTGCTCTTTTAAAATTGTTTTTGCTAGCAGGGATCACACTTCCAGGTGTTACTAGCTGCTGCTTTTGGAAACAGCCCCACAAGTCTCCTTTCAGGTTTTGCTCCAGACTTAGTAACCCTTCTGAAAGCATTCTTGGTCTCTCTCTGCCAGTGCTTCAGTGAAAGGCAGCAGGGGACAGCAGAGAGCAAAGCATAGCATCAGGCAAGTCCAGGTTGCTAAGTGGACCTGGAAATAAATAAAAAATAAAAAGTTCAAAACACAAACAAAAAAAAAGGTAGGAAAAGAAGCATTTAAGATAAATTAGAGCCTGGCTACAGGAAATGAGAAAAATGGAGAAGGGGCAGTCCACCAGCCAATGATGCTAAAAAGACATTCAGAATGCAAATGCTACTGAGACAGGGACAGGGACAGGGACAGAGACTGAAAGAGAGAGAGAGAGAGGAGAGAGAGAAAAGAGGAGTGGATGAATATATCAAATGGCTTGCTAAACATGAGAAAGTTTACATTTTGCAGATACAGAAAGTATACTTTTCCTTTTAAACTGTGTGTGTGTGTGTGTGTGTGTGTGTGCACGCGCGCATGCACGTGTGTGTGCGCGCGCACACACACACACACACACACACACAGAGAAAATAACTTAATGAAGCTCTGCTGGGGCAGGACTAAGGCCCATCTAGTCCAGCATCCTGCCTTCCCAGTGGCCAACCAGATACCTATAGGAAGCCCACAAGCAGGACCTGAGCACAAAAGCACCCTGAGGGGTAGATCAATTGGTAGAGCATGAGACTTATAATCTCAGAGTCATGGGTTCAAGCCCCACATTGGGCAAAAGATTCCTGCATTGCAGTGGGTTGGACTAGATGACCCAACTCTACAATTCTATGATTCTGTGATTCTATGATCAAGGATGTTGGCTTATTTTATTGATTATCTTCTGTATTATTGTATTGATACTGTGATTCTCTTTCCTCCTGTGGTTTCCAGCAACTGTCATTCACAAGCATACTGCCTCTGGTGACAGAGGTGGAACATACGCATTGCAGGTAGTAGAAACAGATAGCCATAGCCTCCATGAATTGTCTAATCCACCTTCAAAGTTGATGGCCATCACTACCTCTTGTGAAAACAAATCCATATGTGAAAATATAAATTCATTTGCCTGCCTTTAATGTTCCAATATTCAGCTTCAATGGATGTCCCAGAGTTATGACTGCTAGGTATGAGCGTCTGTACACATATTTATTTGTCGAAAATTTGTTACCTAACCTACCGTATATACTTGAGTATAAGCCTAGTTTTTCAGCACACTTTTTGTGCTTTAAAAGCTGCCCTCGGCTTATACTCAAGTCAACCATTCCTTAAGAAGTGTACAAGAACGGCGGTTCTTTACTCTCCCCAGGCAGCTTGTTCCATTCCTGAACTGCTCACATAAATGCAAACTTTAGACCCCAGAAGGCAGAAAGCCTATCAGTTAAGGAAGTATTAAAACCCCACAGGTGCTCACTTTCCCTGGCTTCTGCTTAAACAGGACAGGATCCCAGCCTTCTCTGTATAACACAAGGGAACATTGCGCTGTGAGTTAAACCACAGAGCCCTAGGGCTTGCTGATCAGAAGAATGAGGGTTCGAAACCCTGCGACGGGGTGAGCTCCACAGCAGCAAAGGAGGAAGAGGAAGGAGCAGCCCAAAGGGCTGCTTTGGGCTGCTCGTTCCTCCTCTACCACAGTGGCAAAGGTGAACTGGCTTATACTTGAGTCAATAAGCTTTCCCACATTTTTGTAGGGAAATTAGGTGCCTCGGCTTATATTTGGGTCGACTTATACTCGAGTATATACGGTATATATGTTTCTTAGGAAGTCATGCATCCAGCCAGCAAGTAAGATCCAAAACTACTTGGCTCAAATGGGAATAGACTAGTTCAGCATTATCCTGAGGCAGACCATTGGCCCATCTAGATCAGTATTATCTACATCAGGGTTGCGTAAAATTGGGTCTCCAACTGTATGGACTACAACTCCCATCAACTCCCTAGCTAGCAGGACCAGCCTTCAGTGATGATGGGAGTTGTAGTCCAGAAACAGCTGGAGACCCAAGTTTGGGACAACCTGCTCTAAAACAAATCTGGAAAGAAGACCTGGGGATTGGGTGGAGCAGGTGAACTGGTATAACATAAAAAAACCAAAAAAACCTTTAAACTACTCCATCATTGGCACTTGACTTCTCCGAAATGTAATCTTATTAACCGATCACCCTCCCATCTTTGCTGGAGAGTATGCTCAAGTCGTAGTGGATTTGTGAGGACGTTTTGGTTGGGAGTTTTCTATGAAAGAAGCCTTATTACTCAACATACAGTTCAAAGCACAGAACAGTTGACTATCTTCCAATATGAACATATCACTTTATAAGTAATTGATTATATTCCTTTCTGTAGCTGCATGACAACTTATAGACAGAACTGGAAAACCCCAAAACATTTGCAACTTTTTCTATGGAGGCACAAAGGATAGATAGTGATGCTAATAGAAAATATCACTAAAACATGTGAAAGCTCTGAATAAAAACCCAAACTTTGTATAAATATGGTAACATTTTATAACTTTCTTGAACTTTCTTAAAACACTACAACCTGGCATCCACCCTTCTATCAGGAATTTCTGCAGCTGTATTATGCACAGAATCTGTATGGCCATCAATTAAGGCAAGAGCTAAGGTTCTGCTTAGTTAAGATATATCAGATGAATTGCAACATCATCAACTGACTGTTTTCCTTAATTGTGCTTTGTGGAATTGGGTAATAACCAATTCTGGAAATCAACTCTTCAAAATCTTTTAGACAGTTATTATTTCCCCGAGCTGAGTGTTGCCTTGGTCATGAACAAGAGAAAATTATGGGACTTGCATTTCTGGATAGACAACAGACGGGACATTAAACTAAATAGGAACTCCAAACTTTGTCTGTGGCATTTTCTCTTGAAAACAGAGCATTTTAGAGCCAGTTATTTCATTAAACTCATGACTGTTTCCCTAAGAAATGCTTTTACTGAGCTGTAGTTTCCAGAGATTCCAGCTGCAATCCTGGATGGTCACTATAACAAGGTCGCTTATAAAGACCCAGTCTGTATTTGTGGAAAATATTTGGTGGAATAAATTACTATCTATTAATAATGTCTAATACCAATATGAAGGTCTACCAGGCTTGCGTGTTGAGCATGTTGCTTTATGGAAATGTGCCATGGGCAACTTACACCTGCCAAGGGCAACGTCTCAATGCCTTCCACATGCTCTGTGTCAGGAAGATGTTGGGCATCACACTGCCATCATGTTCACACTCCTATTTCAGCAACATCTAGGCTGGCTTGGTCATGTCCACAGAATGGAAGATGGCAGGATCGCAAGGATGTGTTCTACGGGGAGCTGGCTTCAGGTACCATGCCTGTTGGCAGACCAACTCTGCATTACAAAGATGTGTATGTGCTGTGAAGGCTGGCAACATCAACCCTGTCATGTGGGAATCCTTGCAGATAACCGCAGTGCTTGGAGACAGACAATCATGTCATGTATCCATAGCGGTGACCAGAGGATGAATGATCACTGGGAGGAACACAGAAGAAATGCCATGGTGCATCTGCAGCTGCAAAACTGGTCACCTTCATCTGGCCCAGCTGCAACAAAACATGTCTCTCCTATTTTGGTCTCTGTAGCCACAGCAGGCACTATAACCTTCCAATCCCCAAAGGCACATTCCTCCATTATCTTCCAACAGACAGATGCTAACCAATATGTCCTTTTTATAGTAACCCAAGAGAGAGATTTCCGAAACCTTTGTTGACATATGGAAACAGGAATACCATGGTAGAAAGAATATTATTTCTTTTGAGTGACACTAATGGCTTTGTGACACATAAAGTGGCTGTTTTTGCACTGGCTTCAAAAAAGATTAGAAAGAAAGAAATAATATGTGCTGTAAATATGTGCTGTGTCAGGAAGATTTTGGGCATCATATGGCAGGCAGAGTCTAAAATAAAGTTGTGCTCTCCCAAGCCCAAATTCAAAGCATGTCCACATTTCTGTGTCAGTGATGTCTAGGTTGGCTTGGTCATATCTGCAGAATGGAAAATGGCATACTCTCCAATGACATGCTCTATAGGGAGCTAGCTTCAAGCAGTAGGCCTGTTGGCAGACCAACTCGATACAAAGATGTCTGCAAGCATGACATGAAGGCAGGCAACATTAACCCTACCCTATGGGAATCCATTGCAGACAATTGTAGTGTCTGGAGACAGACACTCAGGTTGTGTATACACAGCAGTGACCAGAGGAGGAATAACCACAGGGAGAAGAAGAAACACCATGGTGTATCTGTAGCAGCACATCCAGACACCTTCCAGCACTGAGTTTGAGATGCACATGTTTCAGAGCAAGAAGCAGATATAAATACACATGTTGACTCAGGTAAATTATAGGCCTACTACCTGTATAAGCCCTCTTTCTGAAGACACAATTGCTAGGAAGGATGTTGCTAAGATTTGTTGCCCTGGTGATGGCTTATGCTACCTGGTATGCATCACTCAGAGGTATATATATACAGGTGTGTGCATTAATATGCACAGTGGACTAAAATTAGATTTGTGCCGCTGGTAAAATAATGTCAGACTAGATATCTCAGATGAATATTGACATGCAAATAGCATGATAAGAAGCAGAAGCTCTGCAATTTGAGAGGACTGGGAGCCATGAAATGTTACTCAGAGAATAGAAAGTATATATATATTTAAAAGAGTAATAATGCAGGAGGATGCAAAATCTTATTTATATGTTTCTTCCAGACATTGAGAAGTGGAGAAATGGGACACCCTGCTAACAGATAACAGTTTTTCCTTCTCCATACTTTACAGGTGCATCCACTTGTCAAATGTGATTTGGGAGAGTCATTGCCAAAGTGCTCTTTGGGTGGCCCTTTCCTATGTCAGTGGGCCTTCTGCATTGGCCTTTTTAAATACGAGATGCTGCATTCTGTCATTGGGCAGCATGCATATGGCAGGGTCAGAGGCCAAAGTGGTCAGAGCAATGAAAGTGGCTCTTGCTTTTCTACATCGGTTACATCCAGCAAGAAAGAGGCTCTATCACAAGATTAAAACACTCTGTAAGAACATAAGACGCGGGTGGCACTGTGGGTTATACCACTGAGCCTAGGGCTTGCTGATCAGAAGGTTGGCGGTTTGAATTCCCGCCACGGGGTGAGCTCCCATTGCTCGGTCCCAGCTCCTGCCCACCTAGCAGTTCGAAAGCACCTCAAAGTGCAAGTAGATAAATAGGTACCGCTCTGGCAGGAAGGTAAACGGAGTTTCCATGCACTGCTCTGGTTCGCCAGAAGTGGCTTAGTCATGCTGGCCACATGACCCGGAAGCTGTACACCGGCTCCCTCGGCCAGTAACACAAGATGAGCACTACAACCCCAGAGTCAGACACAACTGGACCTAATGGTCAGGGGTCGCTTTACTTTACCTTTAAGAACATAAGAAGAGTCTTCTGGGCTAGGTCAAGTCCAACCAATTGTCTGAGAATGGTGGTGTGTCCTGGTTCCTTTAAGCTAAAGGCCAGGGCGGCCTCAATGGGTTCCCCCGATGCCTTGCTCATACAGCTCAGGGAAAATGACTTGGCCTACCGAAAATCTGTTGATTTGAAGTGGAAGATTTTTGAGGACTTTAATGAGCTGCTGGCCACTTTTCCAGGCCTGACGCTCTTATGGTCTTCGCTACTTCAGAGGCGCACGTGGCGTGATGGGCATTGCCCCTTCACATTAAACAAGGCAAGGAGGCCTTGGGACTCTGCTGTAGTGCACAAGGTGATGATGCTGAAGGGTCAGGTGATCAGTCACCCGGACATAAAATGCTGTGAGGCTGCCCTGTTCGTGATGATGGTGTGCATCCGTGACAATGGTGTGCATCTTTCGGAAGCAGGTAATGACATTTGGTTGGCAGATGTAATTGAGGGCACTAGGAATTGGTTGTAGGTGTGAGGGTATTGGCGGTGAGCCCGTTAGGCTCGAGTGGTGGTTAGGCATTGGAAACTTTCCATGGAGGTGAGGAGGGGAGGAAGTGTCATCAACTGCCCCTCAATTGAAGGGTATTGCAGGTTAATGCAATGCCTTGAAACAGACAGGTCATGTATTTACAGCAGTGACCAGAGGAGGAATGACCACTGGGAGAAGTGCAGAGAGAAGAAATGCTATGGTACATCGGTAGCAGCACAACCAGACATCTTCATCTGCCCCAGCTGCAACAAAAGATGTTTCTTATCCCTGGACAACCTTATTGCTGGACCGCAACTCCTATAATCCAATCATTCACAATGCTGGCTGGGACTGATGGGAGCTACACCCCAACATCTGTAGCTGTAGTGCAACAACATCTGTGGCCACCTTGTTGACTACCCTTCTTCTGACATCTATGGTTAAGAATGGAGGGGTGACAATATGCCCAATAAAGTATTAGTTTTATTGAAATGGCACCCTTGTCTTCCATTGCCAATTATTGTATGTGATACTGCAGGGGAAATGATTTTTATAAAATAAACTAGTTTGGACCTCTTATAAGAGTGACAGCTTTCACATTTCACTGACAGCCATTTAAAACTACTTTTGAAAACTGCCTTAGAAAGTTTTTCGGAGGAAATATCATAATCCATTTGACTCATAAATTTGATGGAAACATGTGCCTCTCTCCTCTAAGTGCACATTTTATGTCTTGTCTTTTGTAATGGATCAAAACCAGATGCCAGACTGTTATTACATTTATATATTTGTGTGCCTGGTATGGATTAGTGACAAATAGCACAGATAAATTGTACGCAGAAATGTTTGAAAGGGGTTATGTAGCCTTCAAATTTGGGTGTGTGTTTGCATGTGTTTACCAAGGCTGTACACCTAAACGCTTCTCTGCAAATGCCCTTAAGTATCTTTTGTTATGATGTCTGACAGCTGATATATGCGGTTAGCAAAGCTATGTTCCATGTGGAAAATACTCCCTCCTAATTATAAAGTTCTTTCAGCTGTACAGAATCTGGAGGAAAATGTTTATTTATGATATTTCTATCTGCTCCTTTATCCAGCAAGTTCAGGCATAACTCTACCCACTGCCAGGTAGGTTAAACTGAGTGTTATTCTCTTTTGAGCAATAGCTTCTGAAGTAGATGGTTCATTTTTGGGCAAATGGAACAAGGTGAAGCAGCACCTGACCAGGATTCAATGGCATTTTGGACAGCTCCATGGAAAGCTCAGGTTGGAGACTCCATAGGAGCAAAGCTCAAATGTTTCAGCAACAGTTTCAATCTATTGATTCACATCCCGTTAAGACAGTGGGCTCTACCAACCCCAATGGATTCCCATAGGGTGGGATTGTCTGCAATGGATTCCCATAAGGGTGGGGTTAATGTTGCCTGCCTTCATGTCATGCTTGCAGACATCTTTGTAATGCAGTTTTGGTCTGCCAATATGTCTGGTGCCTGAAGCCAGATCCCCGTGGAGCACATGCTTGGGGATCCTGTAATTGTCCATTCTATGGATATGACCAAGCCAGTATACAGTAGACGTCACTGGGACAGGAGTAAGAACATGCTGGGAATGTGGGCTTAGGAGAGCACATCCTTGTATGAAACTCTGTTGTTTCCTATGATGCCAGCGAGATGCCTATTGTGGCTATAGTTGTTTTGGGTTTGTTTTTTTTAAGTAGTTGGGTCCTATAAATAATGGAACACAAAAGTCAAACCAGCTTGATCCTGATGAAACCTCCCTATTTTGCAGATAATCACATGTTTGTCATTAATATCAGATGTGCAGGCAACAAAGATGATTTTCTACATGTGGTCCTTTAGGGGTGCATCATTCTGCAGCCAGAGTAGCTCATTGCTCTTCTGGTAGGGCTCTGCGATTTATGAATAAACAGGGCATGACTCACCACCATTTTAACAGAACTGATTTACTCCTAACCTTTGCTTTTGACCTTGTATTTCCTTGAGGTTGCTAGCAACTGAAGCGCTTGGAATTGACCACCACTATGTGACAGGAATAGCCAAAAACCCACAAAAGGATAGTGATAGCATGGGACACTCAATCTTCTGTGATTTTTGCAAGCTGTGGGCTTGAAATCCAAAGTAATTGTTCCAGACTTTTAATGCACATTAGCAATCTGTTAGGAGATTGTCACATACATTTGTGGTTTCTGATGTTTGTCTGTCCCCAAATATTTGTTTAATGTAAATGCAGACCGTTTGGCACCGTTCAGCATATGTAATGGGTTTTTGCAATTTGCTGAAATCAATATTAGGAAGGTTGCCTTTCACCTCAATGCAAACCTCATCAGAAATCAGAAATTACTTTGCTTTTCCTGTTACCGCAACCAGAGAGCTTTCTCCACTGAATATTGGGATTAAAAAAATCTCTTTCTGCTTTGTCTATCAGCATGCAAAATAGGACATGTTCATCATTGCTGAAAAATGATTATTTTTGATACTCAGTATGAAAACATTTTTTTCTATATTGTTCTCATTCTCAGCTAAGCTTCATTTACCCTCAGTGACATCACAATAGGCAAATACAATGAGCTACATAGTCCCATGTTGTCAGCTAATTCTGTGTATGATTCCTGATTGCCTAGTTCCCCACTCTGACTAATCCAGGAAGCAATGGCCTCATGTTGTCCCCATTCCGAACTGAACTCATTTGTTCTGAGGAATATCATGTATCCAAATCTGATCTGTGGTATTGTTCTGTGGCATCAGAGTACAGGTGGAAGGATCTGGTCAATTCCAGTTTATTCAACTCTCTTACTATTTTCGGAGGGAGGGGTTGTTCAAAAAGAAATCTGCATAAAATACTGAAACAACTCCTTCCCTGAGATTATGAAGTGGGCAAGGACTGCCTTTTAAGTTATCACTTACCTTTCTTTCTTTTTAAAATATAACAGCTTATGCATTTAAAAAAAAAACATTTTCCCCATTGTACCTTAAAGGTTTAAAAGCAGGTTAGAGCAACTAGAAAGTGTGGCTGAAAGTACCCATTTTCAAAACTGGAGCCACAAATGTGGGTGATGGTTCTGATATCCCTAACATGTATTGAGAAAGTTGGCTGCTTCCTTATCTGTATAGAGCATTGCTAGGCATTCTAAGCCATTATTGACTATTTAAGGGACACAGGAAATACATTTTAAAGCACGTCAGTAGCCCCACTTGCTAGCTGCCCCAAGCAGCACTTAATTGTTTAAATGAAGTCTCCTAGTGACAGGTAGCGCCCATTGAGATTGGAAGGGTGGAATGCAGGGAGACAAAGAATAAAGTGAACTGGTTTGGGCTCATTCTAGTTCTGATTCGATCCTTCTCCCTGTTAAGTTCTGCAAGGGCAACACTAGGACTGAGGAAGAAGCTGTCAGGCAGAGCCACCTCTTGTACTAGATGAGGGGTCCCCAAACTAAAGCCCACAGGCTGGATAAGGCCTGAGGGACTTGTTTATCTGGCCCGTGGTGACCGCTGCCACCGCCTGCTCTTACCTGCGCTGCGCTGCACAGCCGCCCACTTCCGGGTTGGAGGAGCAATGGAAATAGCTTGTGTGCATGCGCAAGCGTTATTTGTGGTGCACATTCGGGTCGGAGGAGACCCGTGCACATGTTCACAAGCTATTTTCGGTGCTCCTCTGACCCGGAAGTGCACTGGAAATAGGGTGTGTGCGCGCGTATGGGCACGCGCTCCCCTGCCCTCCGGCCCGCTGCGCGATCGGCACTGGAGACACCGGCCCGAGGCGCGGTAAGTTTTCTGACCCCTGTACCAGAATGTGTTTGGTGTGGCAGCACCCAATTTGCCCTTGTGCACCAGCCTCCAATCAAGGATTCAGTGGAGTGCAGTTTTTCTGGTGGGATGCCTTCTAAGCCACACATCAGTCCAAGGTGTGTGCATCAGATAGGCTTGCCCAATGAATTCCTCCCCTATCCCTACATCAGATTGATCACAGGTGGATCCTTCATTGGTTGAGATCACTTATGCAACTAGTCCAATAATGTGCAGTACTAAGCAGGGGAAAATGCTACAGAATTATTATTTTTTTAAAATGGATGAGAGAAATAATAGTGCTCAACTAGATCTGAAAAAAGGGAATATTCCTACCCCCAGGGGATTCAAAATTAGTTTTTGGCAGAAGTTTCTACCTGCCAAATTAGATATTTTTGGCTAATGCTTCATATTTGAAAATTCATAAGGCAACAATTCCCATTTTCTCAGATATTTTCCCCATCCCAATAATAGCATAATGGACCAGATGTAGAAGACAATACCAAATACATAAAACAAGCATGGGAATGCTGTTCTTCAAGTTTTTGAAAATCTGCTACAGGAAAGAATTTCACTTTCAGCCCAAACTAAAACTACCTGGAGAAGCCCAAGCAAATACTGGAAGGCACTCGCTTTCATTTTGATCCCTGCTTCAGAGAGGCTCTGGTTTTTAAAAGTTTAATTGCAATGCCAAGTCAAATCAAAGAAGTGCAGCTCTTGGACACTGTAATTCAGAGAGAGTGTCAGTGTCAGTATCCTAACTGTTGACCCCTTTTATGGCCTTCTCCAGTTCCATGGCATCATTAGCAGTAAAGTCAACAAGTATCATAAACTGGCTGTAAGAGTTAAGTGCCTCATTGTCACATAAATGTATTTAAACTTCAGACAGTGCCCTTGATTTGATTAAAGCCTTCACAGCTATCTCCAATAAGAGCTTTGTATGGAGTTAAGAAAGGGAAGGTACTATATAAATGGGCGGGTCAGACTTAGGTGAAAATCCATATGAGCTTCTTCTTTTTGGCACTACACTGGCAGAATGAAGAAAAGGGTGATGCAATTCCTTGTGGAATTCTCCCATTATTTCTCATGAACATTTCTAATTGTTAATTCTGCCCTTCTCCCAATGAACAATGCATCAGCAGCAACAAAAAAATCTAATAACATTACAATAAATTAAAAGCACCATTTGGTTGTACACCATCATTGAATTTATTGAAAAACATTACAACCCCCCCGCCCCCAATCTCTCTATGAATTGATTAGGTTGATTTACATATATATAGGTAAATTTTACCTCCCAAATTTTGACCTGCACGTCCTTGTTTATCTAGAGCTTATTTGCATATGCAAATAGATAAATTGGCTCCTGCACACTTGATAACCGGATGCTGTGTAAGTGAAGACTACAATGAAAAACATTGCATTTGAGATGATAATGAATGTTCTTCACACCCAAGATGGTCCATTCACACACATGGAAGTCATTACTTGATATTTAAGTCTCTGAGAGCAAAACATGCATGTGTGAATCAATTCCAGGGAAAGTTGAATCTATCAATTTTGATTTCTCTCAGTCTCTCATTTTTCCAATCTTAAGGTCAATTCTCCACATTTCTGCATCCACAACATTTCACTGTCTTTTAATTACATATTTTCTGGAATATACACATTTTGGGGTGCAATTTTCTTTGATATACACATATTTGCAAGCAATGTTTCCTAACAGAATGCATTTTTGCATGTTATAATTGATAATAAATGCATTTGTAAGCATGCTTTCCCTTAACAGACACTTTCTTGGCTGGAGAACTGCACAGCAAAATTCAGAGAAGTGCAAATTTCAAAGACTGGCTGCACTTTGTTTCACAAGTGTGAATTGTGAATTTGTTTCACAAGTGTGAAGTGTGAATTGGGCAAGTTCATATTCACCTCTAATCAGGCCTGATCCTCAGTGAAGATGACTACTGGTACCTACCTATATACAAGAAGAGCCTGGCTGCTGGATCAGGCCAAGGGTCCTTCAAGCTCAGTGTTCTGTTCCCACACTGGTCAACCAGTTGCCCATGGGAAGCTTAGAAGCATGGCATAGCCCACTTCAGCATGTTGGTGACTCTTATTACTTCTTCCATAGAGCTTACATAAGCCAGGTACTTTCCTTCAGCATCATGTGTATTTTCCATTCATCAAAATGTATCTTCTCCTTCGTGAAAATTTATGCACATCATTTGAGTGCAAGCAAGGTTTCTCCATCCACGTACTGTTCAGATGTCACTTTGCATCTTGTACTTCTAGTTAATTTGATGGAACCGTTAAGAGAAAAAGCTAAACTGACAAATTCCTACTTGCTGAAAATGCAGAATGTTGTTAATGGGTTATGGTTTGACATATCTGGCCAAACGACTCCCAGAACCTCTCAGAACTTCAAAGTCATAACAAAAATTATATTAAAAATTTAAAGAGCACCTTATGCATAACAAGCTAGTTGGCTTACTCAGCAGAACCCCAAATTTTGTCTGAAGCAATGAGCTGTCACCCCATGCAGATAGGAACAGATTCCTTTACTTTTCTCTTTGTTAAGAACAGATTGCCCCATTTGCCATAAAATTGAGAATCTTTAATAGCCTGCGGCAAGGAAATACCCTAACACCAAATGGTAGAAAGGAGATCTATAGTTTGAGGATTGCGCACAAGTTTTTGTCCATAATAAGTTAAAAAGGAAGTGAAGAAAGGAAGAATTCTGGTGGGAAAACCTCTCTATTCTCAACAAAGAAAGAGCAGTTCTACTTGTTAGGCAGAATAATAGCATAATAATTTAAGGTTTGGACAAGATATAAAGATCTTTTAGCAAATAAGGCACCCAGATGGATCTCACCTCTGGAAGCTAAATCATGGAAAAGGACTAATACTGAATTTAAATGGTTGAAATATAGTGATTTGCTGCTGACAGAGGAAGATAACAAAATCAAGCTCAAACCATATGGGCAAATTAAGGATAAGTTGACTGATTGGTTGCAATACCATCAGATCAACGAAATGTTTAAAACGGATACTAAGAACTCAGGTATTGAGTTAGAGAAATCCAGATTGGAGATAGAACTTTTGGACTCCAGGTACAAAAATCTTTCCAGAATGTATAATTTTTTTGTTGGAGTGGCATACGAAAGACGAACAAGTTAAATCTGTAATGATTGAATGGGCTAAAGACGTGGGGCACTATTTTAAAGGAAAATATGATGAAAATGATGTATAGATGGTATTTGACCCCGGTAAAGCTGGCTAAGATGTATCATACGTCAGATAAAAAATGCTGGAAATGCAAAGATAGAGAAGGAACTATGTTTCACATGTGGACGTACCCCAAAATAAAGGACTTCTGGGAAACAATTTATAATGAAATGAAAAAGGTGCTGGAAAACACCTTTCTAAAGAAACCAGAAGCCTTTCTTTTGGGAATTATAGGGGAGGAAATTCCCAAAAAAGATAGGATTTTCTTTTTGTATGTATGCCACAACAGCAGCTAGAATATTGATTGCAAAGAACTGGAAAAACCAAGAATTACCAACGGTGAAGGACTGGAAATTGAAGATGATAGGCTTTATGGAACTTGCCGAGCTGACAGCAAGACTGCATGAACAGAGGGAGGAGACGGTGCAGGAAGAGTGGAAGAAATTTAAATTATATTTAAAGAACTATTGTAATATTGAGAATATTTGAAAATCTAGGCAAGAAGTTAGGGATTTCTGGATAAAAATTGCGGTAAAAAAGAAATAGAGGAGAAAATTGGGTTGCAATATGAATAATTGAATAAATGGAAATTAAGTGGTAAGAAAGTTAAATATGAAGGTGACCCTGCTTAAAATAGGAGAAAAATGGAATCCAGGAAGGGAAGATCGGAGGAGGTCCCATCAAGATGTTAAGAAAATTAGATAAAAATAGTATATTGTTGTTGTTGTAATTGTTAATGTCATGGTTTTGTTGTTGTTGTTGTGTTTGTTTTTGTTATATATTATAAAATGAATAAAAATATTTTTTTTTTTAAAAGAATAATAATAGCATAATAAAATAAGAAGAGCCTGCTGGAACATCTGTTCAAGCATCCTGTTCTTGCAGTAGTCACCCACATACCTGTGGGAAACCCACCAGGAGGACTTGAGCATGAGCCCTGCCCCCTCCTGTGGCTACCAGCAACTGTTGTTCAGAAGCAGTACTGTCTCCAGTCACAGAGGCAGAGCATAGCAAATATGGCTAGCAACCATTGATAGCCTTCTCCGGTAATTTGTCCAATCCTCTTTTAAACCCATCCAAGTTGGTGGCCATCACTGCTTCCTGTGGAAGTGAGTTCTATTGTCTAAGCATGTGTTGTGTGGAAAGAATGGGAAAAACAAGGAGAGAGAGTAAAACAGTCGATCCTAGGACTGCCAAGTGGATATGTATATGGATTAGGGTTGTAGCCAATGCTAGTCTTGCTCAGAGTAAACCCATTGAAATCCATGACCGTAACTAACATAAGTTCATCAATTTTAGTGACTGTACTCTGCGTAAAACTTAGTTGGAGACAGACTATTAGATCTACAATAGTTCCTCAAAGTCGAATTCCAAATTTTGAAAATGGAAAAAAATAGCATTTGGAATATGTTTTTGTTGCTGCTGCCAATTTTCAAATTTGCATAGTATTTCATTACAGATCTACAAATGCGCTATCTTGTCCCAATAAAAAGAGACCATAGATCCTGATGTGTTTGGGCCTACATGCTTTCCGACAGCACAATTCTTAATTTGTATGCCGAGCACATAAAAGGATTGATTGTGCCAAATTCTAATGAGAAAAGGCTTCAGCCATCTAAATGTAATTTGCTAGAGAGTGGGTGAGAATTCAGATCTTTTTATTATTTACTTCTCGTGATACTCAAGGAAGATCCAGTTTTATAATGCATTGTTCATTACAGCGTAGGATTCTGTACAACTGGGGGGGGGGAATTATATCTGAGGCCTCAGGCTTTTTCTGAGCTCTGTTCCATGAATTAATACCTTAAACTTGTAATGTAGCTTTGTAAGCTTTTAATTTAATGACAATGATTATGAGTCATAAAAACCAAGATAGCGTTACATTGCATAGTTAGATGCACATGACAGTCACAAAATGTTTCCAAGAGTGGATGTTGGTGAGAATCCATGCACTTTAAGGAAAAATCAAGGGTGTGTGTGTGGAGAAACCAGACTTTGCTAAAGATCAAGAGTGGGGAATCACGTTTTTGATACGCAAGTGTAAAAATTAACCTGTTGACAGAGTACCTCCCTCTGCATCCCCAGAAATACTCATCAAAACTCTTCCTAACTTTGGCATTTCACAAACTTTTGGTGCAAATGTATTTAACAACTTGAGGCATTTACCTACGAGATTGCCTTACCCTGCATGTGTCCACTTCAGTTGGTGGAATTGGCAATAGTACAGGTGCCCCATATTATCTATTCTGCATTTGCAAGAATTCAGTCATTTGGTGTGGCAGCACCTGCACTTTGGAACTCCCTGCCTATTGATATGAAGTCGGTGCATTCACTGTACTCCTGTTGGTGCCTTCTAAAAACTTTCTTGCTTAAACAAGGCTGCCCAGATACTTGGGAAGTTGAGGCAATTTTATATCTGTTTTAGCATTTTAGCTTTTATGTTTTTAAGCACTGTTGTAATTCTCCATTTGTTTTACCTTATTTTTGTAAACATCTAGGAGGTTTTCTCCCCCCCCCCCAAATGGCTAGCCATCCGTGCTGTAAGGTAGGTCAGTGTTATGAACCCTTTTCCAATATGGTATATAGGATAGCTAAGGCTGAGAAAGACTGGTTTGCTTAAGGCTTCCTAGTAACTTCATGTTAGGTGGTCCCATATTCAACTCCTACCTCTACCATTATGAAATAAATAAATAATAAATATGTTCTCCAGATGATGTTGAATGCCAACTCCCATCAATGCTGGCTAGCATGGCCCAGTGACCTTGAGGCTTGTTACAAAGATGCTGGTGGCTGCTTCATTAGGGCAAATGGAGCACCGTCTCATCAACCTCCGTTTGCTTCAGCAACCTGCCTGTCTTAGGAGATGACACTGCCTGTCACCTTCTTCTTCCTCCTCAGTCTCAGCTTTGCCTCTGTAGAATTCAGCCAGTTGGAGGATGGGGGCAAAACTAGAATTAGTTGGTTCTGCTTGCCATTGGTTCTGGCTTTATGGGCTACTGCATGGGCTTCTTTTCTTTCACCCCACTAGTTGCAGTGGGCACCAGACACCACCCCAGTCCTCCAATAAGCATATGTTCTGCCTTTTTTTTTTTTTTTTTTTTTTTAGAAAGCTCTCCTTGATTTTCCTAACATATTTGGCCTGAGCTGGCACCTCCAACTTCATCACAAGATCAGACAAAAGGTCTGTTTTTGAGTTCAGCATTCTGTTTTCACAGTGGCTAACCATAAGCAGGACACGAGAGCACATGCACTCTCCCACCTGTGATCTTCAGCAACTGGCATTCAGAGTCATATTTGTATTTTGCATTTTTGTTTTAGGAAACGTCACTGGTAGCTCCATCTACCATTATTTAGAAGCAGTTCTTTAGTGCCCTGCTTAGAAACTGCTGAGGAATGTTTGCTTGTTTGTGCAACTGCTCTTTCCTGCGAGCTATCACAATTGCAACTTGGAATACCTTGCAGAACTTTGTTCAAAACATAACAAAAATATCAAAGATACATCTAAGCAATTCCACAAAACACATGCTTATCCAAGCATAGGCACAGCATTTTCTTCGAAATAAAATAAGTTATAATCAGAGCTGAGAAACACAGCTCTCTCGCTCTCTCCAATTTGCCTGAATTACAGCCCCAAAGCTGTGCGTTCCTTGAGAGCCATTTACTTACTGCACAGAGCCTAGGAACAAAGAAACTAAAAGCAACTATAGTTTGAATGGTTATTTGCAATTCAGTAGCCTCCCATGTGATCTAAGGTTAAACACTCACATATTAGCTAGCAGAAAACAACAAAAGTTAATTATCAACCTATTTAGGAACTCACAGACCACTTCTTGCTCTTAATTTAGCTTCAATGTTATCTCCCCATGTTAAACCTTTTCACCAATACACAAGCATTCCCATTTCAGTGTCAATTAAACCAATTTTACTTAACACAAATTTGCTCCACCTTTTTGCACACTGAAAATGAATTGCAAAATGCAGAGAAGTGTGCAATCTGACCATGAGTTGTGCTCCAGTCCACAAGTTCAGGGGCATCAGATTGGATTGGTCTCTTGGAAATATCTGTTTAAATCAGACTGAATAGCTATTATCGAGACACAGAAGTCAAGGTTATCCTCAGTTACCTCTTGGCGGGGAATAAAATTTACTGAATCTCAAATGTTCAGGGGTGACAGCAAAAAGGTCAGTTGGCTAACAGTAAGCAGGCAAGGTGGTAAGTGAGTATGGCAGTTCAGGGGGATAACCTAATGGACCCTCCTGCTAGTGATGATGTGCCCAGATTGGGATATTTTAGCTACACAGGACTGGCACATGATGTTTCTTGGCTGAGCTGTTGTTGTTAATCATCCAACTCACACTTATTCCCTCGTACAACACATAGTTGCCAGTTTGAAGGAAGCTGCCTTATACAGTCAAACAATTGCTCCAACAAGCTCAGTATTATCTACTAATTGGCAGAGGCTCTTTGGGATTTTAGATGGATCTCTCCCAGTCTACCTGGAGATTCTGGGGAATTGGACTTGGGGCCTTCTGCCTGCATACAAAGAAGATTCCCTACCACTGAGTAACAGCCCTTTCTGGGTGGCAAGGGAATTGACCAGAAAGGTTACTTGCTCAATTGGGAAGTGCAGGAGCTGGTCTCCAAGCTAACAAAGCACACAAGTTTAACTGGGCATATAAACGAAATTGGAGTGGCGGAAACTGTGCATGTGTGTGCAAAAAAAAGAGAGATTGTAAAAGCAGTAAGATTTTATAAGTATCTGTGCAAAGAGTCTAAGCTGAAGGGGCTTTCACATTTATTAACCTGTCTCGTGTTTAAAAGCCCAGGCTGGGAGAAGTCTGCAAATTTTTATAGCTTTCAAAGTAGTTGAGTGGAATTATGAAGAGGAAAGGTCAGGAATTTCTAACACCTTTATTACTCACTCACTTCAAGCAGAAATGGGAGGACTGGCTGCATAGCAATTCACTTTCATGCCTCCATAGACCGTACTTCATCTTTTCCCCTCCACCTTCTGCCTAACCCCTTCAATGCACTTCATTTGTGGGGACTTCTTGCATTTGTCTTCATCTGTGGAGAGGGGTGATCTGGTTTCCCATCTATTCTCCCCCTTTCCAACTTCTCAACACATGGTAAAGGAGACAAGAAATGTTGGCAGTATTTAATAGCCCTCCGAAATAGTAGCCACTTAAAGCTGCGGATGGGAGAGATCTCTGTGCAATAGGGATTCTCAAACTTTCTATTCCCAGGGCCTACTTGACTCTCCAGGCTACCTTTGACAGGTGGGTGGGTCCAGCTTCCCAGTCCTGCTATGAGCCATTAAGGCTTTTTATTTTATTTTAGGTAGCTTCTCCTCCTACGCATCTCAAAGTAATTTTTACTCATCTCCTAATTTCTTCTCCCCTTCTTCTTTCACACTAAATATTCTCCTTATTTGGCTAAATTGTGTGTTCCTTTAATCCTTCCTCCCACCACCTTTAACATTCACTTATCACTGTTATAATATTTTCCATCTCTTATATTCTTCTGTTCCATTGCAGTTCATTGTGTGTGTGTGTGTGTGTGTGTGTGTGTTCACCCCTTTTAGCTATTTCCATTCAATAACTTATTGGCCCTTCCCCCTCAGAGAAGAGAGAACTCCCTCCTCCTTAAGTTTCTTTGTATTTGCCCATCTCTACTCAGCATTTGGTGGGTTGTTGTTGGTGGCATAGGTCCAGCCAAAAGGTTACAAGTATGGCCAGAGGGTGGAGCAGGTGAATGAAGAGGTTTTGGGTGGGTTATAGCACTGAGGTCTTCCTGAAAGTGAACTGAAGCCTCCAGTGGCTCCCAGTGTTCCATTTGAAAAAACATGATCAATGTATCTATGTTTCTTAATAGGTCTGAAGAAAGATGGTATCAGGTCCAGAGGAAAGCCAGCAGGCCAGAAAGTAGGCACAAGACACACAACACTAGCATAACTCAGTCTGCACCTGTGTGATGACCTGCACAGATAAAGGAGCCCAGCCAGAACCAGCCTTTTTAGAAGATGGGGCAGAACACTGTTGGACCATTTACTCATTTGGTCCCTGCTCAACTGGCAGCTGATGGACCACCCATTGACCATCCATGGTGGTATCACTGAAGTATAACACATAGCAGGTGAAAAGCTTCCTCATCAAAAAGTCACCACAGTGCAACAGAATGAATGGCCTAGGGCCATGATTCAATGACACCTTGAGTTCAAGATCCTTGGTACCATAAAACAGGTTCATTCATACCAGAGATGAGGAATTTGTGATCCTCTAGATGTTGTTGCACTACAACATCTACCATTCTTGACTATTAGACATGCTGGGTGCGGATGATGGAAGCTGGAACCTGACACCAAGGATGGATGTTCCCCATCCTTGATTTGCAAGATTAAAAAAGTGACTTTATCAGCACCACTTTTTGGGGGGTGGGGGTGTCTTTTGGAGACGGCATGTCTTGAAAATGGAGTCAAGTGATTACAGAGCCAGGCTCTGCTTGTTTTTAATCATCTCTATAGTCCCAAAACAATTTTGGATAATTGCACAACTAAATCTGAACATTGACCTTTGTACTTCCTAAAGCCCTAAATCAGTGAGTGAAAAAGTACAATTATTTGTCAGCATTTGAATTCATGAAGTGAGAGCTTAAGCCATGACCCATTCCCCAATGGTGACATTTTCTAATGGACTATTGTGTGCCTGCCAATGAGAACTGGATGCCACAACTGGAGATTGTATTCAGACAATGCTTTGGTATGACGCAGTGCTAATTTATGTCCCCTCAATTTGGATACAAGGGCAATCTCATTTGTCAAGTAGCTTTCCCCCTTTATGTACCCTTGAGCCCTAGGAGCCTCACTTTAGTGATTCATTGTATTTTTATTGGGAAATGCATCCAAATGCATAAGTCACCCGTACATTGTGATTACTGCAATGCCTCCTTCATTGGCCTGAAAGACTGGCAAAGCGGTTTTCCACATTTCATCCCACTCCCAACATCATATAAATTTGCTTGTAAAGAAACATTTGCATGGTGCTAATATGGAAACCCTGACAAATGTTTAAAGAGTTGAAATCTAATGAGCATTAGCCATTAACCCATACACCATTGGTGACTCATGAATTCTCCTTGGTGAGTAGCAGATAGGGGCCTTTTGTGGGCTGGGCCAACCTGAACTGGATCTGGACCCCCAATTGAAATTTCCCCCTTTTTATGTTCCTGCTGCAGATGCAGCTTGTTTTTAAGGGCTAGTATATTTTCCCCCAGCTTATGTGTAAAACACATGTGATATGAATTTGTTTATATGCTTAATGATGTTTCTTCATGTGCACCCAGTGACTCGAGGGTCATAGAGTCCAGCTTCATGCATCACTTGATTTCTCTGTGATACACTGTGGTACCCTGTAATGATTGGAAGCTGAATGTGAGAACTGAAACTATGAGAAAGTAAGACTTATCATAAGACATATCAGTAAATATTGTAATCTTATATGTGATAGTATGAGATGAAGCTAAAAGGTTATACAAGGAAATAACTTTCATTCTCTTAGACTACTTGCAAGGCCTATAACTTAGTTTTCTGTATTGGACAAACAGTATACGAACTACAGTGGTACCTCGGGTTAAGAACTTAATTCGTTCCAGAGGTCCGTTCTTAACCTGAAACTGTTCTTAACCTGAGGTACCACTTTAGCTAATGATGCCTCCCGCTGACACTGCGCCGCCAGAGCATGATTTCTGTTCTCATCCTGAAGCAAAGTTCTTAACCTGAGGTACTACAGGTGAAATTCGAAAAATTAGAATATCGTGGAAAGGTTCATTTCTTTCAGTAATTCAACTTAAAAGGTGAAACTAATATATGAGATAGACTCATGACATGCAAAGCCAGATATGTCAAGCCTTTATTTGTTACTATTGTGATGATTGTGGCATACAGCTGATGAGAACCCCAAATTAACAATTTCAACTTTGGGGTTTTCATCAGCTGTACGCCATAATCATCACAATTATAACAAACAAAGGCTTGACATATCTCACTTTGCATGTCATGAGTCTATCTCATATATTAAACTCCAGTAGCTAATGAAAACAATTGCTTACATAAATGGACTTTTCCACGATATTCTAATTTTTTGAGTTTCACCTGTATTTCTGGGTTAGTGGAGTCTGTAACTTGAAGCGTCTGTAACCTGAAGCATCTGTAACCCAAGGTACCACTGTATTGGAAATTTTAGCTCAGATTCAAACTGTGATAGTTTTGACAGGGGACAGCTCAGTAGGAAAACATCTCACCAAGTGTCAAATACCTTCCCCATAATTTTTAGACATAATTCAAAATTTACAAAATTTTAGATTTACAAAAACGAAACACGCATACCAATAAATAAATTTTAGAAAGGGACAAGATTAGATGTGGAAGCACAAGGTTCCCCCCTAACAGTAACAACTCCTTTCACTCCGCTCTGCTCTCCCCTTCTTCCCTCCCAGGGTGCCATTGGTCTCTGCCTGCCCCTATGAGCTGTAAACTCTCCTCCTCCTCCTCCTCCTCCTCCTCCTCCTCCTCCTCCTCCTCCTCCTCACCCTTTCTCCAGCAGACATTATGAGCTACCCAAGGGGAGATGCCAGCAGCAGCCATAGAAAGGCCATGGAGAGATAATGGGAGGATCCCTTGCCACCACCACTGCTTAGGACAAATACTAATTCATCCTTCTTTCTGAACTTAGCAGTGGAACTGGTAGGGAAAATAGGGACATTCTGGGATCAAATCCAAAGCTGGGATGGCTTTTGTAATTCTGGGACTGTTCTTGGAAAATTGGACACTTGGAGGGTATGATATAGGCTACCTGGCCAAATAAAGAGTTTTTGAGCTCAGGTACATGGGTGGCGCTGTGGGTTAAAGTGGAGTTGGGAAGGTGGGTGGGTTGGAAAAAGAGCTTGGCTGTTTCTATAGCTTGGATTAAAATCTGAGCTGAGAAATAGTTTTTGGGACTACAATACCTCTTTTATATTTGATAAAAAATATTTTTGGTGACTGATATTTGTAATTCCAGGGGTGATATTGCTGCACAATCTAAACTAGACAATGCAAGAACATTACTGGGGGGGGGGGAGGGGATCAGCAGGAGACAAGGGCAGGGAGGGAAGAATGTGGGCAAATGCCCTCAACATACACTTTGAAAGCTTGGGATCTTTTCCAAGTCAGAAACAAAGAGCACTTTAAAATTTAATTGTTTCACAGGTCACATCATTGGCTACTGGCATCAAAATTTAAGATGGCATTAAATGGGGGAGGGAGAAACCCCCAGGGATTCTAAAGTAGATGCGAAGTGATCCTATTTGCTCTCCCGCTCACAAAGATTTTATCTATTCAGATAAGGATGGACAAATAAATGACAAAGAAGAACATTGGGAGCAGGACGATTGTCTTTGCACTTCACGGAAGTCTCCAAATACCCATAAACTATTTGGCATGTCTCTCACCTTTATGTAGCTCATCAATGACGACGACCGAGTTTTGCACTTGGAAACTAAAATACTTTTTTTAAAAAAAAAAGAAAGAAAGAAAGAAAGAAAAGGGAATGAGAGCAAATGTGGGGGAAATTATGGTTTGCAAATGTAAATGCCCTTGATGCTGAAATCCACCTGGAAGCAAAGCAATGCCTGTTTTCAGCTGCCTTTGAAAGCCCCCTTGTTCTAGCTGACTGTGGAAATTAGAATACTTGCAAAAAGCCCATGTGCCATCAACTCAGGGCCCAAATGGTGCCATCCGAGCCCCTCTGTCTGGCCCTCAGGACTCTCTGCAGGCTATACCACTTCCCTAGACAGCCCTCTCACTGGCTTTGTTTCACACCCTCCATGGGTGTTTTTGCCTGACTGGAATGTGCCCTGGAATACTGATATTGCCTCTTCCTTGCTTGATGGAGGATACTGAGGGGTGTGTGAGTGTGTGGAAACTACCCTGCTGTACACACATATATTACATTAATTGCTCTGCATACCTACAACTGGCATATGGCCTGGAAGGAAGGGGTGGATGTGCCTTCCTTGGAAGTTTTTAAGCAGACATTGGTTGGCCATCTGTCATGGATGCTTTAGTTGAGATTCCTGCATTGCAGGAGGTTGGACCAGATGACCCTTGTGGTCCCTTCCATCTCTACAATTCTATAAAGTGCAGCCCTTGGGCTAAAATCTGCAGGGAGTAACCCTGGAAGACCCCATTGAAGGTCTTCCTTTTGGTTTTGGTTCGTTGGCACCTGGCCTCCAAACCTCATAGAACCCCAACAAGGTTGTGAACCCTCTTTTGGGGGGGATTTTTTCCATAATATTAATATGTGCCTCAGTGTAAAGAGGAAAGAGGCTGGGAATGACAATTGGTAGAAATGGCTGAGTTTTCTCCAGATGTGTGCAGCGGTGAAGAGTGCTGTGAAAGGAGAGGCATTTTGGGTCTCCAGAATAAAAGGGAAAATGGGAAGCAGTGGGAGAATGCATTCACAGGTCCTGAGTGCCAATATCATTCTGGTTCTGTGTTGAGCCCTATTCAGAAATTAAGTGTTATATGTGCATGAGTAGGGAGTAGGTTACTGCTAAGTAGCCATTCCTCCAACACAGTGCATCTTAACTAGCCCTCTTCCCTGGCATCTAAGCTTTTGCACGTATGTACAAAGATTTTCTCCCTGTAGACCAGGAGTAGCCAATGAGGTGTCCTTCACTTATTGTTGGACTTCAGCTCTCATCAACCCCAACCAGCATGGGCCAATGAACAGGGATGATGAGAAATGCAGCCCAATAATGTATAGAGGACAGCACATTCGCTGTCTTAGCTGAATACGTCTGCACTGTATACACAGATCCCAGAGGTGAGTCTCATTAGGTGCACACAATGCAGAGGTGAGACAATTTGATATGGTTGCACAGCCTACTCACATGTTGATAAGGACATGTAAGTGTGTCTTCTGCATAGGGATTAGTCCTTGCATGTGTCAACATTTAGCTCTGCAGATGGAAGGCTCAAAAATGGGGTCACTCCTATCTATTATGAGTTTCAGGGGATCGCTACAGAAAGGGATGGAGGAAAAGGAATGAGAGTGTGAAAGAGCCCAGTTCACTTTTGGAATAGCTCCATTGGTCCGTCAGATTTAATATCCCAAATGAATTTGACCTAACAAGCTTAATTAGAGGGAAAGGGAAACAGCAAGAAACAGAAAATTCTATTCCTCTGGGAGTACAGGGTGTACAGTTCATCCAAATACAGACCCTAAAAATTCTGGTGCAGTAGTACTTTTTCATAGCCAAACAATCCACAGCGCTGAATTTAATGACCTTTGCCTTGTGTAACAAGTAATGGTTCCTCTGTTATAATGAATACAAATTGTGCTCACTATAATGCAGACACACATGATGGACCTGAGAGAACATTACTTTTCAAATGAGTAATTGTCTCAGGGTAACTGCTGTATGGTTGACTGTCTGACTGATGCCTGCATATTCCTGCCTTTGGATTGGACTAACAGCCTTTTGGTCCTTTCCAACTGTGGAATCCACTCCTGGAGATGTAGTGACAGTTACCAACTTGAACAGTAAAGGTTATCAATGGATACTAGCCACTATGTTCTACCTCCATCGCTAGAGGCAGCATGCTTCTGAATACCAATGTATGGAAATCAAAATCGGTGAGAGAACTATAGAATTCTCATGAAAATCCTCATGAATATTCATCAGCATTTTGGTATGAATTTCTTCAAATAAATACTTTTTATATGCTGTTTTGGTTAATATACAGTTTTAGAGGGGGGAAATCTTTTACTTTTCAACAAGGTATGAACAAAACACAAGGTTTTCCCTGTCAACATTTCACTCCTCTGTTGCTGGATGTGTAATTGCTATATCACACGTCTGTGTTTACTTTCCAGGCTTGGGAAGTGTGAGAACGGAAGCCAGTCTTATCTCTTCCGCTTGTACTGTACTTTTGTTCTTCTTCTTCTTCTTCTTCTTCTTCTTCTTCTTCTTCTTCTTCTTCTTCTTCTTCTTCTTCTTCTTCTCTCTCTCTCTCTCTCTCTCTCTCTCTCTCTCTCAGAAGAAGTGAGAGGATGCCATGATTGCTTTGTCCTGTATATACTCTCCACGTTGTTTCTGCTATACACTACTGATAAAGTGTGCACATATCTTTTTATATGTGTCGCTGGATGTGTAATTGCTATATCACACGTCTGTGTTTACTTTCCAGGCTTGGGAAGTGTGAGAACGGAAGCCAGTCTTATCTCTTCCGCTTGTACTGTACTTTTCTTCTTCTTCTTCTTCTTCTTCTTCTTCTTCTTCTTCTTCTTCTTCTTCTTCTTCTTCTTCTCTCTCTCTCTCTCTCTCTCTCTCTCTCTGAGAAGAAGTGAGAGGACGCCATGATTGCTTTGTCCTGTATATACTCTCCACGTTGTTTCTGCTATACACTACTGATAAAGTGTGCACATATCTTTTTATATGTGTCGCTACAGCACACTGGGACTGCAGAATGGAGAACGTCCCAGGGCTGCGATTTATCAGGAAGATGCCCAGAGAGGTCTGTCTCATCCCGGGGCTGCGTGTCCCCCCAGACATGTTCCGACATTCCCCACCCACCACCAAAATAGCAGATTAATTTATCAATTTTTGCAATAACCCTGTTTTCAAATTAAGCGGGTTCCAGTCATCAGTGTATTCAATAGAATTTCTGACAAAGGAGTACTATATTTCGATATAGTCGCCTGCATCACATATAATGTTCAAGGCATAAACCCTTTTTTGTCAGTGTTTCTGCAAGAAACAAAAACACCCTCCCTTATGTAATGCATTTTTGTATGGTGTTTTCACAAATACAATGTTTTCTATGCACACTTTGCCCTGATATATGCATTTCTGTAAACATTGTTTAGTTGGACAACTGTATTGTATGCAGATGGTGCCTGGTTCTATGCCTGCCATTTCCAGGTGGGGCTGGGAATGGACCCCCTGTGAAACCCTGAAGAACTGCTGCCAATCAGAGGAGACAGTATTGAGCTGGTTGGACCAATGGACCAACTCAATGCAAGGCAGTTAGTTTCAATCATCATCAGTGGCATTTGATCACATTAACAGGGCAAACCTTTCCCTATAAATTAGCCCTGAAAACACAATCATTTACACACACACACACACACACACACACACACACACACTGAAGGGCAAAATGTAGGCACTTTGGATTCTTTGTAATTTGTTTTAAATATTTTGGCTCAGATGTCTGAAATACATCAGTTCTCCTTGCTTGTCACGCTTGGCAGTTGTTTTGCATTTTATGTCTCACTTATCCTCTTTCACATCCAGTGTAGGTAGTTTTAGGCATGGGGAAGGGGGCTGGCACAGTTTGAAAAAATCAACGTTTTATACAACACATTCATGTCTATTTTTCTTTTGATTCCTTAGTAAGCCTTGACAACATTGTCAACAATTACACAACATATAATTCTATTTCTTATAAGGACACTTTGAAAACTTACCTGTGAAGTGTGCTTGTTGAATATTATGATTAATTTGCCTGTCAGAAGCATTTGCCATGGTAGCATTTCATTCCCCAAACACTCTCATTTCTCCACATTTCCAAAGCCATTTTAGGGTTTTTTAAAATAGTTTTTTAATCTTATGGGCTGCGCGCTCTCTCTCTCTTTCTTTAAAAAAAGTAAAAAGATGGTTTTAAGTTAATGAAAGAACATGTATGCAATCTCACACATCTCTACTCAGAAGTAAGTACCATTTAGTTCAATGAGACTTACTTCCAGCTCAGCATGTATTGGGACTGCAGCTGGAAAGCACCAACTGAAAGTCCTGGTCTGCAGAACAATTGTTAGGGTCTTTCATTATCCAGCTCACCTGTGTTGTTACTGCATTGTGTTAAATGGCGTTGGCAAGGCACTTATATATTCTGTGACCAGGGTGGAAGAACTCAAACCTGGGAGCTGAATGTGGTCCATCAGGTCTCTCTGCATGGTCCTCAAGAATCTCCCTAGGATGCACCCATATCAAAGCCTTCTCTGCACATATTTTTGTCTCATTGGAATGTGTTCTTGAAATGTGAGGGTGTCTCTTGCTCCCTTGGTTGTGTGTATGCATGGGTGTAGAAGGCTCTGGCTAGAATGTAGTCTAGTTTGCAAATTTTAAAATTCACACCAGTCTGTTCATCAGTTTTGCCTCTGGCCCTGCCCATCAGTGGCAACCTATTGTCCTGTTGTTCCCAGGCTAAGGAAGTCACCTCATTCTATGCTGCACCATTGCTTACAAACATGCTTGAATAAAATTGTTTACAGTCTCCGCAGGGGAGGGCTACCCAGTGAAGCTCTTCTGCCATAAAACCAAAAGGGTCTGTCAAAGCTATAAGCAGCAGACCACTTGTTTTGTGTCTCAAAGCTCTTAGGCCCATTACATTTATTTCGTCCACTAAGCTACCAAGGCAAAAACTGCCTCCACAGAAATAGTGAAACTGATTTACACTGAGTCAGACCTTTGACCTTTTATTGGTGCCATTTACTAAAAAATTGCAATCCAAACATGACCGGCCCTACCATTGTGCAAAGCATATAAGGTAAGTCAGCTCTGGCAGTAGATGCTGGAGATGTGTAGCTGCAATGCCAGACCAGGGGATCTTTGGCATCCACCCCCCCCCCCCAATGTGGGTGCTTAATTATTGTTTATGCATTCATAGCTCAATTCTTTTCTCTAAGGAGCTCAAGGTGGCCTACATGGCTCCCCCCTCCTCATTCAATCCTCACAACAACCCTGTGAGGTTGGCTGAGGGGCAGTGATTGGTCCAATTTCACCAAGTGAACTTCATGTGCAAATCAAGATTTGAACCCCAGTCTCCCAGGTCCTTGTTCAACACTCTAACCACGACACCACCCTGGTTCTCCAGGACAACAGGTGTGTGAAATCCGTAGAACTATGGGCTTTAGCATTGCTTTTTGGGTAGAAAGACTCCTGGCCACTGCAGACGGGAGATGATCTTTGTTCCTGCTCAAAAGCAGTAGCATTGCTTACCTAATGTTAAAATGGCTTTTATTTATTAAACAAGTGGTCTATTTTTATTTCTTTTCTTTTTTTTGCATTTCACATGAGTTTCATGTGTGTAATTTAAAGATACAAAAAAGCCTAAACCATTACATTGCCAGTATAATTTCCTCCCTATAGTAATCATTTTTAAAGGCCCACAGGCAACAGCAGTAGGTGACTGTCATTCCTACTTCATTAAGTGAAAGAAAATAAACACCATTTATTTTGGAAATGTAATTGAATGCCTTTTTAGGGAAAAAAAAAATTCTCATTATACCAGGCAGGAGATTGAACATAAGCTTTTAATGTTTCTTCTTCTTCTTCTTCTTCTTCTTCTTCTTCTTCTTCTTCTTCTTCTTCTTCTTCTTCTTCTTCTTCTTCTTCTTCCTGCCTCTAATAAGTTAAATACATTGTTTGTAATCTGAAATTGTTTCAGGTACAATCAGCTAGGAACTACTTAAACAAGTTTTTTTTGCTTTTTTTGCAAGGCATAATTAGGAAACTATAATTAGGAAACTATTACAGCAACCTTTTTTTGTGCAGCTCACCTTGGTGGGTGTTTTAATCTCAGATGAAGCTGGTTTGGTTCCTCCGTGTTAAGACCTCAGTGATATTTTACACACTTTACGTAAATGGTTGTAAAAACAACGGAAACTGTATCGCATCAGGTCAGACTCTTATGTCTAGCTCAGCATTATTTACACAAGGGGCGGGGAGCCTTTTCCAGATCATGGGCCACATTCTCTTGTGGGGAAGAATGTTTTTGGGGACCACGTACCACCTACTGATAGGGCCAGAGACATGAATGTCACTCTTACCTTTTGTGCACTGGTCTACATTTCTTTTCTTTTTAAAATTATTTTTATTCATTTTATAAAATATAAAACATGTACCGGTAAAACAAATACAAAACAAAATGCAACACGAACAAACTCTTATATCAACATCACATTGTTCCTTTAACATCTTGGGGTGACTTCCTCTGACCTCTCCTTTCTGGGTTTCAATTTCATTCTTCTTTTAGCAGTTCCATAAATTAAATCTATATTCATTATCATATTTAAATAATTAATAATTTACTATCTAATGTCTATTCTCCAAATCATAATTTAAATCATTTATACCCAACATTTTGCCATAAACCTCTAATTGCTTCCCTAGGATTTCAAAAAATTTAAACATTGCAATATTTTTTTCCATATAAATTTTAATTTTTTTCCAATCTTCCTGCACCGTTTCCTCCCTCTGGTCACGCAGTCTCGCTGTCAGCTCAGCAAGTTCCATATAATCTATCATTTTCATTTGCCATTCTTCGACTGTTGGTATCTCCTGGTTCTTCCAGTTCTTTGTGATTATTAGTCTTGCTGGTGTTGTGGCATACAGAAAGAAAGTATTGTCCTTTGGGGGGATTTCCTCCCCTATAATTTCCAAAAGAAAGGCTTCTGGTTTCTTTAAGAAGGTGTCTTTTAACACCTTTTTCATTTCATTATAAATCCTTTCCCAGAAGTCCTTTATTTTGGGGGCACGCCCACCACTTATGGAAAAAAGTTCCTTCCTTCTCTTTACATTTCCAACATTTATTATCTGATGTATGGTGCATTTTGGCAAGTTTTACCAGAGTTAAATACCATCTGTACATCATTTTCATCATATTTTCTCTCAAAACAGTGCATGCAGTGAATTTTAAACCTTTCTTCCCCAATCTTTCAGCATGCAGTGGTCTACATTTCAGCCAGACGGAAATCGGAGGGGTTGCTACACACATGCATCCTTCCTCCATCCAGGCAAGCAAGAAGCATTAGCTTAGTTCAAAGAGATATTCAAGCCAGGTGTGTGTGGGTGGGGGGCCATGGTCTACCCTCACTGGCAGCAGCTCTCCAAAGTTTCAGACAGGGAGTCTCAGCTTTACCAGGGCCTTCTGCATGCAAACCAGATGCTCTACCACCAAACTATTATACCTCATGTTTTTGGAGTTTGTGCAAGGTATGCAAATATTGGATTGCCGCCAGCACTTGTTCAATACTGTCTAAACTGACAGAAGCAATTCTCCAGAGGTTCAGGCAGGTGACATTTACAGCCCTACCCACAGATGCTGCTGGAGATTGAATCTGGGACCTTCTGAATGGACAATGGATTCTTTACTGTTGAGCCATCGATTTACCTTCACAAAAATAAAGCTGTGCTTTTTATTATTATGATTATTAAAGGGGCATTGGCAACTGGTATAAGAATAATTTAGAAGTGCTTCTCTGCAATGGAAAGCAATGAGGTTATTGATGCAACAACACACTCTCTGTTTCTCTGTGTCGTGTACAAGGTACAGTACAATATAAAGTTGCATTCATTGTCCAGCCCATCAGCAAGCATTCTGGTACTTATGCTCTGCTTTGCCAAATGCAATGCCATAGGAAGGTTATAAGAAGAGTGGATTCCAATACCACTCTTAACTTTATGAGCTATGAGCTGTTTCTCATTGTACAACATGAACTCTGGGAGAGAGACTCAAGTTACTTGGATTGCTTTTATTCACCCAAATCTGTGCATGCTTCCTCAGAGATAAGGCTGCCTTTGCTAGATTTAAGAAGGCCCCATTTACAATTCTGCCCTGTTTTCGTCACTTGCAGCACTGTTTCATTTCCACTGGAGTTTGCCTTCTGACCCAAATGGCATTTTCCACCTCACTGCCCATTGTGGTGAAATCATGTAACTATTATAATTTACATAATTATGTAAAAAGAATGCCATTACCTGTATGTTATCGCACCCCATTTATTCCAATCCAATGGAAACACAACGGAAATGGGCTAGTAGGGGATTATGTATTATTTGCATACTGAAAGCAGCAGCGCAAAACAATTGTATTTGCCAGATTGATTTCCATTTCAGACATGGGCAGAATAAGTGAATGTCATCCATTTTTGCTCCCATTTCTGTTTTTGTTGAAATTATCCAATAGCCCTGCTCCCTGGTCAATATATATAGGATTCTTGTCTACTCTAAGACCATCGACAGCACATTCCACCATTCTGAGTACTGAAGCAGATTGGACACAAGCAGTTGGACCTTTACTTCATTGCTGGTAGTGGGACATTATAACCACTATTGCATTAAAACCAATGCAATAAGCCCCATGTCTGCATGCTGCCCAGGGGTGGCCAAAGACATTTTGGAACCTGAGGCAAAGCACAGGATAGTGCCAGAAGTGGATTTGGGTCAATACAACTGGTCCCCCTGCACTGGGCGCCAAGCAGGGCATTGCAGTTATGACATAGTACACATGCAGAACAGAAGGCAAAGGGCAGGGGGCATCAAATTTTGGCCTTGCACAGGACTCTGCTGAAATTTGGAAGACCAAAGTCCACCTCTGATGGTGCCACCTATTCCAAGTTGGACTGGGAGTTGAATTTTACTTCACTGATTGTGATAGGACTTCATCCCTGCACTTGAGAGCAGCTGGATAGCTTAGGGCAGTGATGGCGAACCTTTTTGAGCCCGAGTGCCCAAACTGCAGCGGAAAACCAACTTTTTTATTTCAAAGTGCCAACACTGCAATTAAACCTGAATATCGAGGTTTTTAGTTAGAAAAAACTCCTACAGTTGTCCAAACATTTGCAGTCTTAAAAGTAAAAGTAAAACACAATAACAAAGTTTTCAATGTTACAGTTTTTTATTGAAAAAACCCCATAAACTCTACATGTGCATGTATTTTAGACAAAGGGATACTCAACTTGTAATAATGATTATATGCCAGACTGACATTGTATGGAACAAGCCTTGTTGTTGTTGTTCAGTCGTTCAGTTGTGTCCGACTCTTCGTGACCCCATGGACCAGAGCACGCCAGGCACACCTATCCTCCACTGCCTCTCGTAGTTTGGCCAAACTCATGTTAGTAGCTTCGAGAACACTGTCCAACCATCTCGTCCTCTGTCGTCTCCTTCTCCTTGTGCCCTCTATCTTTCCCAACATCAGGGGAAATGGATCAGAATGGATAGGTTTGATCTTCTTGCAGTCCATGGGACTCTCAAGAGTCTCCTCCAGCACCATAATTCAAAAGCATCAATTCTTTGGCGATCAGCCTTCTTTATGGTCCAGCTCCCCCTTCCATACATCACTACTGGGAAAACCATAGCTTTAACTATACGGACCTTTGTCGGCAAGGTGATGTCTCTGCTTTTTAAGATGCTATCTAGGTTTGTCATTGCTTTTCTCCCAAGAAGCAGGCGTCTTTTAATTTCGTGACTGCTGTCACCATCTGCAGTGATCATGGAGCCCAAGAAAGTAAAATCTCTCATTGCC
The DNA here is from genome assembly GCF_009819535.1 of Lacerta agilis. Taxonomy (NCBI): domain Eukaryota; kingdom Metazoa; phylum Chordata; class Lepidosauria; order Squamata; family Lacertidae; genus Lacerta; species Lacerta agilis. The sequence goes on from NC_046331.1 coordinate 40,323,997, forward strand.
TCCATTTCTTCCCCTTCTATTTGCCAGGAGGTGATATTTAGATAGTTTGTTACTATTTCAACTTTGATTCAGACTGAAACAATATGCATATGATCAGGATGTCAAGTACTGATAGAGCCCAGTTCTGAACACTGCATCTGAAATTGTGTCCAAATGGTATTTGTGGATCTTCGTGAACAGATGGAGACACAGGCAGAAGTAGAACATTGACAGAATTTTTATATCGAATAAATAAATGGATCACTTTAACAGAATATGTGCTAAAATTAAGCTGCTGGTCAGGCAGATATATGTGTTAGCATAGTGGAAATAACTCATCTTATGCACAGTCTCTGAATAGCAGTAACAGATAGAGCTTATAGTGCTGCTCCAAAAGGTTTTCTTTTTCTTTTTCCTTACAAGCATTTCTAGGGGCAAGCAAGATGTGATGTTAAATGTGTATTTGCATCCAGTGTGCTGGCTTGCTGTTATTGTCTTAAATGCAAATAGCATCAATTGGGGCAGTTGATAATAATCAGGGCCACAGCAGATGGAGAGTTCAACCCTTTCCACACCTGTTGTGGTCCTTATGAAAACCACCCCTTTGAAATTGCTATTTGCATTGGTAGGAAATGCAAATGTTAACACGGGAGGCTCTCTCCAAAGCAAATTAGGAATTGACCTCAGAAGAGGAACAGTCCTTAGGGCTGCAGCATGGGAGGAAATGGTTAAATTGCCTCTCCATACCTGCTGTGTCCTTCATAAATATCCCTTTTGCCCCCAGCAAGAAGAGATGTTTTTACAATGCAAACCCACATCCCATCAGGAGAATATGCAATGCGGAGGGGAGAAAAGAAAAGAAAAGTGGAGTGGAGAAGGCTGAAGGAAATATATCTGGGGCTGGGGTGGAAGAAATGGAAAGGACGCAAAGAGGAGCAGGAAAGGAGGAAGGGAAAGGGACAGAAAGCGAACGAGAATCAGGAGGAGGCTGAAGGAGACCAGCAGCGTAAAAGGAAGGGAATATGAGTAGTGAGGGGAGAGAAAAAGGGCGAGAAGGGGCGAAGGTGCCCGAGGGAGGGGCAACAGAGAGAGAGAGAGAGAGAGAGAGACGGCCGGGTGCGGATGGAGGGAGGGAGGCAGGGAGGTGCGAGAGGGAAGAGCGAAGCCGCGCGGCTCCCCGCCCCCGCTCGCAGCGCTCAAAAGGAGGGCTTCCCCTCACCCGCCGCCCCTGGCCCAGCCCCCGCTGCTGTTACCTCGTCGTCGTCGTCGCCTCGTGTCGAATCCTCCGCAGCAGCCAGCAGCAGCAGCAGCCAAACACCACTGGGACAGGCGCCAAGGAGGGAAATTGCTGCTGTCTGCTGCTGCGCCTGCGCTGGCAGGACGCATGAGCAGAGCAGCGCGGCGGCGCCATTTCCCCGCCCCTGGCGTGCCAGCAGAGAGAGCTCTGCGTGCCAGCTGTGGCACGCGTGCCACGGGTTCGCCATCACTGGCTTAGGGGGTGCAGGCTTGGTGGTGCGGCACACACAGCTCTGGAAAATGGCTGAAAGGGGATCAGGAGGAATGATGGAGGATATTATGTCACTGCCTTCTACTGCCTAGCAAAGAAACAGGAAGTCCTTTTCAGCAAAAGGCCACATTTCCTTTCAGACTGCCCTTTCAGGGTTGCATGCCAGTGGTGGAAGGAGCAAGAGGCAAAAAAGGACAGAGCAATGAATGTAAATTTTATCTTTGTACAGTATGTTACTCTCAGCACACAGAGACTCACTCTGTCCTCTCTCCGGGCAAGCAAGGAGCATTATCGGAATTCAAGGACTTGCTCCAGCCAGGCAAAATCACAGAGGGTGTGGAGCAGGTCTGGAGAAAGTGCTGTTGGCCTGTATTCATTCCCCAGGTTGCTGACCCCTATCTCAGCCCCTGTTGCCTGAAGCACCTGCCTGCCTCACTCTGCCCTAATGGTAGGGCCAGCCCTGGTTGTGACCTGAATAAGGAGAAGGTCAGGTTGAAGACTCATGGGGGTGGGGAAGGCATCAACTCCCATTACTGTGTTCCTTGTAACATGTGGTCCAACTCACTTGGTTTGCCTTTGAACTTAAGTTTCCTAAAGGGAAAGTGAAGGTGGTGGGACTTCTATCAGTAAAACCAAAGAGAGATTGCAGACTGGCCCATAATTAATATCAACCCAGCTGCTTCTGCCCTTGTGCATCTCTTGAGGAATAGAGAGGGGAGGATTTTGAAAGCACTGTGAATTCTTGTGTGGGATCAGCACTGCTTGTTCCAAATCCTTGGGAGAAATCCTTACGGGCTTCTGTGCATTCTTTTTTTCCCTTTTCCTTTTTTCTTTTGCTTAATAGCATTATGCAGACTACACTTGCTGACCTATAGATTTATTCCTACAGTGTTCTCTTCCAATGCATAAGAATACATTCAGGCTCAATGAGGAAGCTGAGGAGTCGACAGAGCGAGAGAGACTCTGTATTAATTAGCTGGGTGTAAGAGTCATGATTAATCCCAGGGACTTGGTGGGAAATCAGTTGGAGTTGGAAATCAGTTCTGGCTCCTAGATAGCTTGCTTTATTGTTTTATTTTATTTTGAAATTATAAATACATTACCGGCGATGGTGGGAAGTGCCTCCCACCTCCACATGATACCTATTTCCTTAGACCTGTACCTGAATAAAAGTCAAAACAAAATAAAATAAAAAATTCCTTCCAGTAGCACCTTAGAGACCAACTAAGTTTGTTCTTGGTATGAGCTTTCGTGTGCATGCACACTTCTTCAGATACACTGAAACGGAAGTCACCAGACCCTTAAATATAGTGAAGGAGTGGGGAGGGGTATTACTCAGAAGGCTGGTGGGAATGGGTGATCAGCTGATAGGTGTGGAAAACCCGTTGACGACTGTTAATGACTGCAATTTTTACAGGGTCTTACAGGAAAAAGCAATGACAAACCTAGACAGCATCTTAAAAAGCAAAGACATCACCTGGCCGACAAAGGTCCGTATAGTTAAAGCTATGGTTTTCCCAGTAGTAAGGTACGGAAGTGAGAGCTGGACCATAAAGAAGGCTGATCGCCGAAGAATTGATGCTTTTGAATTATGGTGCTGGAGGAGACTCTTGAGAGTCCCATGGACTGCAAGAAGATCAAACCTATCCATTCTCAAAGAAATCAGCCCTGAGTGCTCACTAGAAGGACAGATCCTGAAGTTGAGGCTCCAGTACTTTGGCCACCTCATGAGAAGAGAAGACTCCCTAGAAAAGACCCTGATGTTGGGAAAGATGGAGGGCACAAGGAGAAGGGGACGACAGAGGATGAGATGGTTGGACAGTGTTCTCGAAGCTACTAACATGAGTTTGGCCAAACTGCGAGAAGCAGTGAAGGATAGGCGTGCCTGCTGTGCTCTGGTCCATGGGGTCACGAAGAGTCGGACACGACTGAACGACTGAATAACAACAACAGGGAAAGGCAATGGGTGAGATGTCTAAAGATAGCTTTGTCATGTATAATGAGATAAGAATCCAATGTCTTTGTTCAGACCAGGTTTCTCCATGGTTTTAAGTTTGGTGATTAGTTGCAATTCAGCCACTTCTCTTTCCAGTCTATTTCTGAAATTCCTTTGTATTAAGACAGCTACTTTGAGATCTTTTATAGAATGTCCTGGGAGATTGAAGTGTTCTCCTACTGGTTTCTCTGTCTTGTGATTCCTGATATCAGATTTATGTCCATTTATCCTTTGGCGTAGGGTTTGGCCTGTTTGTCCAATATAGAGAGCTGAAGGGCACTTCAGCTCTCTATAGCAGACCAGCACAGCTACCTACCTGTAACTGAATAAAAGTGTTAGGGTCGAACAGCACTTAGTTACCATCAGTGTTGTTTTTCCTGCATGAAATATATATTGTGCATTTTTAGACATATCTAGAATCAAACCCCAAAGGCCACTCTTTCAATATGGAGGAGATGCCTTATAGAAAATCAGAACATTGGTCTGTCTAGCTCAGTATTGATAGTGACTCTCCAGGGTCTCAGGCATGATTTTCTCACAGCCCTACCTGGAGATGTGAGGGATTGAACCAGGGACCTTCTGAATGCAAGGCAGATGCTCTACCACTGAGCTACAGTCTTCCCCACTTCCACCTTCCAATCTATCAAATCCAATCTATCAAATGACACAATCAACTACAGAGCACTCTGTTAGGGCAAGGATTTACAGATTGCACAGTGGAGCTCCCTTCCCATCCTCCCCCTGAGCCCCAACTCCTGGGAAGGACACAGAGCATGTACAGGGGAAGGAGAGGGGAGAAGCTTCCATTTCACAATTGCAAATCCTTGAGCTAATGGAACAAGGGCATTGGACAGCACACCACCCAATGAATATTACTTCCTTAACTTTGTGGTATGTCAGCCCTGCTACTGTTTCGGGACCTTCCTTCACATTCTGCTGAGAAACGCCCCAGGCAACTGCCCCCAGGTCTGACCTTAATGGCATCAATGTCCAGGGGTCTCCTCTGTTGCTTAGCTACCCTTTATTACTCGCTTGTTTTTGTTTTTGGGTCCAGAAAGGCCAAACGTATGTTCTGTGCTGCTTTTCTGCAGCGAAAAGTCTTTGATGTAAAAATAATGGCAAGTGATTATCTTTCAGCCTGATGAGAATGGAGGACTTGGGTTGGCAGGGCGGAGGGACTCAGATGTGGAACATCATGACAGCCCTAGAGGACTGCCCCTGATTAAAGCTATTTCCATATCAGCATTTGGGAGCAATCGCTTTCAAAATTAAACCATGGAGAAATGCTGCACTTGGGAGGCAGTTATTATCACATCTAATAATAGCCATGGGCCTTGGTCATATTAATGATCTTGACAAGGAAAATAACACAAGTGACGCAGCAAGAAGCATTTATTTAAAGCTCAGGTGGTGGCCCCAACCTCATTTAATGTGGCCCCCACAGCCTTTGAAAGCTATTCCATCCTACCAGAGTTTATTCCTCCCTGTTCATTTCCTCCCACTGTTTTCCTGGTTTTTAAAAGACCCCTCCCTTTATGTATAGTTGCAGGACAATTGGAAACCCCAACATTTTATTTCATAAAAAATAAATTGGATTTTATTATTTTTAAAAATGTTGCTTTATTTATTGCATTTATATTCCATCTTTTCTCCAAGGCTCTCAAAGTGGTGTCTGTAGTTCTTTCTCTCCTCCTTTAGGAACATGGGTGGCACTGTGGTCTAAACTACTAAGTCTCTTGGGCTTGCCGATCGGAAAGTTGGTGGTTCGAATTCCCATGATGGAGTGAGCTCCTGTTGCTCTTTCCCAGCTCCTGCCAACCTAGCAGTTCTTGAAGCACACCAATGCAAGTAGATAAATAGGTACCACTGTGGTGGGAAGGTCAACGGCGATTCCGTGTGCTCTGGCTTCTGTCACAGTGTTTCCATTGCACCAAAAGTGGTTTAGTCATGCTGGCCACATGACCCGGAAAGCTGTCTGTGGACAAACACCTGCTCCCTCAGCCTGAAAACGAGATGATTGCTGCAACCCCATGGTCGCCTATGACTGGACGTAACTGTCCAGGGGTCCTTTACCTTTACCTCTCCTCCTTTAATCCCCACAATGATCCTGTGAGTTAGGTTAGGCTGGGAGGCAGTGATTAGCCCAAGTGAACTTCATGGCTGAGGGAATTTGTACCCTGGTCTCCAGGTTCTAGTTCAACACTGTAGCCATTCTATACAACATATGCTGTGCACAGGAAAGTTTCTAATGCCCAGTGCAGTTAAGTAATGCATTGAGCATAAAGAAGTAAATGGTAGAGCATTGTATGCTGCATTCTAGAACCAGAAAATAATAACGGTAAACAAACATCTCCTTCTTTCCCCAACTCTCCCCCTGCCCCAGCTGTTTGAGAATAGATCGATGGATTCTGCTTTCTCTCTGTTCTTTGCTCTGTGTAAAACACTAAAATAAGAAAGGATTTGCTTTCACTTGTATTTCAGAACAGCAGCTGTATTGAGCTGTTATACCCAAAATCAAAACATCAAAACCAAAACCTGTGTACTTATTTGAGAGTAACCCAATCAAGCCCAGTGAGACTTACTCCTGAACAGAATTCTAATCTGTGGCAGTCTTGTGCAACACTATAATAATAATTTATTATTTATACCCCGCCCATCTGGCCAGGTCTCCCCAGCCACTCTGGGCGGCCTCCAACAAATACCAAAATACAATACAGAGTCACAAATTAAAAACTTCCCTAAACAGGGCTGCCTTCAGGTATTTTCTAAATGACAGGTAGTTGTTTATCTCTCTAACTCCTGATGGGAGGGCGTTCCACAGGGCGGGCGCCACTACCGAAAATGCCCTCTGTCTGGTTCCCTGTAGTTTTGCTTCTCGCAGTGAGGGAACCGACAGAAGGCCCTCGGCGCTGGATCTCAGTGTCCGGGCTGAATGATGGGGGTGGAGACGCTCCTTCAGGTATACAGGACCGAGGCCGTTTAGGGCTTTAAAGGTCAACACCAACACTTTGAATTGTGCTCGGAAACGTACTGGGAGCCAATGCAGATCTCTCAGGACCGGTGTTATGTGGTCCCGGCGGCCACTCCCAGTCACCAGTCTAGCTGCCGCATTCTGGATTAATTGCAGTTTCCGGATCACCTTCAAAGGTAGCCCCACATAGAGCGCATTGCAGTAGTCCAAGCAGGAGATAACTAGAGCATGCACCACTCTGGCAAGACAGTCTGCGGGCAGGTAGGGTCTCAGCCTGCGTACCAGATGGAGCTGGTAGACAGCCGCCCTGGGCATAGAATTAACCTGCGCCTCCATGGACTGCTGTGAGTCCAAAATGACTCCCAGGCTGCGCACCTGGTCCTTCAGGGGCACAGTTACCCCATTCAGGACCAGGGAGTCCCCCACACCCGCCCGCCTCCTGTTCCCCCAAAACAGTACTTCTGTCTTGTCAGGATTCAACCTCAATCTATTAGCCGCCATCCATCCAAATCATTCAGACAACCACAGTGACCCTCAACAACCAAATGGTGCAAGTGATATGTGCAAGGCACTGGTGTAAATGACAGGCTTACATTGCACCTAAATGATGGCAGAGGTAGTGCTAGGTGGATCTCTGTTGTGAAGTTGTGTCACAGGCATGGGCATAGCCAAGGGGGAAGGGCAGGGGGTAGCTGCCCCCTAAATAAATAAAAAAATCAATAAAAGTACTTAACTAACTGAGGTTCTGCCCCCCCCCCAACAAAAGCCTGCACTCCTCCCAACAAAAAACTTGGCTATAGCCATGGTCACAGGTGGGGTACAACTGCAGAAAAAGGCTTTCCCCCAGTAGCCATTGACATACACTTAACTGGTGAGGGGCTTCCATGGACAATCTCATTAGAAAGGGAGACAGCCTCTCAGAGCACACATTCTTGTTGCTACTATGCAAATACAGTTATGTCTATAGACAGAAACAGAATTACAATGATATTGACATTCTAAGACACATTGTTATGCTTTGCTTTAGTTTCTTTTGCTTCCCTTTATCTGTTTATCTTCCTGTTCCCTCTTCTGTTCATGCTTTGCACTTTGCCCACCTAACCTAAACTCAGGTGTCCTTCATCTTGCAGCTTCCCTTATTCCCTTTGTTGGTTGTCCTTGGTGGCATCTGTGTAATGCTGTGTTTTTAATGGCACATTTAGCATGTAAATTGATAAGATAAGCTTGAGAGATGGCAGGAAAAAAGGCAAGGCAAATCTGAAGTGGGAAAAGCCTGTGGATTTTGCTAATGGTTGCCATAGTGGGTTGCCATAGTACAGCTGAACAGCCTATCTTCCACTGTTGTTTTTGTGTGTGTAAATATACACATATTCTTACCACCCAACCCCAAGAAATCCCTAAATATTTAGGCTGCATGAAATGCATGCTGGCTAAGCCTTTGAGAGTGCAGTGCTATACATGTCCACCAAGAAGCAAGTTCTAGTTGATGTCAGTGGGGATTAATTCTGAAGCAAGTGGGCAGAGTGAGGGTTTGAAACTGGATCTGGAAAGCAGGCTAGTTTCTTATCTCCCCCACCCATCACAGTCCAAATTTGACAGGTGAGTAGAGCCACCCAACTGTCAATCACCTGACATAATGACAATGCAGGTGCTGACAATCAGCTGGTTGTGCATGGGTCTTTGGAGGCAGTGCCCATCAGCTGGTGAGCAATACCAGCAACCCCCCATTTGGCTGATGGTTTTTTTGGGGGGTCCCCAGTTTGGGGGCATAAAACTGCTGAGTTAGCATGCAAACATATGCTGCACCACTGAGTTTCAGCCCGTCTGGTTTCAGCCCATGTTCTTTATCACAGAAATAGAACTGTAGAGTTGGAAGGGACCCAAAGGGTTATCTAGTTATTTAGCAGGAATCACAGATAAAGAGTCTTTGAAAGAGCCAGCCTCTATTTAAAAGCTTCCAATGAAGGGGAGACTATCACCTTCCGATGTAGTCCATTCCACTGTTGAACAGCTCTTATCATGAGGAAGTTCTTCCTTATGTTGAGCTGGAATATCCTTTCTTGTAATTTGAATCCATTGGTTTGGCTCCTGCCCTCTGGAACAGCAGAAAACAAGCATTTGCCATTTTCCACATGACAGCCCTTCAGATATTCATGTTATTGTGTTTAATGATCTTGTATTAAGTTCTTATGTTTTACTGATTCCCACTTAGATTGTTGTTGTTGCTGTTTTAAAGACAAAACACAGTTGCATATTGGCAAGCCTTCCAACGAATTTCAAAATAAACAAGTAAATAGATAAATAAAATTCTTTGTGGTTGCAATTGCTTTCATGGAAAGATAGTGCACATTACACCATGACAACCAGCCAGTCCAGAGTTTATGTTTTACTGCTGATGGAAGTTTGTTTTAATTTCCAGTAAAACACAGTGAATCCATAATGTCGTCATATCACATCAGGTGTATCATTGTGGTGACAATAACATTTGTCAGCACAGCCAATTTGGCAGGGTGAGCAAATTAGCAGAAGGAAAAATGGTATTGAGATAAACAATGAAATGATACAAATGTATTCACCCTGGGTGCTGAAAGTTTCCCGGATCTGGAGGTGCTTTTCAACACACATGAAGAGAGAAAAATACTAATCATTTCGGTTCAGCACTAATTGAGTCCCAGTGGACTTGTTCACCTTGACTGGAAAGATGCAGTGAATTCCTAATAAAACTAAAAGAGAAATCCAGGTGCCGGTAGGTAGACCTGCTTCTAGAGCCATGAGTGTTCAAATCTATGGAAATTCTTATTGTGCAGATTTTAACATGGACCAGAATGAGAGCACATTGATACACATTGCTGAATTTTAGCATCACAAAGTTGATGCAAAACCTCCCAGTGAGTTGGACGAAGAGAGACATGTAATTGATTAGAACTCTCCATTAAAATTCAAAGCTAAAAGTCCAAATTGGTCACATTGAATGCCAAGCTAATAAATGATTTTATGTCTGCACCACCTTAACAGTGTCTCCAGACCTCACGTAGTGTTCCCTTTGAAAGCTGATATGTATTCCAAAAGATGCCCAAACTGAATGGACTATTTCATTAGGCTGATGAGCTTCAAAGCCGTCAGGGGGCACCTTCCAAGTTTGAAGGCCACTGAGCATAAAATTAATTCTATTGCAACTGCAGGTAAGTAGCAGATAACCTGTTCCCTATGTGAAATACTTAATATGATGCTTTGTGTGAAAGGGTGGGGAAGCAGTCTATGACTCTTCTATAGTTATTTACATTAGGAGACCAGAAATAAGGAGGCAAGACAAAAGTTTTGGGGCAAAACTAGAGCCACTTTGTTGAATAACATGAGAACATAATGAATGCATAGGGGGTAAATAAAAACCATGTGTGAGAAGGAGCCCTGAACTCTTCAGGCTCCTAAGCCTGTTGACTAGATGAGCCTACCCTGAAGAGAGTAAAGTTGGCCCTAAATTCCAAGTCTTCACATCTGCCAAACCCTTAAAGTGAAGGAGGTCTTCCTGATTCAGAATCCTGCAAAACCCCAAGTCAGAGACACAGGTTAACTTCAGAAGTTATATATATATACCCTGCCCCAAGTGTCACAAAACCTTATGTGCAAGTTTGTTGCATCACTATTCGACTTAAACGTGCTGCAGGTACTCACCATCTGTCTGGATCTCTTCCCTTTACCGCACACACCTTCCAAGTGACAAAGGCTATTAAACTAATCAGTCTAATTATCCAGCACCCACAGATAACTGTTCCTCCCCAACAGTACAGTACAATTCCACTTTGTACTTTTTTGTGCACTTTTGTACACATATATTTGTATGGATCACTACATCACTCAATTGGGAGAAATGCAAATAGGTTTTGTGCATTCCCTCCCCCCCCCCCCAGGGCAGTGCATATAAGGTAGGTTTGTACGTATTAAAGTTGGAACTGAACTGAATTTCTCCCCTCATCCCTAGATGTAGAGACAAGGTTTTAAGCTCTGCTGCACTGTTCAGTTTGCAGGAAGATGTGCTGAGAACTGCTCCCCTGCCCCTCAGCTGCAAAGCTAACTGTCTGTGCTGTCAGAAGGCTGGCCCTCCAGCTCTACCTGTTCCAAAGGTACTGTACTTTGGGCCTCAATGTCAGTCAGTTACGTTTTGGAGAGATTCTGACTTAAACTCAGAGGCATTCTAAATTCGGGGGGGGGTGGTGGTCATCATTTTTCCCTCTCCTGAAATGTGATTCATGTCAACTGAATGCAATCACCTTTAATTGGGAAAGTCAGACTTTTGATCTCTGAAAGGCTAACGTGTTGTATGAAAGATACCATTTCCTTAACATGTAGAAGCAGGAATCTCTCCCAGGAGGAAAGCAGCAAGGTGGACTCCTTTCATAAATATTCACGACTCCCTACGTTTCTGACAGTGGGGTGGGGAACACTGCAGTATCTCCTGTACACCTTGGTAAAAAATAATCTCTTTCGAGTGGGTCTGTGGAAATAGATATTAAAAAGTAACACTCCTGCTATAAAAGCAATGCAGCACACTGCAGACAGTATGCCACACTATTTGGTTGCCTGCAATGCATTTTGCATGATGTGCAATGGCTCTATTGGGCCCCACAGGATGCAAATGTTGCTTAAGAAGATGTTGTGTGCATGTATTTTTTAACGGCAAATCAGAACTGAATGATCCCCATGCACTTTGCAGTAATCTAAACCATTGTGATAAGGCAATCACAATTTAAACCATTGTGATAAGGTTGCTTCCTCTGCTGTGAGAGACAGATATCCTTGCAGGCTACAAAATGCTAACTGAAGGAGTGAGGGGAGAGAGGTTTAAAAGGGAGAGAGAGTCCAGTATAGGAAGCTTAGAAAATCTGGTGCTGCCAGTAGGGGACGAGTTTGCCATCAGCCCCTCTTCCTCTGCAAATATGACTCTGGGGTTTGCTCCTGAAGGGAGAAGGTTGCGGGCGGAGGCAGGTGATGACCATCAGACAACGGACAGGGGTTTACGCCTGACACATTGATGAATGCAATGAAATTAGAGCATTGGTTTACTCTAGGTTAATTTAGTCTAGACAGGGGTAGCCAACCTGAGGTCCTCCATATGTTGCTCAAGACCAACTCCCATCAGCCTGCATGGTCTGTTGTCAGGGATGATGAGATGTCTAAAACACACCTGGAAGGCCACAGGTGCCACATCCCTCATTTAGACTGGCAAGCAGAGATTATGTTGGGTTTTTGATTTTCCCAGCCCTGTCCGGAGATGCCAAGGATTGGATCAGGGACTTTCAAAGCTCACCTTCATACCCTCTAACATATCAAAGTGAAAAATTTAGACTCTGTCTTCTGGGGCCATGCTCCAGTGTGAGTTATGTGACTCGCGCAAGATCACAGCCCCCAAAAAAGTGCATTCTGGGTGTGAGATCGTGGTGTGATCTTGCATGAAAAAAATGGGATGTCCTGGGAGTGTTGATGAGTATGCGTCTTGTGGATCATTTTCAGTTTAGTTGTCTTGATTATATGGGCAGGACTCTTGCGATGATGTAGTGACTTCTTTTTGTCTTAACCCTTGCCCAGCCTGTTTCCAGTTGTAAATTCAGTTCTTCGCATAATTTCCACTTTTAAAAATGCAGTCAAGTCTATTCAGCAGCATTCTATCGCACATTTTAATGCAAGTTTTTCTTAATATACACATGCTTATATGCCGTTTTGCTGAATAGATGCTTTTGCAATTTTGCAATTTCCCCCCACCATAATTCACTTCTATATGCTATTTTCACTGATATTCATTCTTATGCACACTTTATACAAGTACATGCATTTTTAGGTGCACTGCTTGCAAAACTCAGAGTAGTGTGACTTTTGAAGGATGGCAATGTTTTGTTTCACGTTTTGTTTCAGAAAGTATGAACTAATAGATTTACATTTCCATTTGAACCGAATTGAAGTCCCTAGTTGCTTCTCAGGGCCATTCTTTTTGTTTTGCCTTTTTTTTTGTCACAGAGCCCTGTCTTCACTGCCATGTTTTCTGAGTGTATTGATACGAAACGGCAATCTTGCAATGTTTAATATTCCTGGGAATAAAAGACCCAATTCATCTAAAAACATCTACAACCAGAAAAGTCCTCCAAAACACTAATTAAGATCTCATTTCACTTGACAGTTGAGTCACATTCTTTGTCAGACTAGAGCTTTTATTTGTTTTCTGTGCTATGTTGATTAAGAGGTCTTCACTTTGGTCAAACTTCACTGTTTTTTCCACGACCGACAGACAACAGAGATGACAATCATGGGAAGGGAACAGAATATACTGCATGCAATTTGTCGCTGCAGTCCTGTTCGTTTACTCTCACAGGCACAAATCAATAGGTTTATAAGTGAATCTAGCTGGCTGCTAGAATATTACCTGAACTTCTATCAACAGATGAGTTTGATCTTTCCACCATATTGGCATTCACTTTTGACACTTGTTATCTATTGTGCCCAGCTATATGTTTGTAAGTAAGCATTTTCAGAGAGCAAAATATCAATCAGTATTGTAAAAAAGAAAAAAGGTATGTATGATGAGATGGGGATAATGGAATTTAGAACTTTTTGTGAGATTTGTGGCATAAGCATGTCTCTGCCACTTTCCTAGTTGGACCAACTCTGAACTCCACAAGAGGCCAGGCATAGATGTCACTGACCCTAGTACTGCTTGAGTTACACTTGGAATGCTGTGTAAAGTCCTGGTCACCTCACCTCAGAAAGGTTATTGTAAGGTTGGGAAAAGGTTTAGAAAAAAAACCCAAAATCATGAGGGGGTGGAACAAGTTCCCTATGAGTAACAGTTGCAGTATATGGGATATTTAAGTTTAGAGAAAAGGCAAGGAAGATGTGACATGATAGTAGCCTATAAAATGATTCACAGCATGGAAAAGGGGGATAAAGAAAAAGCTACCACCACTCACTCTCTCATAACATTTCTTTCTTTCTTTCTTTCTTTCTTTCTTTCTTTCTTTCTTTCTTTCTTGGTGATTACTCATAGCCGAATAAAATTGTCTTCCATGAACACGAAAGCTCATACCAATAACAAACTTAGTTGGTCTCTAAGGTGCTACTGGAAGGATTTATATATATATATATATATATAAATATTATTTTGACTGTCTTAACAGTGAGTCCGTGACTGTGGAGGCTAATTCTGGATCCACATGTCCTTCCACAGTAGGGACATAGGTTTCCGGGCGGGAGTTGATCATGGTGTGGATTTGCCAAATGTGCCTTCCTCTTTGCTCATTTCTCCTTTTTGCCCTGAGTTCATGCTTCTTCAAAGTCCACCTTTGGTAAAGGATATTCTCGAGTGCTTGCAGGCCAGTGTTTCCCAGTTATCAGTGCTTATACTACATTTTTTATATATATTTGCATTGAGAGCATCTTTAAATCTCTTTTGTCTTCCACCAGTCTTTTGCTTTCCATTCTTAAGTTGAGAATAGAGTAGTTGCTTTGGAAGACAATAAGCAGGCACCTGAACAACTGACCAGTCCAACAAAGTTGAAGTTGAAGAACCATTGCTTTGACACTGGTGATCTTTGCTTCTACCTGTACACTGACATTAGTTCACCTGTCTTTCCAAGTGATATGTAAAAAATAAAATAAAAAATGGAGACACCGTTGATGGAATCTTTCGAGGAGTTGGAGATGGTGTTCACAAGTGGTTCATGTTTCACAACTATACAGTAAAGTTGGTAGTACAGTAGCTTTGTAAATGAGCATTTTGGTTTCCTTGTGAATGTTCCGGTCTTCAAACACTCTGTGCTTCAGTTGGGAGAAAGCTGTGCTTGTAGAGCTCATGTGATGCTGCAATTTGGCATCAATGTTGGCCCTTGTGGAAAGATAACTGCCCAGCTAGGACTCCAATAAAGCTGGATGTTAGAAGATTCAGGACACATAAAAAGGAAGTACTTCTTCCTGCAATGTAGAATTAAACAATGGAATGCAGTCCCACAGGAGGCACCGACATGGATGGCTTTAAAAAGGATTAGACAAATTCACTGAGGACAATATGATCCATGGCTACTGCTCTGCTTACAGAGTTAGAGGCAGTAATACTTATCAGCTTCTGATAATGCATTGTAGGGCAAACAAGACAAACAATTGCATGATAAACGAACCCAGCATGTTGGAGGTGGGGAAATATAGGATACACAAGTATATGCAAAATATAGGATGTGGGACACCTAGCTTGACAGAAGGACATATGAAAACCATCTAGGGGTCTTACTAGACCACAGACTTAGCATGAGTCAACAGTGTGATGCAGAAGAACTGATTTGAAGTTTTTTGAACTCTTTTAGAATGTTTCTGTTTTGTATATCTGTTTGATGCTCTGGACTCCTTCAAGATGAAGGACAGGCTATAAATTAATAAATATTAATGATAATAATGCTTGGCTTTATCTATTCCTGAAATTCCATGGTTAGAAGCTGCCTCTTCGTTGTGAGTCTATATCACAACCATCACCATGTGCTAATAGTGAACTTGTTCTCTATGTGGTTCCTTCTATAGTAGGATAGGGAGAGGGAGAGAGTTCCTGCACAGGAGTGACTTGGGGAAATACGGGGGGGGGGGGAGACTTAGAAAAAACTTTAAGGTGGAGGCATAAATTGACAATGAGCATGCTCAGTAGTCATGGCATGCTGACTGACAGGAGAAAAACCAGGGGGGGGGGGAGGAATGGAATGGAATATCTTAGAAGAAAGCATGGCTGATTGGTTGAAACCATCAATCGAAATGCTCAACAGTACAATGTTTTGTTGCAGGTCCCACTTATAGCTATTATTCTTTACATGAAAACGTTTCTGTCAAATGTGTGTGTGTCGGAAGGGGGAGATTCCTCAATCCTCATAATAATCAGAATAGACCCATTGAAATTATTATACACTATTACTGATTGATAGACAGAATTCATTTCCATGGGTCAGTTCTGAGTATACTGAGGAGGCATACTAAAATGGATGGATCAAAGGTAGTCATGTTCATTGATTTCAATGGGTATCTTCTGAGTAGGACTGAATAGGCTTCAATGGAGGGAAGGTTTCTGTGTAGGGATTTTTCTCCATGTGTTGCTGACATCGGTGGAATTTTGACTTCAAAGTCAAGCAGGTAACAAGTCTCTGTGCCTAATGAAACCAATGGCCAATCTTTAACTAAAGTATCAGATGTGGAATGGAAGAATAATGCCTGCAACTGTTCTACATCCGCTTTGATATACTTCATTTTTGATCTTCACCACCTGCTGGATGCAGCACCAGCTTTGTTCCCATTTTCTGCCTCCTGCTGAGAGATATTTAAATCAACCAATATGCCAAAACCCTAAAAAAGCACAGCAAGTCAGGGGAAAGGGGGTTCAGTTTGTGGCAAAGATAAAGGCAAATTTTGTTTGTCAACTCTTGAGATAAAAGCCAAAACTTTCTCATTAAGTTTCAGACATATACAAAGTGATGGCAATGAAAGCATCACAACTGGCTATGGTGCACATTGTTTTCAGAAATCCTAGATTGCTTCCATAAAATATTTATATATATATAACAAAAGGAGATTAAAAACAAATGTATGGGTTAATATGAAAATGTATTATGAAAATGAGAGGAAGGAGCTAATTAATTGGAATGCTGGTACTCTGTCACCATGCCATGCTGGTTGCAATCCCCTCCTCCACATTTCTTTTAAACAATTCGAGGGATGCATTTTAATGATGCAGGCAGAGTGTAAATACTGCACATAAGAAACAGGGCAATACAAGTGTGAGAGGTAATAAAATCAAGACCCAATGCCACTGGAGAATGAAAATAAATGGTAGGTTGTAATATTCAGATTGATATGTCTTTTACTTTTAGGGTATTCAGCATGGTGTCTCAACCCCTAGATGCCCTCTCATCAGCCCCAACCTGCATAACCAGTGGTTGAGACAGTGGGAGCTCTAGTCCTCGAATATCTAGAGGGTGCCAGGTTTCACATTTGACCATTTGGTCTATCAGGTTCCTTTTTTCATAAGCCAAAGCCCCAAACACTCAGGCGTTTCTTCAGAGCAGAAACCCCTCAACTTCCTGTCTCTTTGTGCACCCTTTCAGTCTCTGCAGATCTGTTTTTAAATGTGGCGACCAAAATATGCACACAGTATTCCAAATGGTCTCTTTCTCCTCCTGCCTCTTTCAAATAGGACAGGGAACATCAGGTCTGGAGGGCAAATGCTTTTCTATGTGGCCCTCAGTCTTACCCTGCAGCTACACTCCTGACTGATCCTGCTATGCTTACACACAAAGGCACACACACACACACACACACACACACACACACACACCATTTCAGCCAAGATCTCATAAGATGGGTACCATCTTATAGTAGTGAAAATCACAATGGAAGCAAAACTGCCACAGAACAAAAAACAAACAAACAAACAAACAAACAAACAAACAAACAGGTAAATGCCACAGATAAAGAACAGTGGCAATAAAACAGCAGCAAAACAACAATAATAAACAGCAGTATTCAACTCAGCACAATATCATTAAAACAAACAAAACAACTTGGCACCTGATCAATTAGCAGCAGAAACACTATTCTTATCAAGAGAAAGCAATTTGGCAGAAAAGGGTCTTGATTAACACATGACAAAACTGGGAGGTTTATTTTCAATCCCTTTCCTGACAATCCCTAGTATGGCAGTAGCCTTTTTCTCAGCTGTCATTCACCAAGTTGATATTTTCATCCAGCCAGCGACCACTGCCCCAAATCCTCTCTTTTGACTAATCACCATCAATACGAACCCCTTATTGGCATACCTAGTTTGGATTTGATTTATTATATTTCTGTGCTGCTTTCTGTTCCAGTGAATTCCAAAACAGTTTACAAGCAATAAGCAGCAACAGCAGCAATAAATGTAATCAAGTATCACAGCTTTAGCACAAAACATCAAAATCACGATACCTGGGCCAGAGCAAGCTGGCCCTCCCAAGTCATATAATCCCATTAACAAATAATAAAACAGTTAAAAGTAATTATAATCTATAAAAGAATATTAATCTTACTTATGTGCAATACTTACATTTTTATGATGAATTGTAATTGATTTTCCCCCCATTGTGTGTGTGTGTGTGTGTGTTTTGTAATTGCTACATACACCACTTAGGAACTTTGGTAATTAAGCAGTATAAAATAGCTGAATCAAATAAATTACAACAACTAAAAAGTAGGCTAAACAATGCATGCGAAATTGAAATGTGTTTTACTTTTATTGCTCCAATGTATACCACTTTACATTTATTTAACATTGCTTGTGATTTTGATGTCTAGCCTGAAAAAAATAAATTAAAAAAATTCTGGTTTTAAATTCCTCTCCTTGCTGGTTCAGGATACTTTGTGAGCTTTAACCCTAGAACTCATAAACATCTATTGTATGTTGGAAGATGCAAGGCAGATAAAAGAAAGTTCCATGCAGCACATGGTTAAACTATGGCACTTGCTTCCACAGGAGGCAGTGATGGCCACCAATTTAGATGGCTTTATAAAAGGATTAGAGAAATCCATGGGGGAGGGGGCAAGGTTACCAAGGGCTACTCACCATAATGCTATACACTGGCTTGATTCAGCAGGCTGTTCCTTTTTACTGAAGCTGCCTGTAGGGTTCCTTGTGGGTCCTGTGAGCAAAAAAATATTATGAATCAATCCCCTGCATCCTTACTTTGCATATTTTATACATAGCAGGTATGGGGAACCTCTGGCTCAGTGCCTGAATGGAGCCTCCCCTGCCCCTCTATCTGGCCCTCAAAACTCTCTGAGGCCACACCCCTTCTCTTCAAGTTGCAACCATGCTTTGCATCTTCCTGCAGTATTTTTGCCTGCACCAAATGCCTCCCTGTACATGCCGGTCTCACAAACCAAATATAATGCATTCTCAGGAAATTGTTAGGTCAGTATTTGCATAACAAGTCAACAATTTCAACAGAGTCTTATGGGGAAAATTCTAATGTGTCCTTGACCACTGAATTTTTGACCCCAAAATGATGAAAAAACCTTGTAAGACCCCGGAAAAACATCTGAAACCTTGTGAATGGCAAACAAGGAAGGAAAGGGGGGGAACCTCTTATTTATTCAATTTCTCCCCCCATCCCGTTTTCTGGCAAAATGGCTGCCTTGAACTGGCAAAACACAAAACGTTAGCCAAATAAGACAATTCCCCAATTTCCCCCTCCCCCCAACTTCCCTCAACTTCCTCTTCTCACTTTTGATTCTCTCTCTGCCTAAAACTGAAATATGGCCCACAAAACTATGTTTATAAGCGAATGGGGTCCTCAGGTTGAAAAAGGTCCCCACCTGTGATCATGCCCATATAATTTTCCTCAGCTCTCAATTTCTTCAGTACATTGAAAAGGAAAAGGAAGAGGAAAAGGAAATAAAAGGTGGCTTACACACCCACACCCCACTAACCTGCCTACACAATATATCTATGTACAATTTGGCAGATTTAGTCCACCTTATAGTTTGCAAATTTCATCCACATGCACATTTGATACTTGCAAATTTCATCCACTTCTGTGAATAAAGTTATAGCCGCTATATATTTCCAACTGCATTGCAATGAATGAGGGGAAATGATACTTGTTTTTAACAAATCTGATTAGGCCACAAATGACAAGCTGAATTGGAAAGGCACAAAATGGCTCAAATGTTTTGCAAACAGATACAAGTTGAAACTTGTAGCCCATATACACATGCATGAGTTGCTGTCTACATTGTGCAGAAGTTTGACTAGATGACCACCATGGTGCCTTCGAACACTATAATCAATGCCATTTAGGATAATTTACAACTTGCTTCAAACACTATTTTTGCTAAGAACAAAAATTGTTTCTGGGAACTGGTAATCCACTGCCTTAATACCATTTTCCTGGAAATTCTGAATTTTCATGTAATGGCTCATGGAATAGGGAGAAAAAGAAGATTATCACCCTATCATCATTGTACCATGAAGATTCTTCAGTAAAACATTCGTATATAAATTGTATTTCAAGGTACTTTTTATAATAGCATGGTTGGGAGGACTTTAGATATTATCTAGCCCACCAGTTTCCAAAATGGTATTTGATTCCCACAAGTAGGTTATGAGATGCTTGTGGGTTGATAACTAGACTGTTAGCAGTGGGCATCCAAGCAAAAACTGCCAAGAGAACACCACTCTATCCTTTATTATTTCAGCTTGGTCTACATGTGCAGCAGAACAATATGGTAAAGAGGGGGTAGACTGGACTGTACAATTGCAGTCTACAGGTGGGATGTTACATTTCTGAACACTTCACTACAGAAAATAAAAACAGCAAAAAACAGCAAACAGAAACCCACCACCATCAACAAATAAAAATTTAAGACAGTAGAAAGCTGTCTGCTTTAGAATCTTTCCTTTCTGGTGAACAACTTAAAAACAAAAACCAAACCAAACAACAACAACAACAACAACAAAACTTACAGGAAGGAGTTCCTATGAACATTTTCCAAAAATGACACCCACCACTCACAAGCTAAAGTAATACATAAGAATAGTCCTGCTGCCTCAGACGGAATTATACTCTGGTTTTGCCACCAATTTTTGGATCCTGCGCATCCCTGAAAGGATCCATAGCTCACTTGGTCTGGAGCTAGGGATAGGCAAATCTGTCAAGTTTGGTTTCTTCCAGTTTCTTATTTTTCCAGTTTTAAATTTCCACATCAATTTGCGATTATTATTTTTTAAGTCCTCATGAAAACCTACCAACATTATATCAAAAATTTCTCCCATTTCTGCAAAATAATTTCCCCTGATATATATTTTGTTTGTTATTTTCACTTTTTAATTATTTATTTATTCCTAATTTATATCCCACCCTTTTTGTTATTGGAAGGACCATGAGGGGCATCTGGTCCAACCCCCTGCAATGCAAGAATCTCAAGTAGATCATACATGACAGGTGGCCAGCCAATTTCTGCTTAAAAATCTCCTCCTGAGGGAGACCATTCCATTGCCAAACAACTCTTACTGTTCGGAAGTTCTTCCTAATGTTTAGTTGGAATCTCCTTTCTTGTAATTTGAATTTGTAGGTTCTTGTCCTACCCTCTGGAACAGCAGAAAGGAAGCTTGCTCTATTTTCCATCTGACAGCCCTTTAGATTTTTGAAGGTGGCTATCATATCTCCTCTCAGACTCCTCTTTTTCAGACTAAACTTACCAAATTCCTTCAACCGCCGCCCACAAGGCTTGATTTTTCAGACCTTTGATTAGGCAGAGGGGCCTCTGAGTAGTAGCACCCACCCTGCTGAATGCCCTCCCATCAGATGTCAAGGAGATTGTTTAACTTTTAGAAGACATCTGAAGGCAGCCCTATATAAGGAAGCTTTTTAATGTGTAATGCTTTATTAGGTTTTTTTATATACTGTATGTTGGAAGCCGCCCAGAGTGGCTAGGGCAACCCAGCCAAATGTGTAGGATACAAATAATAACACCATCATTATTACTATTATTATTATTATAATCATCACCATCATCATCTTGGTTGCCCAATGTAATGAATCAGATCTAAGTTAGGGGATGTTCAGAAACCCACGGTGTTTTAGGAGTTAATGGGCACCCCACTTTAAGTGGCAGATACCCCTTAGGAGGCAGGACCTTCAGCTCTTTAAAAGGAGGGAGCAGCCGTTAGAGAGAGAGTGGTGACTGGAAGAAGGAGGGTGTGGGGCCAGGTTAGGTTTAGGTTAGGTTAGGTTAGGATCGTTGAAGATGTGTATATGTTGCTGAAAGAAAGAGTTTACACTGTTATGAAACTAAGCTTATGAACCATCACTGAAACCGTTATGTTCTGTAAGAAATAAAGACCTCTTATTGTTGAGCTAAGAAAATATCGTCGTTCATTTGATCCAGTGAGTTATATAGGCTCTTGAGGAGGTGAACTCAGGAAAAGGACAAAACTAAACTGAAGGGTGATAGTTTGTGTCTTGGAGTTCCCTCAGGAGGGGCTAGCGGGCGGAAACCCTGGTATTGCCACAGAGTTGCTAAGAGGGCTCAGCTAACTGATATAGTGAGGGGATCTAATAAAGAGAGATCCCAAACTGTGGGCAAAGAAGAGTTTAACCCCTGAAGCCCAGAGCAGAGGATATAACCAGCCACGGCCGCTGGACAGGAAAACTCCCGTTACTAAGAAATTCCCAGATTATTAATCAAAGGGAAGTGAAATAACAGACGGACCTCAGAGGGACAGGTGGGGTGCATTGTAGTTTGACCCAGAACACCTGATTAAAAATTCACTTAGTAATGAGGGGAGAGTCCGAAGTGGAGGTTCGTCGCACCCTCCTCCGCACTTTCCAGCTTGTCAATATCCTTCTAATATTGTGGCACCCCAGAACTAAACATAGTACTCTAGGTGCGGACTGACCAAGTAAGAATATAGTGGTATTATTACTTCCCTTGATAGGGTCACTAGTCCTCTGTTGATCCTGCCTAGAATAACATTAGCTGTTTTGGCTGCTGCATCCCACATTTTTGCTCACACTTTCCACTTATCTATGCATTTTTTATTTTTTTCATTTTACACAGTGGTTGGAGAACTGCATTGCAGTCTTTGCAGAAGTGTGAAATTTGAAGGGCGGCTGTGGTTTGGTCCTTGTGTTGTGTACGAAGGTGTGAATTAGGTAGGTTTGACTTTAAATGGGAATTGAATCAGATTTCTCCCTCATTCCTAGCTGAAACCTTTGTGTTGCAGCTTCCAAGGGATGTGACCCTTCCCTCACCAGCTGTCCAGATTTCTCTCAGCTAGGTTTTATTTATTTCTTTTCATCTTTATGGGGGAAAGCAGTGGAGTCACTTACTGGAAGTGGAGCTTTCGGTTACGACAATGAACATGTAAATAGAGTACTTATTAATTTTAAGTGGAGAAGACAGCTTTTGTAGTCTCATTCCAAGCGTAAATCAGAGGCTCTGGGTGAGTGTGCATGGGTTTTTCTTTTTAAAGAACCATTAAAAATGCTTGTGAAGATGGATTATAAAAAAGGAAGATGAATTACTATTCCAAATATCTTCTCACAAGCACACCTGTAGGTCTAGTGAGGAAGTCATTCACACAACCAGCAGGATGCATAAGTACACAAGGAATTTGCATGTGGTGGCCTTTAGCCTTTAGCCCATGGTGAATTGGTTGTTTGACCATGACTTACAAGGTTTAACTATATATTCAATTGTGAAATGCACCGCTACAGGGTGCCTGTGTTGGTCCTTGAATGTTTCCATCTTGCCCCATGAGGTTTTCAGCATATAAAAACTACCGTATTACAGAAGCCAACTCTGACTCCTGTCAACCCTGGCTAACATAACCTACATGGAAAGGAATTATAGCTCATCAGCATCTGAAGGGCACTATGTTGGAGAAGGTTGGCTTATAGTCTTTCAAAGGGATCCCCCCCCCCCCCCGAACACTACAGCATGTATGTCCAGCTTTGCCCCCATTATGTAATGGAACATGAAGGTGGAATAAAGATTCCCTACATAGATAAGACAGAATAATACCTTTGTCCGGTGCTGTTTTATTGGATTGAAAATTGCACTTCACAGGTAGGGAACAGAGTATGATTTCCAACAAAAGAAAGCCTCGCATTATAATGAACATTAATTATTCATGGAACGGCATGGCGCTTCCTGGAGCAAATCTCCAAAATGATATCCCATTTCATGTAACTGAACCATTTCAAACGCCTTCAAAGGCTCCTTTGGAAAGAGCTCATTAACTCCTTATCAGAAGACAAACTGGATTGTACTGCTGTAGCAGCAAATATGAAAGCCCCCAGAGCTCTCTGCAATGAACAAAAAGGAAGAAAGTCCCACTCCTTTTGGCTTTATTAAAACAATTGTGTAGGGCCAAACCATACAGTCCTTAGATCTAAAGGACTCAATGTGGGAAGCTCATTTATCTCCATTGCGTGCCCCCCCTTACTAGGGGATAGCCCCTGTGAACTCACTTTTTCTACTTCACCCCTCCTGCCCCACCCCTGGTGGAACCTGTCTCTACATGTAGTTAGCATGATGGGCTGCAGTTTCTTTTGAATGTCCCTGTCCCCCCAGTGCAGGCTTCCATTTTTGTAGTAGGTTCCATTTAAGAACCCAAGAAGAGACAGATCGCTTAACGAGCCCTATGGCTCATTTAGCCATTACTCTATTCTCACATCCAAGGGCATTCTGGGAAAACTCTGAAATGGCTACTTCTAGGAGCAGATGCAGAGTCAATGCTTTTCCTCCACTTTCACCAGCAGGAAGAATTATTGTAAGAATAATAATAATAAAAAAAAAAACAGGGTGGGGTGAGGACTCATAGATGATAGCGTGTTCCTTTACAAAATACTCATCCATTAATGAAACACAGAACAAACCACATATTCATGAAACAATGGGTTCTAGTATGTTCAGTGGGACTTCATCCCAGGGAAGTATGCACAGGACTGCGGCTTTCATAAGGTTCTATGTAACAAGCATTAATGTAATTCCAAAATGGGGGGAGGGGGATCATTGCAAACCCCCTCCAACCCCCCCCAAAAAAACTTTTAGCTGCTCTGTTGCCCCAGTTCTCCTTTAAGGTAGATATGTTGTCTGTTAATACCCATCTCCAACATGAACCCCACCGAAACAGACCTTACTGATGTTAATGTTTGTTAATACAAAATTAAAAAAAATGTTATCAAATGAAAATGCAGCAACAGAAACCCATTTAGGATTTATTATGGATGTCTGTATCTTTCCCCCTTTTATTTTAAAATAGAACCCGCACACTGAAGGCCAACAAGGAATGTGGGAGAATTGGTCTCTTGGTTGCCCTGGGTCTCATCTAATCAGCCTTGGTTTCAATCTAATGAATCCTATACATTCCTGAAGTGACCTATCTCGAAAGAAGTTACTGTGTGGGTGTATGTGGCTGAAGAAATGATTGGAGACCTAAAACAGATAATAATATAAAACTTGTAGGGTGGGGGAGAGAACTCTCCCATGAACTTATGTCCAATCTTACACTGTTTCCTCATGTCTTAGGCAACTCTGAATCTTCCGGATAGAAATTGCTCATCTGAAGTAAAGATTTTGGCACCAAATTACTTTACTTCTTACTGTGTTGATTTTATTTACCAAGTTCTTCCCCCAGCTCAATTGGATCTTATCTGTTGGAGCCCTCCCCTCTTTCTATATCATTTAAGAAAAATAGATTGTTGACACTTTCATCCGTTTAAGCTCCTTATCTCAGGGTCTTTGTACAGACTGCACTTTTTGCCTACAGATTCCATTAAGGCACGCTGCTTCTTTTCACTCTAGTACATGTTGGTGAAAAGGCAGGGGAATGAGTGAATGCTACATACGCCTTCAGGACAGGAAGTTGTAATCTGGCACAAGGGGAGCAGGGAGGCCCAGGTTCCTCTCTCGGCCACTGGGCGAGATTGGGCCAGTCACCCCTCTCAGTCTTACCTTCCTCACCCAAATCATGGCTTTTACCCTTGGATGCTAACCTCAAAATATAGTAACATTTTGATATTTGATATCTGATATCTGAAGAAGTGTGCATGCACACGAAAGCTCATACCAAGAACAAACTTAGTTGGTCTCTAAGGTGCTACTGGAAGGAATTTTTTATTTTGATATGGGTGACATTAAAAAGCACAGAGAGAAAAGTTGAACACTTTGTTACAGTAATGTGTTGTTGTTGTTGTTGTTGTTTCTATACTGCCCTTCATCTGAGGATCACATAGTGGTGTACAGTATAAAAACACAAAAATCTTACCATAACACAGTTTAAATGGCCATAGATTGTTTAATTAGCCAAGGGCCTGGGTGAAAAGGAATGTTTTTGCCTTGCACCTAAAGATATGTAACAAAGACTCAAGGCAAACCTCCCTGGTGAGAGTGTTCCACAAGCAGTGAGCCACCACAGGAGAGGCCCAAGTGAGCAGCCTGGATGCCACATCAAGGAAAGAAGGAAGGGGGTGGGCTGGGCGCTACATCATTCTAGAAGGGAGAACAAGGCAAAGGGAGCTGAGAGAGAGAGTTTTGACAGGTTCTGCAAGATGGAGAAACAGAAGCTTGTCGTGCTCTGTACTGGACCCTCAACTATGGCTTGAGGAAGCTAATGGGAAGGCAATATCTGTTGTGTTAATGCTATGAGACATTCCATCATATGTTCAGGTAATATATGTGTGTAAATAAAAACATATATTGTAAAAACACCACAGTCTCCATTGACCATCATACTAAGAAAATTGAACCCTGGGTAAGTAGTACTGTAAGAGAAAGTCGAAATGAACTTTGAAGAGAGTTCAAAGGGAACAGGAAATGTGGCGTACAGAAGACCCACTCCCCGACACCACTCTGGTGGGGGGGCCCTAGTTCTTCTGATCGAAGCACAGCCCGTGGGTGGTGTGAGGCCGGTAGATGCCCCTGGCATGCCGGGACTGGGTCTTCTCAGAATCGGATTGCTTAGGAATGCAGCCCAAAGTTGGTGGTAAACTCCATCTAAGGCTAAATATGGGCACAAGACCAATAGTCAACAACCCTGGGTAAGTGCTGAAGCCCTTGAAAACTCTCACTGCACAGACATTGGGGTGCATGGTAATATACAGAGGCATTTGTGCTGTGCAAAGTTCCTGCAATTAAAAATTGTTGTATGTACCAAACTGCAAGAAAGAGGAGGTGAACAGAAAGGGTCAGATGTCACAAAGACTGACCGGGAAGCTTGATAGGCAATGGGACCCCCCCCCAGCCCACCCCAGCCCCATCTTTATTTTTCCCCACAATGGCAAGTAATTATCACAAAGGATGCTTAACTTTGGGGAAAGAAAGGAAGGAATGTTTTACAACAATGCTGAAACAATTGTGACATGCTGAGGAGAAAATGAAGACATATGACATATGGGGATATGAAGAATGAAATATGCTTTGATAGACTTCATTGTCTGACAGTTAAATACACAAACTGTTTGACATAAATGGCAAGGCGCGTGGAGGTAGCAGAACAAGAAACCTGTCCTGTGTTCCGTGTGGGATTTCCTTATACAGTATAAATGGTACAGAATATTGGTGTTTTTTTAATGTACAGCTTTGAGCTAAGGACATACTTGTAGGTTTGAGAGTTAGTTTCAGCAGGGCTCATGCAAAATGTCTCTCTGTGACTAAGGCTACATTCACACCATACATTTAAAGCACTATCATACTGGTATTAAAAGTCATGGCTTTCCCCAAAGAATTCTGGGAGCTGTAGTTTGTTAAGGGTGTTGAGAGTTCTTAAGAGACCCCTGTTACACTCCCAGAGCTGCAATGCGTGGTTTAACAGGCAATCCCTCTTTCCATTGAACTCTGGGAATTGTAGCAGAGGAAGAAGCCATGGATCAGAGCCTTCCCAGTAAAGCCCCCTGGAGTCAGGCTCTCCATTGAGACTCTCTGCAAGTCTCACTGGCCAGTTTTTTCTTGGCTTTAGAGAGAGGAGGCAGAGTCATCCAATCTCAATGAGGCCTCTACTTTGTCAAAGGCATCTGGTCAAATACTATGGGGAAAAGGATGCTGGACTAGACAGGATGCTGGACTAGAGTAGATCAACCTTTGGTCTGATCTAGCATTTTATGTTCTGGTGTTTTCTGCCTAGATCAGCTCTGTTCTCCTTGTCTAAGAACAAATGTGAGCAGAAAAGCTGACTGCAGCTTAAGTTCACTGGGACCCCAAAGGACGTGGCACTAGTTCTTTGAATTTTCTTCCTTTTATTACCCAAAGGAAACATAAACTCTCAAACCAGAAGGCAAACGTTTTGGTTGGGTTTATGGTGTGCTTAGCACACAATTTGACTCATGGAAATGCCCACTTATCTGTGTTATTTGTGGCTTCCCTTCTCTCTCTCTCTCTCTCTCTCTCTCTCTCTCTCTCTCTCTCTCTCTCTCATAGTCTTGGAACCATTAGGGCAAAGTCTTTATGTGCATAGGATACATATGAGTTGAAGCAACTGCTTAGAATGTAAATGTTCTTCGCAAATCTTTAAAGATCTGTAGAAATACATCCTAAAGCGAAAGACTGCTCAGAGGTCCTTTGTATCCCACTGTTATGCTGCTCCTTGTGGGATGGGTTAAATGTAAACTATCATTCTTTCCTTCTTAAACCAGGCAAATGCGTGAGCTCTTTCTTGATTTACTGGATTCTTTTATGAACTCCATTCAATAGTAAGTTTGTTCACATATTACACTGAAGCACGTGCTGAAAAGGTGCCTGAATTATTCACTCAAGAGGGAAAGAATTTTGCAAAGAATACAAACTTTTACTTAATTCATGTTTTCCCCTTTCCAAAATTACAGAGGCACAACACATTATGCACTCTTGATGTGGCTGTATGTTTGTCTGTGTTCCATGTGATTGTGTGTGGTGTTTTACCAACGTACTTGACTGCATGCAGATGCCAATGTAACACTGCACAAAAATAATATTGGTGCAATGCTATGCTCAGTCACAACAGGACCGGTCAAAGTCATTATGCTTCCTGAGACAAAGGACAGGATATATAGAAGCTGGCTAGACTAACAGGCAATTCTTTCTTCAATACCTGAGGACATGCAGGGCAGGATGTGGCACAGACTGGTTTGTCCTCTCTGCTGATGCCTTACTCTGCCAAATGTTAAGACTGGCCTTGAATCACACCGAGATGATGATGATGGTGGTGGTGGTGGTGAGACACTGTTTTATCAATAGGTTTGTGTGCTTCAGTAACTTGTGGGGCAGGGGAGTTGGTGGAACTGAAAGCTGCAGAAAATTCATGTTCAAATTCCATAATTCATTGTAGTAACAAATGAGGCATGCAGTGTGCTTCAGGTTTCCAGTCAATCAACCATGCTCCTTTCTAGGATACTCCATTCTCTTTCTCCTCTGACCTGATCTTTGGTTCCTCACCATCAGCAAATGGTCTCTTGGTACTCTAGGCCCACTGAGTATGCTCAGTCCTCATTCTGCAAAATATTGTGACGCCCTTGAACCCCATGCCCCTTGTCCTCAGGTCTTATGAATGGCTGTTGCTGCTGAACAACAACAACAACAACAACAACAACAACAACAACAACAACAGAATTTATATACCACCCTATACCTGGAGGTGTCAGGGTGGTTCACAGAATAAAATCAAAATATAAAACTACAAAATACATTAATCAAAATAAAAACAACAACCCAATAACACCCCCAAGCTACCAGGACCAGCCTTCAGCAAATTGTAGTTGCTGTTAGAAGGCTTTCCTAGGAAATTCAAGGCGAGTTGGAATGCCAGGGGGCAGAACAAACCCAGGAGACAACAAAGGAATGGAACTGGGGAGAAATTGCTCTTTCTAAACTGTATGTATTGAAATCTTGGATAATGCTCCTCCAGCATATATTTCACTGGTAACCTTTACTGCTTTGACAATGCTTGACAATTTATTGCTGAAAGAATAAGGCTTCTACGCAACTGTCAAGCAATTTTTCTACCTGGATTGCACTGTTTAAATATGTATTGTCTTAGATGCTTTATGCTGACCCAGTCAGGATTTTTCCTGTGCTCAAAAGCTTTGCTGGCTCTTCTGTACGCTTCTTTCCCTCTCCTTGAAACCTGCCTATGGTTGCCTGCAAAGTAGCTTTATTTTTCATTTTGTCTTGCAAATCACTCTGCTCCACAGTTTGGTTTTGTGTGTGTGTGTGTGTGTGTGCGTGCGTGCGTGCGTGTGCGCACACACACACACACAAACATGAGGAATGACACCTAGAATTCCCAGTGGCTTCCTTCTTTGCTTCTAGGGAAATTCACTGTGCAAACTTCCATGTATGTGTTTAAGCAGCATCGTGTAAGGTTCGTAAGAGAGACAGACTTAGGTCATTCACACCGTGTGTTTAAAGCACTATGGCACAGCTTTAAAGAGTCATGGCTTCCCTCCCCCCCAAGAATTCTGGGAGCTGTAGCTTATGTTGAGTGCTCAGAGTCAATAGGAAGCCCCTATTCACCTCACAAAGTTATAACTCCCAGAATGGTTAAACAGGGAACTCCACAAACTGTAGCTCTGTGAGTGGGTTAGGGGTCTCCTAACAACTCTGAGCGGCCTTACCAAAGGCTGCTCCCAGAATTCTTGGGGGGAAGCCATGCCAATTCAAAGTGGTATCACAGTGCTTGGAATGTATGGCGTGAATAGGTCCCTGCCGACAGTTTGCCCACTGCATTCTCCGCCAAGTGCAGCTTCTGAACAAGACCCACGGGCAGTTCCACGCTGAGCACATTGCAGTAATCTAGCCTCAGAGTTACCAGTGCAGGATTACTGGTACAATACTGAGGCCATCCTGACCAATATGTTAATAATAAAACAATATAAATCCCAGAACATTGTGAATATGTTGTAAATCCTAAAACACTGAAGAGTATAATCAGCGTAGTGATATTTATTATAGCTAATGAGACATGTTTTGATCGTTTTCATTAAAAGAAGCAAAAAGGGAACTAAAATAATTATGATAAAGCATCGCACAACCACCCATCCCATAATATAATTCCCCCAAACTCCTGGGCATCAGAATGTGGGAGATTAAAATATGTTTTCTTTATTATCTCTCACATTAAAGTAATGTAGGGACCAATTATGTTTTGTAGTACATAGCTGAAACTTATAAGTCTATGTGTGTGTGTTGGCTGGTTAGTGCTTTTTGTAAGACTGATGCTAGGGTTAGAGTCTCAGTGATTAAGATGCTGCTTTTGAAAATGTGAAAGGTGCAACTTGTAAATGTAATTTTATTTCCTTGACATGACAGCAAGGCAGAATGAGTAATACGGTTCTTGCTGGGCTTCCCCATGGTGAAGGTGGGCCTCACTGGGCCATGCAGCCTCCTCTCGATGCTCATGATGGTGTGTGTGTGTGTGTGTGTGTGTGTGTGTGTGTGTCGCACGTGTGATCTTACATATACAGACTATCCAGGGTGCTACCTGCTTCACTTTCAGCAGGGATTGGCTGTACAGATGACATCCAGTGCAGTGGCATAGAGTGGGTTGCTAGTGCCCAGAGCTAGGGAAGTATTGCACCCCTAAGACAAGTATTGAGCCCCCTAACAGGTGCCTCCATGCTGTGCTCCATGCAGTGCTGCTGGATGGAGCTTTGGAGCAGTTTTGGGACGTGTGTACACATTATTGGGTTGGGGTGCCACCACCACCACTGCCACAATTCTTGTTGTCCGTCTGCCTCCCCAGCCAGTGGGGGATGCCACATGGCCAAGGAGTACAAGGGCCCATCCTCAGCTCCTGAAGTGAAGTAGGCAGGCAGGACACAGCGCCTCTCATCAGAATGGCAGGCACAGAGGTGCACCCATAAATTTCTTTGTGCTCAGGGCAATTGCCCCAGTACGACCCTCCCCTCCCACACACCACACCTCTGGTCCAATGCAAGGTTGGGAAACACTGTTCTGAGAATGCTCCAATTGGAGAACAACCTTTACCAAAAGTGTCATGGGCTTTGAAGACGCTCAAACTCAGGACGAAAGGGAGAAACGTGCTAAGAAGAAGACACGCTTGGCAAACCCTCACCATGAACAACTCCTGCCCGGAAACCCATGTCTCCACTGTGGAAGAAAGTGTGAATCCAGACTTGGCCTCCACAGTCACTTACCAACTCACTGTTAAGACCGTGCTCAGTGATCGCCAAAGAAGAAGAAGAAAGAAGAGGTGGGTATGACTCAGGGAAAACTTCTAATTAGGCAATCTTAATCATGCCCATGGGCCAGAAATTCCCCACTAATGAGAAGGAAGGAAGGAAGATAAAAGGTGCCACTATATTTTGCTTGCTTGTTTTCCTATGCTTTACAAGATATCAGATTATAGGAGAACATGCATTTAAGAACCATTGATTGATTGATTGATTGATTGAAATAAAAGAAGGCAGGGAAGTCTAGGCTTCTAATCCATCCAGTCACAACAAAGTCCCACCCTCTCCTCCCTGCTGTACCACTTGTGTACTAAGAAACGTATCTTGACTGCAGCACAGTGAGATTCTGAGCTGGATTTGTGTGTGTTGATCTTTGCAAGATCAACCAAATTGCAAGATATTAACTGAAGGAATTCCCCACCCTTTTACCCCCTCTCCCCGCCCTTTTACCCTTCACCCCACCCCACATTGTTCAAAAACATTCTGAACAGCCACAATCTCTTCCAATAAAGATGTAAGTCCAGGTAACAATTTCACACACTACAGCAATTACTCTTTTGTGGCAATCATGGTCAAAAATGCATTTAAAAATCCACACACCTTGAAGATTAATGGCAGAGATGTGATACCAGAAAAAAAATATATTCTAAAGATTGATGTCAGATTTAAAGGAGAGGTCAGAGAGAGAAGGAAGACCTTTTCTCATTAAATGAGAGTTGAAGGATGAATATCAGGAAATAATGAGGGAAAATAAGCCAGATTTTATGGACAGTGAAAGCTTCGATCTTTTAAAGTTTGATAAATAGGCATAGCAGGGTGGTCTGATCAATGTGGATTAATAATGATGCATTTAAAAAAAGAGGACATGGAGGTCCATGCATATTTTCATGTCACATAAACATTTATAGAGAAAATGAAGCATGGTATCTTAAATATAAAGTGATGGAAAAATAGTTGTGTTTTTATTATGAGATCACCACAAGGTACTCATACTGCATTAATAAGAACTTGGTTTGCAGTGAAGAAAGTCCCATATAATGATGCAGCTTATTTTCAAATAAGCTAAACTCAAAGATCAACATGAGGGATCAAACTAATTCACAATGAATGAGGAAGAAATTCAGTTCACATTCAAAGGAAATGTATTTTTCTGAAACAATATGCAAACCAAAACACAGCTATCTTTCATAATTCAACCTTACTGGGGTGTAGGGTTAGCATGCAAGCCTAATGGCTGCCTTGTTGTTCAGCTCCAATAACCACATGAATTCAAAGTCTTCTGTGAATGATCAAACAGAACAGACCTCCATTAAAAAGAACCCACAGGATTGGAAAGGGGATGCAGAAGAGAACGAGAGCCCTGCAAACAAAGTTGCAGAAACTTCACTCAGACAATGTAATAGAGCAGCAAACCACTGACACTTCAGACAAGGGAGGCCTAGCCAAAATGGTGTGAGGTGGTCCAAGGGCAAGGCAAGGCTTGAACATGACTTACATGTCAGATGAGCCAGTGAATATATTTCATAGGTAAGGCATGCTCCTAAAGCAGCCTGGAAAGAGGCCCTTCAGCACCTTGGAACTAAAATAGAAACCCCTTCAGCTAAAATGCTGGATGTAAGTAAGTAAGTAAGAAAGAAAGCTAATGGAGCTGGAGACACAATCTGAAATGGAGATTCTCAAAATGACAGCGCAGGATCTGGAGCTCATGTTTGAAGATCAAATCAACTGTGAGTGCCTCAATAACTTTTGGTTTGGCACGCACGTGTGTGTGTGTGTGTGTGTGTTCTGTCAGATGCAGGGGGAGGGGAATGCTTTCTTAGTAACATTAATTCCAGAACTCACATCATTCTGAATCAGTGTATCTGAAGAAGTGTGCATGCACACGGAAGCTCATACCAAGAATGAAATTAGTTGGTCTCTAAGGTGCTATTGGAAGGAATTTTCTATTTTATCATTCTGAATGATATTGAGAGAGTGTTGGACGTGTCTTATAAGGCCAAAGAGTGGTCTTGTGTATGGGACACAGCACTTTCAGAACACTTAACCCACCACTGTTTAAGGGAATGGCAAAACATGACAGTATTGACAAAACTTTATTTCCTTTTATCAGCTTTATAAGCAAACATAATATAAACTGTTGCCCTCCAGGGACTCGCACTTCACACTGGAGAGATTTTCTTATGTTCTCAAAGTCATGACTGGGAATCAGCTTTTCTCCTCTTGGCTGCTTTAATACAGTGTTGTGCTTGAATGTTTATGAACTGTTGTTGCTTCAGTGCCCGTGTTATGTTTACTTGTTTTATTAAAAATTAAAAACAATACTACTACTACTACTAATAACAATTCACACTTATCTGAATTTTGCAGTGCCATTCTCCAGTCAAGCAATGTGTACAAAAATGCATATAAATGCCTATTTTAGCTATACTAACATACAAAGATACAGGTAGATAGCTGTGTTGGTCTGCCATAGTCAAAACAAACAAACAAATAAATAAAAATCCTTCCAGTAGCACCTTAGAGACCAACTAAGTTCATACCAAGAACAAACTTAGTTGGTCTCTAAGGTGCTACTGGAAGGATTTTTTATTTTTTATTTTGTTTTATACAAAGATACATTATTATTTTAATGAAAATGGGTTTACCAAAATGTGTGCATTATGAGAAAATACTTGTGTATTTTAGAATAAATCTACACCAAAATGTTGATGAGTTTCTAAAGATTTTTTTTTAAAGGATGTAAACTGATGTGAAAATGTGGAAAACAACATTTAAGATTGGAGAAATGAGAAAATGAGAGAAATGCAGATTGACAAATTTAGATTAGATTTAGGTGGGAGAACCAACTGATTATGCAGTCATTTGATAGCAAGTTATTGAAGTGTGCATGCACACGAAAGCTCATACCAAGAACAAACTTAGTCGGTCTCTAAGGTGCTACTGGAAGGAATTTATTTTATTTTATTTTGTTTTGACTATGGTGGACCAACACGGCTACCTACCTGTAACAGAAAATTAAATGTATGTATTCATTAGGTCTCTCAGGATTTATACACAATACCAGAAATTATGGTGTATAGATTTAGTTAAGCTAATAAGGGTATGGTGACTTCTGTTTTACAGTGTATACCCAGAACAAGCTTAGTTGGTCTCTAAGGTGCTACTGGACAACTTGTATCTGTGATGTTTAGCTGATGTTGCAGTAAGCATTCATACATATATTAACCAACTCTGAGTTCCATGGAGTACTG
Organism: Lacerta agilis; assembly: GCF_009819535.1. Lineage (NCBI taxonomy): Eukaryota > Metazoa > Chordata > Lepidosauria > Squamata > Lacertidae > Lacerta > Lacerta agilis. Next base: position 40,358,417 of record NC_046331.1, read on the forward strand.
TGTCCAGTTTTGGGCACCACAGATTAAGATGGGTATGAACAAACTGGGACATTTCTGGAAAGGGTGATAGAAACAGTGAAGGCTCTGCAGATCGAGATCTCTGAAGAAAGAGTGAAGGAGTTGTGCATTTTTCACCTGGAGAAGAGATGATTAAGGGATAATTTGGTAGTCATCGTCTAATATTTGAATGTCTGTCATTTATGATCGAGCAGATTTATTTTATGTTGCTCCAGAAGGTGGGACATAAAGCAATGGGTTCAAATTACCAGAAAAAAATATTGAAATTAAGAAGTATTAAAAAGAAAATGATGGTGAGCACTTTGACAGTGGAACAGAATGTCTTATAAGTTGTACGTTCCTTTATTGGAAGTTTTTAAGCAGAAGTCAGATGCCCAGCAATCAGAAATGTAATAGTGGTGGATATCCAACATTAACTGGGTTGAAAGGTGGATTAGATTGCTACTGAAGTTACTTCTACTTCACAGTGCAATCCTATGAGGGCTTACTCAGAAGTCTGCCCTTTTGAGTTCATTTAGGTTTACTTCTAGATAAGTGAGTATAGGATTTCAGCCTTCATCTCAATGAAAAAAGTAGGACTTAGTGAAATAGTTACGACTGGCTTGTAATCTTGACTTTAAAGACATTGGGCTATGATTCAATTAGTGGTTCAGTGTCTGGGAGTTTACCCATTTCCCCCCATTGCCTCTTGTTTACTGTTATAACTGTTCTAGAACAGTGCCTTTCCTATGATCCCCCTAGAGGCAAGGAGGCCCAATTGCCAGCTTTACCAGTTAAATTCATGCCAATAGCCCATGCTTGCAGTTTTGGGAATGGTTATGTGTTCCTTTCAAATGCCTTAAAAAGGTGCTTGTATTGGTGCTGTGGTGACATGCAAGTGTATGTTTTACATTTAAATGAATAACTCATGATGAAACAATTGTATCTGATTAATTTTTCATTAGTTGACAGTTCTAATTAAAAATAAAATATACATTTTCAGTCCATGCTCAGGAGGCAGCCACTGTTGGAAACAGGGTCTGACCTTTTTGACTACTTAAATATTTATGGCTGTACAGTGAATTTCTGCTTATAAAAGATGGATTTAGTGCATACAAGGACCTGGACATGTCCTCAGGCATGTTGCCTACAAAGGAAATATTTCACTCCATCCCTGTACTTGCTAGTACACTGATAGAAATCAGTTTGATAAAGTTAGCTTGTTTCTTTAGTTTGTTTTTCAAAACTCAGGCCAATCTGAATCCTTTTCATCTTCTGTTTTATTCACATACCTCACTCTAGTTAAAATACTCCAAAGGTAACTATTTGGCAGACCCTCAAGTATGATGAAATCCTACTTGCATCAAAAAGTCCACCACCTGATAAAAAAAAACCTGATTCCTAATTGGGGAGTAACCTCTTCTTCTGAGGCTTGGGGCTAGAAGATGGAGAGGAAAAAGCAGAGCTGCTTCCAAGCAGGTCAAGTTGGGTGAGGCAAAGTCTTGGCAAAATCAGGTGAGGTAAAGTCAAGACAAAGCTTTTTAAGCAGTTCAGGACCATGGTCAGATCCCCATAGGCCCTGCTAGTTGAACTGTGGATGATCTCAGCCATCTACGGCTTTATATACGGTATGCTGGCAAGGGCTATACTGTTGTTGGCCTCCTAGTTGCTAGTTTTGATGACTTAAAGGATCTTTGTCTGATTTTACAGGCACTGGCAGCTGCCAGGAGGAAACTGGGGGAGGTGCAGAAGTTCTCCTTCTAGTTGAGCAGACTGCATTTTCTCCTTGTCTGTATCTTCTGCAGGGTAGCGCATGACTGGCAGTGTTACTTAAATGTTCACCTCAGGTCCACTATCAAAGGATAGTCTTTGGAACTGCTTTTGTGAATTTTTCAAAATGGTTTCATCAGCCTCGTCATGGATGTGATGAAATTGACTCTGCTAGTCCACAAAGGTTAGATATTGACAGTACCAATATCTTTTAGCCCTGAAAATGCCTCAAAAATTCCTTATTGTTTCATCAGTCACTGTATCAGTTCATCCAAAATTGATTTATTAATCCCTTTCCTAAATGGTGGTGGTGGTGGTGATGATAACATTTGCTTAGCATTAAAACAAACAATATATATAAGCTCTATATATTCCCATGTACACATATGGTTGAAAGGTTCACACAGTCACTATCCATGGTTTTTCCAGTATGTGAAAGAGATGTATGGATGTACCAAAGTGTGTGCAACCATTCAAAGAGGGACCTGGCTGAATCAAGGCCATCTTCTTGCATGGAGGACCTCTATGTATATATACCAGCACATAAAGAAAGCCCCTTTTCATGCTGGCCAAACATGCATTGGTGAGGAGGCATTTCTCCTGCAGGCACCAGTGCACACACATGTTGAGTTGGCCTGTGTAGGCCCCTCACACATTTCTACACATGGGAACAGTTGTGTGCAGCATATGCACTCTTATGTCATAGGCCTGAGCCCCAAGTCTTTTAAGGACTTTGCAACATTCCTGTCTCTAGGTAAAAATGTGCAAAATTATTTTGAGAAATCCCACACCTCTTACATAGAAACTTCCATGTCTGCCTCAAAGGCTTGCTTTATGTGGAATAGCAGAGAAACTCTAGCATACACCTTTCAAAATGATTTGGCACACTCTTACGAAGCCCTGCATGATTTCAGACAACTCAGGCTAGCTGTCCTTTCCTGGGAATGCACTATTGTTTAATGTACCTTCATTCAAAACAATCCTATTCTATAAATTATGTATAAATGAATGTCTCAACTCAATGGACACAACCTGCTTGAATTTCATGTCCAGACACCTGCATTTATCCACAGAAGTGTTGGGATATTTGGTGATAAGGGTCTATAAATGATGGTTCCATTGTACAAGCTGTCAGTCAGCTGAGTTGTGATTAACCCGTAGAGTTAAGAGTATGTTTTCCTGTCATGTACTAATAAAGTGATTTGTCACTTTTTATTTTGTACCTCAGTAGGCACAAAGAGCAACTTCCCCCTTCCTGTTTAATTGCACAACTACCATTATTCCATCTGACAGCCGACCTAAAAGAAGAGCAAGCAAGTTTCATGGCCAGGTAGATTTTGCTAATTAGGCCATGCTATGGAGGCGCTGTGGGTTAAACCACAGAGCCTAGGGCTTGCTGATCAGAAGGTCGGCAGTTCGAATCCCCATGATGGGTTGAGCTCCTGTTGCTCGTCCCAGCTTCTGCCCACCTAGCAGTTTGAAAGCACATCAAAGTGCAAGTAGATAAATAGGTACCGCTCCAGCGGGAAGGTAAACAGTGTTTCCGTGTGCTGCTCTGGTTCCCCAGAAGTGGCTTTGTCATGTTGGCCACATGACCCAGAAGCTGTACACCGGCTCCCTCAGCCACTAACACAAGATGAGTGCCACAACCCCAGAGTCGGACACAACTGGACCTAATGGTCAGGGATCCCTTTACCTTTACCTTTATGGATGAGGAGCCAAGACTTTGGCCACCTCATGAGAAGAGAAGACTCCCTGGAAAAGACCCTGGTGTTGGGAAAGATGAAGGGCACAAGGAGAAGGGGACGACAGAGGACGAGATGGTTGGACAGTGTTCTCGAAGCTACCAACATGAGTCTGACCAAACTGCGGGAAGCAGTGGAAGACAGGAATGCCTGGCGTGCTGTAGTCTATGGAGTCACGAAGAGTCGGACATGACTAAACGACTAAACAACAACAATGGATATTTAAGTATAGGGAATCACAGAAGGGCTAAGTTTAATCCATAGTGGTTCTAGCAGAGCAGACCTTGACACACTGAACACTACACAGAGATGAAGAAAATGTGTTCAGTAGCACCTGGGGACAATTGTTTTATAATGTTTATTAGTATGAAACAGCATAAGCTTTGGTAGGAAATGTCCTGCTTCATCAGAAGCTGATTCTTGTAGGAGCCAGTAGCTCATTCCTCAGAGTCCATAGACAAAAGAACATCTTCAGAATTTGGATTTAGTACCTGTAGGCGTACTGAGGATAAGCCAGGGTGAGCCTATGTCCTCCTTAGAGCCACACTAGCTCTATACAGTGTTGGAGGCAAGGATAGTGCACCACTAGGCAAATAGGAACTGTTCCTACTCACTGCCACTAGTTGGGGGCTGAGTATTGTCAACAGGCTACCCTCTTTGAGAAGATCCTTTGGGGGTGTTGTGAAGGAAAGTGAACTTTCCATAGATGACTGGTTCCTGGTGGGGTGGGCTTGCTCTTTCTTAGGTGAGTGGGTGGTATGAATTGGTATATATGAGTTAAGTTGGCTTTCAAGTGAGAGGTAGAATGCTGGGGAGCTGCCTTTCCAGTGACAGCATAAATGCTGCTGACGAATGAGTATCTGGTGTAACTAGTGAGTGTTTTGTGATTTGTCTTTTTGTGATTTTTGCTTTGATTAATTTATTGTACTGTTACTGTATATTCTTTTGTATTAATATGCTGTTCACTGCTTTGGGGAAAAAAGTGGTATGTAAATAAATTATAACATAACATAACTGGGAGGCCCAAACACCCTGTTAGTATAAAAATAGGTGGAAACATACTAGCAAACAAGAACAAATCAAAACAGAGGTCACAGTTCTATGACCTGGGCAGAAGCTCCATTGAATAGAATGGAACTTAATTCTGAGTCAACATACCTAAGAATTACTCTGTGAATCATACTCTGTGAATCAGGAACATACACCACACAATTTAAAACAGACCAAGCCAAAAAATATATGCTCAAATTCCCAGACAGTGAATCCATAATGCACTGAAGAAAACAATGTTCCACTTCATCATTTGGTTCCTTTATCTGTCTCCTAATTCTGATTCTTTAATAAGAGATTGTTGAATGTTTCTTCTGCCTGCAAACAATCAATTGTAAGCATGCCAGATATATACAGTGGTGTAGCGAGGTGGGGGCGATAGGGGCAGGGCAACCTGGGTTCCGGGGAGGGGGTGACACTCCGCCCTGCCCTGCCCTGCCCAAGCCGAGCCCCGCCAGCGGGCCCCGAGTAAGCTGTGGAGCGAGGCAGCCTTGCCCGCAGCCTGCTTGCAAACCTGCTCAGCGGCCTGCGAGCAAGCCATGGAGCGAGGCTGCTCCACCCCATGGCCCGCCCGGGGCCTGCCCACCAGCGCTGCTATGAAGCGACGCGGCACGCATGCACTGCATGTGCCGCAAGCACTGTGTGCTGCACGCAGTGGCGCATATTGCACTCACAGCGCACGCGTTGCTCCGTACGATGCACAGCGCATGCATCGTATGCTGTGCATATGTGCTATGCCGCTCCATAGCGGCACCAGCAGGCGGGCCCTGGGGCAGAGCGGCCTCGCTCCATGGCTTGCTCACAGGCTGCCGAGCAGGTTTGTGAGCAGGCTGCGGGGCGAGGTTGCCTCGCTCCATAGCTTGCTCGGGGCCCGCCCGCCAGCACCGCTATGGAGCGGCCCGGCATGCATGCACCGTGCACCATACACTGTATGTCCATTGAGAAAAAATATATAGATTGAAGCCAGGAAGCACAGTGAACTACATATTACATGTAGGTAGCCGTGTTGGTCTGACGCAGACAAAAAAAAAATAAAAAATAAAAGATAAAAAATTGTCCAGTAGCACCTTATAGTCCAACTAAGTTTGTTCTGGACTAAGCTTTTGTGTGCATGCACACTTCTTCAGATACACTGAAACAGAAGTCACCAGACCCTTATATAAAGTGGGAGGGTGGGGTGGGGTATTTCTCAGAAGGGTAGTAGGAGATGGGTGATTGGCTCAATGGGTATGGTAAACCTGTTGATGACTGTTAATGGCTGCAATTAGTCCTACAGGAAAAAGCAAGGGATAGTATGCAGATGGCCAAAAATAGCTTTAGCATGTGTAATGAGTCAAGAATCCAATGTCTCTATTCAGACCAGGTCTCTACATAGTTTTCAGTTTGGTAAAGGTAAAGGAACCCATGACCCTTAGGTCCAGTTGCGGACGACTCTGGGGTTGTGGTGCTCATCTCGCTTTACTGGCCTAGGGAGTCAGTATACAGCTTCTGGGTCATGTGGCCAGCATGACTATGCCATTTCTGGCAAACCAGAGCAGCGAACAGAAATGCGTTTACTTTCCCGCTGAAGCGGTACCTATTTATCTACTTGCACTGCATGCTTTCAAACTGCTAGGTTGGCAGGAGCAGGGACCAAGCAACGGGAGCTCACCCCGTTGCGGGGATTCGAACCACCGACCTTCAGATCGGTAAGCCTTAGGCTCTGTGGTTTAACCCACAGTGCCACCCGCGTCCCTTTTCAGTTTGGTAATAAGTTGTATTTCAGCAACTTCTCTTTCAAGTCTATTTCTGAAATTCTTTGGTAATAAGACAGCTGCTTTGAGATCTTGTATAGAATGTCCTGGGAGACTGAAGTGTTCTCCTACTGAGCAATTAAATAGGCCTGAGATGGTATGTTTGATGTTGTTGGGGCCATTAATGTTGTTGTCTGGGTGTATGTGGCAGCAAAGTTGGCATCTGGGTTTATTGCAGGCTCTGGTACCAGTGTCCATGTTAAGTTTGGTTGTTGTATTATTGTGGGTGAGGAGATTGGGTGGTTGTCTGTAGCCAGGCGATGAAAGGTTTTCCTTCCAGAGCTTGAGAAAGAGAACTGTCATTGTCTAGGAGAGGTTGTAAATCTCTGATGATGCATTGAACTGTTTTAACTTGGGAGCTGTATGTGATTACTAGTGGTGTTCTGTTATTTTCTCTTTTGGGTCTGTCTTGCAGCAAGTTCTCTCTGGGTATCAGTCTCGATTTGTTGATCTGTTGTTTAACGTCATCATTTTAGTTCCAAAAAGGTTTGCTGTAATTCTCTTAGGTGAGAATCCCTGTCTGTAGAGTTGGAACAGATGCAGCTGTAATGTAGAGCTAGTTCTGATTTGATGGTGAGTACATGAATATTTATTAAGCCTTTTTATTGTATATTTGAACTCATATTTCTAGTAAAGTTGATGGTTTGTACTGTTGTTATCAAAGATAAAGTCCAGACCTTGACGAAACTGCTGGTGAAATGGGAAGATTTGAAGCTGGCCACCCGTCGGGGAGGACATACCCACATGTCTGAATGATTTTGCAAAACCTTCTTCAACATTGGGAAGATAGACCCATATGTCTTATAGACTTTTGCATAACCATCTTCAACATTATATTGCACTTTGTATATTGCACTTTGTATCAGCACTTTGATGTTTGAAAGCATATATAGGATTTGCCTCTGAGGAAATATCTATGTATACTTTCTGTATGATGATATTTTTAGTTTAGTTCTATAATCAACACATTTCTATCCAGAGATATACATGGTTTTGTATTTTATCTGAGGTAATGTAGAGCCTGGCTATATACAATTGATTATTTGGTATGTTTGGGATGGGAGCTGGAAGCATGTAGATATGTTTGTCTATAAGTTGGTGTATAAGGTGCTACTGGACATTTTTTTATATTTTTATACATATTCCATAGTCACCAGCATTCCCTGCTTCTTCAGAAAAAAGCAAACAAACATAAATAAATCAAGCCAATGGCCCATCTAATCCAGTATCCTGCACAGAAGTGGTCAGCCAGATGCCTGTGGAAATCTACAAGCAGAACAGGAGCACAAAAGCACTCTTCCCTCTTGAGGTTTCCAACAACTGGTACTCAGAAGCATTACAGCCTCCAACCAGACTTGCTGCGTCTTGTGCCCCCCAGGATACTTCAGGAGACCATCTCCTTCCCTCCTTCCAGCCTTCCTTCCAACCCCTCCTGAAAATTCACCATTTCTGTGATTTTATTTGTTAAATTTATATATACCAACTTTCATGTGGGTATCACAGGTCAGTTTAGAGTAAAGCCTTTTGAATTACTCACTCATCCCCACAGCCATACTGCAACCTTCCCCAGCCAACCTTCAGAGGTTTTGAGTCACAAATCCCATCCATTCCAGCCACCATGGCCTATCATTGGGAATGATGGGGACCCAAATCCAGAAACCTCTGGAGGGCACTGGTGAGCAAAGGATTCCTACCTGTATTTAATTCTAAATCCACATAGCTGAAATAACTGAATATGTTTACACTGTTCCTTCTTCCTCTGTTGCTTTCCTTTTGACTATTTTTAGTCTTGTGGGGGAGTGACCTGTTCTTTCCTCCTCTTCTCTGCCGTTCCTTACCAGTGAGAATATACAGAAGTGTCTAGGACATAAGTATGAAGACTCCATCACCACTACCAGCTGCTGACTCCCCACCTTGGATGTAAGATTTAGAAAGAGGAGGGGTTTATAATCACCATTAGCAATCTTATTCTGAACTAAACCAATTCTTTGAACCGACCCTGATGCATTTGTATAGGGACAGGGGGGAAATCTTTGAATTTTAGTTTCAGGTCCCCCCCCCCCATTCTTTCCCATTTGCTGCCCTCTGATTGTTTGTTTAATAAATGAAGCTGCCATATGCCAAAGTGTAAATTGGTGGGGGGGGGGAGCCCTCCCTCACCTGGTCAGAATAGTGAGAAAGAGCTGGCTAGAAGCAGGTAGAAGCCTGAGAAAGAGAGGCATGCATGATTTCTTTTCAAACCCCAAGGAAGCAAGACCTTCTGGTCTGTTAATGGCGTGAGCCCCTCCACCGTAGGCTCAGGTTGTATGTATGTGTAAACCTGATATCATGAAGCCACTACAGTCTCTGCTGTCCCTCATTCTAAGGAAACTGAGTAAGCACCTGGAACCCCTGGAATCTCACACCTCTCAGACATTTCCGGAAGAGGAATGAATAGTGTGGTGGGGGCATCACCCCAGATGGTATGAATCACTGCCGCTTATCAGGATAGAGAGGGGGAGGTGAGGGACATGGTGCAAATGTGCCAACCTCCGCATTACATTGGCTTTCCCAGCAAGGTACAAGTGTGTGGACCTCACCACTGCCCTTCCCTTTCCTCTCTTCTTCCTGATTCGTTGCCATGACTAAGGTAAACAGAAATCAGGTGAGCAGTACAACCTTACCACAATAACTACTGTGGTATCAGCTATGCAAATGTATTTAATGCACACTTCCCCCAAATATATGCATTTTTATAGAAATGTGTATTTGGTTCGAGTACTGTATAGTGAAATTTGTAGGAAGGTGAATTTAGAAGGATAGCTTTGTTTTGGTTCACACAGTGTTTTGGGAAGTGTGAATTAGGCAGACAGGCTCTCATTTGAATATGAACTGAACCAAATTGCTTCCCCATCCCTAAATTTGTATTCCATGCCCATTTGTTTCTGAGATGTGGTGCGTCATGATCTTATATATAAATTACTATAGCTTGATATTCTTTCTTCTACGGAAGTGTTTGACAAATGTAATTTTCTTCCCTGCTCCATATCTCTGCTATATCTTGTTTCTCCACAAATTCTTTTGCCCGAGCTTTCAGTCTAAGCAACTTGTTTGAATTTATTCCCCCCTCTCTCTTGCTCTCTTTCTTTTTCTCTCTGATAAGTGAATTAAAATGACAGTAAGAAAACCAAAAGCTCAAGAGGTGAAAGAAAGAGGCAAATGAAATGGCTTTATTTCCCAGACACCATAAATCAGAGCCTCCCTACTTATAATGTAGCAAGATGATCAACCGATTCCTTCATGCATCCTGGGCTTATTTGTCTTTTCCAAACTATGGTACTTCACATCCTCAGAACATACATTGAATAAAATACAGTGTAAAATTCAGCAAGGTAAGGCTGAGACTCAGGGACTGGCCCAAGGTCACCCATTGAGCTTCATGGCTGAATGGGATTTTAAACCTTGGTCTCCCAGGTCCTAGTCCAACACATAGTGGCCTTTGCACAGAATGACAGCTATCCATCTAACACCTGGTCATGCTGAAGTACATTGATTTCCATGTGTTGGATTGTGGTTACAATTTTTCAGCGCATAAAGACTGGGGCAAGTCTGTTTCCCCTTCAATTCCTTGTTGGAAGTACTGGCCCTACCATTAGATAAAGTGAGACAAATACCTCAGTCAGGAAATTATGGGATGGTAGTGGCAGCACTGTGCTGAAAGACAGAGCTTTATGGAACATGTGACCTGCTCTGGGGCCCCAGAATTTGCCTGCTACATTCAGGTTCAGTGCAGGGTGCTGTCTTATTACCAGTGCTGAAGTAGGATTCAACTGCCAGTGCAAACAGGTTCTGTACATGGATCTGTGGTGTGTGTATGAGCATGCACACACACGTTTGTGCATGCATGCGCATCCTGTCCTGGGCTGGGATTCAACATATAACCAGTGTTAGATATACCTCAGTCTTGGCACAGTCCTCAAGCCCTGCACCCCAGGATATCCACTTTGAGAGCCTCCCCTTAAATCTGGCCAGGGACCCCATTTTCAAGCATGGCACTGTTGAAATTATAATTCAGCAAAACAACACAAATCTAATGATGCTTCTCACATGATTGTATCATAAAATTGTGCATAAACTCACATATGTTCCTCAACTTTAAAAGGCTTTAAGAATATGGGCAGGATGGTGATTCATTGCCTCGTATCCTTGCACCAGCATCCTCTCCCTGGTTGTAATAAGTGCCCAAGGCCTCAGTTTTTGAGAACAGAACTGCAAGCCTTCACTCTCCCTTACATGTGCAAAATCCACAGAGAAATAATGCCACTCTGATGAGCAACATCATAAACCATAATGACAAAAAAGTACTAGAAAGGACTGTTCAAACAGCCAGTAGCAGATGTTGGAGAAATAAGCCTTATGGATTTATGGTCAGTTAAGTCTGACAGATGGAGATGAGAGATTAATCCTTTTCTTCCCTGGCAGACTCAATCCCTTTTCCCTAGCCCCTCATAATTGCCTTTCATCAATGGTCTTAGCATTTCAACCATTTCATGTGATAGTTCTAAACTTTAGTTAACATTAAACAGCAACATGATTTTGCCTCAGGTAATTAAGAGCAGGTTGATATGCCAACTTGAGCAGGTAATGTCTGGGAAAGCTGGTGTCATGTTCTAGTATACAGATTCACTGCAACTTTTTGCATAGCCTATGGGGAGCTGATGCGTGCTCCAGACCTTGCAAGTGAGTAAGTGCTAACAAGGCTTAAATGAGGATGAAACAACATCCTAACAACTGCAACTATCAGAAGCAAATAATATTGTGAGTCCAAGGCGGATTCTGATTTGTGGTTTTTTTACTTGATGCCCATCTCCCCAATACTGTGTGACAAACTTTGGAAATGTGGAAGTTTCAAAAGCAGATTGTGATAAAGGAGAGAAATAGTAATCATGGGGGACTTCAACTTCCCTGGTATTTGTTGGGACTCAAACTCTGCCAAGAGTGTAAAGCCTGACAAATTCCTCCAATGCATAGCTGAAACATTGCTATACTGTATATAAAATACTTTGCATCTGTAGAGTGCTTTCAGGTGCTTCAGATTTATTTATCATTTATTGGATTTATATGCCATCTTTTCACCCAAGGCACCCAATTTTTAAATACATTATATAAAATTTAAAGGGATGGTGTGCTCTCAGGACAAATAAAACCCAGTGGTTCCCTGACCTGGGCTCCCCCCACTTCTGCCTTCCCTCCCGAGGCAGCAGTCCCAAGGAAGGTGGGAGGGGAATTCCTCCAATACCTTTCAGGCCTGTCGTGGCTGATGGTTTGGTCAGATGCTGATGGTACTGTGCGCCCTGAACTGGGCTCCTCACTTCTCCTTGTATTCCCTCCAATTGCAATAGCTGATGATGTCCTGCTTGCACTCATGTACTGCTTGTAGGCTTTCCATAGGCATGTGGCTGGTCACAGTAGAAATAGAGTGCAGTAGAAATTTTACACATCGGGTACCACCTGACCTTCCTACGCCTCTGCAGGTCAACATGTGGAATGCATCCCGAGATTAGGACTGTTGACTATTTTTAGAGATAGGCAATCTGATATTTTCTATAAAGAACTAATTACTTTTCTTTTAGTAGTGGCATGCCTACTCATGGAATTGAAAATTATTGGAACACCCATGTATCTTGCATTGGAAACAGAATGTATGCTCTATTGCTGTATCAGAAAAAAATTAATCAACAGATTGCTTGCACTGAATAATATAAATGATGTAGACAATTTTGTTGAAAATAAGACATCATTTTATAAAAAAAATACTTTACTGATAATCCTGAAGAATGGCAAACTTAACTCAATTGCTTTATCCTGGAGGGGCAAAGGGAGACAAGGGGGATTTTGTTTTCGTATCCTTTTTTGGATTTATTTATTGGAAATCAATAAAACTATATTTATTTATTTATTTAGAAAGAAAGAAAGAAAGAAAAAAGTTTTTAAAAGCCCGCAAGCCCTGCAGAGGAGCACAACTCTTGCTTTGTAAATTTAAAGCTCATCAGTTGATAATGCAATAAAAAAGAGCATTGTAGAGTAAAATTTGCTTATTAGTCAGAGAGGATGAAGCGATTCAACTAATATGTACACCCACCACCTTGATATTTCTTGTCCAGAGGAATTGGTGAGCTGTGTCGTTGCCTTGATCTGCTATAGTATGTGATGTGAACCATGCAAGTGAGATCATCCAGGGAAGGGTGTCCAGTGAGCATTTCTCTTTTACAAGCTGTTCTCACTTTCAAATGCCAAATGTTCATGAGGCCATACAAACATTTGTTAGATATATAGCATTCAGTTGAAAGCCATGGGAGTTGTGAAGTAAGGGGTTGTCATTAACCCTCAGACTCATGCTGAAATAGGCTACACAACTAGATCTTCCCCTAACATACTTGCTGTTTGATACGACAACTATGTAACAGATTAGATTACTATCTGGGAAACATAGATTCAAGTAGAACTTTTGCCAGGGATTAATTATATAGGTTTTCTTGACACATAGTCTCTCAACCTCAGTTTCCCAAATGCAAACTGTGAGTAGCCTGAGGGACTGCTTTGGAAGTGAATTTGGCATATTAGGTTTGTAAACAATCAGTAATAGGAGTCTTGTTTTGTGGGGAGCAGTTGCTGTACAGTTTTAAATGCTATACTGTCATACATTAAGATCATGTTGAAACAATTTGGGCAAGGTCTTGAAAGCTCTATTTGAAATCACAAACACTTCCAATTGCACATTAAGGGTTTCTTGGCTAGTGGGCCCAGTTCAAGCTTTTTACTGCCTTTTCTGCTTCCAGTCATCGGATCTCCCAGCCCGCCTGCCCTCTTTTTCGTGGTTCGACTATGACCTTACTATGACTTATGTCAGTTGCCTGGTTGTTGGGGCCGGGTAGGAATTTTTCCGCTTGGCATAATTGGCTCTAGCCACGTGGTTTTTGCCTACCTACTAGCGATTGTCACAACTTTGTGAGGTTAGGTATTGGGACGCGGGTGGCGCTGTGGTCTAAACCACAGGGCCTAGGGCTTGCTGGTCTGAAGGTTGGCGGTTCGAATCGCCGTGACGGGGTGAGCTCCCATTGCTCGGTCCCTGCTCCTGCCAACCTAGCAGTTCGAAAGCACGTCAAAGTGCAGGTAGATAAATACTTCCAAAGGGAAGGTAAACAGCCTTTCTGTGCACTGCTCTGGTTCGCCAGAAGCAGCTTAGTCATGCTGGCTACATCACCTGGAAGCTGTACGCCAGCTCCCTCGGCCAGTAAAGCGAGATGAGCACCGCAACCCCTGTGACTGGACCTAATGGTCAGGGGTCCCTTTACCTTTACTTTTAAGCCTTTTATGGGAGGGGAGGTTGTTGCCTCCGCCTGCCCCTCCATAGTAAGGGTATTCCGTTAAAGGGATCCGGGGGTGTGGTTACTGTCCAAAGCCTCGGCGTGGGCTAGGGCCAAGACACATCCCTAATAGTGACCCGGGGGGGGGGCTCATTTGATGTACAGAGGGCTCCCCCCTTCTGGTGGTTAACCCTTCAAAGAGACTTCCTACGGGTGTGCAGGAGTCAGGTTATAGTCTTGCTTCACCCAATTGCCTAAGCCAACACTGCTCACATCTGTAACCAATAAAGTTGTGGCCTTATTTATCCCATTAACCCAATATACTTGTTTTCGTGTGTTTTATTCCGGGGAGGCTTGGGGTCTGGGTCCTTGCCATGCAAATTCACAAACTACCGACCAACTTGGCCACAAATTGCCTTAAGGACTATCTGGTTCCTTATGTTTCACCTTAGTCATTGAGACCCTCTGCTGCGGCACTTATTGTGGTTCCTTATGCCCCGAGGGTGGGTTGATCTTCGTTAGGGAACAACGAAGTGGCAGGCTCCACTTTGCAGGAGCACCTTCCCAGGGAGTTTAGGCATAAATCATCCTTGCCTTCTTTTAGACATCACCTAAAAACTGCATTTTCCAGACACGCCTTTGTACTTCTCAGATAATTTTTATTGGTTTTAAATAAAACACAAGCATAAATATAGCATAACACAAACATAAATATAACATAACACAAAAATTCAAACTAGTTGACTTCCCTTCTTCCATATTATGTCTTCCTTACATCATTCTTATATTCCACACAATTAATTCATCAGACAGGCCTTTGTAATGTGATTATTATTTTTTGACCAGCTAGTATTCATAGCTGTTTTAATTGATATTTTTATTGTTTTATTGAAATTTAGCATGGTGTATAATGCCTTCCCGCATTTTCTTTCACAAAACTGTGGCTTATAAATATTTAAACAAATAAAGGACCAAGGGGTTGGTCATATTGCTCAGACATATTTCACATGCTCTGGAGGCAGAAAACTATGGATCCAATATCTTTCAAGCTCCCTCTGTCTGAGAGTTGCCTTCTGCCAATCACGACACACTCTGGTTGGACAGGCCCAACAATTTCATTCAAGTTAAGTAAATTTTTAAAAATTCTGGTCCGGTGCGGAATTCAAGAACACTTCAGAGAGTCTCCTGTCCTGGAATGCTTTTCCAGAAGATACAATGGGGGTGTAAGCCTCCCTGTACAGCTGTATTGCTCCTTTAATCCTATTGATTATATTGAAAAGTAATGAATGGAAAACTCTGTGGCCCTCCAGAAGTCAATGGACCAACTCCTACCAGTGCCAGTCAATATGGCCAATGATGTGGGGTGAGTTGTAGATGAAGAATACATTCCTCACCTCTGTTTTAACTAATGAGCAGGATGGGATACACCTTTTGATGGTCAGATCCTCAATCCATCTAGTCAAATTTTGTCTGCTCCCTCTGTCCAGCAGTTCTGTAAGCAGTAGTGGCTGGTGTCCTTTGGGATGCAGAAAGCAGGGAGGTCAATGGTAGATGGAGTCAAGGACAGACAGAGACAACTAATTCTAGTTTCCCCCCGCCCTGCTGTGTTATATATGGGCAACACAGAGACTGAAGAGGGTGGAGCTGACAGCCAGTGTAGCTTCCTGGGCTGGTTAGTAAAACAATAGGCAGTTTGGTGTGAGCTGAGGGCAGACTGAGTTTTGTGAGAAACTGTCCCATTCTTCCTAAATATACCAGCCTCCACTATGTAAAAGGAACAGGATTTTGCCAGTCCTGCTGCTTTAGGTTTTCCTAACTGGAAATGTCAGGAAATCAACTCAGTGCCCTCTGCCTGTAAAACATGTACAGTGGTACCTCGGGTTAAGAAGTTAATTCGTTCTGGAGGTCCATTCTTAACCTGAAACTGTTCTTAACCTGAAGCACCACTTTAGCTAATGGGGCCTCCCGCTGTTGCTGCGCCACCCAAGCACAATTTCTGTTCTTATCCTGAAGCAAAGTTCTTAACCTGAAGCATTATTTCTGGGTTAGCGGAGCCTGTAACCTGAAGTGTCTGTATCCTGAGGTACCACTGTACTCAGCCATTGAGCTATACAGCCCTTTCATTGGTTAGAGCCATTTCTATCTTGCACGGGATATCCACTTTTTGGCAAGCACTCTTAAATTAAGGGGTGAACAACAGAGATGGAAAGTCACATTGCCATTCAGAATAACTGAAGCAGTTAAGGAGACACGGCTTAAGCTCAAGCATGACTCTTTCCCCTGTGCATTCAAGTTTGTTCCTCCATAATTAAGAAATGCAAATTGGTTTGCATAAGTTTCAGAAGCGTGTCCCACAACCTGCATCTTTGTTTCCGCACTATTTGTAATGTACTGATGCTACTAATGTGTATGCATTAAACTCAGCTTTGGGCTGGCCACATTCCAAGACTACATAAGCATAGAGAACAATTAGAGGAAGGGTTCATATGAATAGCATAGGACGTGGCTAACATCTCTATTATAACTTTCTGAGAACTATGCAATTATTTTGTCTCTGCCTTTCAAGTCACCTATGTAAAGGTCAGAAAAAAATACAGGTGTTCTCTTCTTTAGTGGGCAATGGTTCTTCACTTGACAAAAGAAGTAATTGACTATTCAATTAAGTGTGAGTAAATAAATGCTACAAATTTTCCACGATCCCTCTTCTATCCTCCAAAATATATTCACATGGGGTAAAGCACCAGAATTTTCTAAATTTGGGGTTACCAATGTGATGCTATCCTGAATTTGCTTGATTTCAACTCCCATAAGCATGGTCAATGGCTAGGGATAATGGAAGTTGTAGTCCAGCAACATCTGGAGGGCTTTCCCTGCTTTAAATGGTTCTGGAGCATCAGGAGGCTTAGTTTGGTCAGAATCAAGTATATAGTTCCAGAGTTAACACTAAATACATTACTTCTGGTAAATAAGCCACAATGGCTGCTAGAGGGCCATGAAAATTTGTATCCTGGCCTTTTTAGACTTGTCTACCCATGTACTATTTGAAACCAAAGGGGTGCATTGGTTGCCAGATGTGAAATATATTGGCATTATTTTCAGCTCTCCTTACTACTCCCCCCTGCATGAGATGGATCTCTGTTCATTGTACAGACAGAAGGATTATAACTTCAGCCTCAGCTGTTTGGGGCTTTAGCTTCAACTTAATTATTTCTTTATTAGATTTATATAAACCCTTAGTCCCAAAGGATCAGCAAGCAATACAAATGTTTCAAACAACTGTAAAACATCTTAAAAACAAATCCAGTACAGATCCAGACTGGGAAAGGTATTAGAAAGACTTATTGGTAGAGAAAGTTTTCCAGTAGGTTCCAAACACAACAGCAGCTGCCACAACAGTAGAGGACTGATTCCTACACTGTGTGGAATGAAAGGACCTCTTGATGAGATGCTATCTTCAGAAGCCCATCTCCAGCATAGTGAACAATTTGGTAGATAAGGGGTGACACAATCTTTCAAGTGCTTGGTTGGTTGCCTGCAGGCTTGCACAAATTCATGTAGTCCAATCTCCAGCAAGAATTCAGATGGCTATTCCCATATATTTTTTTTACCTTTAAACTGTCCTTAAATTTGTTGAAAGAACTTTTATGTGAGTGGTCTGCTAGTGTGACATTTAAAAATAACTGTCATTTAAATAAAGTTCTTATGTGTGATCAGTCTTTTCCTAAAGGGGCATTTTATCAAGGTTCACATCAACACAAAATGCAAGGATCTTCTCAACTGAGCACTGCTAAAATATTTAATGTTTTTCAAGAGATGGATTTTTCCCCCCAGGTGAAATTGCTCCTGGAAGTATTTTATACTAAAAATGCCACTTTGGTTGAGTGATAGTAGTCTGACACTAGCATTGTTCATTCTGCACCTCCTGAAAGAAGAAATGGTTTTAAAAGCAGTGTCATATAGAGAATATCACAGTTTTCCATTCATTAAAGAGAGCAGGACACAAGCGGTAGTTCCTAATTTAACTATGGGTGAATATGGTGCTAGTTTACCACTGAGGGCATATCTGTAGTGAGAGGTGAGTGCAGGGTGGGAATTAAAGGTAGGCAAATCATTTGGTAGTCTGGATGTCAGGAGCTCTATTGATGAGACAAATCTGGGGATATGGATGAATGGTAAGTGAAGTGGGATTGTGTCTGCTGGCCCTGCACCTGATCTGCATATATTCACCTCAAGCTCTAAAATCAGCTCTAGAATTGGAGCACATGTGACTTTCTATATCCTTGTTGGCATCCATCTGTCTCAAGAGCCAATGGAGGTTGCCTCCGGGGGTGAAGTCAAGCCACTGGAGAATCACTTGTAGAGGGGCTGCAATGACTTGTAAATCATAACTGCTACCTCTTGCATTGTTTTTCCGTGTTAGCAGCACTGAAGTGACCTCCCTGGGGTGCAAGCCTGGGCCATGTGTATGGAGATCCTGGGCTGCCCAGACAACAAGAGCCCCTCTCAGACTCACTGATGTTGTCCAAAGAAAAACAGAGAAATATGTTTGGTGCCAGCTTGACTGCAAGGATTACCAGAAGGAGGCATACAAGGCCTTTTCTTCTCCCAAAGATATCCCACAAGGCAGTGGGACCAGAGTTTTCCTTCTCCTAGATGGGCTACCTTCACATGTTGATGAGCCCCATTTCCCCCTCTCTACAGAACATGCAAAAATCACTTTTTTGACCATTGGATTCACCACTGGTCTCATCTGCTCAATCTGCCAGAGCCCGTTTTCTCATGGTTTAGCCAGTCAGTCGAAGCAATTTTCAAGGTGTGGCCACTGTCACTGAGTGCAGAGTGGGGACCAAAGGTGGTGTGCACAAAAACTTAAAATCCACAATACAATATTAAAACAACATTAAAACAAAATTACACATTTTTTTTTTCTTTTTAATATAAAAATTAAGAGGGATACAAGTATTTGTCAAGCTCGATACAGTGGTACCTAGGGTTACAGATGCTTCAGGTTACAGACGCTTCAGGTTACAAACTCCATTAACCCAGAAATATTATCTTGGGTTAAGAACTTTGCTTCAGGATGAGAACAAAAATTGTGCAGCAGTGCGACAGCAGTGGGAGGCCCCATTAGCTAAAGTGATACCTCAGGTTAAGAACAGTTTCAGGTTAAGAACAGACCTCCAGAATGAATTAAGTTCTTAACCTGAGGCACCACTGTATTTTAAAATGCTTGGGTATTTTTTTAAAATATTTTTAACTAGTCTCAAAATGAATACAGTGTTGGCAATGGGTGGGTGTCTTATGAGAGGACATTCAAGATCAGGGCACCACCACAAATAAGGCCCTTCTCTTATGCGCATGCATAGTGAACTTTGTTATCTTATATAGATCAAACACAGAGGTAGGCCTGTTCTGAAACAATAGCAGCAGCAGCAGCAACAACAACAACAACAACAACAAAAACAACAACAGAGAATTCCTAGTGCATCAGTTTCACCTTGGAAACAAGGCAAATTCAGATTCCAGAATTTGAGTAGAAGTTTGTATATATATTTAGTGTGGTTAGATAGTTCTACTAGTTCAAGCATTGGCATATGCCATAATTACTTGTCCTCGGAGAGAGAAACCTATCTGGAAGCAAAGCTCTTGCAGAAATATAGAACAGTAGTAAGCTTATCTGAGAGTGTAAAGGTCAATCTTTTCAGCTATAGGAGTGAAGTTCACTTCCAATTTTGATTCAGAAAGAAGTATCTTATAGCTGTCTAAAGTCCAGGTAACACTGTTCTAGGGATTTGCCAATGGTCATAATATGGCAATTGGGAGTGTTGCTTCATAGGGTCTAGAGTGAAGAGAGGAGATGGTCTGTGTACCGTGTACTGTGTACAGGACAGTGTACTGTTAGTAGTGTACTGCCCTTCCCGAGTCTCTACTGTGAACACGATTGGCCCAGGCTCAATGGAGTGTTATCATAAATCTATTCATTATTTCTTTAAAGGTCTGATCTTGTGCTCTCTTCACTGAATGATTTGCAAGAATGTCTGCTGAGTCAAAGAATTCAAACCCATCTGTAGGGTTGGGGTGATTAAAGGGAGGTGGTGCTTTAACTCAAATCCTGCAAACCTTATAATTGAGAAATAATTGGATGGCCATTGTAGCTAAGCATTACATAACAATTTATCACTACATCTACAGAGATTGGAGGTTTAATTACTAGAAGTAATAGATACTTAAACTGATCAATTGCAAATTGGTAATGAAGTTTGTTCTAATGACAATAATGTTGAACTTTTCATTAACGCTGAATTAAATCCTCATGTTAGAGTGTTGGAAATTTTAACTCCCAATATGCTAGCTTGTGCTTCAAGGGTTTTGAAAGAGCTCTCAAAAGGGCATGTTGATGGACAGTGTCATAGGATGGACTGTGAAACAGTGCAGAAAATGTTAATGTTAAGAAAGCTCCACATAAGACAATAGAAAGGACAATAGAAATGATGAGTAAACTCTCAATTTTTATGAGTTTGTGTAACAGTCTACTTTTTAAGTTCTAATGTTTAAGTGCACGAACCCTGAAGGCCAGTGCAGTTCCAGCAGAGGTGCAATGTGTATGTTTGTGTGTGTGGAGGGAGGGCAGCTCCAGGACTTTTTCAGTACACGATAATGCAATCTGCTGGAACGCCAGAGTAATTTATGGACTATCCTTGCTCTGGCAAGGGAATAAGGTGATAATGTGGCTTTCAAGTTTTACTGTGGCTTGTGATAAGTATAAGGGAAGTCAGAGAATGAGGACAATAATAAAAGAGACTGGATATACTTTCCATCCCATTTTTGGATTGGATTCCAAATTCAGCAGCTTAAATGGAAATGCCTCTTTGCAAGAGTTGTTTTTTTATTAAAAAATTATAAATGTTATTATGCTTATATTAGTTAGCACAAAAATATCCATCAAATATTTAATATATTTTTTTCTAATTTAAAAGCTTTTCCAGTTTGGACTGCCTTTTGAAATCAGCCTCAATCTTGCCTTTGGGGTGCATAATTTAATGTCACCTCACCATGGTCAGATGCTTAGGACTCAGCATCTCATGTTGTGTGTGGGAGGGGAATGGCCTTTTGAAGTCTATTATGTGGCCTCTTATGCATGGTTAAAAAGGGGGGGGGAGAGGAAATGCATAAGGATAAATGAGGACAAAATGGAATTAAGATTTGCATGTGCTAATTTATACATATGTATTTAGAAATAAATAAATAGATGGAAATACAATAAATCTCATCATATCGA
Source organism: Lacerta agilis (assembly GCF_009819535.1). Lineage (NCBI taxonomy): Eukaryota > Metazoa > Chordata > Lepidosauria > Squamata > Lacertidae > Lacerta > Lacerta agilis. The sequence goes on from NC_046331.1 coordinate 40,379,397, forward strand.
TGAAGACTGACCAGGTGACCTCTGTGTCTGCTTAATATGTTCTTCATTTGAAGACTTCAGACAGAAGAAACTTTCTGAGAGATCTTCAGATGGGGGACTGTCCTCTGTAAAGCAGGACACATGATCACCCTTGAAGAATATCAGTCAAGCCTCTGGGTTGCTTTCAACTAAATTGTACCCAGAGCAAACCCACTGAAACGAATGAACCCAAGTTAGTATGCCCATTAACATCAGTGGGTCTATTGTGAGTAGACTAGCATTGACTATCCCTCTCTGTCTCCATAATGCAACCTGTAGAGAATACTATTGGTGAAAATGACTGTACCTGTTTCATTTTGCTTTGCTGGTAAGTGACATCAATAATAGATCAGGTTTTCCACGGAAGAGCAGTTTCCGAGACATGAACTGATAATCCTTAACCACATGCTTGAGTTGTGTATGTCTTGCACAGGATTCTTTCACCTCAGCAACAGCCATCTTCGGGGCTTGAATTATGCCAGTGATCTCCGGCACTTAGCTCCAGGGTGGAATCATGAAACATAAAAGACACTAATATAGAAAAGCAATCTCTGAACAGGCAAAGAGTGATTTCCCTCTTACCACCGTGTAACTGCAACCTGCATCCATACTTGAAGGGTTGAGCTTGGATTGCCATCACACCAACCCCAAGGAAGACTCAAGATACCACTTCAAGTTGGGGAATCTGTAGAGGAAAACCAATTAAACTAACTTAATTCAATTCAACAAAACAAATAAATCTGAGCAGGAAAGTTCTCTAGTGGGGGATCATCTCCTGTCATGAACACATCTGCCCCAAGTTGAGAAACACAGCATGAGTTAGTAAGCAGTCAGACAGCTGGGAGCAGTCCTCCTTCCCCTCTCTCTGACACAGAATGGAATGTTGATAAGGAGTTAGCAGAGAGTGGGAGGGTGGGAAGTCAGCTCACTCAAGAGGTGCAAAGCAGGAGGAATAGCGTTTAATCACTGGAAAAGGAGGAAATTAATCATCTGAGTGCAAAGAGTCCACATATGGGAAGGTATTAAACAGGAAACAAACCCAGAAACATAAGAATCATAGGTTCACGATATTCTGCAGAACCAGGAAGCATTCTTCAGAAGGGTCAATTGATTCATAAGCCATGGACGTTCGGTTAGACGTCCAAGGCTAAATGTTTGTATTGCAATAAATCTTCAAGCTAATTTTGACTTGAGTGCTGTGTTATCAAGATGGTAGCCTGGGCTCCTGACATCTCCCTCCCAACTCCCGAGGCAATGGAAATCACTACCTGTGCCTTGCAGGAAGGACTGGAAGAATTTTTCTCCCCTTGCTACCTGAGCACTGGGTTTGTGAACCAGACAAAGACATCATGGCCCACTAGCTTGGCATTCACCCCAATGTGCATGCCCATCCCATAAAGCAACCATGTCACTCACTAAACAGATATAGTGTAGGGAAATGCCTGAGTGACCCTATCTCACAATGCCTCAGGATTAAAGGTCCCCAGATCTAAAACCTTCTTTCCTGCCTAGACCAAAGGCCAGATTAAGAAATTACACCACTCTTACTCCCAACAGTGTGTAGTAGGTAAAATGGGGAGCAATTGGGGGCTCCCTTCAAAATACATACTCAGCCCCATCAATAGGTGACTGGCAAGCCCACACTGCTAAAGGAGGGAGGAGGAGCAGGGTCAATATATGCCAAGACAGGTCAACGCTACCCCAACACTTCCCTAATGCTTTTGACTGGGAAGTCATCTGCGTTGGCTGTCATGCACATTTGTATGAGAATACACCAAAATATTATCTCCCAGTGAGTTTGGTAAAAAAAATTGATGCATCCATTTACTGCAGAAATACTGTCTGGATATCATACCTCTACCAAAGTAATAAGCCTCAACACAGATGTAATTGGTGGACATAAATCCAGTCATTGGGGTATGGGATGGTTATGTCTCTGCAATGTTACACTTAGTCAGCCTCTGCTACTTTTTGGATTGCTGTGCATGCACTTCTAAATTCTTTCAACTGTCATACAAGCCATTAGTATCACCTGGATTTTCTTTGCAGAATGTCAATTACGACCTTGTTTAAGAAAGTCAAGACTACTTTCCCTGATTGCATGGAGACTAGAAGGCCTTGCTAATAAAGTTCCTGTTCATTGCCTCCTGTTGTGTTTATTAGCTCATTTGGTTCAGTGTACAATCCTCTGCAGAGATATTTATTAAGATCATGGAAGCAAAGATGGCTGTTCTGAAGTTCAGAGAAAAAACTCTGGAGTAAAGCTGTGTCTTGAATAGAATGTCACAGGGTTCTGCTCTAGACCCTGCACTGTACAATGCTTTTTAGAAATGACCTGGATGAGGGCATGGGAGGGTTACTTATCACTTTTGCAGATGACACAAAAGAACAGAATAAGCTCATTTCACCCTTATATACCATATCAGTCACTTCACTCTGAAGGAAATGACCTTCTACAGACACCAGCTTATCAGTAGTTCTGCTCCATATCATGTAGGAATCATGCATTTCATGTGTATTCCAACCCTCTGGAATTCTTTCCTGCTACATATTAGACAGGCACAGTTGTTGTTGTTGTTGTTGTTGTTGTTGTTGTTGTTGTTGTTGTTGTTGTATTGTAGCATCTATTGAAGGCCTCCCTTTACCAACATGCTTTTTAAGTGGACATCTTTATCCTACTATGCACTGAATTTGTCTAATCGTACTTGAAAGAAATCCAAGTTTATGGCCATCGCTGCCTACTGTGGGAGCAATTTCCATAGTGCTGTGTGAAGAATACTTCCTTCCTTTGGTACGTCCTGAATCTTCTAACATCCAGCTTCATCGAATGCCCACAGATTCTAGTGTTATGAGAGAAAGTGCTATTCCTTTTCTCCATGCCTCACATAATTTTACAAACGTCCGTTCATGTCAATTCTTACTTCCCTTTTCTCTAAACCAGTGGTGGCCAAACTTGGCCCTCCAGCTGTTTTTGGACTACAACTCCCATCATCCCTAGCTAACGGGACCAGCGGCCAGGGATGATGGGAATTGTAGTTCCAAAACAGCTGGAGGGCCATGTTTGGCCACCACAGCTCTAAACTAAGAAGTCTCAAATGCTGCAAAATTTCATCAGAGGGAACTTTTCCATCCCCTTGTTCATTTTGGTTGCCATTTTCTGAACCTTTTCCAATTCTACAATATCCTTTTTGAGGTGAAGCAACCAGAACTGCACACAATATTCCAAATGCGGTTGCACCATTCCTGGTCTGTCACCTCCAGTCCAGACTCCATGTCGAATTATATATATATATATATATATATATATATATATATATATATATATATATATGCCCTGATATGCATCACCTTACATGGCTAGCCAGACCCCTAAACTGCAAACCCCACAGAGGAGAAACTTACTTCTTTCTCTTGCTCTTTAGAGTGTTGCAACATGAATGGTGTTTTGCACAGAATGTGTAATAATGAATGCTCCAAGATCAGGACTTTGTACGCATTTGATTCACTGTGCTTTGGCTTTCAGGGTGAAAACATATTTTGTATCTGATTGCTATAAACAACTCATTAATCTGTCTTTAGCTAGCAGGTAAAATGCTGATAAAACATCTCACATTTCCTCTGATGTATGGTTGTGTTTCAAATCTCTAATTGCAATATCATTATAATCCACATGCTTTTTGGGAAGCCTTACAAATCAATGCTGGGGGCTGTGATCCAATTTGTATGCCAGGCTGATTATATGCAATTGTTTTTGTGGCAATTTCCGCTTGGAAATTCAAATGGGATATAAATGCATATCAAAAGTCCAATGGTGCCTATTGTTCACTGGCATAATTTTATTCTGTAATATGATTTTCTCAACTTTTAAAATCACATTATCTATTCTGCATAGATTCCCCCCACCCCCGGAAATCTTTTTGGCATCACACTGTGAACCTACCTCCTTGCGGCCTGGAGAACAGCAAGTTAGATGAAGCTATAAAGGGCATGATTTATAAAGCGAAGGCAGAAAACTCGTGCTGTTAGATGCATTGATTGTGCTTTGAACACACCCACACATGGAATGTAGCAGAAACAAATCCTTTCTCAATGCTCAGAAGTACCCTTAAAAGGCCATATAGATCTGATAAGGTCATAAGAATTTGCTCTGTTTTATCATTCCAAAGATCCAGGTAAGTTGGGGACAATTTAGGAACATAGGAAACTGCCTTATACTGAGTCAGGCCATTGGCCCATCTAGCTCAGTAATGTCTATGCTAACCAGTAGCAGCTTTCCATGGTTTTTAAGCAGGGGATCTCTGCCTAAAAGATGTCGGGGATGGAACCTGGGACCTCCTGCATGCAAAACAGATGATATACCAATGAACTTCGTCATGTCTTTCCCTTGTGCTTTACATCTCAAGGGCCACATTCCACTCCGAGCAACTTTCTGTGGGCCACATGGCCTTGGTGGGGCATAGCCAGATGCAAAAGTGGGGTAGTTCCTTCACACTCCTTCACACTCACACACCTTCCATCTAGGCAAGCAAAAGGCATTATCAAAGTATAGCACTTTTGATGGTTGGTTATGGTTTCCTGCAAAGCATCCTGGAAACTGAAGCTCTACTCAACAGAAAAACAAAGGCAAAGAAGGGAGAAAGATTTGATAATATCAGAATTATTTATGGTTTAGTGTTCCTCCAAGGAACACAAGGGATAAGCACGGGGCTGTCTAATTTTAATCATAACCACCTTAAAGGTTAGGTAAGAGACTGGGAGATGATGACTGGTTCAAGTTTACACAGGTAGCTTAACTTCAGATTGTGGATTTGAACCTAGAATTCTTTCTCTCATATGCAACACATTATACCCTATTGGCAGATCAATGAAAAATCAGATTGAAGTTTCACAATGCCCACATGCTACCTAAACAGGTCTCTCCAAATGCTTTTGATCTGTTCCTTGAAAAAGCAAAGCTAATCATTTCAAGGCATCCATTAGATTATGGATTCATGGCCATTGCCGCTGCGTGTGATACCACATCAATAGAAGCTGGATGTTTCTGTGTGTGTCCACGAATATTTTCCATCCCTGATGTGCAACTATTTTTCATTGCTGTTTCGTTACCTGAAAAGCTTGGTTTGTGGACTGATAAAATGGATGCTTTTTGGATTTTGGTGGGTTTTTTGGTTTTGTTTTAGAGGAGACTAATAAGGGCACACTTGATCTCTGTCAAAACATTTCCCTCTTCCACTAGTCCTTCAGTGAATCAGGTTGAGTGATTGCTCAGAGGTTGCTGTTCCATTATGGATCATTCTGCAGGATAGTTCCTAATGCATACTTACAAAAAATATAGGAAATTCAAAATCATGATGGATTTAGACTTGTTATTGAATCCCAGAGCTAACATTAGAGTTGCATGTGGTGTGTTGGCACAAATATTTCATCAATTCATAATGTAAGGTAGAAAAAGTTCAAAACTATTGAAAGTCACCTTCCTTCTGCAAGGTACAATGAATTCTGGAGGTAGCTTTCTCTCAAAGTATGTCTGATCCATTATCTCTGGGAATGACTAAAGACAAATTACAGCAGTCCATCCACTGATACGATAGGGATGGATCTCATATTATTGTTGTTTTTGTAGGAGACAGATTTGGCCCACTGAAACAACCATTACTTTACGTCATTCATCTTCTGTAAAAATTCCCTGTTTAATTGTCTTTACAAATCGTGCTACGTATTTATTATTGGAATGAGTGACTTTTCCTCTTTTGAGAGACTTTGGGGGCATGAGTGGATGAGACCGGGGTGTGAGTGAATGAATAACACTTTACCAATAAAATAAAACCCTAAGTATAAAATAAAAGAGAGGATAGAAAAAACCAAGAGTGAATATAATGTGCAATTGAGAGTATTCAGACTCTACCTGGCTGCAGGATGCCATCAACTCTCAGGCATGTGGTAAAGCCATGGGATAGGGCAGGACTCAACAGAAGTGCTGACATCTGGCTTCAATTCCTTCCTCATGACATACCTCCATGGCTTCCTCTTGCACACTGTTCTATGGTAGTGCGACATGGGCAAATTATATCTGCCAAGAATGCTGCCTCAATGCCTGTAAAAGTGCCATGAAGGCTGGCAACATCAGCCTTACCATGTGGGAATCCCTTGCAGATGACTGCAATGCCTGGAGCCAGACAGTCAGGTTGTGCATCCATGGCAGTGACTAGAGGAGGGATGACCACTGGGAGGAGCACAGAGAAAATAAATGCCACAGTGCTTCTGCATCCGCAGAAGCAGGTGTCTTCATCTGCCCAAGCTGCAACTAAACATGCCTCTCCTATAGCAGTCTCTACAACCACAGCAGGTGCTGCAACCTTCCAACAGTTTGACCTCACCCCCCAAAGGCACACACCTCCATTCACTCCTAAGACAGAGGAATGCCAACAATCAAAAAGAATAATCTAATAATTCTGTTTTTATGTCTTAGGAACATAGGAAGATGCCTTGTACTGAATCAGATCATTGCTCCATCTAGGTCAGTATTTTCCACAGTTACCTTTCCACCACAGGAGCAGCTCCGGGAGAAGCTCTCTAGGGTTCCAGGCAGGGAACTATCCCAACTCTAACTAGAGATTCTGGGGATTGAACTTGGAAGCCTCTGTAGGGAAAGCAGGTGATCTGCAACTGAGCTGTGGCCCTTCCCTCAAATGACTGGATCATAATTAAATAACCAGCTAACTAATTTCTTGGGGAATTGTACTTCTGCAGCTGTTCATTCTTGGCCTTAGGAGCTTCCAATTTAGTTAAGAAATGTGTCGCAATGTGCATTGGTTTCATTATCTATGTTCATTATTTATGTCTTTGAAATATTTACATACAGGGGAATGGTTAGATGTTTAAAAGACACAAAGAACAGGGCCCATGAAACAAATCTGAATAGAATGCACATATGCTGATTTGCATATGTAGATGCCACTAGAAAATTAAGATGGTAAATTGTTTGGCTTTGCACTGAGTCAAGTTTTATTTTAAGCTTTAAAATAGAGACGAGTCGGAAGGTCCAGGGTCCACCACGAAAGGCCCTCATCAGAGTCCACCTGATAATGTTCTTTGTCTGCATGATTAGAAGCACGCTATCCCCTATACTGGAGGAACACAGCCAAATCTTCCACTTTAAAATGGTCCAGGTTTTCCCTTACTACATCCTGCGGCAGCAAATGGTACAGCTCAACTGTGCACTGTGTGATGAAAATACTTCATTTTCTCTGTCCCAAATTCTGCTTCAGTTTGAATTGTTATTCTATGTTTGAGAATGTTACCATGAATACTGCTTTCCTTGAAATAGATATTAGGACTGTAATTTCCAGGATTCCCCCAGGTCCTTAAAAAAAAAAAAAAAAAAGTCCTTTCATTGGCTACTTTTCTAACTTCAGTTATGGAAGCCATTTTTAGGAACAAGTGTTTTTTTTAGGGGGGTGGGGTGGGGTCAGAATACCAGCAATTTCACTTTTGAGTTCTTTACAAACTCTTGGATGATGCCATCTGGACCCAACAATCTTTATTTTTATTTCTCAGTCAGGCCTATGCTTTTGTCTCTTGTCTACAATATTTTCTTGACTTCCTAAGAAAGTTAGCTCAGGCACATCTTCAGTGAAAACAGATGAAAATAATACGTTCTGCTTCTCTGCAATCTCCTTTTCCATATTTAGCTGACCTTTGACTCCCTTGTCATCCACAGGTCCAAACATTTCTCTAGCTGGTTTCCTGCTTCTAATGTATTCAAAGATGATGATGAAGTAGTAGTAGTAGTAGTAGTAGTGGTAGTAGTAGTAATAGTAGTAGTAGTAATGTTTTAGCTATTTGCTGCTGGAATCATAAATTGAAACAAAGTACACAGCAGCTCAGAGGAAAATCAATTTGTTTTTAAACGGAGCACAAATACAGATACAAGGCAAATCTTGGCACCCACGCACACCCTTAATAAAAAAAAAAATACACATGCATGCAATGGTAAATCAGCTTTAAAAAAATATTGTAGGCCACTTATTGCTGCAGAAATTGAGGCAATATGACTTGATTGGATTATACATGGTTGAATTTTCCTAAGCAGTAAAAGAATCAGTCATTCTCACCACTTAAAATGTGCACTAGATTTTTTGGGTTTTGATACATGTTTGCTTCCGTAAATGGGATTTCTATAGAGAGAAGATATTGGTTTTGTCAGATCACACCACTTCCCTTTGTGAATCCATAGATCTCTTCTTGTTTTGCCCAGTATGACAGAACATGGGGCTCAGTGTACCTCAGATGATAGAATTACCAGTTCCAGCACCAGCACCAGCATCTCTGAGCAGCTTCCAACGGCCTTCTGCAGCTGATCCCATAATATCAAGCCTAACTGTTTATAACCATGGCACCTGCAGGCTTCATGGATTAGGTGAGAATGAGAATAAGGAACCAATGGTTCATTGGATAGCAGTTCTGTATTTTTTTTCCTCACCTCCACTTGGTAGAAGTCCATTGCCACTAGTGTTTAAGGCTATGGATGTGGGTGGCGCTGTGGTCTTGCCAGTCAGAAGGTTGGTGGTTCAATTCCTGTGACGGGGTGAGCTCCCGTTGCTCGGTCCCAGCTCCTGCCAACCTAGCAGTTTGAAAGCATGTCAAAGTGCAAGTAGATAAATAGGTACCACTCTGGTGGGAAGGTAAATGGTGTTTTCATGCACTGCTCTGGTTCGCCAGAAGTGGCTTAGTCATGCTGGCCACATGATCCAGAAGCTGTCTGCGGACAAACGTTGGCTCCCTTGGCTAGTAAAGCAAGATGAGCGCCGCAACCCCAGAGTCGTTTGCGACTGGACTTCACTGTCAGGGGTCCTTTACCTTTACCTTTTTACTTTTAAGATACAATTGCTGGCATAATGTAGTCTCAATCCCACTGTGAAGGGTTTCACTGTCATCCAGGAGGTCCAGGAGACAAGTATGGCTCTGTGATGCTGAGCCAAGCATCCTAGAAATAGGTGAGCAGATAAGAAATGCCAACTGAGCCTCCAGGCCTGGCAGACTGAGAGATAAAGCTGTGAAGGTTTGTGCAAGCAGTGGGAATATGGAAAAGCCAACATGGAAAGCAAAGGAGTTGGAAGAAGAAAGAGACGCATGTGAGAGTACAGCTGAGACTGGAAGTGAACAGGGTTGAGAAGCAGAGAAGCCTTCGAGTGACGGATACAGTGAAGATGAAAGATTGAGTAAAGAAGGGCGAGTTAAGAAGGGTGGGTGGGTGGGTGTTCCAGGAGATGGGAATGAGAGCATGAAAGGGAGGAGTGTGTGTGCGGCTGGCAGGGAGAAAGATTAAGGAATGGATGCAACATTGTTATACAAGAGTGTGTGTGTGTAGAGTGGAAGCAGAGTGGTTGCAGTACAGATCTACGAGTTTGTGAATCTTTGTACTTTTGTCAATTTACTGTATTTATTTTCCCTGATTTGAAGTATAAAATGATGGTTTTCTTGAGTCAAAATGAGAGTACCCCTAAACTTTTTTGGGGGGGAAGCACTGTAAAAGGCTAAGGGCAAAAGGGGGAGTACATAGAGCATTTTGGTAGTGTGTCAAAATCTTAGGTATCCTGCTACCTAGATGTATAGGGCTTTAAACATTTTCACGAGGATTTAAATCAGGCTTTCCCAAACATGGGTTTCCAGCTGTTTTGGGACTACAACTCCCATCATCCTTAGGCAGCAGGAACAGAGGCCATGGATGATGGGAATTGTTGTCCAAAAACAACTGGAGGCCCAAGTTTGGGAAACCCTGGTTTAAATATACACATACATCACAAATTGCAATGGAAATGTGAAGAACTGAATTTAGGACTGGGAAAATGAGCCACAGAAGGAATGGAAACGAGCAGATCTGTCCATTGCTAGGTTCTCCCAAGCTATGCCTGGGGACTGAGGCTGGCACCTGCTCTGCCATTAAGCAAGAGGTCCCCCCCCACTTCTTATTCTAAGGAAGAAAGAAAAAGAATCTGCGACCATGAGGTATAGTTAATCTTTATCCACAATGTGAGAAAAAAGAAGTTCCTAAACTATTGGCATTATAATGACATTTGAAGTTGCATCTGTTTTCACAGGCATTGCCTTGAGTTCTTGATCTGGACTTCCTGCCTTTCATGATTGCTTTATTGTTTTAATGGTGTTGTTTCTATTCTGCATGTTGAATGTGGATAGTTATATTTTAATGGTTCTGTTTATTATTGCCTTTATAGTTTGTAAACTGTTTAGAAGCCTACTCTGTCATTAAGCAGTGTCTCTAATGATGATGATGGTACAGCTTATGGCCAAACAAATCAAATGACTGTTTGACCCAATGTTGAAAAAAATTAAAAAGCAAAGCAGGCACATGAACTCACTTTGAGAAATCTGGCTTTTGCTTTCTGATCTGATGTGATGATACATCAGCGCAGAGCATCAGGCAATTAAAGTAAATTGCATTTGCCATGCTTATTGGTGAAATTCATGTGCATTAGGAAGATGGCACCATCTCCACATGCCAGTCAAAGTGACTGCCAACATTCCTAACAGCAGGAAATCCATTTGTACCACCACACTAAGTAGGTATAAGATTTCCTCATTTTGGGATGTCTGGATAGTGATATCAAGAATCAGTTCAGTTGTGGCATCTTAAGACTGGAATTCTATTCCTGAGGAACCTTACTCTCTAAATGCTTTACTGCCTTTAAAAAGTTGATCCAAATATTTCTCTTCCACAAGGGCTGAGGACTTGTGATTTCTGCTACTGTTATGCTATTAGAATTATACTGTAGCCTACCTAGCATTTACCGTATTTATAGCTTTCAAATATATACATTGGTATGCAACTAAGTTCTTCTGCCAGCTCAAGAGAACTTTCCCTCCTTGTCCTCTACTTGTGTGTGCACATTTGTGTGTGTGTGCGCGCCTTCCCAAATCTCCTGCAGAGGCATAGGGAAAATTTCACAACAGATGTAGGTGTGTAGGAATATTGGGGCAGGAAAAGAAGGGGGATGTAGCACAGCTAAAATTTCTCTCAGTAATACTAGCAGAAACACTACATTGGATACTGCTGTGTGTGTGTGTGTGTGTGTGTGTGTGTGTGTGTGTGTGTGTGTAAAACACACATACAGAGAGGGGGGAGCCCCTGGCCATTAAAATTAGCCTGGCTGGATCAGGTCAATGGCCCTCAATCCTCTTCTCAAAGTAGACAACCAGATCCCTGTGGGAAACCCACAATCACAAGAGTAGTCTTCTCTCCCATGGTTTTCAGCAACTGGTATTGAGAAATATTACTGCCTTGAGCCTTGGAGGCAGAGTGTAGCCTCCTCTTCCTCTATGAATGGCCTTCTCCTTCATGATGACTGATTTGTACAACTTTGTTGTGTCCATAGACTCAACACTCCTTGGACCTTACATATGAACAACTGTGAAGCTCACATATCTGTGTACAGAGATTTTACACAGAATGTAATGTGTCAACACCTCTTAGGTAGTGTCCCATCAAACTCAATGGGAATGACTTCCAATTAAAGCCATAGGACTGCTCTGCACATTGCTGACACTTTTGCTCTACTTTTATATGGCAATCCTCACCACCACCACCACAAACCTAACAACAGAGACAACTCTGGTTCTTCAGAGATAAATTGTGGCCTAATTTTAATTCCATATACCGTTGTCAGAGTCTTTATTCCTTCCTTAGAATCCGTGGTGGCTGGGGCTGTTGCCGCCTGGTCACACAATCTCTGTAGGAAGATATGGTTAAAGTTTTTGTGTCTCTCTCTCTCTCTGTGTGTGTATGTGTGTGTGTGTGTGCATGCTAGCAATTCAGTATTTTTGTTTTCAATTGAGGTTCCCCTTAGGGTAAAGTTTGGAATGCACACCAAATGTGTCTGTTGATATTAAAGTCATTAAGTAGCCTTTGGAGGTTTAGTGCAAGGCAAAATCCTTGGCCGATGGCCAGACAGACCCAACATCTTCTTTTTCTTTTGCAGGCACCGTAATTGACTCCCCATTTCATACTTACAAGGTTTAGAGGTTTAAATTCCTTTATTACAAGTTGGGATGGGCTGAGCAACATATTCCATCCCTGTTTGCTCCCTCTGGCACTCAGCCATTGGATTGTTGCTTTCTGTTCTGTCCTGCTATATCTAATTCCTTACCATTGTATATACTGTTCCACCTCTTTGTGTACATTTTGTATGCACTTCTTACATAAGATATGGACTTTTGATGTAAAATGCACACTTTTCAATGCTGCCCAATGCATTCAACAGTAAAAAACACATTTTGCATGCATCTTTTATAAAATTGATATTTTTGTGCACACTTTTTGCATGCTTAAAGTTACATGGTAGTTCCCAGAGAAATGCTGCAAAATCCAATTGGGAGTTGGTTATGGTCTGTAAGCAGGTACAAGAGTGATGAATTGGACCAGTCTACTGTGCAAAGTTCACTAAACAAATTCCTCCCCATATCTGTCTATCATCTATCAATCTATCTATCAATCTATCATTTCATGAAAATGATATCACACTTGATTGTAGAAAACCAAAAGGGAGAGTGTGTGTGAGAGAGAGAGAGTCCACACCCCCTGCAGATGAGGGTGAAATACTTCACAGAAACCAAACATGACAAAGACACACAAAGTGAAATCCCTACTATATAAAGGAACATGGGATATTGCCTTATCCTGAATTCAGACCATAAGTCTATCTGGCTCAGCATTGTCTACACAGGCTTGGAGTGACTCTCCAGGGTTTCAGACAGGGGGCACTCCTAATCCTATCTGGAGATGTCCAGGATTGCACCTGGGACTTTCTGCTTTACCACTGAACTTTGGCCCATCTCTCTGCAGGTACAGCCAATAGGTACCCACTGGAACTTCATGCTAAAATAAAAATGTTCTGCCTCGCAAAGAAACAGTCACACCATCTGACTTCTAGGCTGCTGGTAGTCTAGCAAAATGCTCACTTTGTTGTCAGTTATCACTAGAATAATCTCCTCTACTGTGCACAAACATTATTACATATTTACTTTTTGATAAATTACAATACCTTCCCCCCTCAAAAAACAAACAAACAAAAAACCCAGGAGAATCAGCCATAGCGTTTTCTTCTCATTAGCCCTTTGCTTGTTGCCACCTGCTTATGAAACAAGAGCTAAGTAGGAAGTGCTAAAGTGTTCCCACTTGGCTAATGAGAGGAGACAACAGAACTCACTCCACTAATTATTTTTTTGCCAGAAGCAAATCTAAGGGCCTTGCTAGGTGAAGCTGAAAGCACTCCAACAAATTATATGTATGGAGATCAGTTCTGTGTGCATTTTAAAATCTTCTCACTGTTTTTCCCATTCCTTGAGGGCTTTATTCTTAAAGGCATCATTCTTTATCATAACCATCATGTGGTCCATTTTTTGTTTTTGCTACAGCTTGTCTGTCATTCTTTGTATTGCCTTCCCCTCTCTTTCCAACTGACCCCTGAGTAACTGTTCTGCCTACCTATCTCCTTGAATAAAAGCAAGGAAGGAACTGACCCTAGCATTACCTGTAATTATATAACAAGTTTAAAATTACAAGCTTCCTTGTGGAAATGCTCATTAATCTTTCTGGCAATAGACTCCTTTTGCTGTGGAATGTTTCCCAGAGTGCTGGAAGTTAACTAGATGTAAGAATTTGGTCTTAGTTAAGTTTATTGGTTTCTTACCCATTGCTTCCATTCTCTGAGGTTTGCTACTTGCAGGGGGTCACTTTGGACTGATTTGCATAAGTATGCTCTTCCTGCTCATAACCAGTGCTGACTTGCAGAAGTGAAATCTCAGTAACTGCACGGGTAAAACTTTCATGTCACCAAGCATCACCTCACACATAATGGTTTGGAACCAGATTTTATCATGCATAGAGCAGAACAATTGAACTCACTTTAGCAACAATGTATCTGCTTTAAGCATGATGGGAAGCTTGGATCCAACCCAGTGAACGGATGGGTGACATACCCCTTAGCTTCATTTAATTCATTTAGATATAAGCCCTGGAAGTGGGTTGCGAGACAATGAAGTGACAGCATGCCATACCTTTCTGTATGCAAAACTATTATCATTAGTCAGCAGAAGAACTGAGGTACGTTTCACAGCTACTATTTGTGACTGAAGGAGCAGAGAGAGTGACATTTCTCACAGTCCCTTGAAGCTGTCCTGTAGAGTTGCAATTGCCACCTCAGGGTGTGTTTTGTATGCAAATGTTGAAGTGGGCTGTCTCTATAATCCCATATCTGTAGCATAACGATATGGACCTGCAATTTGTATATGGACCTCAGGCAATGCACATGCAGAACACTTTCCTATTGTTATGCTTGGAGAATTCCTACACAAACTTATTAAACAGCAACAACAAAACAACAACCCCCAAATAGAACAACCCCCCCCTCCAAACTGGATCTCCCTCCCCCTGTTAAATCAGTGGGTGAGTGGGGAGAATTATAATAGGGATTGTACGTGTGGGAGAACAAAGAGAGCTCAGACCCCAGAACTGAATTGTACAACCTCCAAATTGGGCTGAGACAAATCAGGCTGTCTTACAAAAGAACCAGACACGGGTCCAAACCAGAACTTGCAATCTGCACACACCACCCCTCCTTCTGATTCCCAGCATTACTTCCACTTTTTAGAACTGGGACATAACATTTCATGAAATGTCTTTCCCTTGTATCATTTCAATAATAATTCCAGAATTGCTGGTTTCCACCAGCGATTTCTTCTCCTTCCTGCTGTTTCATTCTTCTTTCTGTTATCTCTTTCCTTCTATTATCAGCTCTGTTAGATTCCTGTGCTGAGATTTGCAGGGGCTTCTAATCCTGGGCTAATGTAAGGGTGCTCTTCACCTCCCTCGCCTTCATTTCATTTTTTAATATCTAGGACAAAGGAGGCTCTTGTTTGATGTTATATTTAATTACTTGGTAATGACTTGAGGTGAGGAGCAATCTAATTTCTGGAATGCTATTGGGCAGCCAGTCACTGACAACAGCTGAAAAGAAACCACATCTGCTGTGTGCAGCACACTTATTGTCTTCTGTCCCATTTCATGTGGACAGAAGGTGCTGCACACACAGATAGCCCATAATATGTTGCCCTGTCACACAGTAATTCTGCCCATAATATGTTGCTCTGTTGCGCAGCATTTCTACTTCTTCTTTCCCTTGTCAGTTAGGCTGTCTCCATATTTGTAAAGAATTGTACGAAAAAGGAAACAGATACCACCCAAAGGAGAAGAGGGGGCAGCTGTTTAAATGCAGTTTGTCTTTTGTAAGGATCCTTGTCCCTACAGGTGGAGATAGTGCACAACAGCAGTTTACTATTGCCATTCTGGCACAGTCAAGCTGCGTTTTTTTTTTTTTTTTTTACACACTTACCAGGAAATAAGTCCCATTGAATTCAATGAGAGCTTCCTTCAGAGTAGATATGCACAGGATTTTAAGGCTGCAGTCCCAAGCCTGACTTCTCAGCATAAAGCCCTATTTAGCTTAGAGGGACTTGTTTTTGAATAAAACATATGTACAATTTTACAGCGAGATAGCTCACAGCCTCTGTTGGCTATTTCTGTGTGACCTGTGTGGCCTTTGACACCTGAGGTGTGTGTTTTAGGACAACCCTATTCTTGTGACTGTGAGATGCATTAACTGTTTTTAATATTGATTTCTAAATTGTTGTTACCCTGTTACCCTGGTGAAAGGCAGGTAACAAGAAGAACAGCAACAGCATGTCATCCTCTGCTCTCTCAAGAACAGTAACTAATCATAGAACCATAGAATCACAGAATTGTAGAGTTGGAAGGGACCACAAGGGTAATCTAGTCCAACCCTTTGCAATGCAGGAATATTTTGCTGATACGTTTAATTAACATCATGCTTTGGGATTGCAGGTATATTCTTCTTGTGTTTTTCTTTTTCTTTGATTGTAACAGCATTATTTTATGCTTGTACCTGTAAGACACGGAGCTTTAGTAAATTTCAGTAAAAACCTTCCACCACCACCAACAACAACATCCAGCTAATTAGTTGAAAAAAATGTTATCTGAACAATTAGATGATTAAATCTGCATAAATATGCATGTGAGGGAGGAAATCTTGTTCTAAAGCTTAGGAAGAAAAGATGCAGCTTTATACTGTACCATACATTTAAAGCACTGATTTACCACTTTAAACAGTCATGACTTCCCTCAAAGAATTGTGGGAGTTCTAGTCTGTTAAGGGTGCTGCAAAGTGTTGGAAGAATCCTATTCCCCTCTCAGAGCTATGATTCCCAGAGCGGCTTAACAATCAATTCCTCTTCACAGGGAACTCTGGGAATTGTAGCTATGGGAAGAGAACAGGGGGCCTCCTAGCAATGCTCAGCACCTGTTACAAACTACAATCACCATAATTCTTCAGGGGAAGCCATGACTGTAAAAGTGGTATTATAGTGTTTTAAATATATAGCATAGATGTTAGAGGTGCCAGCTTGTGAGGGCGAGGAGGGGGGAACATTGTACACATGACATCAGGATATCAAGAGGAGCTGGGGGAGGAGCTCAACATGATGGCTGTGTGGCCCAATGGCCAGCTGCTCCTCTGCCTCCAACTGCTGCTCTCACCAGTGGGAGGTTGCTTCAACCCCCCTTCTCCTCTGTGGCAGGAGGAGGAGGAGGAGGAGGAGCTGGCCACTGGAGGCATGCCATGCTCGGATCTGCACTTCACCTCCATGCTTTTTGAGCATTGAGGGGCCCTGGTCCTCACCCAAAAAATAGGGGGGGGGCAAAAGGGCTTGGCTCCCATGAGCTGGTGCCCATGAGAGATGTTGCCTGGACACAAAGGAACTTGAATGAATGAAAACTAAACATCAGAGATAACCTTTTCCCATAGTGTCACCAACATAGGGTGAACAGGTGTGCATGTGCCCACAGAGGCCTTCCCTAACATGCCATTGGGTCTTCTCCCCTCCATTGAAATTATGCTGGGAGGGCAGTAAATAATAGATATACATATGTACAACCATATTCCTAGACAGAGGCTATATTCACAGTATGCATGTGAAGCATTTTAATAACACTTTCCAAGAGACATGGGGGGGGGGCGCATACACACACACCCTTTGCAAGGGATTAGGAAGATACGCACAAAACAAACAAGAAATTGGGACAGATGGAAGTTGTTGACAATAATGTTGAAGAAGCATTACAGTGAAAATTGGATCGAAGGAAACTGGCTGCACAAGATCTATGAAATGAACTTTGGGTTGTTGGAACTGGAGTGGGTATTTTGCTGGTGCAACATCTGTAGTAACAGTAATGCAAGGAAAGACAAAACATGACTTTTTAATCATCTATGTGATATTTATGTATTGTTGCCATGAAATATTAGTTCTCTTAGTTAATTGGTGGAGCTCACCATGCGGAATCTGTCCATATATATAACTGTGATGAATATATGTGAAGAAGGAGCCATGGACGGACATGAGTCTGACTGCTGTACTCCTGCAGGTTGTTGTGGGAAGGAAGTGGGTTAGGAATGACACTGCCAGACCCCTCTATGTGCTCTTTGATGACAGCACAAATGCAATACCATATGGGTGCCATGAGGAGATAGGGTCAGTGGGCATGGATCTTGGGGGATGTGCAGCAATGCACCATACCAGGGAAAGCATGTTCAGGGGACATTGCAAGGCCAACTTGGAGCAAAACCTGTGAACTATATTTGGACAGAGCTAAATATGAAGTGCGGGAGCGAGAAGAAGATGAACTTGTAGAACCACAAAGAAAAATTATCCTGAAGTGATACTGAGCTGGGATAAGCCTCTGGCCAGATGGATGGAGTTTGGTGGATGACAGCCTCTGGAATATAGACTCTATATCTATCTATCTATCTATCTATCTATCTATCTATCTATCTATCTATCTATCTATCTAATCTACTGTATCTATATGATCTATCTAATTTCTATACTACCCTTCATCAGAGGATCACAGGGCAGTTTACAATATAAAAACAGAAAAACACATAACATAGTAAAAAACAACAACCAAAATCACCAATATTTTTAAAGGTAATAGATTGTTCAATTAGCTCAATTTCCTGAGCATTTGTGTGTTGCAGTAGTTGTTGTTTTTCCCTCCCTGGGGTAGCTCAGTAGTGAGCCAGTAATTTGCTTGACTTTTGTCTTTGTAAAGCCAACATGAGGAATTGCAGCATGGACCTCTATCCCCTTTGGGCATTGAAGACCCAGCAGGTGAACCTGGAGGACAAGGAATGATCTAGGGCTCTACTGTAAACTGTGAGTAGGGCTGCCCTATAATTGTGCTAAGGAGGCATGATGTAAAGTATATACTGTTTGTATTACTGACTGCTGGAGCTTCTAGCAGATGCTTTCGTTCTTCTTCAGCTTCATCTTCAGTTCTGATAGGTCAAAGGGGAGAGAAAGCCACAAAAGAGATTAAGATATTTCTTTAACGCATTGCTCATGCTTGATTTT
Source organism: Lacerta agilis (assembly GCF_009819535.1). NCBI lineage: Eukaryota > Metazoa > Chordata > Lepidosauria > Squamata > Lacertidae > Lacerta > Lacerta agilis. Next base: position 40,397,916 of record NC_046331.1, read on the forward strand.
GTCTCTGCTTTGCAAATGGATGCAAGAGAATAAAAGAATTTTGCTACAAAAGAGATGTGAGACTAGAAAGCAACCTTAGCTTTCTGATTCATTGTACATTAAAATGCCTCAATTTGCATGCCTCAGAACCTTCTTCCATGTAGGCACATCTCTAGTTTGCTCTTCAGTTGCCATGTGCTTCCCTTTGGTATGCTGCTTCAAAGGGACAGTTTGGTCCTCTGCTTCAAAGGGGCAGGGGAAAAACTGATGGTGCCTGCAATCTCATGGAATATTTGGTAATTACTATCCCTTTCAGAATTGTATTCCTTGTGAAGGAAGAAGAGAAAAAGGCAACAGAGATGTATGTGAGCATTGAAGGTCCTCCAAGAATAACACATTTGTGGTAAGCAAAAAAGGATTTCAAAAAGGCCACCATTTTTGTCTACAGGTGGGGTGTGCATATTCCTTTGTGTACACTACATTATATGAGAATGAGCATAAGCATAAGAAGAACCTGCTCAATCAGGCCAGTGGCCCATCTAGTCCGGCATCCTAAACTCACAGTGACCAATCAGATGTCTATGGGAAGACTGCAAGCATGACCTGAGTGCAACAACACTCTCTCCTCATGCAATTTCCAGCAACTGGTATCTGGAACCATGCTGCCTCCAACAGTGGTGGTAGAGGTGGAGACATCTGCTAAGGCAAATGATATCCTCTTCTATCAAGGACCATTACCCCACAAGATAATTCACCTGAAGGCCACAAACAATTACCCAATTACTCTAATTGCATTAGGCAACAAATTGCATTTGTGTGTGTGTGTGAGAGAGAGTATATAGCCTAAGAAGATACTACTGTGTATTGTTGCCATATCCTGAAGCTCTTGCTACTCCAATGCTGATCTGCTTAAATGACCATGACAACTACCCTTAGAAAGCAGGGATGGGGAACTGGTGGCCCTTTAGATGTTATTGGGCTACCACTCCCATCTTTCCAGATGATTGCTGGTTAGGGCTGATTGGAGTTGAGTCCAAGCAACATTTGGAGGGCTATAGGTTCTTTACCCCTGCTGGAGAGAAAGACACTTGCTAGCTCCTTCTACCAGGACTGTTGCTATAATTTGCCAAAGCAAGCAGGTGATGAAGGGAGGGCTGGATGCTGCTGTTAAAAGTGCACGGAGCACCTTGCTGTAGGACCACCTGCTTGGGCACTCTCTTTGACAGCCCTCCCCATTGGGTAAATGGAGAACAGCTGCTAGGAAATGCCTCAGGACAGCATGAAATTAAAGGGGAGGGATGCAGCCAGCTCTTAGCTCAGACAGTCCCCACACATGGGCTACAACAATACATTTCAACACTTTTGAAAAAAGCAAAAAATGGTTGTATCCCAAGGAAATGTTTCTTAAAAAGTGCATTGTGAGGAATGAGTGATCTATAATAGCTAGCATGGTAAAACTGGTTGTATGCTGGGCCAAACAGAAATGCTGCCCCCCCCCCCAGCTCACTGCAGAAATTAGGACTGGGGTGGAATGCAGCAGAACCAAACAAACATGGGGGTTATTGGTGGCAACATGCAGAAATTTGCCCTACAGTGTACTCATAAGTAAGTCCTGTTGAGCTCAATAGAGCTTACAAACAGGTCAGGGTACAGGAGTGCAGCCTATGTCTTTCAAGTTTCTTCTCCTGATATAGGCATTATTTAGGAAACTCATTATATTCATGACAGCATTTTCACCTAGACGTCTCTGTTCCTTTTTATATGTTGGTTATCCCTCAGTGGTAGGGCACCTGCTTTGCATGCAGGAAGTTCCATCCCCAACAACTCTAGGTAGGGCTAGGTTAAGATCCTGCCTAAAACCCTGTACAGCTGCTGCTAGTCAGTGTAAACCAGGGTTTCCAAACTTGGGTCTCCAGCTGTTCTGGGGCTACAATTCCCACCATCTCTGACCACTGGTCCTGTTAGCTAGGGATGGTGGGAGTTGTAGTTCAAAAACAGATGGAGACCCAAGTGGACACCACAGATGGAAACTGTGGTGTAGATAATACTGATCTAGATGGACCAAAGGTCTGACTCAGTATAAGGCAACTTGTTGTGTTCCATTATGAAGATTCACAAGAAACCAAGATCCCCCAGGCATAGTTTGCTTCTTTTTCCTGGTGTGAAAGGCTATGAACTTTTGTGTTTTCCTTTGTTCTTCCTTCTGCAAAAAACACCCAGGAACTATTGTTTTTCTTACTGGATCAATACGTTGAAGTTGCTTAAATAAAATATGAAGACTGCAATTGCGTGGTATTTGACACACCAGGTTGCCAACAACCTCAAAGGGAGTGTTGACCCATGGATGCAAGATTCAGTCTTCGGTATAACTGGCTCACACAGTCCATCTAAGCCCAAAGGATATGTTTTTATTGGTTTTTAACATAGTGAGAATCTGACCCTGATTTTTTTTATGCCCTATCTCCCTTGATATATTATGGATTAGAAGACTACATTTACATTTGCATGACAGCTTTGAAACATTTGCTGTTGCTGTCGGCCTGGAGAGTGAAATTTTATTTTATGTATATATGAATTTATCAGTCATATAGTGTTAGCTGCTGGTGTAAGAAACAAACAGATGTGGGTCAACTCATAGGACAATTCCCCGAGTAGCATAGTATGGGTCAGATGTTTCCCAAGGCAAAACAGCAGCAGTGAGGAATGTCAGGCCCAAGGGACAAATGTGGCATACCCTCCAACATGTCACAGAGGAAAACTGGGATGTGCATCTTTTGCAGCTGTGCTCCTGCATGAGTTGTGTGACTTGCATGAGAGTGCCCCCCAAATGCATGTTTTGGGGGTCATGCTCTTGCAGGAGCCAGGTAAATCACACGAGAGCACCCCCTCAAAAAAAGGAGCATCTTATAGGGCTGTGCTCTTGCAGGAGCCAAAACAGGACATCCTGGGATCCAATAAGAAGCTGGGATGACTTGTGTAATTCTGGGGTGTCCTGGTCAGATTGGGACAGTTGAGGGGTATGCTATAGGTCTCCAGATATGTCATTAGATATGTCATTCTAAAACGTCACAGAACATTCTTGTAAATTAAAGTGTTTTTATCTTGGTTTTTGCCCATAAAAAGGCTGTCCCCCTGGCCTTCACAGTTGAAAGAAATTTGCTTCTGAATTCCAGTTGTTTGAAACTACAGGAGGTGAGGGTGCACTTGTGCTTAGGATTTAGTTGCTGATTTCCCATAGGTATTTGGCTGATCACTGTGAGAACAGCATGCTGGACTAGATGGGCCATTGGGCCTGATCCAGCAGGCTTTTCTTGTGTTCTTAAATTCAGAGGGGGTGGGGGAAAGAGAGAGAGAGTTTTGTCACTGATTCAAGCAGCACTGCTTAGTAATTAAGAAGAGAATACTCTGTGGGACACAGCATCAATTGCGGGGATAGTCTTATAAGAATAGAATTGTAGCGTTGGAAGGTACCCTGAGGATCATCTAGTCCAACCCCTTGCAATGCAGGAATATGCAGCTGTCCCATGTGGGGATGAAACCTTCAGCCTTGGAGTTATCAGCACCATGCTCTAACTGAGCTATCCATTATCAATGCAGTAGGTGAGAGAAATATAGTTTCTTCATCAGATCAAAGCTTCTGCATTGGAATCACAGCTTCAAGGGGAACATCAATTTGTGCACACTCCTTTCAGAGTCATTCTTACTGCATTGCTCGCCTTGGGACCCCTCAGAAACTCCCATGGTGCCTGTCACAAAAAGCACTTGGTCCTTGTCGGTAGAACAAATAGTCCAAATCAAACAATAAATCCTTTCATGCATTCTGCAAACTTCTTATTGGGAATATAGTGGGGGTATATTGCTGGCAGCTGCATGTTTCATTATTTACCTTAACCTAGAGGTGGGGGGCGGTGACTGGTCCTCCAAATGTTAGACTACAACATCTATCAGTCCCGGTGCTCATGGTCAATGGTCAGGTAAGTTAGTAACTGTAGTCAAGCAACTTCTGGAGGTGCTTCAAGTTCTGCACCTGTCTGGCTTGTTGCTTTTTGGAAATAACACAATCCATATGAGTTTACTTTCAGCTGCTCTCTTCCTCTCTGCTTGGACCAGATATGGCCTGAGAGGCCAGCTGATAGGTGGGAGATTGAAGCAGATGCTGGAAACAGGATATACTCCCCTGTTTTCAAGTGTAATTGCTAGACTGCATCCTAAGAAAGACAACTGACATTCAAAATGATTCAGATGTTATCTCCTAGTGGCCAGCCTTATAGGTCTGAGGCCTTCTCCTTGGAGCTTTGATTAGCTTGTCACTCTCCAATAATTGAAAGCTGTGCGGGGTCATGAAATGGCATTTCTCTCCGAGTCTCTCTGCTTGTTATGGTGTATCTCTGGTATGCTACAGAACAACCTTTCTCAGTCCAGTACCCTATAGGAGTTTTGTACTCCCTGTAGCCCTCCCCAACATGGACAATGCATGGGGGTGATGGGGAGTAAGAGGGGAGCACAAAGTTGGGGAGGGCTGCTACAGAACTCATTTAGGCTCCATGCCCACCAAAAATGAGTAGATGGACATGGGATAAGATCTGAATAATACACACACACACACACACACACACACACACACACAGCAAAATTTATATATAGCTAGTTTGCTATTGTCCATCCATTTGTAGCCTTACAGATTACTACAATGTGTTCTAAGTGGAGCTATACTTGGGGTTGGCTCAGACACTGCAGCTGGTTCAAAACACAGCAGTTAAGTTTCATACGGCACAAACTACCACTAGTATAAAACAGCTTGCTTGTGAAGTTATCCCTGGCTTATCCCTTAGCTACCTGCAAGTCCCCAAGGTCTTAGAAGCTCACTCTGCAGTAGCCCAGAGCAGGGCTTTTAGTGTGGCTGCCCCAGTTCTGTGCAACAGCATTTATGTTGGGGCATGCCAGGGACCCACTACTGGAAACAGTTGAAGAAATTTTTGTTTCGACATATTTTCTGAGCTGAATAACTGGGTCTTTGCTACGAGTGTCTATTATGTATTGTTTTTGTTTATTTATTGGCTGTGTTTTTAACTGTTTTTTCCCCTTCTGTTTCTTTCATCACCTTAAGACAATTATGTGGAAGGAAAATGATGATGATAATAACTAACTAATAAATAATTTATTAAACATGTTACTTGCCCCAAAGGCTTCTAAGCAACTAGCAACACATTTAGAAACAATCATATAAACATATTATACTATAAAAAACAAGTAAACTCCATAACAGTTACTGGAAGCTTTGGCAACCAACTGCATAGTTTTTAGGTTTCATTTCATTTCATTTCTAGGGAAAGTGTAGGATTGACTAATGTTGCTCAGAGACCCAGGACATTTTAAGAAATTCATGAGTGGAGGTGGAAAAAGACAACTGGATAAATGCTTCCCCCCCCACCCCATTTCTTTTCGCTTGTCTATGCTCTGTGGATATTTCAACAAGTAGGCTCCTTAGAGTCATTCTTTAAGGCAACCTGGTGATTTCTGGGGGTTGTTGGACTACAACTACCACCAACCCATGCCAGAATGACCAATGATACATGTTACACTCAGAAACATATAGAGAGCATGAGTTTGGGGAAAGCTGTTATAACACATACCTTGGGTTTGAGACAATTATGTGCCTCTAGGGAGGACATCCCAGGCACATCTCACTAGAGTTCTGTCTAGTCCAGTTGCGTGGGAACAATTCCAATCTGTTACCTCCGAGGATGTGGACAGGCTGCTTGGACGAGTGAAACCAACCACCTGTCTCCTTGATCCTTGCCCATCCTGGCTTATAAAAGCTAGCTGAGAAGGGCTGGGCAATGGGCTTTGCGGGGTGGTGAATGCTTCTCTCTGTGAGGGAGCCTTCCCAGACCCACTGAAAGAGGCAGTTATTAAACCGCTTCTTAAAAAAAGATCTTTAGATGCGGCCAATATGGCCAACTATCGCCCAGTTTCAAATCTTCCATTATAGGGCAAGGTGATTGAGCGAGTGGTTGCTGGACAACTCCAGGCACACCTGGAAGAAGCGGACCATTTGGATCCCTTCCAGTTGGGATTCAGACCTCATCATGGGACTGAAACTGCCTTGGTCGCACTGGTCGATGATCTCCGGCGGGCTAGGGACAAAGGTGAGAGCTGTTTCCTAGTTCTGCTGGATCTCTCAGCGGCTTTTGACACCATCAACCACAACATCCTTCTGGACCATCTAGAGGGGTTGGGAGCTGGGGGCACTGTTATACAGTGGTTCCACTCCTTCCTCCTGGGCCGTGTTCAGAAAGTGGTGGTGCCTCAGGGTTCTGTCCTCTCCCCAATGCTTTTCATCATCTACATGCAGCTGCTGGGAGAGATCATCAGGGGGTTTGGGCTGGGTGTTCATCAATATGCGGATGATACCCAGCTCTACTTCTCTTTCAAATCAGAACCAGTGAAGGTGGTGAAGGTCCTGTGTGAGTGCCTGGAGGCAGTTGGAGGATGGATGGCGGCTAACAGATTGAGGTTGAATCCTGACAAGACAGAAGTACTGTTTTGGGGGGACAGGAGGCGGGCAGGTGTGGAGGACTCCCTGGTCATGAATGAGATAATTGTGCCCCTGAAGGACCAGGTGCGCAGCCTGGGAATCATTTTGGACTCACAGCTGTCCATGGAGGCGCAGGTTAATTCTGTGTCCAGGGCAGCTGTCTACCAGCTCCATCTGGTACGCAGGCTGAGACCCTACCTGCCTGCATACTGTCTTGCCAGAGTGGTGCATGCTCTAGTTATCTCCCGCTTGGACTACTGCAGTGCGCTCTATGTGGGGCTACCTTTGAAGGTGACCTGGAAACTACAACTAATCCAGAATGCAGCAGCTAGACTGGTGACTGGGAGTGGCCGCCGAGACCACTTAACACCGGTCTTGAAAGACCTACATTGGCTCCCAGTACGTTTCCGAGCACAATTCAAAGTGTTGGTGCTGACCTTTAAAGCCCTAAACAGCCTTGGTCCAGTATACCTGAAGGAGTGTCTCCACCCCCATCATTCTGCCCAGATACTGAGGTCCAGTGCCGAAGGCCTTCTGCCGGTTCTCTCACTATGAGAAGCCAAGTTACAGGGAACTAGGCAGAGGGCCTTCTCGGTAGTGGCACCTGCCCTGTGGAACGCCCTCCCCCCAGATGTCAAAGAGAAAAACAACTATGAGACTTTTAGAAGACATCTGAAGGCAGCCCTGTTTAGGGAGGCTTTTAATGTTTAATAGATTATTGCATTTTAATGTTCTGTTGGAAGCCGTCCAGAGTGGCTGGGGAAACACAGCCAGATGGGCGGGGTATAAATAATAAAATACTATTACTGTTACAACAGAGATGGAGATTCATGGGCAGACCACTCTTGGAAGTCTTCGTTTTGTGACTATGGAAACTTTGGTGGGCTACACACCCCTTTCACTGTTGTTGCTCTGATGTTGCAAGGGAGAAAAAAAATGAACACGCTAGGGACAGATCTAGTAAGGCATTGGATCTGCTGGATACACAACTCATTCATGAATTTGATTTCCATAGCAGTCATCTGGAGGGAAGCTGAACGGGAGCTGGGTGGGACCAAAGCTGACAGAGGAGAAAAGAAAAGTATTGGGTGGGTTTTCTGCCTTCACTTCTTCCTTGCCTGGTCCACAAGGCATGTTAGGTGCTGAAAAAGCATAAAATCTTGGTGTCCTTGCCTCAGAACCTATGAAGTTGCTTTATACTGTGTGAGACTGTTGACTGGTTTTGCCAGAGCAGCAGCTCTCTAAAGTTTCTGGCAGGGAATTTCCCCAGCTTTGCTATTTCAGTCCCTTTTAATGGAAATGCATGGGCATGAATCTCAAAGTGTCTTTGTCCTCTTCTGTCTGATACTGCTAGTGTTGGACTGGGAGGTCCCATTAAGTAAGGTAAGGTACCTGTCGAGCAGATGCTTGCTGAGGCAATGTGAAAGCTGCCCATCCATGTAGCGTAGACTTGAGACCACTGAAACCAGGCAAACTGAGCTCTGTGGTTCAACACAGCCATCTAGACGGTTATGGTAGGAAGAAACCACCTTTCTTCCTTATTGCTTGATGTTCCAGTGGTGGCACCAGTATAAGTACTGGTGGAGGTAGATAGTTGTGAGGTTATTGGAATATGTTAGGATTCACTCAGAAGAAAGAAGGGAAATTTTGTAATGTGGGTGGCAAAGACTTGCTTGGCTTGTTTTAAGTCCTGAAACAGGGTTGTGCTCCAGGGCAATCTGATCTGTTTCTCATATAATCATAAAAAATCATACAATTATAGAGTTGGGATGGACCACAAGGATCATCCAGGCCAACCCATTGCAATGAAGAAATCTGTTGGCCAACATGCAGCTTGAACTCATTACCCTCTCATGCTCTACCAACAGAGCTATCCCGAGTCCACAATGAGTGAGTTATTCTCTCCCTCCCTCCTTCCCCCCCTCTCTCTCCATCTCTCTGATTTATATAATGCACCAGTCAATGGACTGGTGGAGGAAAGAGGTTAGAACCATTCCCCATGACCTAGCACCCTTGAGTGTTTTCTTTTATGATTATTTTTAATTTGTGTTTTATTGATCTTCAGTTACAAATTAATTAGATGTAAAAAGAAGAAAAGAAAGTGAATTATATCAAAAATAACAACAAAAAGGAGGAGTGCAGAGCCATCACAAAGAGGGAAAAATATAACAGAGGCAGTCTCGGTTGTGGATCATTGGATGTACAGTAGTCTGATGAAAGTATCATTCCACAATGTTTTGTGCATTGCTGGCAGATGGAAGTCATACTCAATAAATTGTGCATATTCAATATGTTTCATAAAAGTTTGTGTTTTTCTTTCCAGTACAATTATGAAATGCCTAGTCCAATCAGACCCCTAAATAGCTCTATTATTTTATTTACCTCTAGAAGCTCAAGGAATGCCTAATAAATACCTTATTACCCTTTATTCTTATTGGAGCAGTCCCTTTATTTTTCAAAAGGAGAGCAAATCCCTTTAAAAAAAAGCATGTGTGACCTACATAACATTAAGATCTTTGCTGTGTGAATTTTTTTCGGCCAGTGAAGCAGCAGGAGAAACTGCATTCAGCACAATGTTGTGCCTTAGCTCATGCAACATCTGTTCTATAGGGAAAGCTATTTCTCTCGACTAGTTAGATTTCTGACACCCCTTTGAATGGTGGCTGGCAGGGAAAGACTTGAGCTGTCACAGCTTTGCTGCAGGGATTCAGTCAGAAGACAGAGAGTGAAGAAAAGATGGTGCATTCAAATAAATATAAACACTGAGTGGATTGATTCTTGCTGTGCATGCTTCCAAGGTTTCCACTTTTTATGAATCATTTTTCTTCTTCTTCAAGATTTGAGGGTCACCAGTAGTTAACTTCAATTTCAGAAGTAGCCAGGTGGTTGTACTTATTTCAGGCAAGGGAAGCGAGTTTTATATATTTGCAGTTAGATGAACAGGGATATCCTGTGGAAGAAGATATTGTCCTTCCCCCTCATTCCCCCACCCCCTCTTCCCAAAATATTTCTTCACATTGCTGACAACTCTGAACCTGAACACCATATTGCTATATATAGTTGAGAGTGGGGAGCAATTGCCCATATCCCTAAGCCATGGTGGTCCAACACATGACCCCCAGGACACATGGCGAGTGAGGTCTTTTGGAAGCCCGCAACAATGTCTACATCAATTTCATTATCAGGAATGAGATGGACGTAAATCACACTGTGCAAGTTGCAGTTAATTCTTTATTAGCCAAAACACGATCTGCACAAACTTGCTGGAGTTGCAGGCCTAATGAGCACAGCAGCTCATCCCCAGTAGGTCTGACCCCCATGAAGCAGTTACTGAGACTGATGATCTCTGTCTCCCCACAGCTGTCTAAGTCCCCTCCTCTCCAGAGCTTTTTCCAAGCAGTTGGAGACTTCGCCTGGGTGAAGCCATCCTTTCATCTGCCCTTTTCATGTCTCTTCTGGTTCTGGGAGGGAAGCTTGTTGCAACAAGGGGGGGGGGCACCCATGACTCTGCACCAGTCTGATTCATTTCTGCCTCTTGGCCTCCTTTGTCCCATGCTCCTCCTTCAGCTTCTGCCTCTGATTCTGGACTTTTTCTCTGCTCCAGACTCTGTCAGCTCACTAAGTCCTATTACCTCTTCAGCTCCTCCTCCTCCTCCTCCTCCTCCTCCTAGACTTTTCTCTCTACTCCCTCTGACCACTCATCATTGTCCCATCACCAGCTCCTGGGCTCTGAGACTTCTTTCCTTCAAGGTTCCCCAGCTGGTTCCTCCCAACATTCCTCTGCATCTAACCAGTCCATGATATGCAAATACAGTGCCCTCAGACCTACTGCCTCAGACCTACTGCCTCCTTTTTTTAAGGGATTGAGGGAAGGGGGGATTTCTTTTCAACCACTTTTATAATGATCTCCAACATAAAATTTACAGTTTTCCATAGCTGCCTCACACTGGTTCAACATCTTCACTGAAAAACAAACAAACAAACAAACAAACAAACAAACAAATAAATAAATAAATAAAGGCTTCCAACAAAATATAAAAGAACATATGATGCATCAGACATTATGACCCCAAGGTCACATTCCAGGTTATAGAATCATAGAATCTTAGAGTTGGAAGGGATCTCAAGAATCATCTAGTTCAACCCCCTGCAATGGAGAAATTTCAACTAAATCATACACGACAGACGACCATCCAACTTCTGCTTAAAAACCTCCAAGTAGAGTCCACATCCTGCTGAGGGGCCTTGTTTCAGCACCAGTGGAGCCACCAGTCACCACCAGTTCAGTCCCATTAGTATAAATGTGAATTGAGGGTGTTTTTGCCCCAGTGTGCATCACTTTACACTTACATACTTTGAATTGAATGTGCCATTTTATTGCCCATTTACCAATTTAAGAGTTCCTTTTGGAGTTCCTTGCATTCACTTTTTGTTTTAAATGCCTTGAACCATTTGGTATCATAAGCAAACTTGGCTATTTCGTAGTTCATGCCCAACTTGGAGGGCTCTTAAAGAGGATTAGACAAATTCACGGAAGATATGGCTACCAGTGGCTGCTAGTTATGATTGTTATGTTCTTCTTCCACAGTTGGAGGCAGTAGTGCTTTTGAGTACTAGATGCTGGGAACCACGGGGTGTGTGTGTGTGTTCTTGTACATGGGTTTTGCTTGCAGGTTTCACACAGGCAACTATCTGCTAAGCCACTATGAGAACAAGATGCTGGACTATATAGAAGAAAAAGAAGAAGAAGAGTTTGGATTTGATATCCTGCTTTTCACTACCCGAAGGAGTCTCAAAGCGGCTAACATTCTCCTTTCCCTTCCTCCCCCACAACAAACACTCTGTGAGGTGAGTGGGGCTGAGAGACTTCAAAGAAGTGTGACTAGCCCAAGGTCACCCAGCAGCTGCATGTGGAGGAGTGGAGACACGAACCCGGTTCCCCAGATAACGAGTCTACCGCTCTTAACCGCTATACCACACTAGCCATCAGCCTGATCCAACAGGCTCTTCTTAGGTTCTTACATCCTAATCTTTCTGGGTCTGCAATTTCTACAGTAGAAGAACAGTTCGTTTATTCCTCAAGTGTCTGTAGATGTACCTTCATGGAACTCCACATATGTGGGGTTGGTGTGTCATTTTTTCCGCCCGGGTTTGCACAAATGCTTGTTCCCAATTTCTGGATTTGCTTCATTAAGTTAATTCACTGGAGGCTGCTTAAAGGCCTAATAGCATATTGAAGAAGAAATCTGGTCTGAAATTCATTGCAGCCTTCTGTGTTTTAACCTGGTTTCCCTTGAAAGCCCTCAGGAACATACAGGATTCAATATGAGAGAGAACTCCAAATAGCATTTCTTTTCTGAGCACTGTTTGAAAGCAGGAAGAAGGCATATCATCTAAAGCTTTTGAGAATAAATATAGGGAGAGGAAGGCTCGGATAACCTCAAAGGGCTAAGATGTACAGACTTTCCCCTCCCACCTCCTACTCCTGAAAAATCCATCTGTGGTGCTAGTTATACCTGTTAACATCCACTTTGACAGTGCATGTCACCAGGCTCTTAAACCAGGAGGGTGTGAGAGATTTTTCCAGCAGGGAGGATAAGAGCACATTCTGTTTCCCTTGGGTAAATTGCTTGTACTTTTAAGGAGTTGCCAAGGGCAGAAAGGGAATGATGAGGGCAAACCAGTTTAAAATGCAACAGAAAAATGGCACTAATCACCAGAATTTCTTGCTATGCCTATACTGGATTCTTCATTGGCAGGCTAATGGGTGACCTGCTCAGCCTTGCTTTTATATCTGTAGTATGATTAGGAGGCTCATAAGCCGCATATAATGAAGAGCCTTCTAAATTTAGCCCAATAATTCAGCCATGTGACATTACCTTTCCACTGATGAGAGGAGCTGGAAATCAATGCAATTGATCAATGTGATTTGCTCTCTTCATAATGAGAAAGGAAAATGTGAGAACCCTTTTTCATCACTGCAGAAGCTCCCCGAAGCACAGACTCCAGCAAAATGTCCAAATGGTTCCAGTTTTGTCCAGGTAAATTCAGAAATCACCACTGAAACCATAGAACCAAGAAGGTATCACTTTGGGGAAGAAGGAAATGTGCTGGTTTATGGTCCCTCCTCTAAAAGAAGAGTGGGAAATACAGAAAAATCCTAGCACTTGTTCCAGCTGGTTCATCACCTCCCGACATGCCTATCTCCTGCCAGCTGTCCTGTGGGAAGATCTTTATTTGCTTATTTTTGATGTTGATCATTGTGATTTTATTATTGGATGCTGATATTACTTGCAAGCCACTGAAGAATGAGCTTGTGTACTGAAAGGCAGTTGTAAATGACTGCAGTAACTAAATACAAAATTGAGTTTATTTTAGTCCTCTTTGAATAAAGTGTTGATTTAGATGCAGCCTTAAACAGACTCAGTCTGCTGACCCATCCTGTTCCACTTTGCCTTCACTGATTGGCAATGCCTCTCCAGAAAGTTAAGAGAATCAGAAACTTGGGGCACTTTGAAAACATTCCTGAGTTACGACGGTAATCGTTTTGAAGTTCTTGGATTTAGAAAACTGTTGCCATCTGGACTGAAAAAGGAAATGAAGGGAGTGACACATGCTGGTTTCGTGTGGCTTTTGACAATGCACCTGTCCTGGGGATTTTGTGCCATATGGTGCTCTGCCTCAGGCTGCAAAAGAGAATGGGTGTAGCTCAGTAGCAGAGCAATTGTTTTGCATACAGAAGGTCCTAGGATCAATCCCCAGCATCTCCAGTAGAGGTGGGGAAAGTCTCATTTCATCCTTTATTTTCTTTTTATTAATAATTTGTATTAATGTTAATATAAATAAATTAATAGAAAATATGAATAGAAAAATGTATCAGTAAGAGAGGAGGAAGAATAGGTGAATTTAATATTAAATTAATGTGAAAAAATATATAAGGAGCATACCATCTTTTGATAAAGTTGTTTTCATCATTGCTATAAATTGTTTTTTTTTCCCCTTTTATGTTTGCTTTATCTGCAAGTCCATTTCCCAACTTTAGTCATTCCATAACTGTTGGAGGATATTGGGGGGGGGGGGCAATGGGAACTCACAGGCAACATTTTGGCAACTTCTGGGATAAAGGCTACCTCTGATTTTTTGTTCTCATTCCTTCATTCAAGCCCCTTCCTTTGTGTCTGTATCAATGCATATCTTTTTCTTTTGTGTTTTAAATGTTAGAATTAGATTTTAAAATTTACTGTACTTTCTGTGTGATCATGAAAAGCATTATTTAAAAAAAAAACAGGATGAAAAGTAGGAATGATTCAATAAAATGGATCCCAAATTCTTGGGAGGAATGTATGCGGATGTGCAGAACCACATACTAAATCACTCCAGGTAATTTTCTTTTCTTTTCTTTTCTGGCCAGGTATGTGAGGGGAAGAAGAGGAAAGGGCAAGAATGATCAACGCCTCACTGAAATATTTATAGAAATCTACAGCCAAATTCTGCAGCTGCTTGAAGATCAAGAGTGCCTCTTATCTCCCTCCATGGGTCAGAGAATCAAAACTTCCTTCCTTATTAGCTTCGGAGACAAAGGAACAAGGTCGTCATATTCATCTAAATAACTCAAGACACCTGAATAACCAGGGGGAAGGAGAAAACGACATGCTGTATAGTGTAGATCTGGAGGGCTAGTACTGAATACAGAGTCTGGGAAGGTGGTTATCCTGTATCACAGCTAAAGATGCCTCTCAATGGTCAGCAGGCTACTGCAGGTGACACAGAAAGTCCAACTCTGGGATATTTTGGCCTATGGGAAGCCTAAAAGCAGGACATGAATGCAATGCTCTCCCCTCCTGCAGTTTCCAGCAACTGGTACTTGGAAGCAAAAAAAGAAAAAGAAAAAGGGTAAAGGACCCCTGGGTGGTTAAGTCCAGTCAAAGGCAACTATGCCGCTCATCTCACTTTCAGGCCAAGGGAGCTGGCGTTTGTCCACAGACAGCTTTCTGGGTCATGTGGCCAGCAGGACTAAACCGCTTCTGGCGCAGCAATGGAAACACTGTGACAGAAGCCAGAGCACATGGAAACACTGTTTACTTTCCCGCCGCAGTGGTACCTATTTATCTACTCGCACTGGTGTGCTTTTGAACTGCTAGGTTGGCAGGAGCTGGGACAGAGCAACTGGAGCGCACTCCATCGTGGGGATTTGAACTGCAGACCTTCTGATCAGCAAGTCAAAGAGGCTCAGTGGTTTAGGCCACAGCACCACCCTATACAGCCTCTGACTGTGGAGGTTCTAACTTTCATCTTTATCCTGCTTTGTTTGTTCATTGACCCTGGCTACTAGTTTCTCCCATGGCTTCTCAACTTGTGACTCACCTCCAACAAGATTTCTAAATGGTGATTCTGTGAAACAGGATGTTAAATTAGATGGGCTTTTGTTCTGATTGAACAGGGCTGTTTTTATGTTCATCATTCACACACTTATTTAATTGGTGATTTTTATATGGGGGGAATGCCGCTTTCAAGCAAACACCGTAAGCTGCTTTGAAAAACCTATTCTTTATAGTCAATCTCATTTCAGCTAAGGTTTTGGGAAAATCTATCAATCAATGTCAGTGGTTTTTAATCAAATCCTTCATTCCAGTGCACAAGAAGTGTTCAACAATATATCCCCCCGCCCCTGTCCCCCAATAGTCTCCAGTGCTAACAGGTTACAACAAGAGCTCCTAATGGCAGACGTTTTTGGAAGTAAACATTATTGTATTATGAAATTACTTTGTCATTTGCTAGGAATTGCCAGTTTTTAAATGATGTACTGTCACTTGATTGATATGTTTCAGATCAATAATGTTGTGACATCTAGACTCACAATGACAAAACTCTGAGCAACACTTTATCAATAACAAAACTCTTCATTTCTCTGCAGTATACAGCCTTCTATAGCAGCAGCAGCTCTTTGCTGTCCTCTAAATGCTAGTCTAAATAAATGAATTTCATTTGTTTCATTACTTCTAATTATGAAAATGAACTGTAATTCAAATGAATGAACTCCAAGTTTTTCATTAGATTCTAATGGAAGGAGAAACTAATATATCATGGAAAAGCCTATACAAAAAGGTGAAACAGAGCAGGAAGGGGACTGAGGGAGAAAAAGGTGTGTGTGTATATGTGTGTGAAATTGATAGGTATATATTGTATACAAAATGGAGAATGGTAGTTTTCCCTACTGGAACATTTGCAGGCCTGATGCCCTGGGGGAATAGGGAGGTACAGTGTATGAAAATACCACACTCTTTGGATGGAAAACACTGAATTTACAGGCAGCAGAAGGCAGCTGAAAGGACTTACCATTGTGGCAGAGGACTTCCTCCCCCCCCCCCATCTTCTTTTTAAACATGCTAAGGCACTTTTAAAAGCAGGAATCCATGGCAGCGGCATTTTTGCTGATACAATAACAGTGGAGCTCTGGCCACTTTCAGCACCATTCTTTGTTTCCTGAAAGCCTCTGAGAAGAGCACTTGAATGCATGCACTTGCATGGCTGTGAAAGTGACCAGAGCTTCACAGGTGCTGCTGTACCACTATAAAATCATAGAATTGTAGAGTTGGAAAGGACTGGTGATGTAAGCTGGTGATGTAATGCTTCAAGTGCCTCTTCGAAAGATATGATGGGGGTATGTCCTGTGTTGTTGCCTTTCTGGTCAGATTTTTTTTGTTCATTTTAATTTTGTTTTGGAAAAGGTCTTTATATTTGCAGATGTTCACAAGCTCTTAAATTATATTGCTGTGGTGTGGGGGCTAACAAACGGACAACAACAAAAATTTGCCCTACATGCTCATGTGATAGCAAAAAGATTTATATTGCAAATCTATTCAGTTGTTGGAAGATCTCTCTGTCCTTTCTACATTTGAATTCCTGGTTATAATCATCAGTCTTGTTTAGATACTCATCTGGACATTTGGACTGCCTTGTATTCATTTATATGTTTAAGTTAGGATTTGTGGACTTTTTATTGTTAATGTTAGATGATGATGTCTCTATCTTGCCATCCATGCTATAATCTGTAAAAATAAAATAAAAAGTAAATTAGAACACTAAATAAAATAAATAAATAAGATTTTAAAAACAGCAATCTGAAAGTCTGGCAATTACATCTGTCTGTCTGTCTGTCTATGTATCTATCTATCTTCCTATCTTCCTATCTTCCTATCTTCCTATCTTGCTATCTAGCTATCTCTCTCTCTAATGGCAAAATATCGAAATAGCTTCAGGGATGGCAGGTCTTATTCCTGACATATTATCTCTGATCTTTTCAAACTTCACACCTCTCATAAACAGTTTTTCCCCCACTTGTGTTTCCTTAAGCGTGGTGTGGAAACAGCTGTTCTGGAAAAGAGCAGCACGTTAATCGATGTATAGTTCTGCTCACCTTATCTTGGATGCACAGAAGCACAAAGGACGGTGACATTTTACTCCCTTGTGCTTTGTAAGTTGCGTCAAATGCTGTCGCACCAATGGTTTTTACAGGTACAGGGGAATGAAGAGAAGGAGGATTAAGTGACCAGAGATAAATCACCCAGCCAGGCGAGGCTGAATTGAACCATATAGTTGGCAAAATTTATGAAGCATTTGTACATAGGTATAAATATCCCAACTTAAGATGAGTGCCACAGATGAGGGGTTCTCCAACTTTGTCCTTGGAGGCTTCCTCAAGTTTTGCTAAGCAATGGCCTAGCTCTTTCCAAGTATGAATAAGGCAAAGAAGGGACTGATATATTGCCTAGCACCAGGTGAGGATATGATGCCGCCAGAACTCATATGGACTGGTGGCAACCCATCCTGGCAAAGCTCTACACCCACATAAATAATACAGCTTAAATGCCAGCCGGTTGGAAATTGAGTATCATCGTGCCAATTTACAAAAAAGGGGATAAAACCCTCCCCCAAAATTACCGCCCCATTAGTTTGCTGGACATCCCCTCTAAACTCTATGCTTGTCATCTACTCATCAAATTAACCGAAAATAACACCTTACATGAGGAACAAGCAGGGTTCAGAGCTGGATATAGTACCACTGACCAGTGCTTTACACTGTCTCATATTATTAACAAATATATCAATCAAAGCAACCTGTTTGCTGCCTTCATTGACCTATCTGCTGCTTTTGACTCAATCAGTCGTAACAGACTGTGGGAGAAATTCTCAAATGCTAATAAGACTCACGAATATTATTATTAATTCTTGAATTGTATAGTGGTACCGAAACATGAGTCAGAGTGGACTTAAAGGGAGGTCTTTCGGAAGCATTCAAGACATCAAGAGGCATGAAACAAGGATGCATATTGGCTCCCACACTTTTAAACTTTTATATAAATGATATGGTGCTACAGCTAGCATAGGTGCAATCCCCCGCCCCATTAATTAGTAATAGGAAGATATCCTGCCTGCTGTACGCTGATGATGTGGTGCTCCTATCACTCACCTGATTAGGTCTTAACAATCTGCTTACAGCTTTCAGCAGATATTGCAAATGGGAAGAGCTCGTCATGAATTACTCCAAGACCAAAATTATGGTCTTTGGGAAGCGTAGTCCCAGATTCAAATGGAAAATGGACCAGCAGAACTTGGAGCAAACATGCTCCTTCAGATATCTGGGAATTCTTTTCACTGAGACACTATCATCGAGGCTACGAAACTCAAATGACAGAAAGCTTGTGGGGCATTAATGAAATTCTGTTTTGCTGCAACTTGTCCATCAAATCTTGCTTTATGTTTTTCAGGTGGTCAGCTATTGGAACCTGCATTGAAAATCTTTGGCAGTAAAGTGGTCTCCCAGATGCTTCATGGAGTAGCGATATGGGGCAAGGGTATACAACACCTCTTGTCCCAATATCAATTACAAGATTTTCAGGTGACTATGAAGATGGACAAGGCACTTAAGAGATGGTCTCTTTAGGTCTGATGCAGAAAGGGATCTAACCATGATGGCTTCTACCAAGAGTTCACCATGGTTCCCACTTATTAAAACGGAGCATACCTGGGCCAGTTACCTGTCAAAGCTCCCACTTTCTGTGCTTAGAATCGCTTTCACAGAATTCCAATTCCAATTGATGCCCTTGGTGGTGTTGGATGGACACTACGGCAAAGTACATTATGAAGAGAGACTTTGTCTGTGTGGGCAACCCTGTGTGGAGGACCTGTGCCACCATTTATTGCAGTGCCCATTATATATAGACCCAAGATACCGATTAATAAAACTCCTGTTTCTGAATGGAACTCACTTGAATAGGGTGGAAAGGGTGAAATGACTGCTGAGTGATACTGATAACTTTGTAACTTATAAAGTAGCACTCTATGGTTGGCAGCTAAGAAGATCAGGAGGAAAGAACTAGATAAAATAGCAGTCAACTGCAAAGGGGATTCAGATATTTAATTTGGCACATTTTACTAGAGAATCTTCTACTATTCTATTTTATGCAACAAACAATCTTAGTAGTTGTGACTGTGGTTTATATTGCGTGGACAGGCGGAGTCCCCCAAACCCCAGGCGACCCCTGAGCAGAATAATGACACAAGACAACGTGCTATGGGATTAAAATTGGCCACAACTTTATATTAAGATTCCGATGTAGGGAGACCTTGGCTCAGGCATTGGGTGTTTATTCCTTCCCAGCCCCCAGCTGGGGATCTGGGAAACTACAGGGTTATCCAGAATGTTCGGGGATTGGGCTAGCTCTGGAGAACATATGTTCAAGCAGATAGCCTGCCCCCCATTTTGCCGCCACTGGTGCGGGAGAGCAATGACAACCTCTCGGCGTATGGACAATGCCTCCCCCAATACCCCTTTAACGGGGAACCCTGTTATCGCCGCCACACTGGGGGCATGGAGTCACTGCCCCACGCGCGCGCCCCCATTTAGGAAGATGACTAAAAGATTCCACCCAAGGCCTGAAACCGCCAAAGTTGTGACGAATTGCTACGGGAAAGGCGAAACATGCCAATGCAGGGAAATTCCTTTCCAGCCCTTCAACAGCGGCCTTGGAATAGCAGCACCTGAGTGCCTGTGGGGAAAAGGTTAACCTGTAAAGTAAGCATTAATTGAGGGAGTGGAGGGTAGGAGAAGCTCTGGAGCCCGACTGCTGCTTCCTGGTAAGCTGCGCTCCCTATTGTGTGGGCTGGGTAGTCCCTCCCCTTACCTGGCCAATCCCTTGGCTACGCCTCCCCCAGGTGGAATTGGACAGTTAGCTGGGTAGGCGGAAACCCCAGGTATCCCTTCTGGGGGAGGATACAGCCAGCCGAACTACCAGGTGTTGCCCAGGAATTCAGGGGGCTACGCGCAACCACGCAAACTTCGCCCCCCATTTTAATGTGGGGAGCGGTCACTGGATGTGTGGTGCCTGGTGATTTTTATGGTTACAGTGGTATCTCGACTTATGAAAGTAGTTGGTTCCGAAGGTGTGCTCGCAAGTCGAAATCTTCGCAAGTCGAAGCCGCCATCTCTGAACAGGAAAAAAAAACCAGTAGTCGAAAAAACCGCATTCAAATTTTCCTAACTCAGGGTATCATGCCGCCGCTTTCCCTTCGGAAGTCGAAAATTTCAGAAGCGGCGGCCATTTCTTCGCTTCCGGAGGTCATTCGGAAGTTGAAAAATGCGGAAATTGAGTCGCTCGTAAATCGAGGTACCGCTGTATTGCTGTTTTTCCTTAGGTTATTTTTCTGAATGATGCCATGGCTATGATGATGATGATGATGATGATGATACTGCCTATTCACCACACAAGACACACGGCAAGCTGCCTTACACTCATTTGTCCATCTAGCCAAGTGCTGTCTACACTGACTGGTAGTGGATTTTAGACAGAAATCTTTCTTATCACCTGTTACGAGTGGAGAAGCCAGTTATTGTGGCTTCAACTCATAGCTACACTTTCTTTTTTCTTTTTTCTATTTTTGCCTTCCTCTTATCATCACGCAAAGACCGTTACATCAAACTGATGGTGTCTATGTGTGGTTTTTTTAAAAAATAAATAAATTACGGTATATATCACATATCTATCACCAGCCTCTGCCCCTGACCAGAAATGCATCATTGGCAGCTAATGGTTCAGCTTTTGGATGGCCCTATAGCCACAACCACTAGCAGAGGTGGAAACAAGATTTTGCCACTCTTAGACACACACTAAAGCTGCCCACCGGCACGTACGTGAGCCTATGTCTGTTTGATTTGGGATTTCAATGTCTCTCAGACAAAATGCCACAAATGGGTTGGTGTTTTGTTGTTGTTGTTGTTGTTGTTGTTGTTGTTGTTGTTGTTGTTGTTGCTGCTGCTGCTGCTGCTGCTGCTTTGTTTATCCATATCCATAGAAGGAAAAGGTATGTAGAAGAGCTCCAGTAGCCTCTCTTTACAAGAAATGGAGGGGTGCCATAATAATCCTAATAACCCTAGTCCCAGTGTGGGGATCTTTTTTCGGGGGGGGGGAGGGGCTGCACACCACAGTCCTTCAAAAAAACCTTCTGGGGGACACATGCCAATGGTTGGTTAGTCCAGAGACAAAGGAGTGCAGAGCAACAAATGAATATTGACTTTTGTACAGTAGGTTAACTTTTACATACACCCCAGTTCTATACTCCATCCAGGCAAGACAGAGGCATTGCCAGAGTTCAAGAACATATTCCAGCCAGACAAAAACACTCAAGGAAACACTCATTGGGATGTTCACTTCATATGTGAACACAGAGGGGACATATTTTATACCTTTTTATTGGTTTGTTTATGTCCCCCCTTTTCTTTATCATGCTCAAACACTTGGTTCAGAGATGGCTAGGCTTTGCTGACTCATTTTGTGAGAAATTTGAAGGAGATGGCTGATAATCACAAATGTTTCTCTGAGCAACTGCAATTTAGGATAGCAAACTTGTTGGGTCTTAGCCTTAATCCAAGCTGGGAGAAAACCAGAGTGCAATAATGAATAGAATTGGATTTTGCTAACATGCACTATGAGTAGAAGGAGTAAAAAAAAAACAAAACAAAAAAAAAACATCAACAACCACCTCATTTATAGCTTTCCTCACCACCCACAGCCTTGGATAATGGCAATGCTGCCACATTTCCTGAGATCCCAGAACTGAGGAATAGAAAACAGAGGTAAGCTATTAGTGGGGGAGATACAACTGGGTCTCACCCCCCCCCACATCGTTGAACATTATGACATTTGCAAACCACTATACGTAAGCCATTGGTGGGTGGTTATGTAAGTGAGATTGTCAAACTTGTGCCAGCAAATGTATCATACACTATTAAGGATGTTTCTAAATACTCCTCTTGCTAATGTCTCCATGAATTTTTCAGTTCCAAGGGGCATGGACTTTGTTTCAAAAGTCAAACCAGACACATTAATAATCTTCTAAAACTAATGGTGAAGGGAAAACAATTGCTTTTCCAACATTGAACATTATGTCACTTGCAAAGCACTGTGTGTAAGCTATTGCTGGGTGGCAGTGCAAAAGTGTATCACAGGTTGCATTCAAATCATAGTATGTTCCATTTCCCCGAAGTTTCTGTAAATGTTAATTTCTGCATTACAACTGAGCTTTCACATTATGTAAAAGCCACTTGTGGAAAACTAATGGAATGCAGTGTAACTCATTTTCAGTGCTCATTTTCGTGTTTGATTCCAGAAAAAAAATCCATTTGCAACCCACTTAACCCAGAGAATCACAGGAGTAAAGTGACAAAAAATTGTGCGGTATTATTATTATTATTATTATTATTATTATTATTATTATTATTAGAATTACAATTAGAATTTATATACTGCCCTATACCTGCAGGTCTCAGGGTGGTTCACAGGATAAAATCAGAATATAAAACCACAAAGTACATTATCAAAATAAAAATAAAAACCACCCAATAATTCCCACCCCCAACATGCCAATATGTATACCAACATGCAGTTCTTTCCTTTATGGGGGAAATTATGGAGGACTTGAAGCAAACGTGTGGAAAGCATGGGGGAGTAGCAACACTTTCCAGTGAAGCACTTTTAGCCTTGCATAGCAGTATATTGGTCAAAAAGTCACACTGCCATAATACAACAGATACTTCAGTGTGAAAGGCATGTTCTGAGACAGAAGTGCAAGCATTATAAGGGAAACTAACACAATTTTCCCATGTCTGAATGCACCCATGGTGTATTATGCACAATTAAGGATGTTTCGATAATTCTCCTTATCCCAGTTTCTTCCTGAATGTTCCAGACCCAAATGACATGGTGTTTCTTTCAGAAGCAGAACTGAACAAATCAAGAATCCTTTGTTGGTCCATTTAATACCAACAACAACAATCCCAATTTTTGCACAAGGCAGTCAATATGGCACCAATATTTTCACATCAGGCACGTCACTTTCCCCCTCATTACCTGCTATATCCAACTTGGTTCTGCTCAGAGTAGACTCATGGAAATGAATGGATCTAAATTAGTCATGTGCTTCCCCACCCCAGTTGGGTACACTTTGAGGAGAACTAGCATTGGGTTCAACCCTGTATGTGTGCAATGTGATTACACTGTTTCTGTATCAAGATTTTTTTCATCCATACACAGGATAGGGGCCATTGCGCAAACTGGTGAAACACCACACAAAAATCATATTGATGCAGTTTTACTGTTACGTGCATCCCAATCTCTGAATGGTGAGATATTTTGGGAGTTCCAGTGTGCACCCTGGGTCAGTTTCCTTCCAGTATGGTCACTGGAGACTTGTCTTGTTTCAGTGAAAGAAAGTTTTGTTTACATGTTCCTATACAGGCTGAGAGCTGGTCCATAAAGAAGACTGATCACCGAAGAATTGATGCTTTTGAATTATGGTGCTAGAGGAGACTCTTGAGAGTCCCATGGACTGCAAAAAGATCAAACCTAGCCATTCTCAAAGAAATCAGCCCTGAGTGCTCACTGGAAGGGCAGATCCTGAAGTTGAGGCTCCAGTACTTTGGCCACCTCATGAGAAGAGAAGACTCCCTAGAAAAGACCCTGATGGTGGGAAAGATGGAGGGCACAAGGAGAAGGGGATGACAGAGGATGAGATGGTTGGACAGTGTTCTCGAAGCAACTAGCACAAGTTTGGCCAAACTGAGGGAGGCAGTGAAAGATAGGCGTGCCTGGCATGCTCTGGTCCATGGGATCACAAAGAGCTGGACATGACTGAACAACAACAACAAATATAGGCTGAGCATAGCATGGGGTTCACAACATCAAGCCCACAGACATTGCTCTTTGGCAGCTTTCTGATGCAACTCTTGATGCTCTAGCTTTGGATTCTTACAAAGAGAAAGTCAGGCCTCTGTGTCTCTTCCAGTCTCAGTTCTCACGGTGCCAAACAATTGCCTCTTTCACTCAAAAATACCAATTGAAAGCATCACATTGAGCTGGGGCTGGGGGAGAACAATATGCCCCCTTTCAGAAGAATGTGACTATTTTTTTTATGGTGACAAATCATCGGTACATGCTCCTCTATTTCTGTTATGTTAAGTTCCTTTTCTCCAGCAAACCTGCTAGGCTAAGCTTATCCATCTTGGGACAGAATTTTCTGAAAATCTCAAAACTGAATTTATCTACTTATCCTTGTGAGGATTTGTGACTGAAGATAAAAACAGAGAGGGAGGAAATAATAGATTCCACCTTGAACTCCCTGGAGGAAAGGTGGGATATAAATGTAATGCATATGTATAAAGCAAGCTAAATTGTATGGTTGGATGTCTTATACTTGATTCCCACCCACCCACTCACTCACTCCAGGTAGGCATCAGGGGTTGGTATCATTGGACCTCTGGTACTGAGGTTCTTTCAACAGCAAGGAGACCATTGACCATCCCAAGAGCTGCTTGAACTGGTCTAGGTCTGAAGGCACATGAGGTCATCATCTTAAGAGATATGGGTATGGCTAGTGCCTTTATAGGAGACCACTGGGGAACCACGTGTTTGCTGCTGTAGTCTCCAGGAGGGAAGGAGAATTAGAAATGTTGAGACAATAAATTTAGGATATACTTGCCTTCCTTGCTCTTGTTGCGTCTCAAAGAAAGTGAGGAATGAGATGAGTCAGGAGAGGAAACAGTAACTCCAGCATGCCTTTCCATCTCCTTCCTGGTGATTTGGTGTATTTATAGCAAGTGAAAGGAGAGCTGCTAGGGCAATGAGTGTGGTGACGTGACTTGTGTTTGACTAGATCCTGGGAGACCAGGGTTCAAATCTCCACTCAGCCACGAAGCTCACTGGGTAGCCTTCAGCCCAGTCACTGCCTTTTAGCCAGAAGCTACCTCACAGGGTTATTGAGAGGATAATAGGGGGAGGAGGCAAGAAGCAGCTATGTCACTCTGAACTCACTGAATGAAATGGTGGGATATAATATAAATAAAAATAAAAATGAGGAGGTGTAATAGTCAGGAAAAGAGGAGGGAACTGAGAGAATCTGGTCCATATCTACAGACATCTCTTTCTGTCTGTCTGTCTGTCTGTCACACACACCTCTACAAATGTGGAACCAATAATAGTTGCCCATTAAATGTTAGTGGCCGCTCAACTCTGCAAGTTGTGTAAAAAATAGATGGGAAGCAATTACTTTTAATCTTGCAATATTTTTCAACTGCATAATCTAATCCGCCCCAGAATGAGAAGAAGCCCAATTTCAGCACTTCTTTGCACTGAGCCTCAGTGGTTGCTACGGCAATCTCCAGGCTGGTGAGGCAGCACTTTTTTTTGCAGCTCCCCACCTCCCTCCCACCCCACACCCACCAACACCTCCTCCCCCTCCTCCTCTAAATATATTCAGAGCAGTGCAAGGCAAGTCCCAAGCCTGCATCTGCAATTCTTTTTAAGTGCATCCCAGTCCCCTGGTGGGGCTGAATAAGCCTGCACATTTTTCATAGTCCCTTTATAGCTTAGGAGTGATTGAGGCAATGGGGACTACATAATGACTTTGTGACTGCTGCTCCACATTCATGTTCCAGGGGATGATCTTTCTTGGTCTGTTCTGTACACGTATATTTTTCCCCCATTCAGAATGCAAAAAAGCACCATCATAATATCACTCCCCTTCTTTGAGAGCAGGAGGGAGAGAGAAGAGAAAACATTAGATTAATTACAGAGCCTTATTTTAGAAACTCATCCCTCTGCTGTGTGATATGTGAGGCACCACAACATATCCATTTGCGATCCCAAGGAGAATGACCCTGCCAGCTGAATTTTGGAGTGGCTTATTTCTTTAATTGTTTCTTAGACTTAGAACCCATGTCCCAGTTGAAGCTGCCCAAGTGGCTTTCCTGGCATTGTGCAATACAGCTGTGTGTGTTTTAAGTAGCCATTTAGTGTGATTTCACTTTAAGGGATGTGGCACAGATGGCTTGGGGGCAGAATGTGACTATGTTAGTCCTCCCGGAACAGAAATTGTTGACTAGAAACATGCTTTCCAAAGGCAGCATCCTTCAGATATCTGTTTTCAGCACAAGTCATTGTGGGATAGCAGAGGCAACTCATGTATCTTTCTCTTCTTTTCCTTTTTCTTGGATTTTCGGATTAGGCAACCAACCTTTTCAAACCCAGCCAACCTTTTTCTTTGAGGAGTCGGATGCCAGAAATCCCTTACAGAATTTTGGGAGCTCTTGTTCTTTAAGGATGTGGAATTGTTAGGAGATCCCCATTCCCCTCTGACAGCTACAATTCCCAGGGTGGTTTAACAGCCAATCCCTTTGCAAAGGGAACTCTAAAAATTGTGGCTCTGGGAAGGGGAATAAGGGTCTTCCAACATCTCTCAACACCCTTATTAAACTACACCTCCCAGAATTCTGCAGTGGAAGCCATGACTGCTTAAAGTGGTATAATGCTGCTTTAAATGTGTGGTGCAAATCTGCCCATAGACATACTCAGGACACACACAGGCACATGGCCCACCTCCTCAGCTGATCAACATAGGGTTGGGGGAGAAATTTGATTCTGTTCTCAAATCTCTCAAATAAGCATTTTCTGAAAAAATAGGATAACTGAAATACAACCATCATTTGAAATTTGCACTTATCTGTATTTTGTGATGCAGTTATCTAGCCACTCTCTGCAAAAATATTCATCTATTAGGGAACAGTGCATAGAGATGAATATATTAGTGTAAATAACTTCCAAATGTGCATTATTGTATTAGGAGAAATTGCTTGCAGAAATGTGTGCATTAATCAAAACTATGCACAAAAAGGCGTGCACAGGTTACAATTTGCAGTAAAATGCTGATGAATTTTCATGAATATTCAAAATAGTAATGCAAATTGCTGGAAAAAAATGTCCATTCTCTGCACACCAAATAGTCAATCTGATGACTAGGGAGAGATGATGGGCACCCCCAACCAGGCTTTGGACTCTGCCTACTCCAGTGCTGTTTATCCCCCCCCAAAAAAAATTTTTTTTCTCCTGCTACCAAAATCACTAAACTTGAGGAAGAGCCATAGCTCAGTGGCAAAGAAACTGCATTGCATGCAGAAGGTCCCAGGTCCAGTCTGTGAGATTTGCAGTTATAGAATGATAGAATTGTAGAGTTGGAAGGGAAGGGACAAGGATAATCTAGTCCAACTCCCTGCAATGCAGGAATATTTTGCCCAACATGGGGCTTGAACCCACAACCCTCAGGTTAAGAGTCTTATGTTCTACTGACTGAGCTACTCTCATTCATGTCTGGGAGAGATGCTAGTCCAAAATCTTTGAGAGCACACTGCCAAATCAGATTAGACAACACTGTCTAAATAGACCAAAAGCACGACTCGATGTAAGGCAGTTTCTGATGTTCCTATCAGATGTGCTGGGCTACAGCTCTGTGACAGAGCATCTGCTTTGAATAGATAAATTCCCAAGTTCAATTCCTGGCATGTCTAGGTAGAGCTGAGACAGGCCCCTGCCTAAAAACCCTGGAGGGTGGCTGCCAGTCAGTGAAAACAATACTGAGCAAGATGGACTTTCAGTAATGGACACTAATCTCTCGCCTTTTCCTCAAATGGAAGAAGGAAGGAAGAAATCACACAAGGAAGGGGTAAAAAAAACAAAAAAACGATAACCCACAACTCCTCTCCAATTTCTCTGTATTGTATTTTTTTTGCTATTCCTTGCCCTGTTCCTTTAACAAGAGGCAGGTGATGCAATTATTTGTCTGCCTCCTTCGTTAGTGGCTTTGAAGGAAATGCTGTGGCGCTAAAGAAAAACCATAAAGGGGGAACGCAGGATCAGATGATAGTGGAGCTAAAACTGCAAGGCTGAACAAAAGCGAATTTCCCTCCTTCCCTTAAACACACTGCAATTAGGACAAGAGAATGACTAGCCCAGCTGTCGTGGGAGCCTGATGTTCGAGTCGAGTTTTGAAAAAGAATATATTATGCTTTTTATAGCTACTGTCAACAGCTATCAGGAGAAGGAAACAACTAGAACAGCTGGCAGGGGAGCCTAATGTCAGAGCACAATTTAAGAAAGCACACAGTTTGCTTGGGCAACTGTCAGAGAAGGGAAAACAACAAGCCGGCCAGTGGTGTGGGGGTTCATGGAATGGCACAACCCCCCTTGTAGAAGAGAGGGCAGGGAGTGGAAGGGGAAAATATAAAAAAAAGTAACAGCACAGTTTTGAGGAAGAAAAGGAAACGTTTGGAAAGGTGTGTTCTTGTTATGTGTTTTTATGTTGTGATCCACCATGTGAACCTTAGATGAAGGGTGGTACACAAACTTAATTAATTAATTAATTAATTAATAATTAAATGGCAGCTCTCATACAATCGGTGCTTTCTTTAAGCCTACCACCGTGATTTGATGGGACCTTCCAAAAGGAAGGGGCCATACCTCCGAGGCAGAGCATCTGCTTTGCACGCAGAAAGCCCCAAGTACGATCTATGGCTTCTACAGTGGGAAAGCCCTCTGCCAGAGACAACCACCACCACTTCAAAACAACCATTTTAAAACAAAAGTTCTCAAACCAATACAAGGACAAGGACAAAACAACAACAACAACAACAACAACAACAAAAACAAAAACACAGCACAGAGGGATTCAGCAACTAAAACAAGGGGCTTGGCCATTCAAAACCTGAACCTGGCAGGTTAAAATAATTTACTTGTTAAATGCATGTGTTCATTAAAGAGTTATTTTAGAAAGCAGAGAAGGAGAACAACCCCCAAAGCCCCACCCCACAAAACAATATTGACTTACTGAGGAAGAGGGATTAGAAAACAGAGACCGTGCCTATAAAATAAAAGTGGCTGGAATGCATGGGATTTCATTTTGGGAAGAGATTTACTGCAAGATTAACACATGAACCTGTCCTTGGATGTAGGCATCATGTATTTGTTGCATTTTATACCACATTATGCTAAAAAATCTAGATGCATCTTCAGAATCACCCCCTTTGATCTGAAACACAGATGTGCTCTTGTACACATGTGGGTACAACTTCCCCTATTTGCTTTCCAATTATTTGAAAACAACAACAAACAACAGAAACAACAGTGTCTGTGAGCATATGAATAGTTGTTATTGGCAACAGGAGGCTGGACCAGATGGCTCATGCTCTGATCCACCAAGACAAGTCTGGTGCTCTTATGGAGCACATTTAACAGACTATCATGCCTCTAAAACAGGGGAGACAATGTGGTACCCACCAGATGTTGTTGTACTCCAACATTGGTCATGATGTATTGGTGCTGATGGAAGTTGGAGTCAAGCAATTTTTGGATTACAGCTTCCATGAGCTCCATCCAACACAGCTATGCTGGCCAGAGCTAATGGGAGTTGTAGTGCAAAACATTTGGAAGGTGCCAGGTTGGTGACAGCTGCTACTGATATTTCAAGACTTGAATCCCCTTTGATCCCAGTTTTATTTCTATCCTGCATTTCATCTCACTAAACTATCCACCTTGCCAACACTCAGAATTAAAATGGGCAACATGTTCTCATTTGACTAATACTTTTTTGTCTTTCATTATGGTTTAACAGCAATGGCCAGACTAAAAATAACATCTTCCTATTTCTTACGTATCTATAGTTAATGAAAAGCTTTGCACTGGAGAGGTCACTTCAGTGCTACTAATGCAACAAAAACAATGTGGAAGGTAGTTGTTACAAGTTACGGGTCTCTGCAGCCACAGCGGGTGCTGTGATTCTCCAGTGGTTTTGACTTTGCACACTCCATTCTCTTTCGAGACAGATGGATGCCAACAATATTAGATAATGAAGAGCAAAAGACTTCTTGGATCTTCTTCTTGCTTAGATTTATGTCTCTTTCTGTTGGCGGACATTTTCTCCTCCAGGCAGGCTTGAACCATCTTTAGTTATATCTTTAGATATTTATATCTCATCTTTCTGCTATACAAACATCTGAATTGCCTAACAAAATGTTGAAAACTTGGAAATAAACAGACCACACTAAGAATTTTGGGTCTGTGAGGGAAATAAGGGCCTTCTAATAACTCTCCACACCTGTAACTGACTACAGCTGCCAGAATTCTTTGTGGAGAGCCATGACTCCACAAAGTGTCTTGAAATGTGTGGCGTGAATGGGACTTTAGGAGGAAGCATGCATGATATATGGAGATGTATAACTATCTGCTTGTTAATGTTGTTTTGTTTCCCTAAAATAATGGGTGATAGTCAATGTTAGTCCTAGTCACAGTGGATCCTTTGAAATGAGTGGACTTCATTAATTTCAGTGTGTCGGTTCTGTTTATATCATTGAATGTAATCCCCTTTTCAATATGCAGAAGGGCAGGGCCTACATCTGAACAACCCAGTCCTCCCCCAAAGCTTCACATGTGAAAGCTCATCTCAGGGCTCCATGAGTTTAGTGTGAAGGTCTGATGCAGGTATCTAACCCTATTGAGTGGCCACATGCAACATTAAAATGACACAGGCAGAAATTTTTTTTTTTTAATAAACTGAAAAACCCAGGCTGTGCCACATGACCACTACCAACAGAAAAAGTGGGAAGGGATAAGTTTTTTCTTCCTCTGTGATCATAATACTCAGGGTTGGCCAATGAAGCTGCAGGTTGGAAGTTCTAGTACAGACAAAATGAAGTACTTCATAGTTAAAATATTCATCCCACACACAGAAGCAGAAATGGCTACCAAAGATTACACAAAAGGGGATCACACAAATTCATGGTGATTAAGGCAATTGGTGGCTGCTAACCATGCCTCTGAATACCACTTTCTGAGAATCAGAAGTGAGGAGAGTACTAGTGGTGGCTTCTTTGAAGCATTTGGAGGTTGCTGTGAGAACAGAGTGGTAAACTACAAACATGTTTGGCCATCAGGACTCTTTAAGTGTTTAACACTAGTGCCTTGGGCAAGCAGTTGCCTGTGTGTGCTATGGGATGGTGGGGTATCCAACTTAGTCTGAGGTGTGGTGATGGTATCTCTTAGGATCTCATCAGGAGGAAAGTAGACATTTCAATCCCATGTTCTAAACTTCTCTTCCTCTTTTGCAGCAGTGTGGCATCATCACTGGCAACACATTGATGCAATGTATATCAGGAATGGGGAACCTGTGACCCTCAATTTGTGTTGGGCTCTGATTCTCATTCACCTCAGCCAGCATAACCAACATGGCCAATGATCAATCAATATCTGGAGGGCTGCAGATCCCTCATCTTAAGTTAGAAAGCTTGGGAAGCCAACAGACACAAAATCCATTGATGGAAAATTTCAGTATTTACATAATGTACAGGAATTCAGACAACTTATTCCATGTTGGAAATAATGGTAAAATACTATGATGATTTATATAGATTGTTTATGTATGTGTTGGTTTATTTACTTATTGATTTGGAGATCATTAAACTGTATATATATATATATATATATATATATATATATATATATATATGGAGAGAGAGAGAGAGAGAGCGTGTCAAGCTATCTCACAGTAGTTACGTAACAGGAAAATGTGGTTTCTTATCGAAGCTACTTCTAGTAATCAATTCCGTAATGCTCTAAAATGTTGCTGGAGTGATTAGTTTGGAACTTCACACAGCTCTGATAACCTCTTGCCTCATTTTATGGATGCTATTTATTTTCCCTGCCTTTGAACACACTGCCTCCCCTCCTATTGTATCTGTACTGTCAGCACAACAGCTACAGAATCTGCTAAGTGATGTCTTCTAATGCAGAGCTAATTAACTTTCTCCCTTGGAGACAGCCTTCCTTCTATGAAAAATCCTTGCTCTAAGAGCAAGTCTTCCATAATTGACATCAGACAAAGAGACCTTCTGTGATCTAAGTCATTTAACCCACACTTATCAGACATGCATAGAGTCAACATTATTCTCAGTATATATATTGCTAAATGAAATCATCAGATGATGGCACTTGCCAGTAAGATACATAGGCAGGTAAAGGACTACATTGGTAGTGCCAAGTAATGACTTTTTGTGGACATCAACTACTCAGTAACATTAATAAAGGACCTCCTGGAGTTGACCAATGGTCCTTCTAGCAGAGTCAGCAAAAGGCAAGCAAACAAGAAGAGTTGCTCTAGTATTATTGCAAACAGTGAGCCACACTTGATATACTGTTGGCAAATTTCTCCTTCTCCTGAAGAAATGTAATGAAATAGTTTCACTGATTTCCTTGCCCGTATATAGGGTGGACTGCTCAAAAGGAGATATATGACTGCCTAGGTACTGTATGCAGTCTTGATCCTCAATTTCCCATGGCCCAGAATACCTAACAGCATTATTAAGGAGCACTGGTTAAACACTGCTGAACAGAGGCCATATTTGTGAACTCGTGGTTCCTAATGGGAGGAGAATGGTTTCTTTAAAAACTAAGGGGGAGTTTCCCATTCATGGTCACTCCTGTGGTGCAGTAGCTTGACAATTTAAATAGCCTATATACCGGTATGCCTCTGGAATACTAACACTGTGCACAAATAAATGGGCTACTGGTGATTGATGGACTAACACAGGCCCAGCAACAGATTCTGTTTGAAATCAGTGCAGGCAGAAAGAATTATGCAATGGCCAGCAGATGCAATCTGAGATCACCTGTGGGAATATGTTTTTAAGATGCTACTGCACCTGGTTGTTTGTATTTACTTTAAGGTATCCTTCCGCATTAGGAAGGAAGGGCAAAGGATCCAGCAGGGAGTTTGCTGCATGGATCCCTCCGCATTTGGGAAAAGTGCGCCAATTTAGCCAATGTAACGGTCAATAGATGGTTTCCCGCCCAGAAACTAGCATAGAGACAAGGTTGTGATTGGTTCATGTAAATGTTATGACGATGTTTGATTCCTTAATAAATAGCCTCCACTCTCTGTAGCGTGTGTGGAGAACGCGTGAGACAAGCCAGAGAGAACATCAGTGCGAGACAAGCCAGAGAGAAACCGAAAGTAAATCCAGCCGCACAGAGCAGTTGAGAGCTTCTTCACCATTGACTGCAGTCTCTTAGTATTTATTTCATTTTATTTAAAAAGCTTTTATTTGGCCTTCTAAGTTTTGGCCGCTACCTAGCTTAGCCTATCTTCTTCTCCGGAGACCTCCGGAATCTTCAGAACTTCCAGATACCTGCAGCAAACCTTTGGAAACCTTCAGCAACCTTCAGAACTCACGACAACTACCTTCAGATCATAGCCAGCAGACCCTTTCATGACGTGGTGGGAGCAGGAACTCCGGGATTACCGGTCGTCCCATCTGCTGGCTATCCCCACAATCACCACCACTGCACAATAGGTTATCATGGTTGGACATTCAAGCAACACACATACACAGAGAGAGTGAAGCCCTGGTACGGTTCAGAAAAAGCTGCATCAGTTATCATATACAATGCTTATAATACTAAATGACTTGCAGACATATTTCAGATTCTGCAGCAAATGGCTAAATGAAGGACATGGTTCTTCAAGGATTTCAAACCTCTGAGCAAAAGTGCTCTTCTCTGAGGAATGTTGTTGGTAACAGAAAATGTATATAGAATTTTAGGTGTGTTTGCAACCCATGAATATTATCTTTTTAAAGTATTCAAATGCTTCCCTGTTCTTCTATGAGGAAAGGCATTGGCATCATACGGTGTTGGATCCTGCCATGTGAAACCATAATCTCTGATCCAGCACATTTCTGTTTAGTTTTATAAGATGGAACTTTTTTTATTAAAAAAAAGTTTATTTTCTTTCTCTCAAGGTGTCCTTGTATTTGCTGGCTGCAAATAGTTTTCCCCCCACTATAAAAAATATGTAATTATCAGACATATTGATGTTATAAATCAACTGTGTTCATTAATTCTACAGCAAATACAAAAGTTGCATTTGGAGCAGGGGTGTGTGTAACAGGATCAGCATACTTATTTTCAGAATTATTTGTATTGATTTTGTATTTTACCATTTTTTCTGGTCTCTTTTCATCACCCTTGGTTACTGTAAAGGCTGTTTGCTTTCTTCTTGAGCCTACCTGTGTTTCTGAGACTCTGCTACTCCAGAGTTTTCCTGGAGAAGATTTCATTTAAAGTTTGCTCACAGCTGCTGATGAAGAAGACTAGAGCACAAGAATGTAAGACAAGCCGGCTGGATCAGGCTAATGACCCGTTTAGTCTAGCATCCTGTTACTGCAGTGGCCAACCAAATGCCTATGGGAAGCCCACAAGCGGCATCCTAAGACAACAGCACTCTGCTCACCTGTGATTCTGAGCATCTGGTATTCAGATACATGGTGCCTCAGACAGTGAAGGTGGAACATAGCCATTGGGACTAGTAGCCTTTGATAAAAGGAGGAGGAGGAGGAGGAGGAGGAGGAGGAGGAGGAGGAGGAGGAGGAGGAGGAGTAGTTTGGATTTGATATCCCACTTTATCACTACCCAAAGGAGTCTCAAAGTGGCTAACCTTCTCCTTTCCCTTCCTCCCCCACAACAAACACTCTGTGAGGTGAGTGGGGCTGAGAGACTTCAGAAAAGTGTGACTAGCCCAAGGTCACCCAGCAGCTGCATGTGGAGGAGCGGAGACGCGAACCCGGGTCACCAGATTACGAGTCTACCGCTCTTAACCACTACACCACACTGGCTTATCCTCCACAAATTTGTCTAATCCTCTTTTAAATCCATCCAAGTTGGTTTGCATCACTGCTTCCTATGGGAGCAAGTTCCATAGTTTCACTATGTGCTGCATGAAGCATATAGTTCTTCATGCATTCTTTTTCCTGTTCTGAATCTTCCAACAAAGCTGGAGGCTCACCTTGTTCTGTGGTGGTTTGATGATACCAGAGGAAGCCTGTACTCCTGTGTACTTAGCAGATAGTAAGGTGATGAATGGGAGAGACCCGAAGTTCTAATTTGAGGGCAAAAAGATCTGGAAAGCACTTAGAACCTTGCAAAAGAGTCAGGATCTTCTCTTGAGATGCTGAGGCTTTTAATTGTAAGGCTTAATTGCAACAGTCTCCCACACCTATGCTTTGGAAAGAGCTTTTGGGTGATGCTTCATGGTGGGGTTATCATGGAAACAGATGAAGAAAGGGTGGAACACTTTCCAGGGTTGTCTAGGCAACCATCTGTTTTCACAACATAACCTTATTGGCTATATAGTGTGTACATCATCTAAATGAATACTGGTTGGTTAGGCTCACACAGTGAAGAGGAAAATAGAACGATGCCAGACATGGCATTGGGAAGTCTACTACTGCAGGATGTGAATTGTCATGGTGTGGGTGGGGGGACAAGGTCATATGTGACTTTCCCCTTTACCCCTTCAGTAGTTTAGTTCAGTCCTATTAAATAACACACTTCACACTTTCTAGGATGAGCTGATGATAACAGGGGAAAGGGTATCTGTTTAGTGGGGGTATTTACAAGACTTGAAAAGAATGCACACATTTAAAAAGAATCTAAGATGTTCCACAAGTACTTGCCCTTTACCAAATTATCTCTGAAGTAACCTCATTTATTTACATTGTTCCCTTGTGTCATATCCACAAGTGCATGATTTCCCGCAAAGAATGGTGGGAACTCCTCAAAAAGTTGCCCTTCAGAAAGCTGCAATTCTTCGCAACCTTAACAAACTACAATTTTCAGTATTTTTTTACATGTGTGGTGTGGATGTGACCTTTCTCTCCCTCTCAGCTGATTTAGATGTGATATAATCATGTATCCCAAACTGATTGGCTTATGTAGCACTATAATGTCACCTCATCCACCATGTGATCCCTGATTGACTGGGATCAGTCATTTTACCAATCTAAGAAGAATGGGAAGGGGGACATGCCAGAGGAGCAATGACCAGTGGGCAGAAAAAAGTGAATATTTGGTTGATCTGTGCATGTTGGGAAAATGCTTCCCCCCAAAAAAATAAAAATAAAAACTGGGGGATATTTTATTTATTCTTAATTCTTATTTTTGCCTGTTGCAAAATTGCTTTTGCCCAACTTCTGTTTCTTTGCTAGTGTAGTGCCTGATGAGTATTCACAGCAAGGCAGATCTGCTTGCTTGGCTGTAGCTGCTTAAATTTCAAGCCATCCTTCCATTACCTGTCATTACATATTGATTACATAAATAGCCTTCCAGCTTGCTGTATGATACAGTGAACTGGAATTAGCAGAAGTGGCAGTGCTAATCCATTCTGATGTCAAGGCAGTAGTTGCTTGGTGTACTTCCAGCTCCTTCTTGAATATCCCCTAGATGTCCTTCTATCGACATTTTTCATCTGGCATTCTCTTGTACTATTAAGGCTGCAGATCCAAGGGCCAAAACCTTTCTCATTGACGATAGTTTTCTAAATTAGTTTTTTTGAGGGAGTGCTGGGGGGGGGGGGATTACCTAATCTTCAAAGCTCTAACACAGCCTACGCTAATCTGGTCCCCTTGAGAATAATTCCTGGCCTGCAGCAGGAGGCATGGTTGGCCTACAGCAGTGTTTTTCAACCTTTTTTGGGCAAGGGCACACTTGTTTTATGAAAAAAAATCACGAGGCACACCACCATTAGAAAATGTTAAAAAAATTAACTCTGTGCCTATATTGACTATATATAAAGTAATTCTCTTGAATAGGAATCAAATAAACACAATTTTTCCCACGGCACACCAGGCAACATCTCGCGGCACACTAGTGTGCCGCGGAACAGTGGTTGAAAAACACTGGCCTACAGGATTGCCAGACTAGTTTGCCTGGTGTGATTACATCACGCCAGCCTTGCCAGCACCTCATCCCTCCCAGTCAGCATTGGTGTCTCACTTGCTAGGAGGTCAGATAAGCACCTCTGCACCAACACTTCTACCACAACTTTCCCATACTGGGGTGAGGGCAATTATAGCCCTAAACATCAGGAGGGCACCATGTTAGGGAAGGCTCCTCTAATATGACTATACTTTCTGACATCCCACATGAGCACTTAAAATTTTGCATCTTGTTGGCTTCAGTTGTGTTTTGTTAAGTTGTGTATTCTCCACTCCTTAGGCACTCTCACTCTTTCATACCAGAGATGAGGAAGATGTGACCTATATGTTACTGGACTCCAACTTCCGTTAGCCCAACTAGCACAAGCAATGGTCAGGTATGATGGAAGTTGTAGTCCAACAACAACAGAGGGGGGGCAAGTTCCTCATCCCTATTCTGAGGCAGAGATAATCCACTGGAGCAGTCTGAAACCCATTTGAAGCCCACTAGAAACTCTAGTGGAGGAAAGGACACACCCTCTGATGCAGAATGTCCAGGCCCCAGATGTGAACTGATGAGACATGCCAGGGCTTTGGAATCCCAGCTTGATTGGTAGCTTGATTGATTCCTGATGATGACAGAGGCAAGCATGTATGGGAAGCATGGCATTGTTGCTCAGAAAAAAAACCCACAGAATCCCTCAACCTCCAAGACAGATGATCTACAAACATTGCAAGCTGCCTCAAGTCAGGTCAGTCTGCTAGTCTATCTTGCTCAATGTTGTCCATTATAACTGGCAGTAGTTCCCCAGGTCAGAGGACTTTCTCAGCCCAGCTGCTTGAGATGGAAGGGATTGAACTTGGGACCTTAAGAGTTCTCTCAGGCAGCCATGAACTTTGGTCTTTGATTGTGATAAATGATGGGGGGCAATTTTGAAACTGGGAAAGTACAGAAAGTACAGAATATAAACTTCTCCAATTGGGAATGATTCATAATATGAAATGAGTCTTGCTTAGGGTGATGAATGTTAGGCTGGGGGGGGGGCATATGCATCCCTCCATGTCTCCCTCCCCCCCCCCCCGGAATACTTCCCTGACCAAACTACATCCACATTTCCTTTCTTTGGGTCACCCCAGCCCCACTGACCCTGCTTTTCCTTGAGTATTTTATCTGGCTGAAATTAGGGGTGAACCTTGGTAATGTGTGTCATATGGACTTGTACCCGGGCTTGCTGACCAACAGCATTGTGAGTGAGCCTTTCAAACAGGAAATACAAAATTACGCAATACTTTCCCAGAGGTGAATTTTGTTTCTGTTTTTTTTTTTAATCCAATCACCACATGGCACACTTTAGCCATCTTTTCATGTGCAAACTTGAAATTGTGTTCCAGGCAAGCATCTGCTGAATGCAGAATCTAGGTTCTCTCCCCTCCCTCTGCCTGCCCATTGCAATTGCACGAAATAAAAATAGTAATTATGTCTGGTGGCCAGATGCAATAAAGTATGCTAATGGAAATTTCTAGATAACTTTATTTGATGATAAGCTGAAATGATATCCATTAACACATGCAAAATTAAAGGGTAATAATAACAACATTTGTTGTGATGTGAGGAATGAAAGCTATTTTGCTCTCTTTATGGTCAAAGAAGTCTGCTAGAAGGTAGCTGGTCTTCCCTTGCAATTGTTCCATACCCACTTCTCTGAAATGGGATTCCCCCACCCCTCATTTGAATGACATCCTTATTTTTATTTTATTTTGTAGGAAATGAGCTTGCAAGCTGGCTTCTCTCTGTTAAAGCCTCAATGGGAAAATAAGGCAAGATCTAAAAATTCCAGAATTCATTTCAAGACAGAAATAATACAGAGGAAACAGCTGTATGGTGTGGTTGGTACCCCTCAGGGTTTCTACTATGTCTGCAATTTAATTCTGTTACGGGGTAAATAATACTGGCTGCAGTCCAGTATGTGGTTCTGCCAAGCATGCATTTAACTCATCCACGGAGATCCATGGGGAATGAAAGTGCTTAACTTTGAGTGGATTGTGCCAATATTGTGACACCGAGAAGAGAGTTCAACTGGAAAAGCAAAGCAGTATAAATGTTGTGACCATCCCCATCATTTCCATTCATTTGCATCATACGAGAGTAGGAGAGAGTCAAGTGTCTTCTAGCAGGGGCAAAACTGGGGGGGA